>NC_044031.1:599215702-599826465 GCF_901765095.1 Microcaecilia unicolor
CAGATAAAAATTAGCAGTAAGCGCTAGTCTATAAATGGAGCTCAGAGTTGGGTGCCATTTATAGAATAACATTTGGTTCCAGGATCTGTGCCCACAATAGGGCATGAAGATTTACACCAACCAAAACCTGGTATAAATTCTCATGTCTAAATTAGGTGCAAGCCTCCCTTATTCTGTAACAATGTGTGTAAATTCCAGGAATGCCCCTAATCCACCCATACCCCTCCTGTGGTTATGCCCCCTTTTCTCATCCATGCATAAAATTTACGCACGGATCCCGGCACCTAAAGATGCATGTATACATTTAAATTAATGCCAATTAGCACCAATAATTGATTATTAGTGCTCAATTATCAGAACTAATTGGCTTGTCAATTAAATTACACATATAATTTGGGTGTGTGCCCAAATCTGCACTTGCAATTTTGACTGCCATATATAGAATTAAGGGAAATGGGACGTGATACACTGCCTTTCTGAGGTTTTTGCAACTACATTCAAAGTGGTTTTACATATATTCAGGTACTTATTTTATACCAGGGGCAATGGAGGGTTAAGTGACTTGCCCAGAGTCACAAGGAGCTGCAGTGGGAATCAAGCTCAGTTCCCCAGGATCAAAGTCCACTGCACTAACCACTAGGCTACTCCTCCACTCACACAAAAGTCATCATTAACAAGCTGTTAATGATGAGTTTTGTGGAAAAAAGGTTTTCCTCTGTATATGCATTGATATTTTAAGTTCTATCTATATCTATATATAATCTTTTCTGTAGTGCCATTTAGATAAGCTTTGGTAAAATAGGCATAAAATAGCCATATTTTTCATAATTTGTAGAGACACTCGGTTATAAAATGACTGCCCACATACATGAATTTATAATTCTGCTTATCTAAAAGAAATGGGGCAATCAGAATCGCAACTCCATGATGAACAACAGAACACAATCAGGGCCAGATCAGCTTGTTTGATTGGCCTGGGGTAAGCTGGTAACCTACCTGCAGCTGCACCCTACCCCTTGCAACCAGTGACAGAGCTCAGCTGTAATGCAATCCTTCCTCCCTCATCTTTCTCCCCTTGCTGGCATAAGGTACAAGAGCAGTGCTGTTTCCTGATGGTGCCTCCTTTGCTTCCTTCATGGCATGGGAAACTTCAGAAAAGGGGGAAGATGACAAAGAATCACCACTGTTGCTTTGCTCTGTCCCCTTCCCCCCTTCTGCTGCGGGTTCAGATTTAGCAAACTTTACTGGAGAAAATTTGTACATGATGTCATAATGATACATGAGAAGAATAATTTTACAACAGGTTGCCTATCATGCAGTTGTAATCCCCTAGATTCTATATAGCACGACCAAAATTGCATGTACAAATCCGGTTGTGTTCTGCATTTGCACGCGCAATTTAATGATTTAACAAGCCAATCAGAGCCAATAATTGCCACTTAACAAGCAATTATTGACAGTAATTGGCATTCATTAGAATTTATGCGTACAACTTGCTAGGCGTATTCTGTAAAGTGGCGCTTGTAAATTCTAATGCATACTGCCAAAAAGGGGGTGTGGTCATGGGTGTGGAATGGACGAGCCTGAACATTCTGAAAATCTACACACAGTGTTACAGAATACACATGCTCTGTGCCTAATTTAGGGTTCCTTTTACTAAGGGGCAGTAAGTCTAACATGGGCTTACCACTCGCTGTACAAGAAGTACTGCCGGGCTGCCGCGGCAGCCCAGCAGTACTTCCCACCCCTAGCACACCGTCATTTCTGGCGCTACAAACATTTATTTATTTCTGTAGCTCTGGAGTTTACCCACCAGTAATCGGGCACTACCACACACTGCCCAGTTACTGTTGGGTTAACGTGGGAGCCCTTACCGCCACCTCAATGGGTGGCGGTAAGGTCTCACCCCTGAAATGGCCGCACGGCAAGTGCTTTACTTGCCGCCCGGCCATTTCCTGTAGGAAGACAAGACTTCCCTTTTACCAGTTGCGGTAAAAAGGGACCTCAGCGCGCATATAAAATGTGCGTCGACGCCAGCACTGGCCCCTTTTTGCCGCAGCTTGGTAAAAGGGGCCCTTAGACACCGGTATTTACACCAAGTTTTACTTGGTATAAATGGACGCGCCTAAGACTGTCTAAATCTAGATGCAGTTTACAGAATATGTCTAGGCAGAAATATTTTTGGCGCTGATTTTTCAGGTGCTACATATAGAATCTAGTCCCATATGTATAGGTTACATATGTTTTAAAAGGTAATGTATATTCACATTTGTCCTTTTAAATGTAGCCCAGAAGAAGGGTATGCACACATTTATACCTGATCTCTGGAATATGCAAATGTGCTTCCTTATTTTATGCAGATGCTTGTGATAACCATGTTAGTCCTCTTGAATGTGGAAACAAGAGTCAAAAGGTAAATTGCAGATTATAAATTAAGCTAGTCTAATATAAAATACCTTTGACAAGCTTTTGAGAACTATCCATTAGGTGAGTCAAGTAACAAGGCAGCTTAGTCTTAATTTGTCTACCTTTGTCTGAAAGAGGGTGAGGGGGATAGACAGAAGAGATGAGACAGTACTACTTCACTGATCAAAGACCTTATCTCTGATAATGGATATGAAAGCAAATAACTACTTATTTCTTTTGTGTCAGTCTCAAAGTGTTTGATCATTCTAATTTCAAAGGTTTTCCATTTATGTGTGGTCCTGAAATATCCTTTAAGCACCTTTGCTGTAAGGTCTTAAGAAGCTTGGCTCTTCTCCCAAACCTTTGATGGATGGAAGAAATAACTAACTAGTTGGGATGTGTATTCATTTGAAACAACAAAGGAAATTTAAATGAGTTTCAGATAGGTTTTAACCCTAAAGGGCAGGAATAGTTGCCAAAATAGCAATATCTTTCCACTGTCATTAGAGTTCAAAATTTTTCCCCCAGTATTAATAGATATCAGATACCAGCCAGCCATGAACCTGTAACCTTTGGGTTGGAAAACAACTGCCTCTTGAGAATCTGCAATAGACAGCCCATACCCAGCTGTGTCTTGTATTTCTTAATTATTTATTTGGATTTGGTTCATATCCTTTTCAGCTGTAGCTGAAGCGTTACATTAAAATATTGTAGATATTTCTGGTAATCTGTTCCTGTTTCTTGATTTCTTTTTGCTCTCAATAATGGTTGTGTGCCCTCTTATGTTGAATGCACCTTTTGGAGGTTCAATGACATAAGAGCTAAAAGAAAATCTTTCAGAAAATGGAACACGGATCTGACTGAAAACAATAGGAAACAGCATAAGGAATAGCAAGTCAAATGCATAATGTTGACAAGAGAATTGAAAGGAAGATTGCGTTGGAGGTAAAAACATATAGTAAATTTTTTTTTTATGTATTTTAGAAGCAAAAAGATGGTAAAAGAATCAGTTGGACCTCTAGATGATCGAGGGGTAAAAGGGGCACTCAGGGAAGACAAGGCCATAGCGGAGAGATTAAATGAATTTTTTGCGTCAATCTTCACCAAGGAAGATGTAGTGCCAGAAATGGTATTCAGTCCTGATGATTCAGAGAAACTGAAACAAATCTCTGTAAAACCTGGACGATGTAATGGGACAATTTGCCAAATGGAAGAGTAGCAAATCACCTGGACCAGATAGTTTACATCCCAGAGTACTGATAGAATTGAAAAATGAACTTGCAGAGCTATTGTTAATAAAGTGTAATTTATCTTTAAAATCAAGCATGCTACTGGAAGATTAGAGGGTTGCCAACATAATGCCAATTTTTAAAAGGGTTCCAGAGGTGAACCGGGAAATTATAGACTGGTGAGCCTGACATCAGTGTCAGGCAAAATGATAGAGACTATTATATAGAACAAAATTACAGAGCATATGCAAGCATGAGTTAATATTAGACAAAGCCAACATGGATTTAGTCAAGGGAAATCGTGCCTCAAAAATCTACATTTCTTCGAAGGGGTGAATAAGCGTGGAAAAAAGTATATCTGGATTTTCAAAAGGCATTTGACAAACTACCTCATGAATGACTCTTGAGGAAATTAGAAAATCATGGGATAGAAAGTAATGTCCTATTGTGGATTAAGAATTGGTTACATGAAAACAGAGAGTAGGGTTAAATGGTCACTATTCTCAATGGAGAAGGGTAGATAGTAGGGTTCCCCAGGGATCTGTGCTGGAACTGTTGCATTTTGATATTTTTATAAATGACCTAGAGATGGAAATAATAGTGAAGTAGTTAAATTTACTGATGAAACAAAGTTATTCAAAGTTATTAAATTACAAAAGGATTGTGAAAAATTGCAAGAGGACCTTACGAGATTGGGAGACTGAGCACCCAAATTGCAGATGTCATTTAAGGGACCTTTCACAAAGGTGTGTAAGGGCCTACGCACGTGCAGCATGCACCAAAAACACTTGGTAGAAAATATTTTCCATTTTCTACCCCGTGGTGCTTAACTGGCGGTAAACAGCAGTGGATATGTGCTGCATGCCTACCAACTGGGTAGCACATGAGACCTTACTGCTAAATCAATGGGTGGCAGTAAGGTCTCAGACTGAAAATGGGCATGCACTGGTTTTTATTTTGCCACACATCCATTTTCCCGCCCTTTAAAAAGAAAAGGCCCTTTTTCCCTGGACACGCCAAAAACTGGCCCAGCGTGCACCCAAAAGACTCGCTCACACTGCCGCAGGCCACTTTTTGCTGTAGCTTAGTAAAAGGGCCGGAAAATGTCAGCAAGTGCAAAGTGATGCATGTGGAGAAGAGGAACCCAAAACTATAGCAACTTAATGCAAGGTTCCACATTAGAAGTCACCGCCCAGGAAAAGGATCTAAGTGTCATCGTTGATGATACATTGAAACCCTCTGCTCAGTGTGCTGAGGCAGCAATGAAAACAAATAGATAGGAATTAAGAGGAAAGGAATGGAAATTGAAAATGAGTATGTTATACTGCCTTTGTATCATTCCATGGTGCGACTGTACCTTGAATACTGTGTGCAATTCTGGTCACTCTGTGTGTGTTTACTCTTTCCAAAAATACTAGGATTAGGGTCACACAATGAAGCTGCTAAGTAGTAAATTTAAAATAAAATAGAGAAAATATTTCTTCATACAGGGGTCATTTTACTAAGCTGAAGCAAAAAGTGACCTGTTGTAGAGTGGGCGCGTGTTTTAGGTATGTGCTGGGCCAGTTTTTACCTCATCTGGGAAAGGGGTTTTTTTCAGTGGTCCGGGAAAAGGGCCTGCGGTAAAATTGAAACCAGAGCGTGCCTATTTACAGCCTGAGTCCTTAATGCCACCCATTGATCTAGCGGTAAGGGATCACGAGCTACTCATTTGGTGACCGGTCAGTGTGTGCCAACTGCCGATTAACTCCAGAAACACCGTGCATGGCCGGGAATCTATTATAATAAAACGCACCCTCAACGTTCTGAGGACACTGACGTCACTGAAGTCACTCACACACCGGTTCGTGGTTTCATGGTGGTGAAGCCACAACATCTTCATGCTCCGCCCTCGCATCACACGTGATGACGTCGACGGCGGAACATGGAAAACAAGTCTAATTAACGCACGCGTGTTTCCCTACTCCTCCCCTTCCAAAAAATCCAAGCCGCCCACGACGTCCACATCAACCCAGCCCCTTTCGCCACATAGCCCCGCCCCTTAGAAGTTACCGCCCCGCCCACGGTACCACACTCACCCTCAGCAACGTCCCTCCCCCCCGTCACCTCCCCTCCCCTTCCCTTAAGCGTGTCTCCCTGGTGGTCTAGAGGTACCTGTTCGGTCGGGGCAGGAAAGAATGAGTCCCCTTTTTCCTGCCCGTAGCGGTGGTGGTAGCTTCCTTGCTGCATCGTGTGGGAGTCCAGCTCTTGGCGTTTCAAAATGGCCGCCGAGAGTTCAAGCTGCATCGCGAGACTTCAACTTTCGGCGGCCATTTTGAAACGCCGAGAACCGGACTCCCACACGATGCAGCAAGGAAGCTACCACCACCACTACAGGCAGGAAAGAGGGGGCTCTTTCTTTCCTGCCCCCACCGAACAAGTACCTCTAGACCACCAGGGAGACTCGCGTAGGGTTACCATATGGCTCCAGAAAAAGAAGGACGGATTGAGCCAGCCGGGTTTTACTTCCATTGCTTTCAATGGAAGTAATTGAGCCAGCCGGGTTTTACTTCCATTAAAGCAATGGAAGTAAAACCCAGCTGGCTCAATCCGTCCTCCTTTTTCTGGAGTCATATGGTAACCCTAGACACGCGTAAAGGGAGGGGAAGGGAGTCCCCTGTCCGCTAGCGCCCGTTTCATCGCCACCAGAAACGGGCCATTTTTACTAGTAAAACAATAATTTGTCCCAGCAGTATGGGCACACACCAAATTTGAAATTACCGCCACACCTTTGTAAAAGGGCCCCTCAGTGAATAATTAAACTCTGGCATTCATTACCAGACAATGTGATAAAAGCAGTTACCTTTGCTGGATGTAAAAAAAAAGTTTGGTAATTTCCTACAAGGAAAGTCCATCAGGCATATTTTCGAAAGAAATTTCAACAGAAATCGGGAGATGGGCGCCCTTCTCCCAGTGTCGCCCAAATCGTCATAATCGAAAGCCAATTTTGGGCATCCCCAACTGCTTTCTATCGTGGGGACGACCAAAGTTCCCAGGGGTGTGTCGGAGGCATAGTGAAGGCAGGTCTTGGGTGTGCCTAACACATGAGCGTCCTTGACCCATAATCGGAAAAAAAGGGTGTCTCTGATGAGTACTTGGATGACTTTACTTGGTCCTTTTTTTGTTACAACCAAGCCATGAAAAGGTGCCCAAACTGACCAGATGACCACCGGAGAGAATCGGGGATGACCTCCACTTACTCCCCAGTGGTCACTAACCCCCTCCCACCATCAAAAAAAAATTGTTTTAAATATTTTTTGCCAGCCTCTATGCCAGCCTCAAATGTCATACCCAGATCCATGACAGCAATATGCAGGTCCCTGGAGCAGTTTAGTGGGTACTGCAGTGCACTTCAGGCAGGTCCATCCCCCCCCCCCATCTGTTACATTTGTGGTGGTAAATGTGAGCCTTCCAAAACCCACCAGAAACCCACTGTACCCACATCTAGGTGCCACCCTTTACCTGTAAGGGCTATGGTAGTGGTGTACAGTGGTGGGTAGTGGGGTTTCCGGGGAGTTGGGGGGCTTAGCACACAAGGTAAGGGAGCTATGTACCTGGGAGCAATTTCTGAAGTCCACTGCAGTGCCCCCTAGGGTGCCCGGTTGGTGTCCTGGCATGTGAGGGGGACCAGTGCACTACGAATGCTGGCTCCTCCCACTACCAAAGGGCTTGCATTTGGTTGTTTCTGAGATGGGCGTCCTTAGTTTCCATTATCGCCGAAAATCAGAAACGACCAAGTCTAAGGACGACCTAAATGTCAAGATTTGGGCGTCCCTGACCATATTATCAAAACGAAAGATGGACGCCCATCTTGTTTCAATAATATGGGTTTCCCCGCCCCTTCGCCGGGACGTCCTGCGAGGACGTCCTCAGGAAAACTTGGGCACCCCTTTCAATTATGCCCCTCCATAAGCCATTATTAAAGATGGACTTGGGAAAATCCACTGCTTATTTCTAGGATAAGCAGCATGAAATTTGTTTTACTCTTTTGTGATCTTGCCAGGAGGTACTTGCGACCTGGATTGGCCACTGTTGGAAACAGGATTCTAGGTTTGATGGGCCTTCTGTCTGTCTCAATATGGCAACGTTTATGTTTTTCAAGATTTGCTGTAAGCAATCCTAGTTCTTGTCTTATTGTTGTTTAGCCTTAAAGACTCATGAGTCCCTACTAGGGACTCTGTGACAAAATGAACCGAAGTAAAGGTACTTAAAGATTAACTCAGTCATCTAAATTTAAAAAAAAAAAGCTGATAGAAAAACTCAGCTAACTTTGAGTCTGATCCAAAACCTCAAATAACAAGTTTGTTTCCAACATAGTCAAATTTAGAATATTTTGTCCCCATGCACAAGCCAGCCTTGAATCTGTGACCATTGGGTTTGAAAACAACAGCCTTCTAAGAGAAGCTATTCTGCCACTTGCAATGCTATTACACCTAGCCCACACCTAGCTGTCTCTTGTATGTCTGGCAATCTTAGTCCTTGTTTCTTGAGTGCCCAGCAGTAATCAGCTCAGGGCAGATCTGATATTACCTCTGGGCCTGTTTCCTGTTGCTTCAGTGTTGTTCTTACCAGTTATGCCCTAACAATATTTTTATAATATAAAAATGAAAAAAAAGAAAATGAAACAGCTTGCAAATGACACAGGAATGTAAACAAAACATAGGGGTTAATATTCAGTCAGTGGTGCACAATGTTTTACTGACCACTGCCAGGGTTGTGCCCAGAAATTCAATGCCGGGTCATGTTCAGGCTTCACCATTGAATTTCTGGGTATGCGGAGCCAGCTAAAACATAAGTACTGCATAAAGAGAGCTGACTTTTATGCAATCCTATTTATGCAGTTACCTGGCTGGTTAAGGGGCCCTTAAATTAAGTCGCGTAGGTGCCTACACACACCCAACGCGCATCAACCTGGCTACTGTGTGACCCTTGCGGTAATTTCATTTTTGACGCACATCCGCTACACATGCCGGAAAGCAATTTTTATTTTCTGGCAGTAATCGTCATTCTATGCGCGTATATGATTACCGCATGGTTACCATGTGAGACCTTACTGCTAAGTCAATGGCTGGCAGTAAGTAAGGTCTCAGACCCAAAATGGACGCACACCAATTTTTATTTTGCCACATGTTCATTTTTGGCAAAAATAAAAAAAGGCCTTTTTTACAAGCGCACTAAAAAATGGATCTGCGCACTCTCAAAACACGCACCTACACTAGCGCAGCTCATTTTTTCAGCACACCTTAGTTAAAGGACCCCTTAATGCTGAATATTGACACTGCAGCCAAGTGCTGACTCCGCCCCCGGAACATCTTCAAAATAGCCGGTTTTAAGATAGGCGCTAACCAGTCATTTCAGCGGAACATTTCTGCCCAGTTAAATCACTTTGAATATTGACACAAAAATATTTTACCTGTACATGCTACTAATTAGCTAGTCATATACACATGGATTAACACCTGCTGCACACAGTGTAAGAGGACTTGCTTTATGGTTTTTGGTTTATCCACTTTTACTCTAGCTGAGACAACTTCTATGTGCCTTTTCTGACTCCAAGTGTAATTTTTTCATGTTAGTCACCCTTATTTTCTAACTTCTGTTATTCTATCTTATCTGTCTACGTGTTCCACTCCTGCATACACCCTATGCAGTCTATTAAGGTATCCTAATGTGTATTCTGCTAACATTGTATATAGCATACTATGTAGTGCTATTTTAATATTTTTACTACTGTAATTGTTTATTGCCTATGTCCAGCTTATCTTAAATGTACACTGCCTTGAGTGAATTTCTTTAAATAAATAAATGCATTAAGTTAGCCTAACAGAAAGGTATCTTCTACGACTTGGCTGTTAACCTTATTTCTACACCTATCTTGTTTTATTAATTTATGCGCATATTTTATAAAATACTTGCATACATGCAAACTGTACCAAGTCCGTGCCCCCAGGAATGCCTCTGACCAGGTCAGACAAATGTATGCATATACAGGTATAAGACATGCATATGATGGTTTTAAATAGCTCTCCTGTTTTTGAGAACTTACCAGGAAGCGTTAAATAACGCCTCCCTATCAAGCACAACTTCTGTTTTCTTTATGTATTGAGAACAGTCTGTGTCCATGCTGCTGTGAGCATTGGTAAATTTTGTGTTTCTTTTCTTTAAAGTATATTAATAACGCTTTAAATGATGAAATTATTTGAAGTGGATGAGTATGATATGAGGCACATTTTTCTTTAGAGGCTGTTGGTACTGAATATGGTCTATGTTGAAATTGCTGCAAGTCGTAGTTTGTGTAACTGTTTGTTTGAACTTCACATTTAATGGGTCTAAAGGGATGCTGTGAGCACTGATAAACTGTGCCTGTTTCTTTAAAGTTATACTATTAACTTTTATATATTGAGTATATTCTAGGTAGTAGAGTATAGTATGAAGCATGTTTTTAAAAGGATGTTTGCACTGATGGTCTGTGGTTAAGCTGCTGCAGCCAGAGGAACTGAAGACTTACTTGTGTCCTGGTCCATCCTCAGAGATCAAACCACCTCCACTGCTTGCTGCAATCCCCCTGCCATGTTGATCTCCTGCCCTGCCACTCCAGCAACTCTGGGCTTCACAGAAGCCTCCTCTACAGAACCTGAAACACTCAGCTCCTGGGTATGGCTCACTCGTGGTATTAACGGGGGAAACCATCGCTCCGGAGAAAGAGACACTTCCAGCTCCAAGGGCATCACTGACCCTCCTTCTGTCAGCGACGCCCCAAGCAAGCACTCCAGAGCTGAAAATGCTACTGCCTCAGCCTGGAACAGAAATAAATCCATTGGGCTGGATACGACTGGGGCCGAAGGCTCCATAAAGTGCCTTTGCACTCCCTTACACTTCTTACCCATACAGTAAGTAAAGAAGAAAAAGTTTTAGGATACAAAGTGAGGTGTTACAGAGCCCTAAACTCAAGATGTGATATCTTGGATCTGACATCAAATTTTTTGACACTACAAGTTTCTGTCTCAGATTGCATTTATATGATTCACTTCTGGGCAAATCAAAATCTGTTAAAACTCAATGTAGCTAAGACAAAACTTATGTTCTTTAGTAATGACAGGTAAAATGGTTCTGGCAGGAAACAGAAGGACAGTAACCCTTGCAGACATGCAAACCAAATGAACACAGCGAAGATGACAATGGAAAGAGCAGCAGACAATGACCAAACAAATCTGCTTTATTGTGATATCCAAGACTCAAGAGTCCATTGTCACCCTCGCTGAGTTCGTTTGGTTTAGGTTCCACCTAATGTTATAATACATTCAGGAGAGCAATTAGAATTTGAGAATCTGGAGTATTGGGGATTATTCTGGATACTCAATTAACAATGGAACCTCAAATAAATTATTTGAGTAAGAACATATTTTTTTTTAATTATGTCAGCTAAGGACAATTAGATCTGGGGTTTTTCCAGATCATTTTTGTATGTTAGTGCAGGCGATTGTTCTGTCCCAACTCGATTACTGCAATGTCGGTTTCCATTCAAGACTTTCTAGCAGACTGCAGCTTTTACAGAATATTGCAGCAAAAATGACATATAGTTGTTCCAGATTTGATCATGTAACACCTTTACTGAGAAGTCTGCACTGGCTGTCATTACATGCACATGTGGAATTTAAAGCTGCCTATATAATATTTAAGATTCTACATGGAAATTGTTCTTTTTTCCAAACGTATTACGCATCCATCTTCTCCGTTATAGGCATCCAACTCTGGAACGCCTTACCAAGACCCATTCGAACAGTTAGCGGCCATCTACCCTTCCGGAAGTTGCTAAAAACTTACCTCTTCAAACAAGCCTACCCAAATGACCAGACTTAACTATGAACCCACTCTACACCACTCCTACCTCTCCTACCCCTACATCCCCTGCCCATTTCACCTATCTCAACCTATTTCCTAACAACCACATCATACCTCTACTATTGCTACAGCTGTGTTCTTTCTGTGATACTATGTAATTCCATACTATGTAAGCTGCACTGAGCCTGCTACCGAGCGGGAAAGAGCGGGGTATAAATGCAACAAGTAAATAAATAAATAAAATACTCAAATAATTACCTATCCAGTTTTCCAGAAGAATTCTCGTTTTCATTCCACCTTACTGTTAGGGTTTCTGTCTATCGAGAACGTTTGTTACAAACAAGGTTTCGACAGTTCATTTATATAGCAAGTTAGTAAGTTATGGAATTCAATTCCTGAGCAAATTGCATACTCTTTCAGGAAAACTACTGTTCTGTAAAGCACTAAAAACATATCTTTTGTGAAAATATTTAGAAAAATGATGTAGTAGGGACCTTTCTGATCCTTGTATTTTTCATCTTATTGTAACCCGCTTAGGGGCCCTTTTACTAAGCCACGTAAGCATCTAAGCGTGCCCAATGTGCGCCAAAATTGAGTTACCACCTAGCTACCATGTGGCTCTTGCTGTAATTTCATTTGTGGAGTGTGTCCGATACACACAGCCGAAAAATAATTTTTATTTTCGGATGTGCGTATCGAACGCACGCCAAGTGGCATTTGACGCACTTAGGTTATTACCACCTTGTTACTGTGTGAGAATTTACTGCTAGGTCAATGGCTGGTGGTAAGGTCGCAGACCCAAAGTGGACATTTGGCAATTTTGATTTTGCCGTACGTCCATTTTCGGCAAAAATTTTAAAAAGGCCTTTTTTACAGGCACACTGAAAAATGGATCGGCACACGCCCAAAACCCGTGCTTGCTCTACCGCAAGCCATTTTTCAGCGCACCTTAGTAAAAGGACCACTTAGATTCTTCAGTGATTGAAATGGGATATAAATGTAAAGAATAGAACAGAATAAAATAGAATATGCTCTTACGTATGAATCACACAAGTAAATCCCAGCTTTCTAAAGTCAGGTTTTCTATGTATTTAATGTGCATGCATAAATGCTAGTATTTCCACATGCAAATCACAAATACGTTTTCTAAAATAATCACCCATGTATTTATATATATATTTATTTTCCAGATTTCTATCTGTGCTGATGCACATTAGTTGTGTTATGGTATGACTGCATACTTTCTTAAAAACAGTAAAGATTTTAAAGTTATAATCTTGGAGGGAGGGACAAAGATTAACCCTCATTAGGAAACCTACTAGGTAATTTTTTAATCCTATCTGCATCTTCATCTCAAGACAATTGTTTGGTAATTTTGATCTGTATGATAATTATCATAATAAATATTATTATTTAACGTGATATAATAAGATTCTTTCACAGCTGAGCCTATAGTTTGACATTGATAAGTCTCAGAAGAAACAAAGAAATGTATTTTTAAGTGCTATGCCTGCAGACGTGCTAGAGGGAGGAAAGAAAAATATTACAAATTATAATCACGTGAAGGCAAGAATGAACAGTTTAAACAGTAAGATGCAGTAAAATGTGCCATTAAAAAGCACAGCACATTTTCAAGGAGGTTTTTGTGTAGTTATTCACTTGTCTAGGGCAGTGAATGAAAGCATCATTATGAGGCTCCGAACTCCACAATCTTTTTAAAATTTATTTCTAAAGCAAACCTGATGGCAGCTCTATCCAGAAACAGAAAAGCAAGCATTCTGCACCATTATCCTTGGTAAACATCACAGGCTGCTGGAAAGATGAAACAGATTTGCTGATGAGGACTTCAGTGAAATTTTCAGTGATACAATTGAGAAGAGGCCGTCTTCTCCTCAGAGTCAGGATGGCAGTCTGCTCCTAATTCTTAATTTTAAATAAAAGGCAGCTTCACAGTTCTATGGCAATACATGTGTAAGGCTGTTCAAATCACTGACTACACCAAAATCTAAATAAGGACTGCTTATAACGTTAGATATCTTCTATGTCTTTTGTTAACATTTTCTATTCCTCCCACATTCTTCCACTCCTCCGCACTCAGCCTCACGTACGAGTATATACTTAGGCCTGTCATACATTATTCAAACAAACTAACAAAGATGTCCAATCCTTTTCAAACTTATCGTACAACATATGCCATAGTGCCGTTAAATTATCAACAAAACTGCTCTACCCTGAGTTTAGATTGCTGGATAAGTAGATTACAGGAATTCTGATTTATATTTTCTACTCTTATTCAGGCTGGTATTAAAATATACTACCACCTACATGAATGCTGGAACAGAGGGCTGAACTTGCTCTTCCCACTGCCCTGATGAGCAGATTAGGAGAAAAGTATGTGAATATAAGAATGTAGGAAGTGGGAAATAGGTCCTGTCAAAAACCACGTAAAACAGGCCCAGAAAAACAGCAGGTGTTTGCAGTTTTCCTCCTGTACTTGCCCGCAGGTTATGGGTCTTTAATGGAGCTGTACGTATAGGTGTATGGATGTTTAAAAACTTACACACAAATGCAAGAAAACCTGTTTAGATGTAAAATATATTCAATAAAACCATCAGCCTGTATATCTGGTATCAATCTCTGTTGTTTGCTGAAGACAGAAAGAGAGAGAAAATGTATATTCTTGTAAAATTTAATCAATGGGTTTAATAGCAAAGTGCACTGTTAAGTAATTTGGAGTTACCTGCTTCTGTCATAATTCTTATTGTCTCGTGCCTGCCAGTTCTAACCTGCTTGGGGTACCAACCAAATCAAGAAAGATCATTCATGCATAGAAGTGCATTGGCATACCCCTGTTCACTTTAATATTCATCTTTGGTACAGTGATATAGGGGTCCTTTTACTAAGCTGCAGCAAATTTTATTTTTGTTACATTTGTACCCTGTACTTTCCCACTCATGGCAGGCTCAATGTGGCTTACATATTGTATACAGGTACTTATTTGTACCTGGGGCAATAGAGGGTTAAGTGACTTGCCCAGAGTCATAAGGAGCTGCCTGTGCCTGTAGTGGGAATTGAACTCAGTTCCTCAGGACCAAAGTCCACCACCCTAACCACTAGGCTGAGGCCCCCTTTTACTGCAGCCGGTAAAAGTCTGGGGGGCTTTTTTGTTAAAGAAATGGCTGTGTGGCAATTGAAGTACTTGCCGCACAGCCATTTCGATGGGGAGCACTTACTGCCACTCATTGTAACATAACTATATTTTACTATGTAAGGGCTCCCGCACTAACCCAGCGGTAACCAGGCAGCACGCGGCACTGCCCGCTTACTGCTGGGTAAACATTGGAACTACAAAAATAGCACGCGCTGGGGGTGGGAAGTTACTGCTGGGCTGCTGTGGTACTTCTGGTTTAGCGAGCAGTAAGCCCGCGTTGGGCTTACTGCCACTTAGTAAAAGGGAAAGGGGAAAGGGACTTCATATACCACCTTTCTGAGGTTTTTGCAACTACATTCAAAGCGGTTTACATATATTCTGGTGCTTATTTTGTACCAGGGGCAATGGAGGGTTAAGTGACTTCCCAGAGTCACAAGGAGCTGCAGTGGGAATTGAACTCAATTCCGCAGGATCAAAGTCCATTGTACTAACCACTAGGCTACTCCTCCATAGTGCTTAACATTCTATCAGCACCTGGTTCAGTTCATGGCTTCTTTCATGCTTGAAACAGAGCTTTGTAGCATGCACGAGCTATATGCAGGTGCCCAGCTCAGATTTTATAGTATGCTATTTCATATCCTACCACACGAGATCAATGTGCATGTAAACTATTGAGATGGCATATTCACAATTTACACATGTAAATAATACACATGTAAAACCCAGTTTCAGAAGGCAGATATTTATACATGTAAATCCACAGTACAAAAAGATATCAAGGAGGCATGATTTGGGTGAGATGCCTATAAAGGTCATCTTCCCACAACTTGCTGATTCCATACAATCCACTAAACACCCTCCACTCCTTCAGTGGCAATCTCTATCTTTTCTCCCACACTTCCCCTCAGACTCAATGTCTCATATGAATCTGTCTTTAGCTATAGTGGTCCTAAACTTTGGAATTCCCTCCCTTCCCATCTCAGGCTTCAAACCTCCCTCCTTGCCTTCAAATCTCTGATTAAAAACTCATCTGTTCACTGACTCCTCTGGTTTATCTCTGATATCCCCCCCCCCCCCCCCCCCCCCCCCCCACCGCTTGAACTGACCTTCTCTCATAACTCTTTTGCCACTTCTCTAACCTGTTGATCATCACCCAATTACTCTCTCATCATCTTTTCCTTAGTATCTTGCTTTTTACTGTGTAAACTACGTGGAGGGGCATAATCGAAAGGGGCGCCCAAGTTTTCCTGAGGACGTCCTCGCATGACGTCCCGGCAAAGGGGTGGGGAAACCAGTATTATCGAAACAAGATGGGCGTCCATCTTTCGTTTCGATAATATGGTCGGGGATGCCCAAATCTTGACATTTAGGTTGTCCCTAGAGATGGTCGTCCTTAGACTTGGTCATTTCTGATTTTCGGCGATAATGGAAAATAAGGATGCCCATCTCAGAAATGACCAAATGCAAGCCCTTTGGTAGTGGGAGGTGCCAGCATTCATAATGCACTGGTTCCCCTGACATGCCAGGACACCAACCGGGCACCCTAGGGGGCACTGCAGTGGACTTCAGAAATTTTCCCAGGTATATAGCTCCCTTACCTTGTGTGCTGAGCCCCCCAACCCCCCCCCCCCCCAAAACCCACTACCCACAACTGTAAACCACTAACATAGCCCTTATGGATGAAGGGGGGGCACCTAGATGTGGGCACAATGGGTTTCTGGTGGGTTTTGGAAGGCTCACATTTACCACCACAAGTGTAACAGGTAGGGGGGAGATGGGCCTGGGTCCGCCTACCTGAAGTGCACTGCACCCACTAAAACTGCTCCAGGGACCTGCATACTGCTGCGATGGACTTGAGTATGACATTTGAGGCTGGCATAGAGGCTGGCACAAAATATTTTTAAGCTACTTTTTTGAGGGTGGGAGGAGGTTAGTGACCACTGGGTTAGTAAGGGGAGGCCATCCCCGATTCTCTCCGGTGGTCATCTGGTTAGTTCGGGCACCTTTTTGTGGCTTGTCATAACAAAAAAAGGACCAAGTAAAGTCATCCAAGTGCTCATCAGGGACGCCCTTTTTTTTTTATTATGCGTCGAGGACGCCCATGTGTTTGGCACACCCAAGTCCCGCCTTCGCTACACCTCCGACACGCCCCCGGAACTTTGGTCGTCCACGCAACAGAAAGCAGTTGGGGATGCCCAAAATTGGCTTTTGATTATGCCGATTTGGGCGACACTGGGAGGAGGATGCCCATCTTCCCATTTGTGTCGAAAGATGAGCGTCCTTCTCTTTCGAAAATAAGGCTGATATTATCCATTATTGGCTATCATACAGTATATCAAGAATGAATAAATAAAGATAAATAAATGTCAGTGAGGCTTGAGTGGGACTAAAATCTACACATGTATTTCCTATTTCACTAAGGGAGTATACATGCTTGTACTGTTTTAGGCTAGGTGTGGTCACAAAGCTTCAACAGCCAGCTAAACAATTCCCAAATAAAAACTTTACCAGTAGACTCTCAGTTCGTAATCCAACTCTTCTTTAATGTAGCAATCATTGCAAACAAAGAAAATCAACTTACAGTTCAGTTGCTTGGAAAGAATTGTTGCCTGCTGCAAACAGAATCTATATCTAGCCACCTCAGAGGCAAGGAGATGGCCACAACCTCAGCCCAGCTGAGAGGAAAAGCTGCAAAATTCAAAGGAGAATAAAGGTGGGAAGAAATGTGGTGAAGAATCTTGATGGAATCAAAATAGATTAAGGAGGGATCAGCCCCTAGAATAGCTGCTGATCACAAAGGTCTGCTAGGAAGACTGGGACTCTCTATCATAGCCCCTGGGGAAAGAGAGGGAAGGCTGACCCTAGCCCAGACTAAAAGCCAATAGGGAAAGGTCACAAGGAATCAATCACAGGAAACTGCAAACTGTAGGGAAAGCAGCCCTAATACACAGTGCTAAAAATACACAGACAATGCAACTGAATACAAATAATACTCATACTAGATATACATAACAATACACCCTGCCTCCATGAATATGGGGGCAGAACAATGCATGTGGAAAGGATAGTGTCTACAATTACTCTGACTAGGTCCTTATTGGACCTTGTTTTTTACGAGTAATATGTCAATTAACTGATAGGATCGCTCCAACTTTAACTTTTATTGTTAATAAATATTTAATAGAGGGTGAGCCTCTGGTGTGTAAACAAGTGACTGTAAAACT
Organism: Microcaecilia unicolor; assembly: GCF_901765095.1. NCBI lineage: Eukaryota > Metazoa > Chordata > Amphibia > Gymnophiona > Siphonopidae > Microcaecilia > Microcaecilia unicolor. The sequence goes on from NC_044031.1 coordinate 599,233,594, forward strand.
TTTATTAAAACATGAGAAATTGGATCCAATGATTATGTCAAATGACAGACCTATTTTTGTAATTTCATTTGTGGGGAAGGCAATTGAGAAAATAGTCCTGCAACAGTTGGAATTATCTGTGGAAGAACATGTTTGTTTGGACCATTTTCAATATGGCTTTAGGAAAACCCATAGAGTGGAGACATTGAGGGGCTAGTACTGCTAGATTTCACAGCAGCTTTTGACACTGTGGATCATGATATTATGCTAGCACAACAGGAATGGAACAGTACTTGTGTGGTTCAGATCCTATCTATCAGACAGGCAACAATCCATAATGTTTGGCAGCACCTCATCGCCACCATGGGCACTGACCTGTGGGGTACCACAGCGATCGGTACTGTCACCCATTCTGTTTAATATCTACCTCAAGCCACTAGCCAAGCTGATTCGGTCAATGGACACTCAGTTCTACATCTACACGGATGATGTGCAGCTACTCATACCCATTGAACCTGACTTACCTATAGCCCTGAATAAACTGATTACCTGTCTAACATCAAATCAAGAATGGGCTAAGCACAACAATCTTTGCCTGAACCCAAGTAAAACCAAGCTTTTCTGGGTCCTAACACAAGTGGACACATACCTGACATGAAAATCGATTTTAGGAACTATGAACTCCCCCTGAAATCACAAGTCAGGAACCTTGGAATACAGTTAGATTCAACACTTACTCTGATTCCCCAAATCCAAGCAACCTTCAAGAGCTGCTTCTACTTTTTGTGACAACTATGTTGCCTCTTTCCTAACATCGAGAAGGAAAATCTTATCCCGGTTGTGCATGCCATGATAACATCAAGACTAGATTACTGCAATGCGCCCTACAATGGTCCTACTACAAAGGGTATGCACTAGCTCCAATTGATTCAGAGTGCTGCAGCAAGACTCATAGAAGGTTGGAAGTGACGTGACCACATCACACCATTTTTGCAAAATCTTCATTGACTACCAGTACAATACAAGGCTAAATGTAAAACTCTATGTCTGATCTTCAAGGTCCTTAAAGGAAATGGCCCCAAGTACTTAAAGAACAGGATGACCCTCTACACACCTCCAAGGAAACTAAGTTCCTCCCAAGTGGTATCCCTAACCACACCCTTTCTAAAAGACATTACACTATGTGATACCTGCAAACAAGCCTTCTCCGGAGTAGCCCCCACACTTTGGAATGCATTGCCTGAAAGGCTCCACTTAACACAAGACTATCTGTACTTCAGGAAGCAGGTGAAAGCTTGACTTCAGGCCTTTAATGGAAGAGGTAACTAACTTCTTAGTCTCACATACACACACACAAGGAGTGACACAGGCTGCACATGTTGCAGCAGGGCATGTTTATCCACTCCTACCTAACTGAGAAAAATGTAATCATCTCTCTGACCTCAGGTGCAACTTTCTTTACATTAGTCGTCTTATTTTCTAACTCCTCTTACTCTCTTACCTATCTATATGTTCCATCTTTGCTTATAACCTATGCTGTCTATTAAAATGTTCTATTATATATTATGTTGACATTGTAAGTAGTATACCACGCCATAGTTTGTATTGTTATTTGAATATTTTTACTGCTGTAATTGTCTATTGCTTATGTTTGATTTAGTCTTACTGTACACCGCCTTGAGTGAATTCTTTCAAAAAGGTGGTAAATAAATCCTAATAAATAAATAAATAGACATACAGTGGTGGAAATAAGTATTTGATCCCTTGCTGATTTTGTAAGTTTGCCCACTGACAAAGACATGAGCAGCCCATAATTGAAGGGTAGGTTATTGGTAACAGTGAGAGATAGCACATCACAAATTAAATCTGGAAAAATCACATTGTGGAAAGTATATGAATTTATTTGCATTCTGCAGAGGGAAATAAGTATTTAATCCCTCTGGCAAACAAGACCTAATACTTGGTGGCAAAACCCTTGTTGGCAAGCACAGCGGTCAGACGTCTTCTGTAGTTGATGATGAGGTTTGCACACATGTCAGGAGGAATTTTGGTCCACTCCTCTTTGCAGATCATCTCTAAATCATTAAGAGTTCTGGGCTGTCGCTTGGCAACTCGCAGCTTCAGCTCCCTCCATAAGTTTTCAATGGGATTAAGGTCTGGTGACTGGCTAGGCCACTCCATGACCCTAATGTGCTTCTTCCTGAGCCACTCCTTTGTTGCCTTGGCTGTATGTTTTGGGTCATTGTCGTGCTGGAAGACCCAGCCACGACCCATTTTTAAGGCCCTGGCGGAGGGAAGGAGGTTGTCACTCAGAATTGTACGGTACATGGCCCCATCCATTCTCCCATTGATGCGGTGAAGTAGTCCTGTGCCCTTAGCAGAGAAACACCCCCAAAACATAACATTTCCACCTCCATGCTTGACAGTGGGGACGGTGTTCTTTGGGTCATAGGCAGCATTTCTCTTCCTCCAAACACGGCGAGTTGAGTTCATGCCAAAGAGCTCAATTTTTGTCTCATCTGACCACAGCACCTTCTCCCAATCACTCTCGGCATCATCCAGGTGTTCACTGGCAAACTTCAGACGGGCCGTCACATGTGCCTTCCGGAGCAGGGGGACCTTGCGGGCACTGCAGGATTGCAATCCGTTATGTCGTAATGTGTTACCAATGGTTTTCGTGGTGACAGTGGTCCCAGCTGCCTTGAGATCATTGACAAGTTCCCCCCTTGTAGTTGTAGGCTGATTTCTAACCTTCCTCATGATCAAGGATACCCCACGAGGTGAGATTTTGCGTGGAGCCCCAGATCTTTGTCGATTGACAGTCATTTTGTACTTCTTCCATTTTCTTACTATGGCACCAACAGTTGTCTCCTTCTCGCCCAGCGTCTTACTGATGGTTTTGTAGCCCATTCCAGCCTTGTGCAGGTGTATGATCTTGTCCCTGACATCCTTAGACAGCTCCTTGCTCTTGGCCATTTTGTAGAGGTTAGAGTCTGACTGATTCACTGAGTCTGTGGACAGGTGTCTTTCATACAGGTGACCATTGCCGACAGCTGTCTGTCATGCAGGTAACGAGTTGATTTGGAGCATCTACCTGGTCTGTAGGGGCCAGATCTCTTACTGGTTGGTGGGGGATCAAATACTTATTTCCCTCTGCAGAATGCAAATAAATTCATATACTTTCCACAATGTGATTTTCCGGATTTAATTTGTGATGTGCTATCTCTCACTGTTACCAATAACCTACCCTTCAATTATGGGCTGCTCATGTCTTTGTCAGTGGGCAAACTTACAAAATCAGCAAGGGATCAAATACTTATTTCCACCACTGTAAATCTTTATTGTAGAACTTTTGGGTTTGTATTGGTTTGAAGTTCTACAATAAAGATTTATGTGTATCCATTACTGATCTGCTTTGTTTGCTTCCACATTGAATCTTGCGGATCGGCTGCCCTGTTGCTTCTTTGAACTCAGACTGTACAGGTTGGAGAAGTGGTGTCCCTGTGAAAAAGGAGATAAAGTTGTTAAGGGTAACGTTGGATGCTCAACTTATAATGCAGATTCAAATTGTGAATTTGATTCATTGTCTTTTCATCAGTTACATGTGTTTATCAATTGAAGCCGATGCTGAGTTTCAATGATTTTAGGAGTATTGTACAAAGTATGGTGGTATCAAAAATGGACTATTGTAACTCTCTCTACATGGGTGTACCTAGTGGTAGGGTTAAAGGTCTACAGATTGTGTAGAATACAAAACATTACAGCTCCAGGCTGCCTGTAAGATTTAAAATACAGTATTAAATTTTGTTTATTATTCTTCAGTCTGTGTACAGTAGAGTATTATGATCTTCTCTTCTGATAGGGGTTTGAGGTCTGACTCTGCAATGCGGTTACCTTTGGATTTGGTAACAACCTCACTTTATGGCAGTCATTTCCAACCCAGTCCTCGAGTTTTCAGGTTATCCACAATGCATATGCATTAGATACAGTGGGGGAAATAAGTATTTGATCCCTTGCTGATTTTGTAAGTTTGCCCACTGACAAAGACATGAGCAGCCCATAATTGAAGGGTAGGTTATTGGTAACAGTGAGAGATAGCACATCACAAATTAAATCCGGAAAATCACATTGTGGAAAGTATATGAATTTATTTGCATTCTGCAGAGGGAAATAAGTATTTGATCCCCCACCAACCAGTAAGAGATCTGGCCCCTACAGACCAGGTAGATGCTCCAAATCAACTCGTTACCTGCATGACAGACAGCTGTCGGCAATGGTCACCTGTATGAAAGACACCTGTCCACAGACTCAGTGAATCAGTCAGACTCTAACCTCTACAAAATGGCCAAGAGCAAGGAGCTGTCTAAGGATGTCAGGGACAAGATCATACACCTGCACAAGGCTGGAATGGGCTACAAAACCATCAGTAAGACGCTGGGCGAGAAGGAGACAACTGTTGGTGCCATAGTAAGAAAATGGAAGAAGTACAAAATGACTGTCAATCGACAAAGATCTGGGGCTCCACGCAAAATCTCACCTCGTGGGGTATCCTTGATCATGAGGAAGGTTAGAAATCAGCCTACAACTACAAGGGGGGAACTTGTCAATGATCTCAAGGCAGCTGGGACCACTGTCACCACGAAAACCATTGGTAACACATTACGACATAACGGATTGCAATCCTGCAGTGCCCGCAAGGTCCCCCTGCTCCGGAAGGCACATGTGACGGCCCGTCTGAAGTTTGCCAGTGAACACCTGGATGATGCCGAGAGTGATTGGGAGAAGGTGCTGTGGTCAGATGAGACAAAAATTGAGCTCTTTGGCATGAACTCAACTCGCCGTGTTTGGAGGAAGAGAAATGCTGCCTATGACCCAAAGAACACCGTCCCCACTGTCAAGCATGGAGGTGGAAATGTTATGTTTTGGGGGTGTTTCTCTGCTAAGGGCACAGGACTACTTCACCGCATCAATGGGAGAATGGATGGGGCCATGTACCGTACAATTCTGAGTGACAACCTCCTTCCCTCCGCCAGGGCCTTAAAAATGGGTCGTGGCTGGGTCTTCCAGCACGACAATGACCCAAAACATACAGCCAAGGCAACAAAGGAGTGGCTCAGGAAGAAGCACATTAGGGTCATGGAGTGGCCTAGCCAGTCACCAGACCTTAATCCCATTGAAAACTTATGGAGGGAGCTGAAGCTGCGAGTTGCCAAGCGACAGCCCAGAACTCTTAATGATTTAGAGATGATCTGCAAAGAGGAGTGGACCAAAATTCCTCCTGACATGTGTGCAAACCTCATCATCAACTACAGAAGACGTCTGAGCGCTGTGCTTGCCAACAAGGGTTTTGCCACCAAGTATTAGGTCTTGTTTGCCAGAGGGATCAAATACTTATTTCCCTCTGCAGAATGCAAATAAATTCATATACTTTCCACAATGTGATTTTCCGGATTTAATTTGTGATGTGCTATCTCTCACTGTTACCAATAACCTACCCTTCAATTATGGGCTGCTCATGTCTTTGTCAGTGGGCAAACTTACAAAATCAGCAAGGGATCAAATACTTATTTCCCCCACTGTAGATTTGCACTCACAGCCTCAATTGTATGCAAATCTAACTCATGAATATTTATTGTGGATATCCTGAAAACCCGATGGGACCAGGTATGCCCTGAGGACTGGGATGGGAATGGCTGCTTTATGCTGTGATGAGGGCTTCAGTGTTTTTGATAGCAGAGCCTGTGACGTGGAATGCTTTACTTGGTTACTTGTGCTTATGTTCAAATGCTGTGCAATTTAAGAAACTGCTAAAGACACAGCTTTTTGTTCATACATTTGTTAATGCTTAATGGCGGGATATAGGAAAATGACAGTGTCTAATTGTAACATCACATTTGTCTTGGCTTTTAGATTTTCATTGTAATTTTTATTATGTATCTTTTTATGGTAGTCGTATAGGCTTAAACCAGGTTATACAGTTTTAAAATAAATAAAATCTGCAGGTCAGGATTTACTTTATTTTATTTATTTATTTGTTGCATTTGTATCCCACATTTTCCCACCTCTTTGCAGGCTCAGTGGCTTACATGGAAATACATGAGAGAGTATACATTTAGTGTTAGAAGGATTTTGGGTAACATGATAATGATGGAACATGATAGTGTTTTAACAAGCAAACTTAATAAGAAATATATAACAAATATATAAGAAAATATACATTTAGTAAACATTTACACCTGCCCAAATATATGTATAGGTTCATAAAAGGTGCTTGTTTTGGCTACCCCTTTATAAGAGGTATAAGGGAAGTTATTACTACTACTACTACTGCTACTTATCATTTCTATTGCGCTACTAAACATACAGTACACTTAAAATAAAAAGACAGTCCCTGCTCAACAGAGCTTACAATCTAAGTAGGACAGACAAACAGGACAAATAAGGGATAATGGAATTACTAAGGTGGGAATGATAAAACATGGGTACTGAACAAGTGAGTAAGGGTTACCAGTTAAAAGCAGCATCAAAAGGAGGGCTTTCAGCCTAGATATGAAGATGGACAGAGATGGAGCTTGATGTACCGGTTTAGGAAGTCTATTCCAGGCATATAGTGCAGCAAGATAAAAGGAACGGAGTCTGGACTTAGCAGTGGAGGAGAAGGGTGCAAATAAGAGAGATTTACCCAGTGAACGGCGTTCCCGGGGAGGAGTGTAGGGAGAGATAAGAGTGGAGAGGTACTGAGAAGCTGCAGAGTGAATGCACTTGTAAGTCAATAAGAGGAATTTGAACTGTATGCGGAAGCAGATAGGGAGCCAATGAAGTGACTTGAGGAGAGGGCTAATATGAGCATAGCAACATTGGTGGACTATAAGTCATACAGCAGAATTTTGAACAGATTGAAGGAGATAGAAATGGCTTAGTGGGAGACCTGTGAGAAGCAAGTTGCAATAGTCTAAGCAAGAGGTGATAAAAGTGTGGATAAGGTTCTGGTAGTGTGCTCAGAAAGTAAAGGATGAGTTTTGGTGATATTATAGAGAAAGAAATGACAGGTTTTAGCAGTCTGTTGAATATGTGCAGAGAAGGAGAGAGAGGAGTCGAAGATGACCCCAAAGTTATGAGCTGATAACACAGGGAGGATGAGAGTGTTATCCACAGAGACAGAGAATGGGGGAAGAGGAGAGGTTGGTTTCTGTCCTTCTCCAAGTAGAAGGTTAAAAAAAGACTGTGGAGTCTATACTTAGCACCAATAACACATATCTATCTGTTTGTAAAATGGTTGATGTAGACACGTGGGTGTAACATGCATGAAAGTTAGTATCTCATGCCTTACACTTGTAGGTGTTTGTACTTACTTGTGTAAGTTGCCAAGTTTCTTCTGTTCAACATGTATCTTTGTAACCTGGCTACTTCCACCACACCTACTGCATGCGTTTTAGAAAAGGCTGTGTCAAGAGATTCTTTTCTAAAAGAATACCAGACTTATATTTGTCATGATCTGGCTTCTCAGTTCTGATTTATATGTTCTATCTAAAGTGGCCTTTATATCTGATCAATACATCACAATGATTATAGAAGAATAAGGCCAGTAGCAGCAAGAACTGAGCTGAAAACTATAGCAACTTATATAATTGAGACTTTGTGGATTCTTGTTCTTAATTACTTTGCTTCAGTAGCTCTTCGTTTTTAACAGTTTCCACGTGAACATACATTGGCAAATTGCAACAGATGCCCTGAAGCATAGGGGCCTCCACCAGAAAACTAAATTGGGACAGTTTCCTCTATCATTTGCATGCCTTTAGCTCTCCCTGCTCAATAACTGTCCTAGACCTTATCATATTTGTCAGTTTGCCATTTTAGTCTAGTTGTTATTCTCTCTAAAATAACCACTTCTGCAATGCATCAAAGTCAGCTCAATGGCTTAATTTTCCAGTGATAAATTGTGAGTCTGGACACATGCAGGTAATGAAGAGTCAACTTCTTAGCTGCTCACAGTTCAGCAATGTCCCACTGTCCCAATAAGTATTTCAAAAGGGTCAGCTTGAGGGCAGTCCCAGTCATAGATATCAGCTCATGTTATATACATCAAAAATCTTGTACAAAGCATATGAGTGAAAATATTTATTTTAAAAATTTATACAAAACCTACAACCTAGGCAGGTTCCAAAGAACCATACCTAATTAAAACAAATATACAAAATTAAAAAAAAAGAGAGTTAACAGCCATACAGATCATCATACAGGTAATGCTCCTCCACATCAAAAGTCATAAGAACAGCCATACTGGGTCAGACCAATGGTCCATCCAGCCTAGTATCCCACTTCCAGCAGTGGCCAATCCAGGTCACAAGTACCTGGTAGAAACACAATTAGTAGCACCATTCCATGCTACCAATCCCAGGACAAGCAGTGGCTTCCCCCTTGTCCATCTCAATAACAGTCTATGGACCTTTCCTCCAGGAACTTGTCCAAATCTTTTTTAAACCCAGTCGTAGTGGTATAATCTCAGTGAAAGGCTTTAATAAACAACTGCGTCTTTAACAGTTTTTAAATCTGCAGCTCATTAGTACATACTTTATTTATCGGGATTTATTTATTGGGATTGCCCCACATTATCTCCAGAACACGAGGCTAGAAATGCTAATGTAAGAGTGCCATGTTGGGTACATGGACGTTCAGTTCAAGATGTGATGCATTGTCCTTTTTGGGGGCACAACCTTGTCCAATCCATGGGCTCAAGATGGCCCCATTCTTGATAATTATCAGACTCCAATAAAATATTGAGATTAACTTCTTGTGCAAGTTGGAATTTAGGTGAATGTGCTGCACATATTGGGCAGTGTCTGAAGATTCAACATGATTTGTACAACTCGGAAGCACTTTCACTACCTGTATGTATAAGTCAGAACATTGCCATACTGTTAGTCCAAAAGTCCATCAAACCCAGCATCTTTGTTTCCAACAGTGGCCAATCCACTACCTGGCATGATCCCCAAAAGTAAATAGATTCCACGTTGTTTAACCCCAGGGATAAGCAGCAGCTTTCCACAAGTCTATCTTAACAGTTTATGGACTTTTCTTCCAGGAACTTGTTCAAATTTGTATTAAACCCAGCTATGCTAACTGCTTTTATCATATCCTCTGGAAATGAATTCCAAAATATAATTGTGTGGAAAAATGTTTGCCAATTTGTTTTTGAAATGTACTATTCTATAATTCCATACTAATAATGTGTATGTGGTGAGGGTGTATACCCAAGCACAATAATTTCCACTTAATGAAAATAATTAAAATCTCAGAAGATGATACCATTCTGTAGTTTAGAAGGAAAAGGCCTCACAGAGCTCCTAGATTATAACTATCTGTTGACGCTTAAATGGGTCTAAAAGATCCTCTGTTCATCATTGGCCAACGTTTAAATATCTATCACACATTAATATATATGTTTATGCTAAATTTCACTCATGGTATAGCGTTACTGCTGCGTTAATCTGCAGGGTAATGCAAAATATATCTTTCAAACCGCCAACTGCCAGCACTAGGAGGTTCTTCAATTTGTTTCTCTCTATCGCACCAAGCCAATGATGGCCAGTGTTTCGTCGAGCTGCTTCAGGGTCTTGGTGGTGAGATTCTTTTGGAAACGGTCATTGCTGTTGAATGATCTTCAGCAGGATTTTACTTGCATGTGGTATCAGAGCTATGGTGTGGTAATTTTGTATCTCCCTTCTTTGGAATTGGGATGAAAACTGATCGTTCCCATTCTTTTGGCCACTCACATGTGTTCCATATACATTGGCATAATGCAGTTAATGCTTGAGCAATTCTGTTGGCATACTATCAATTCCTGGGGCTTTTCAGTTGGCTAACTTCTTCATTGCCCACATGATTTCCTCCTCCAGAATATTTGGTTCCAGCTCCAGTGTCTCATCTTTGTCTATCAGATGGTTCTGTTGTTCACCTTCATATAACTTCTGTGTGTATTCTTTCCACCGATCACGTATTGCTGGCTGGTCATACAGCTCCTGGCCATTGCTCCCACGAACTGTTGCCTTGCAGGCAATGAATTTTGAGTGTGCCCTCTTCACATGGGTGTATACTTCTCACATGTGACCTTTCCTATTCACTTCTTCCATCTTCTGGCACTGTCCATTCCAGTAGCTCTCTTTGTCCTTTCTGGCCTCTCAATGGAAATCTGCATTTAACCTTCTGAAATCTTTTTTGTTCCCAGTAGCTTTGACCTTCCTTCTCTCTTCAGTAATTCCTAAATGGGTGCGCCTAAATTTTACTCACAAGAACAGTGCGTGAGAATATTCTCTAAAGCATGCCTAACTTTAGGCATAGTTTATAGAATCGTGCTATGCATGTTTTTTTGGTGCTGATTTTTAACATACTATTTATAGAATTTGACCCTGTATGTACACCTATATACCCTGCCACTCACACACACTAGCTCCATTTTTTATAGCATATCTCACAATAATTGATATACCCAATCTATTCCAAACACAGAGCAATTTACCAAGTACTGGTATCATAATACTACTTAATACTAGGCCAGCCCGGCATTGAATATCCAGGAATAACATCAGCAGCGGTCAGCAATGTATACCCCTAAGTATATAGCATAGGGGCATAAGCCAGTTATGTACATAACTCCAAGTTACGCTCAACTCTCATTACAAGTGACCTCAGTAAAGACTCGTTTCACATGAGCATACAGCTCATGACTCGCCTTACTCCTCATCAGTCACAAAAACTTTAACCCTTTAATTCTTACTTATAATAGAAAGAGATGTTTTTTTTACTTTTTTAAAGTACTTAAGTAAAAAAGTAAAAGTAGTGGCTTTAAAAGTAGTGAAGTAAAAGTAGAAAGTCTTATCCAAAAAAAAGTACTCAAGTAAAAGTAATAAATTACAGCTCTTAAAACTACTTTTTAACTAGAAAGTAACTAGAAAGTATTCTTAACAAGTTGGACCGCTGAATCTAGTATGTATACAAGCAAACTTCCAGGGGGTCACACAAGGTCCTTCCTAGAAAATATTTAAAAAAACACCCTGAGCATTGCAGTGGGCAGAAGAGCATTGGAAAATAGAACAAACTAGATTTGTGCAGATCATTCCTACACAGCTAACAAATTACCCAGCCTTTTCACACATGAACAAAGGCAGCCCCTCATGAAGTGTAAAATAAGTAACCACAAATTAAAAATAGAAATATGTAGATAAAAATTAAACTGAACCCCCATAAAGCTATACTACACATACAGTGCAAAACCAAAGAAACAAACAGTGGCACATCCCTTTGTACTATGCAAAATATAAAGAAAACAGATGTAGATTTCGAAAACAGATATATTCCAATTGCTACATTAAAAATTAACAAAAATAAGGTGATACTTTTTTTACTAGTTTTTGGAGGCCAAAACCACCTTTCTTAAGTCAGAACAAGCAAACTATTGTAGCAATATACTGTCTCAACCTGAAGAAGTAGGTTGTGGTCTCCGAAAGTTAGTCAAAAAATGTATATAGTCCAATATAAAGGTGTCACCTTGGGCCCTGTTTACTACACCGCGTTATAGGCATGCTAGTGTTTTTAGCGCTAAAAATTAGCACACGCTAACACTAGAGACACCCATATGCATATGTGGGTGTCTCTAGCATTGGCGCGCGCTAAAAACGCTAGTGCATCTTAGTAAACAGGGGCCCCCTTTTACAAAGCTGCGGTAAACCCAATGCAGGCTAAAAAAGGAAGTACTGCCAGGCTACCACAGCAGCCCAGTGCTGTTTCCCACCCCCAGCATACTGTCATATCTGGCGCTATAAATATATATTTATTTTTGTAGTGCCAGTGTGTACCCAGCGGTCTCCCCCACCACCGAAATGGCCGTGCAGCAAATGTTTTACTTGCCACATGGGAGGATCCAAGAAAGCCCAAAGGCAGACGGTCTGCAAACTCCAAGATGCAAAATGAACAGAGCAGATCATTAAAAGACAAACATAATTTATTGTCAAGAACCAATTAAAAAATATATATACACATAAACAGCCCGACACAGGCCATGTTTCGCCCAACAGGGCTGCTTCAGGGGCATAGGCGGTCGGTGACTCAGCTGTTTGGGGAGGCTAAAGTGGGTGGGGCTAGATTAAGTTATAGGGCGGGGCTAAGATCAGGGTATGGGACAGATGGAATAGAACAGAGTACGTTAAAATGCTTGCAGTGGGGGGGGAGGGGGGAAACACCTATGTCAGCAGTAAAACGATAGTGGAGAACATTTGAACACTGCTAAGAATTAATCCTTCACTGTGTGGTTCTGGTGCAGCTCTATCAGCTGTCTCCCCAGTACCTCTGTAATATGCACACTGAATAAAAGCCAGGAATTATGTGCCAAAAAAAATGAATATAGTGAACCTAAACAATACAACCTATTAAACAGGACAATACTTGCAGTATTCTGGAAATATATACAATTATTTAGCACAAATTTGTAAGTCCTCCAGAGATAGGAAAATTGCAGTGGGCAAAACATCATCAATATACCTATTAGAAAGCTAAACAAGCTGGATTAGTACAGATCAGTCCTACATAGACACTCAATGCTAACAGAATACCCAGCCTTTTTCATACATGATCACAAGTAGACCCTAATCAAGTATAGAATAAGTAACCACAAACTACTCTGCATACAATGCAAAACCAAAGAAATAGAAACAGTGACACATTCCTTTGTACTGTGGAAAATCTAGAGAGCTGATGTAAATTTCAAAAAACTAACACATTTCAATTGCTACATTAAAAATTAGCAAATAAAACAAAACCAAAAAAAATAAGGTAATATCTTCTTATTCAACTAACAACATTTTTGGCTCATTTTCAGAGGCCAAAAATCCCTCTTAAAGTCACGATGAGCATACTGTTATAGCAGTATACTGTCCTGACCTGGAGAATTAGGTTTTGGTCTCCGATAGCAAGTCACAACAATGTATTTAGTCACCTTTTTTTATTTTTTTTATTTTATAACTATTTATTAACTTTTAAAGTGGACTAACATGGCTGCCACATTACTTCATCCCAAATTAAAAATAAAATTATTTTTTTCTACCTTTGCTGTCTGCCAATTGTGTTGGTCCTGGTCTCTGGTTACTGCTTCCATGTTTTCTTTTAACTCTCTTTCCATGGGTCTCCTGTCCATGGGACTTTTTTTCTCTTCTTCTGTCTTCTTCACCTCTTCCAAAACAACTATCATCAACACTAATCTGTTCCTTTCAGCTTTCTTCCATTTTTTTGTTACCTAGCCATTCAGATTTCATTCATATTATCCAGTCTTCCACCTCCCTCTTTACTGCATCTACCTACAGCTTTTCATCTCTTTTCCTCACTCTGGCCCTCCAATTCTCCTTTCTCTTATTCCCCAGTCTTTCACTAGCTTTTTCCTCTCTCCCACTGCCATTCAGCATCTCCTCCTTTTATCTATCGCCTGCCATCCAGCATTTCTCTGTCTCTGTCTCTCTTCCACCACCACCATCCAGCATTGCATCTCCTCTCTCTACCCCTTTCATCCAGCAACTCCTCCCTTTCTGTTTCTATCACCTGCAATCCAGTCAGTATCTTCTCTCTCACTCTCCCACCACCATCTAGCATTACCTCTCATCTTTCTCTCCCACCTGCCATCCTGCATCCCCTCTGGTCTTTCTTTCTCACCCCCCTCCCGCCAGCTAGCATCCCTTCTTGTCTCTCTGCCCCTACCACCATAAAGTATCTTGTCTCTTTCCCTTACCCCCACCATCCAGCATTGCCCCTTCTCTCCCCCCATGCAGTATTGCTTCTGCCTCTCTCACCTCCTGTCTCTCTCTGCAACCAGCATCTCCTCTATGTTCCTCCACATACCACCATACCCCTGTCATGCAGCAATGCCCATTGTCTCTCTCTCTTCTCTACTCCCCACACCTGCCATCCTGCATCCCTTCTCTTGCCTCTTTCTTTCTCACCAGCTGGTTCTCCTGGACCCAGAACAGAAGCACATGACCCCATCAAGAGCAGCAGACAGAGAAGCGCTAGGCGCAGGCATCCCCCCGGCCCGAAAACAGCCATCTGCTCGCAGCCTTGCACAGTGTGCACCGAAGAGGAGGAAACGTTTTCGGCCACTGTCACTGAACAAGTCTGGCAGAGGCGGCGGGATGAGGCAGCAGAGAGCCGGGACTCAAGAATTCAAGGGGGCGCGCGCAGGCTGGGGGGTGGGGTGAGGCCTTGTTGTACCTCTGCCAGCTGTCACCAGTCCCGCGCTAATAAGCAATGATAGAAGAGCGCGGGACCAGATTCTACAGTGACGCTAGCGCTTCCTGTGATGGTTCTGCCTCTTCTGATATAAACTTCCGGGACCAACACAAGAAGCGCTAGTGGCGTTGCAGAGAGCCAGGTCCTACGCTTTTCTATCATTGTTTATGAGCGCGGCGGGTCCAACTCTGAGGATCCCACTGTACCTGTTTTTTACCTTTTGCCCAGAATAGGGGTGGATGGGAGAAGAGAGGCAGTGGGTCCGACAGGCAGGGAAGGTTGCAGTTCATGGGTCCGATAGGGAGGGAAGGTTGCGGTTCAGGTTGGGGAGGCTTAGCCTCCCCAAGCCTCTTATACGGGGCGCCTATGTTCAGGGGGCTATAAAAGAGATTTATTTTATTTTTGTTACATTTGTACCCCGTGCTTTTTTCCCCCACTCATGGCAGGCTCAATGTGGCAGGCAATGGAGGGTTAAGTGACTTGCCCAGAGTCACAAGGAGCTGCCTGTGCCAGGAATTGAACTCAGTTCCCCAGGACCAAAGTCCACCACCCTAACCACTAGGCCACTCCTCCACTAATAAAATAATGTAAATAAAACAGACATATATATTGTTTATCATATACATATGCATCTGAATTAAAATAATATTATCAAACAATCACATATAAACATGTATGTGTACGTATGCAGAGATTTCAACATAAAATATGAAATAACATTAATATAAAATCCATGAAAGATAAAATATATTGTAATATAACACCAATATCCCAAACAAAAAGCTATGATATTAAAATAAAATAATAGACATCTGTACTGGACTGAAAACATATAGAAAGTATATAAAATATAATATAATGCAAAAGAGAAAACATTACTAATATATCATTATTACAAAACATTAGCATAATAGAAGTTTAAGCAAAAGACACCCACCTACACAACAATCCTTTTACTGTCAAGTGTAATGAATATATATTGAGTGTGCTGAAGTAAACTAAAAAAGAAAAAACATACATAAAATATGTATATATCGTCATATATGACTGAAAAATAAGCCATGAAAAATAATAAAAATAAAGTGAAAACGATGAAAGTGACTTACATGTAAAAAAGATCACCTTGATTTGAAAAAAACAGCGCAGTCAGAGATGCCAAAAACAGAATAGTGACCTAAATATAAATATGATTAAAAATAGAAAAATATGAATTGAAACAAGTGTATTAGGCTAGTAGCATCATATGTATCTCTGTACATTTTTTAGTGCTGTACATGTACTGTAAAAGATAAACAGTCAAAGGCATGAATTGAATTAAGATAAAGTAAAATAACAGCCTTCAGGTATTAAAACAACAGCCTTCACTAGGCTAGAAAGAAAAAACAGCCTTTTATATTAATGTTATTTCATATTTTATGTTGAAATCTCTGCATATGTACACATACTTGTTTATATGTGATTGCCCAATTTCTCTCACTTTCCCCATCCTATACCCTCAGTCTTTCTCCCCCTTATTCAGTATTGCCGCGTCTTTCTGTCACTCTCTGTCTCCCTCCTCTTTCATCCAGTCTTGCCTCGTTTCTCACTTCCTTCCCACCTATCCAGTCTTGCACAATTTCTCTCTACCCCCAGCCCATAGCCTCCATCTCTCCACCCTTCTGTTATCCAGCATAACCCCATTCTCTCTCTCTCTCTCTCCCCCTCCCTCCCCAGTCTTGCCTAATTTCTCTCTTTTCCTCCCATCCACTGTGGCCCTGCAGCACAGCCTCACTCCCTCCCCCTCCCCTTGCACCTCCGCCAGACCTGCACTAATAAACTACCATGGAAGACAGACAGGACCCAGCTCTCTGCAGTGCTGCTAATGCCTCCTACACCAGTCCTGGAAGTTTATGTCAGAGGAGGCAGACTTTGACAGAAAGCACTAACCCTAACCCTTATTCACGTGTTCAGAACCCTTATTTTATCATCCTCACTTTAATATTCCCTTAACTCTTGTTTGTCCTGTTTGTCTGTCCTAATTAGGTTGTAAGCTCTGTCGAGTAGGAGCTGTCTCTTCATGTTCAAGTGTACAGCGCTGCGTACGTCTAGTAGCGCTATAGAAATGATAAGTAGAAGTAGTAGAAGAAGAAAGCACTAGCGGTGCTGCAGAGAGCCGAGCCCTGCACATCTCCCATGGTAGTTTATTAGTGTGAGCCCAGCAGAGGTGCAACAGGAGGGAGGGAGTAAGACTAAGCTACAGGGCCATAAGTACATAAGTAATGCCACACTGGAAAAAGACCAAGGGTCCATCGAGCCCAGCATCCTGTCCAACGACAGCGGCCAATCCAGGCCAAGGGCACCTGGCAAGCTTACCAAACGTACAAATATTCTATAAATGTTATTCCTGGAATTGTGGATTTTTCCCCAAGTCAATTTAGTAGTGGTTTATGGACTTGTCCTTTAGGAAACTGTCTAACCCCTTTTTAAACTCTGCCAAGCTAACCGCCTTCACCACATTCTCCGGCAACGAATTCCAGAGTTTAATTATGCGTTGGGTGAAGAAAAATGTTCTCCGATTTGTTTTAAATTTACTACACTGTAGTTTCATCGCATGCCCCCTAGTCCTAGTATTTTTGGAAAGCGTGAACAGATGCTTCACATCCACCTGTTCCACTCCACTCATTATTTTATATACCTCTATCATGTCTCCTCTCAGCCATGGTGGATGGGAGGGGAGAGGAAGCAAACTCTGCATGCAGTGAAGGTATGGTTCAGACTGGAGAGACAGCTGAGCCTGACAACAACAAACTAATAGCCAATCAACTGCTGTTCTGGGCAAATGTAGAGGGCAGGGACTAGGGTTGCCAGGTGATGTCAAACCCTGACTTGCATCTGATTGGGCCCAAACAACTGGTCTCAGCTCAGCTGTTTATGGGACCAGAGGTTTAGGCCCAATCCTGCAAGCCACTTCTGACATCTCTTGGAAAGCCTGTAGAGAGGGAGAAGCAGAAGGATGGAAAATACATTTGTTTGTTTTTTAAAACTTCTTGTTACTAAGTACAAAAGTGCAGCTTAAATGTAATTCGTTACAAGTGAAAAAGTATTGCAAAAAAAGTAACTTGTTACAAGTAAAAGTACTGCCAATTGTACTTAAGTACTCTAACAAAGTACAAGTATTTTGTTACTACCCATCTCTGATAATAGCTTAATATGCAACTCTGCAATCGCTTAATGTTTATGTAAAAAGTATGTATAAATTAGCTTTTGAAAGCATCCATTATTTAGATCCGCTGCCTACACTGAACATGTTTCACCGGGTAATAAACTCCGGCTGATTCAGGGTGCGGACCTAACCGCCAACTACATTCTGCTCCTCTCAGCATATTCCTTGATTTTCAAGTCGAGTCATAAGCTGTTTGCTCCTCTGAAACGAGTCGTCACTGAGGTCATTTGTAATGAGTGTTGAGCATTTGCGCAAATTTGTCATTGTGGCTCCCACTCGTTTAAACCTTAGAATTTGACTTTTCAAAGAGATTTAATTCCGAATTAGTGCCAATTAGTGCGTGTTAATGCCAAATTATGCCACTTATTGCCAATTAAGTGGCAATTTCACACCTATTAGATAATTAATGGGCCCTTTTACAAAGCAGCGGTAGGGCTAACACGCATGAAATCGGCACTACCACTGGGGTAGCACGGCACCCAGCGGTAATTCTGACATTAGTGCACACTAGTTCTCACGGTTGAAAATAGTTTTCTATTTTCTACCACAGGGGATGTTCCTGGCTGCAGGGGCGTAGCCAGACTTTGGCGGGAGAGGGGTCCAGAGCCCGAGGTGAGGGGGCACATTTTAGCCCCCCCCCCCAGTGCCGCCGACCCCCCCCCCCCCCCCCCCCGCCATTGCAGACCCCACTGCCGCCACCACCACCACCAACAACAACAACTTTGACCCCTCCCCTGCCGACGACCCTCTCGACCCCCACTCCCGCCGCCAGCCCGCCGTCGCCTACCTTTGCTGCAGGGCGTCAGACTCAGAAACAGAACGAAGCCTTGCGCCGAAAGAAGAGGACCTCAGCTGGAGGGGATTGGGGTCCCCCACCATCAAAGGTAGGCGACGGCAGATTGGCGGCGGGAGGGGGGTCGAGAGGGTCGTTGGCAGGGGGGTCCAGGGCCAAATCTACGGGGGCCCAGGTCCCCGTGGCACCGCAAAGCAACGCCACTGCCAGGCTGTAATCAGCACATGTTGCATGATTATCACACGAGTAGTGCATGAGCCTTTATCGTCAGGTCAATGGCTGGTGGTAAGGGCTCAGGTCATAAATAGTCACATACTACTTATCATTTTAGCACATACCCATTTCCCAGCCCATTCAAAAATGGCCTTTTTCCCAGCTACGATAAAAAATGGCCCAGTGCATGCCAAAAACATGCATCCACACTACCACAGGCCACTTTTTACCATGGTTTAGTAAAAGGTCTCCTAAGTTGTATGCATAACTGAAGCCATTCTATAACTGGGTGTGCAATTGCACAACGAACTGTGTGCACCACGTATAGAATCAGCAGGATATTGTCCAAAAGCAGGAAAATTTCTGTCTCTTAGCTATTCCACAAGTCTATATTACAGTAATTTTGTTCAGTTGAGGCTCATTTAATAATGCATTGAAAAAGTCATCACACAGAGGTTGATAACCTTAAGAAAGGAGGGGGGAAATTAATCTACAGCGAAAATGAATCAAAGCAGGAAAATAATTACAATACCAAAGAGATAAAGCAGCAGCAGCATCTCTTGCTGAGCACAACACTGTTTTGTTCAAGATAGCTTTTGATTTTAATGATAATAAACACAGCTTTCAATATTCTTCTTTTGAAAATTGAACCAGATCCTGATAATGAATCTCAGTCATGAGGTAATTCTGGTCACATAAAACATGTTATTATCAGAGCATTCGGTGCTCACAATTTGTAAAAAATATATATTTTAAAATAGATAAATCTGCTTTTGTTTTGATAGGAAAGAAAACAGGAGAGTTTGCTTTTTACCCAAAGTGGCCTGAGGTAGTGTGGGTGCGTGTATTGAACGCGCTCTGGACCATTTCTCCATCATGTCTGGAAAAAAGGGTTTGGGGGGGCAGGAAATGGATTTACATCAAAATTAAAATCAGCATACATCTATTTACATCCTGAGCCCTTAATGGCATCCATTGACTTAGCGGAAAGGGCTCATATGTTACCCACGCGGTAACCATCCAGCATGCGCCAACTGCCGATTACCACCGGGAACGCCCCGTAGTAGAAAATAGAAAATTATTTTCTACCATGGGTTTTCAGCACACACCAAACTCAGAGTTACTGCCAGGCACACGTGCTATCCAGGCAGTAATGCCAATTTGACGCATGCTGCACATAGGTAGGCCATTCTGTGCCTTTGTAAAAGGGCCTCTTTGGGAAGGAAGTTTCCACTTCCACAGCCACATTTACTGGGGTCAATTTCATAGGTTTACACTTCTAACTTTCTGGATAATTGTATACCATCTTTTTCATACATATATGTGGGATGACAAGAACATATACTTGTATGCAACTCTGGTGTAGTTGAGTTTGCGGGTGGAGTTTGGCAGAGCATGAACAGAGTCAGGATTTAAATACATACATTCACAAGTAGTTTAGTTTAGTTTAGTACTTATATTCAACCCAAACATCAGTACAGGGCAGATTATAAAATTCTCCACATAGGGCTAGATTCTATGTATGGCACCTGGAAATTCCATGTGGAAAAAAATAGCCCCAGGCATATTCTGTAAAGTATGCCTAAATTATATAGAATAGGTTTAAATTTCCAAGTAGTATGTAGAATTATGCCGAGCACCTCTCCACATGACCAAATTTAGTCACGGCCATTTACACCATGTTTTATTTGGCGTAAGTCCCAATGGCTAAACTAGGCACAGAGTGGATGTATTCTATAACAACGCACATAGATTTTAGAAATGCCTACACCCTGCCCCCTGGCCATGCCCCCTTTTCAACTATGCGACTTAGAATTTACGTGCACCACATTACAGGATACGCTTAGTGAGTTGAGCACTTAAATCTTAATTAATGCCAATTAGTGATGATAATTGCTTCTTATCCAATTAACAGCAGTGATTAGCTAGTTAAACAATTAAGTTATGCACATTGTTATAGAATATGCTTCGATTTCCACATGGAAATGAAGGCGCCATATATAGATTCCCACAGATAATGGATATCTAACATGCAAAATTTAAAATATTTCTAATACTTTACTAATACTAAACTCCAGCTTTCACATTTAATAACCACCTCATTACATAGTTAAATACTTTGTAAAAAGCCACATTTTCAAACAATGACAAAACAGCACACATAATTTCTTATCTCTCTCGTCTGCTGGAAGAAAGTTCCATAATTCAGCTTCTTTATCCAATAATGTCCGTTGTTCTGTACTTACCAATCAACAAACATTTCTTGATGGTCTAATTAGTTTCAAGTCATAGATAGATCACAAATTTCTATGAGGGGAATATATTGCCACAAAATCTTTTAGATTGCCAAATACTTCAATGAAAAAATTGTAAAACTACGAAATAATCTTCCTCAGAATACAGCCGATATCGAAAACTTCATCAATGGCCTGGACCCAACCTCAGGAAAATATCCAGCGGATCGAACCTGGTCAAAATTCACTCTCCTCACCACCGAAACTATTGCCCATGCACTTAGGAAAGCCTCCAACATTCACTGCAAACTGGACACCTGCCCCAGCTACCTTATAAAATCCGCCGCCGATCAATTCACAACAGATCTCATATCCCACCTAAACCAACAAGGTCTCTTCCCTAGGGAAAATGGCAACATCCTACTCACCCCCATACCAAAAGATACCAAGAAAAACACAAATGAACTCACCAACTACCGCCCAGTAGCATCTATCCCACTAGCAGTCAAGCTGATGGAAAGTATGGTAACAAAACAACTCACCGATTACATACACAAATTCTCAATACTGCATGAATCACAATCAGGATTTTGCTCCCGCCCTAGCACCGAAACAGTGCTAACCACCCTCCTGGCCAAATTCAAGCAGGAAATAGCAACAGGGAAAAGCATACTTCTCCTCCAATTCGACATGTCCAGTGCATTTGACATGGTAAACCATAACATACTACTAAGAATCCTAGACTACTTCGGGATTAGTGGAAATGTACTCAGTTGGATCAAGGGTTTCCTAACCACCAGAACATATCAAGTGAAATCGAACTCAAATATATCATCATTGTGGAAAGCAGACTGCGGAGTACCTCAAGGGTCACCACTATCACCGATCCTTTTCAACCCAATGATGACCCCATTAGCCAAGTCTTTATCCACCTAGGGCCTCAACCCATTCATCTAAGCAGTCGACATTACAATTTACATCCCATTCAAACATGATCTGACAGAAATCACCAATGAAATCAACCTCGGCTTGGACACCATGAACTCATGGGCAAATGCATTCCAACTTAAACTCAATACAGAAAAAACACACTCCCTCATCCTCTCATCCCAATATAACATGAACATACCCACAAACTTAGTCACCTCAGACCACACCCTCCCTATTTCAGATAGCTTGAAAATCCTCGGTGTCATAATCGACCGGAACCTTACACTCGAGAGCCAAGTTAACTCCATAATTAAGAAAATGCTCCACTCAATGTGGAAACTCAAACGAGTGAAACCATTCTTCCCGAGGGCAACATTCCGTAACCTAATACAATCAATGGTACTAAGCCATGCAGACTACTGCAATGGAATATATGCGGGTTGCAAAGAGCAACTCATAAAGAAACTACAGACCGCTCAAAACACAACAGCCAGGCTTATATTTGGGAAATCACGATTCGAAAGCACCAAACCCCTCCGAGAAAAACTGCATTGGCTCCCAATCAAGGAACGTATAACTTTCAAAGTCTGCACCCTGGTCCACAAAATTATCTATGGCAAAGCCCCGGGATATATGACCGACCTTATAGACCTGCCAACCAGAAACACAATCGGACCATCATGAACATACTTAAATCTTCACTACCCTAGCTGCAAAGGACTCAAGTACAAATCAATTTACAGATCCAGCTTCTCCTATATAAGCACGCAACTGTGGAATGCACTACCGAAAGCCATAAAAACAACGTACAACCGCCTTAGCTTCCGAAAATCACTAAAGACCAACCTGTTTGAAAAGGCATACCCTGCTGACCCAACTTAGGTGTCTGAACCCAGCAACACAAAGAAACCAAAGCCATAATGAACAAATGAACACTTTATAATTCTTCTTCTCTACGATTCTCCTAATGTGTTTGTAACACATGAACCTCTTTGATAATAACATCACTTTGTATTTGTTTCATCACCGGAGGCGACTAACGCCTAACGGTACTATGTAAGCCACATTTAGCCTGCAAATAGGTGGGAAAATGTGGGGTACAAATGTAACAAATAAATAAATAAATCATAAAGAATTTTAAAAATAAAAATTAGAACTTTAAATTTCATTTTGACCTGCAATGACAGCCAGTGAAATTGAATCAGATATGGCATCCCATGGTCTTATTTCCTTCCCCCAAAATCAACTTGGCCAATGCATTCTGAATTGCCTGAAACCTACCTAGTTGCTTTCGAGAAAGACCCATATAAATTACAGTGCAATAATCTAGTGTAGTAAGAATTAGTGACTGAATTATCAATTGAAAATGATTTACTTCTGAGTATTATTTCACCTTTCGCAACATCTTCAATTTATAAAAGTATTTCTGTACTGTACTATTGTTTTTAATATGAGATTCCATACTAGAACTAGAGGACATGAATTGAGGTTGAAGGGGGGCAGACTCAAGAAAAATGTCAGGAAGTATTTTTCACGGAGAGAGTGGTGGATACTTGGAATGGAGGTGGTAGAGATGAAAACGGTAACAGAATTCAAAAATGCATGGGATAAACATAAAGGAATCCTGTTCAGAAGGAATTGATCGTCAGAAGCTTAGCAAAGATTGGGTGGCAGCACTGGTGGTTGGGAGGCGGGGCTAGTGGTTAGGAGGCAGGGCTGGGCAGACTTCTACAATCTGTGCCCTGAAAATGGTACATACAAATCAAGGTCAGGTATACATATAAAGTAGCACATATGAGTTTACCTTGTTGGGCAGACTATATGGACCATACAGGTCTTTTTCTGCCATCACCTACTATATTACTATGTTACTAGCAGTCATTTTCGAAAGAGATGGACATCCAAAAAGTGACATAAATTGGCACTTGGATGTCCATCTCTCAGAGACGTCCAAATCGGTATAATCAAAACCCGATTTTAGACGTCTCTAACTGAAGCCCGTTGCAAGGACATTCAAATTTCAAGGGGGCTTATCAGCGGCGTGGTGAAGGCGGGACTTGGGCATTCCTAAGACTTGGATGTCTTTGACCATAATGGAAAAAAGCTGAGACTTCTATGAGTAAAACTTGGATGTTTTCACCCGGACCTGTTTTTATTATGAATAAGGCACAAAATGTTGCCCGGAATGACCAGATGACCACTGAAGGGAATCGGGGATAACCTCCGCTTACTCCCCCAGTGGTCACTAACCCCCTCCCACCCTCATAAAACATTATTAAAAATATTACTTGCCAGCCTCTATGCCAGTCTCAGATGTCATACTCAGGTCTATGACAGCACATGCAGGTCCCTTGAGCAGTTTTAGTGGGTGCAGTGCACTTCAGACAGGTGGACCCAGGCCCATACCCCCCTACCTATTACATTTGTGGCGGAAACAGTGAGCCCTCCAAAACCCACCAGAAACCCCCTGTGCCCACATCTAGGTGCCCCCTTCACCCGTAAGGGCTATGGTAGTGGTGTACAGTTGGGGGTAATGGGTTTTGGGGGGATTAGGGGGCTCAGCACACAAGGTAAGGGAGCTATGTACCTGGTTGCATTTTATGAAGTCCACTGCAGTGCCCCCTAGAGTGCCCAATTGCTGTCCTGGCACATGAGGGGGACCAGTGCACTACAAATGCTGGCTCCTCCCACATCCAAATGGCTTGTATTTGAACATTTTTGAATTGGACGTCTTTGGTTTCGAAAATCGCCAAAAGTCAAAGACGTCCAAATCTATGGATGTCCAAATCCAAGGACGTCCTTGCTATTTTCAAAACAAAAGATGGATGTCCATCTTTTTTTTTTTAATGACCTTCTCCTCGTGTCCGAATTTGGACGTCTTTGTAAAACATCCAAATTCCGACTTAGACTGCACACCACTGGACGCCACTAACTAGCAAAAGTCACACACAGTAGTAGAACTAATGTCTGTTGCACATATTCTATCAGGACTTGCTCACCACGCAAACTCTGAGATCATTTTCATGCACCCCTACTGACTCCACATGCAATTACTCCTTAAGTTAGTCAATGCTTAACTTCTAACTCCTATTATCTATCTTACCTGCAAATATGTTCCACCTCCGCTTATTCACCATGTTATTATTATTATTATTATTATTATTAACATTTGTATAGTGCTACCAGATGCACGCAGCACTATGTTGTTTAATAAGATGCTTGAGATTGTAAGTAGCATACTAAGATATAATGTAAACTGTTATTTCAATATGTTCACTGCTGTAATTGTTTATTGCCTATTTATTTATTTATTTATTTATTTATTTAGATTTTGCTCACACCTTTTTCAGTAGTAGCTCAAGGTGAGTTATATTCAGGTACTCTGGATATTTCGCTGTCCCAGGAGGGCTCACAATCTGTTTGTACCTTAGGCAATGGAGGGTTAAGTGACTTGTCCAACATCACAAGGAGCAGCAGTGGGATTTGAACCGGCCACCTCTGCATGTATGCTTCCTTGGGTGAATTTCTTCAAAAGGTGGTACAAAAATCACCCAAAATAATGTGCATATACAACATAGAGAGTCTAATTTGATGTTTTAAAGTTTGGAAGGAGTGATCTCAGGTACAGCATTGTTTGTGCCATATTGTATTAATCCTTTTTAGAGATAGATATTCAAGTGAATCTAACAAAAGTACAAAAGTAACCACCTTACAAAGATTTATGATTCTGTTTCTATGTGACATCGTTTTATATTTCAATACAACTCTTTTAAGTACTTAATTGATGTTCTGCGGATTCTGGCCTTGACCTTTCCATTCATGGAATCTATTTTTACATCATTTGTTCCAAACTTTCTTTTAAGGCCTTTAACATTATCATGCAAAAATAGTAGTATAGAAATTAATTGGTGTAATTAATGCTGGCCTGAAACAAGGGATATTATACACCAAAATAGGAGCCAATTATTTCAATGGGAATCTCTGAGTGCCAAGGGAATGTTCCGCTAAGAAAAAAATATGTCTGTGGGTTTGCTTTGATAGTGAGAGCAAGAAAACCAGAATGATAACAATGAGTAGATGTCACAGGACAAAGATTACAGAATTTATGGTTAGGGACAGAGAACAGGAAGAGCAGCAAATTGCAACAATCAATGAAAATGAGGACTAGTGTATGTATTTTGAAAGCTGTGAGGACAATACACTGTTAGATGAAGGGCAGGAGTAAAATCTATACACTACAGCAAGAGATATGGATAACAGATACAACAATTTAGAGTTAGAATGCCAGATCAATAGATTCTACTAGAAAAGAGTTATATAGCTGTAACCCTGGTCTCAGCACACAGTCCGGGCACCAGTCAGCTCGTCGTGGGTCACGGGCACTCGAGACCAGGGCTACAAAGAAAGGGGGGGAATCCAAATTCCCACCTAAAGCACGGCAGCTTTTCTTAGTCACACACACTGAGCTTGTGCACAGGCCAGGTCCGGATAAAAATCCGGAAGACTGAAGGGTTTTGAGTTGGGCTTTATTTCACTATATTCTCTTGTCTTTCCTTTGCCAAGCTGGGAGTAAATAAGGTTCACTCTCAATTTGCAGTTCCAATCTTCTCTTAGAAAACAACAGTCAATTTATAATCCAACTTGATATCAGAGGAACACTGTAAATCCAGAGCAAACTTAGGGATATGGCGTATTTTCTTAATACAATTTATAATCCTACTGGATCCTACAATTTATAGCTCCTCCTGTCCATACCCATCCCTTCTGGGTGAAACAATCTAAGGCTGTACCTTCAGTACTTTTGCAGCAAGTGGATCATCTCTGTGGATCAGACCTCCCTGTCTTTCCACTCAATCCCAAAGGTGTACCTCTCAGGGCTACTACCTTTGCTCCGAACAGTCTCTTTCCTGTCCCTGCTCCCAGACTGGGATCTCCTACTCCTCCACTTCTTGGTTAATGCTGGAATTTGCAGAGACCACATCTTTGGTCAGCCTTAGTTTCTTGAACCCATCTAGGACTTCCCCCTCTCCTCCAAGGGTCCCAGCAGGGGTACAGGCAACCAAAGACCTTGTGTACTACTACTACTACTACTTAACATTTCTAAAGCGCTACTAGGGTTATGTAGCGCTGTACAGTTTAACAAAGAAGGACAGTCCCTGCTCAAAGGAGCTTACAATCTAAAAGACAACATGTGCAGTCAGCTTACAATCTAATGGGCAACATGTGCAGACAGTCAAGTGGGGCAGTCTAGATTTCCTGGATAGAGGTAAAATGATGTACTGCCTAACAACATTATTTAGTAACTCCTAATGCCCTCCACATTGTCATTCAACCACCAGAATCATTTTCCTCTGCATCCCACACAGGAACCCACTCCCTTGGGCTGGATCCTTACCTCCTACAACTCCAGAACCCTCTCTTCAGAAAACTCTGGAGAGTTCTACATTCTGGCACTTAGTAATCCCCATTATTTCCCTGGCCTTGAAGTCTCCTATTACCAGGAAAAACAGTTGTAGCTCTCCAGCCAACCTGCCAGCCTTCCATCATTGTCCTTATTTCCAATAAGATATGGGCTTAGGTATGGTTATCTTCCATCACCTGAGTGTGCAGTATAGCCCATTCATACCTTACACTCCTCTACTGTACCTACAGCCTTCCGTTACCTCATCTAGCTGCCACCAGTATGCTATCAAAGAGAAGTTGGCAGGTGTAGCATTCTGACTACTCCATAAAAAAATGTTATCAACAAACTATTATGTGCAGAATCATCCAAATTTGCAGAATTCCTAGTTCTAGAATGCACATTTATAGCCTTTTGCTTATTCTGTTGTCCCCCCAGAAAAAATAATCACAGATTGTTCTCCATTCTTAGAATTCCTATCTACTTTACCAAACTATGTTGCAAACAAGGACCAAATTTGAACTGGCAGATCTAAAAGCTTGTCTGGCAGATAAATTATCAGTCGATATAGATAAGGGTCAAAACTGTATAGTTGATAACTGGACAAATTCATTAACAGATGCCGTAGACCAGTCAGCACCAAAAAAGACAGTAAAAGTTAAGAGCTCAGGAGAGACCCGTTGTTGGTTTACACCAGCACTGAAACAAATAAGGAAAGACCTAAGAGCTGCTGAGAGAGTACGGAAGAAAACAAAAAACAAAGATAACTTGGACATATATAGGATTAAAATGGTGGAATATAAGTGATTATGGGAGGAAGAAATGAATACATACTTCAAAGACAAGATTAAAGTTTCCCTAAATAAACCTAGGGAATTATTTGATACAGTGAACTACTTAATCAAGGGAAGGAAAGATGAGTCAATACAGAATGTTGATCCTCAGGATTATGTAAGTTGACTACATCAGAAACTTGATACTAAAATATTAAACTCAGAATCTGATAATTTAGTTTTGCCCACATCGAGAAAAGAAGTAGTGGATCATTCTTGCAATGCCTTCCGCATGGTGGATGAAAACATGATAGAGAAATTGGTGAAGAGCTTATTGCCCACCAGAGCTCAGGTAAATCCCATCTCTTCGATAATATTTAGATCAATGATGGAGATAATTATTCCTTTTTTTTTTAAATCTAGTGAATATATCTCTGCAAGAAGGTTTATTGGTATACTCACTTAAAGAGGTGACCGTTAAACCATTACTAAAAAAAAATCAGCACTTGATGCAAGAGTAATGAATATAATTCAATTTCAGTTCCTCCGTTCTTAGCAAAAATTATTGAGAAAGCGGTGTTGCACTAACTAATGGAGTTTGTTGAAGAAAATCACTTGTTAAATTATTTTCAGCATGGTTTTAGATCTAACCATAGTTGGGAAATTTTGCTGCTATCAATGCTGGATGAACTAAGGAATGGTATTTGACCAAAACATTAATTTCTGCATTATTACACTTGTTATTGCATCAGCATTTGACACTATTGACCATCAGCTCCTAATCAACACGTTATCAGATTTTGGCATTAGTTTACAACAGAAATAAAAATCTGAATCAAGACTATTCAGCAACAAACTAACCCCCCCTTTTACAAAGCCATGCTAACAACTGCTGTGTGATAATGCCAACACAACACATTCACTTTGAATGGGCTGTGTCAGCATTACGGCTTTGTAAAAAGGGGGAGGGGTAAATTGCATAATATTACACTAATCTGATGCTCCATGTAAAATGTCAAATCGGGTCCAAAAATGAATATGGTAGGAGAGTTCCAAATCAGAAAGGGAGACCAAGGAGCTTAGGCTGCCATCATGTCTGTTGCAGACTCTGCCCCACCCCCATAGAAGCATTTTAAGATGCTAGCAAGACAGAAATTCCCTGTTGAAATGTTTAACTCAGAAAGCTCCTCAGTGAATAATGTCAGAGCACCTATAGCTTCTTCATCCACAATCTGTTAATGGTGGACTTGTAGAAAATCAAGTTTTAGACAAATCTTCCCTCCACACATGTGTCAAGTAACAACAGGCATGGGATGAAAACGATCTTTGAGTGGCTTGTTAACAGTGAACTTATAGTCTCGACAGATCCACATATCTTCATTTTGCTTTAACACTTGTGCAGTTGCAGTGACCTATTTTTTTGGTGTTTAATTGGTTCCAAGATGCTTTATGCTATGAGCTCTACCTCAAGACACAGCACAAAAGGAACATTCTTGGCCTTCAGATAAATGAGTGCAATAGATAGATCCAAGTGTAAGCTCCCAGGTCTTCAGTGACCACCTGAGAGAATTTTCCATGATGCCTTTGAGATACTCATTAATGATGATGTGGACTCTTAGATACTGATTACTAAAAATATGGAATGGTTAATTTCTAAAAAGTAATTTCTAAAAGTAACATGATGATGGCAGATAAAGGCATGAACAGTCCATCCAGTCTGCCTAACAGTCACACTCATCAATTCATGATTAAACCAACAATGAACATGGTATGAAATACATATACTTGATCCTGATCTCTGCCATTTTCAGAACATATTATTATTATTGCATTTGTACCCCACATTATCCCACCTTTTTGCAGGCTCAATGTGGCTTACAGAGTGTTGTTATGATGCAGTCATCACATTAACTTAAATACATTCAATAATCGGTTGAAGGGGTATGGTTTAGGTGTAAGGTGCTAGGTAAGGTATTGTGAAAGGTGTTTTGATGCACCTGAGTAATTTGAGAATGGTTTATTAGGATGTGTTTAGTAGGCTTTGTTGAAGAGATGTGTTTTCAAAGCTTTGCGAAAGCTGGTTAGATTGTCCATCGTTTTCAGGGCCATGGGTAGTGCGTTCCAGGTCTGTGTGCTTTTATACGCAAAAGTAGTAGCGTATAGTATAGTAGTAGCGTATCGATCGTATAAGTCTGCCTAGCACTGCCCTTATGTCCCAACTACTGGAGTTACAATTGAAGCCCTTTCTAGCACATCCTAATCTGTCTTGCCATACATGGAACACAGACCATAGAAAAGTCTTCCTGGCAATGTCCTTAACTCCTCACAACCAGAGTCGCCATCTAAGCAAGCACCACTCAACACAAGATGCAACAGTCATTAATTTTTGTTTTTGTACCATCTTCTTTCTAATTAGGGGTCCTCTCAGCTTATTTTCGAAAGGGAAGGACGCCCATGTTCCGACACAAATCGGGAGATGGGCGTCCTTCTCTCAGGGTCGCCCAAATCGGCATAATCAAAAGCCGTTTTTGGGCGTCCTCAACTGCTTTCCATCGCGGGGATGACCAAAGTTCCCGGGGGCGTGTTGGCAGTGTACCGAATGCGGGATGGGGGCATGGTTAAGAGATGGGCGTCCTCGGCTGATAATGGAAAAAAGAAGGGTGTCCCTCATGAGCATGTGGTCAACTTGAATCAAATAGATTGAAAATTCTGCAGGAAACAAAACACATCTTGGAATCACTGTGGATTGAAATTCCATGTGTAAAGGGGAAAAGGATAGTGATAGGATTGTACTACCATCCACCTGGCCAGGATGAACAGATGGATGCAGAAATGTTAAAGGAAATTAGGGACGCAAACAAACTGGGCAACACAATAATAATGGGTGATTTCAATTACCCCAATATTGACTGGGTAAATGTAACATCGGGACATGCTAGGGAGGTAAAACTCCTTGATGAAATCAAGGACAGCTTTATGGAGCAGCTGGTACAGAAGCCGACGAGAGAAGGAAAAATCTAGACCTAGTCCTTAGTGGAGGGCATGATCTGGTGCGGGAGGTAATGGTGCTGGGGCCGCTTGATAACAGTGATCATAATATGATCGGATTTGATATTAGCTTTGAAGTAAGTATACACAGGAAATCAAATACGTTAGCATTTAACTTTAAAAAAGGAGACTATCCAGCTTATAATCGAAAGTGATCGCCGGCCATTTTCCGACACAAATCGGGAGATGGCCGGCGATTTCTTAAAAGTGGCGAAATCGGTATAATCAAAAGAGGCATTTTTGACAGCATCGCCGCTTTCCCGCTTCACCGGCGAAAGTTCAAGGGGGCGTGTCGGTAGATTAGCGAAGGCGGGACATGGCGGGCATGGACGTGGCTACCAGATGGCTGGCTTTCACCGATAATGGAAAAAAAAAAAGTGGCGTTAAGCAGTATTTCGCCGGCTTTACTTGGTCTTTTTATTTTCACGACCAAGCCTCAAAAAGGTGCCCCAACTGCCCAGATGACCACTGGAGAGAATGGGGTATGACCTCCCCATACTCCCCCAGTGGTCACCAATCCCCTTCCAAACTAAAAAAATAAAAATAAAAACCTTTTTTGCCAGCCTGTATGCCAGCCTCAAATGCTGTACCCACCTCCATGACGGTCCCAAAAAACAACAAGGCAAACGATCTGCAAAATCCAATATGGGAAAGAAAGCCAGCAGATCAATGTCACAACAAAAAGATTTTATTGAAGATACCGTGTATGAACAAATCGCCTGACACAGGCCGTGTTTCGCCCACCTAGGGCTGCGTCAGGGGCTACAATGAACAAATATATAATAATTATCATAGATCATAATAAATAAAATATAACACACATACGAACATAATATATCAAATATATAAATTGACAAAAAACAATTAATAAAATATGGAATATTACTAGGTATACATAGAGAGTATACTAGAATAATTACATGAATAAACGTATCGATACGCACTGTCCAATATAAATAATATATATATATACATGTACATAAAAGAGCATATATAAGAAAAAATATATATAAAAGAAGTATATATAATGCAACAATTGTATGACAGTGCATATAAACATATATATAAAAGCATAATGAAATCTGACATCACGTAACAGCAAAGCAAGGGCACTGGTATAGGTTACGAACTTCAATACAAATATGTATAAAAAAAATTATAAATGAGATAATAAAAGGCACATACCTAATTTGAAACCTTCGTAAAGGGGCAAATATGGTGCATAAAAGTCAAGAAAAAACCAGCTAAAACGGGAATCCCTATAATCATAAATCAAAAAGAATTAATAAAAAGCAAAAAATAAAATTAGAGTGGATCAAGACTAATAATATGACATTAGTTTAGGTATCATAGGGGGTATTGACACTACATTGTGTATTGACATGACTAGTGCAATGTGTTTATAAAAAATACCATATACAAAATGTCTTGCAATCAAAACAACATCATGGCACAGCAATGTCACATATATAAACACTAAGTGCAATGTAATAATAAAATATCTAAAATGTTACAAGTGCCGTGTTATAAAATGATGCACTTATTGTTATGTATGACAAACAATTATCAGTGCCCTTAAAGGCTGACAGAAGCACAATGAAATATTAATACAGCATCAGAGGAGAATTAAACCACCACGTTGCCAGTAAACTTCCTGCTATACTACTTCAAGTGATTATATGTAAAACAGGGATGATTACAACATTAAAGCAGGGACCACAAAAAGTGTGGATACCTCCATGACAGCAGAATGTGTTGTATCCTCCGACAGCCTTTCCCTCGTTGTGATGAGGCTCTCCGGTGAGTGTGACACCTTTTCTGTTAGGTGCCCTGCAGAGTCACATTAGCAATGCACTGTGGTGGGTGTAGGGTACTGGGCTCTACTCCCATGGTGCTTTCCCCCCTGCTAACTGGGTCAGAGTGTGCCCTGTTTTGTTTCCTGTTGTAGTCCATGTGGTAGTGGCCATTTTTGTAAGTCAGTTTTAGTTCCCTTTCCTGTGTTACCCACGTTAGAGAACGTAGTTCTTACCTTGAATGTTGCTGAAAGAGGGCATTGTACACCATTGTGCCAGCTCTGACCTACTGCTAATCTTAGTACCAGGGGACTCTTTGCCAGTGGGGCAC
Source organism: Microcaecilia unicolor (assembly GCF_901765095.1). Taxonomy (NCBI): domain Eukaryota; kingdom Metazoa; phylum Chordata; class Amphibia; order Gymnophiona; family Siphonopidae; genus Microcaecilia; species Microcaecilia unicolor. The sequence goes on from NC_044031.1 coordinate 599,266,559, forward strand.
AACCTCTGATCTGCAGTTAACTGTGAGTAAACGTGGTTATTTCAAGAAAGGAGTTTTTCAGAGAGATTAGTCTTCAGGTTTGAACTGGTGTGCCAAAGTTATACAGCAGCAATAAGTCCTAGAGGCTGTATGCAGGTCCCTGGAGCAATTTTAGTGGGTTCAGTACATTTGTGGGTAGTGGGTTTGGGGGGGGAGGTTGGGGGTTGGGGGGCTCAGCTCCCAAAGTAAGGGAGCTATGCACGTGGGAGCTTTTCTGAAGTCCACCGCAGTGACCCCTAGGGTGGCTGGTTGGTGTCCTGGCATGTCAGGGGGGGCAGTGCACTAAAAATGCTGGCTCCTCCCACGGCCAAATGCCTTGAATTTGGCCGGGGTTTGAGATGGCCAACATAACTTTCCATTATCGCTGAAAACAAACCCGGCCATCTCAAACCCGGCGAACTCCATGGCATTTGGCCGGGCTAAACCGTATTATCGAAAAAAAAGATGGCCAGCCATCTTTTTCGATAATACGGTTCCGGCCAGCTGTAGTGCCGCCGCCAACATAGATCGCCGGCGATCTATTTGGCTGGCAATGTTCGATTATGCCCCTCCACGATAAAATGAGAAGAACAGTAAAAAGAAAACTTAGAGGAGCGACTGCAAGGGTCAAAAATTTAAATCAGGCATGGATGCTGTTCAAAAACACCATCCTGGAAGCCCAGGCCAAATATATTCCGTGTATTAAAAAAAGGAGCACGGAAGACCAAATGACAGCCGGTATGGTTAAAACGTGAGGTGAAGGAAGCTATTAGAGCTAAAAGAAAATCCTTCAGAAAACGGAAGAAGGAACCCACTGAAAATAATAAGAAATGGCATAAGGAATGTCAAGTCAAATGCAAAGCGCTGATAACGAAGGCTAAGAGGGACTTCAAAAAAAAGATTGCGTTGGAGGCAAAAACAGGTCAACATAGATTTAGTGAAGGGAAATCTTGCCTCACCAATCTACTACATTTCTTTGAAGGGATAAACAAACATGTGGATAGAGGTGAGCCGGTTGATATTGTGTATCTGGATTTTCAGAAGGCGTTTGACAAAGTACCTCATGAAAGACTCCAGAGGAAATTGGAGAGTCATGGGATAGGAGGTAGTGTTCTATTGTGGATTAAAAACTGGTTAAAAGATAGAAAACAGAGAGTAGGGTTAAATGGAGAAGGGTAGTTAGTGGGGTTCCCCAGGGTCTGTGCTGGGACCGATGCTTTTTTAACATATTTTTAAATGACCTAGAGATGGGAGTAACTAGTGAGGTAATTACATTTGCTGATGACACCAAGTTATTCAAAGTCGTGAAAAATTACAAGAGGACCTTACAAGACTGGGAGACTGGGCGTCTAAATGGCAGATGACGTTTAATGAGCAAGTGCAAAGTGATGCATGTGGGAAAGAGGAACCCGAATTATAGCTACGTCATGCAAGGTTCCACGTTAGGAGTCACGGGCCAAGAAAGGGATCTAGGTGTCGTTGATGATACGTTGAAACCTTCTGCTCAGTGTGCTGCTGTGGCTAAGAAAGGAAATAGAATGTTAGGTATTATTAAGAAAGGAATGGAAAACAAAAATGAGGATGTTATAATGCCTTTGTATCGCTTCATGGTGCGATCACACCTCGAATATTGTGTTCAATTCTGGTCGCCGTATCTCAAAAAAGATATAGTGGAATTAGAAAAGGTGCAGAGAAGGGCGACGAAAATGATAAAGGGTATGGGACAATTTCCCTATGAGGAAAGGCTAAAGCAGCTAGGGCTCTTCAGCTTGGAGAAAAGGTGGCTGAGGAGAGATATGATAGAGGTCTATAAAATAATAAGTGGAGTTGAATGGGTAGATGTGAAGCGTCTGTTCATGATTTCCAAAAATACTAGGCCTAGGGGGCATGCAATGAAGCTACAATGTAGTAAATTTAAAATGAATCGGAGAAATGTTTTCTTCACGCAACGTGTAATTCAACTCTGGAATTCATTGCCAGAGAATGTGGTAAAGACAGCTTAGTGGAGTTTAAAAAAGGTTTGGACGGCTTCCTAAAGAAAAAGTCCATAGACTTATTAAATGGACTTGGGGAAAATCCACTATTTCTGGGATAAGCAGTATAAAATGTTTTGTACTTTTTGGGATCTTGCTAGGTATTTGTGATCTGGATTGGCCACTGTTGGAAACAGGATGCTGGGCTTGATGGACCTTTGGTCTTTCCCAGTATGGCAATACTTACGTACTTATGACTTTACTTGGTCCCTTTTTTTCACTAGCAAGCCTCGAAAAAGTGCCTGAACTGACCAGATGACCACTGGAGGGAATCGGGGATGGCCTCCCCTTACTCCCCCAGTGGACATCAACCCCCTCCCACCCAAAAACATTTTTTTCATCCTCTATGCCAGCTTCAAATGTCATATCCAGCTCCATCACAGTGGTATGCAGGTCCGTGGAGCAGTTTTTAGTGGGTGCAGTGCACTTCAGGCAGGCAGACCCGGCCCATCCCCCTCCAACCTGTTACACTTGTGGTGGTAAATGTGAGCCCTCCGAAACCCACTGTACCCACATGTAGGTGCCCCCTTCATCCCTATGGTAGTGGTGTACAGTTGTGGGGAGTGGGTTTTAGGGGGGGCTTGGGGAGCTCAGCACCCAAGGTAAGAGAGCTATGCACCTGGGATCAATTTGTGAAGTCCGCTACAGTGCCCGGTTGGTGTCCTGGAATGTCAGGCGGACCAGTGCACTACAAATGCTGGCTCCTTCCATGACCAAATACCTTGGATTTGGTCGTTTCTGAGATGGGCGTCCTCGGTTTCCATTATGGCTGAAAACCGGGAATGACCATCTCTAAGGTCGACCATCTCAACATTTAGGTCGACCATCTCTAAGGTCGACCTAAATGTTGAGATTTGGGTGTCCCCGACCATATTATCCAAACGAAAGATGGATGTCCATCTTGTTTCGATAATACAGGTTTCCCCACCCCTTCGGCGGAACATCCTTAGAGATGGAGGCCCTTAGAGATGGTCATCCCCGTTTGATTATGCCCCTCTCTGTGTTCATCCCACACCTTTTTGAATTCCGTCTCCATTTGTGATTCCACCTCCCTTGGGAGAGCATTCCAGGCATTGACCACAAAGTATTTCCTGACTTTACTCCTAAAGCCCTCATGATTAAAACAAACAGGACAAATAAGGAATTAGGGAATTACGTATTGTGGGAATGATTAAAACAGACATGGGTACTGAACAGGTGAATAGGAGTTAAGAATTAAAAGTAGTCTCAAAAAGGCTTCCTCCATTTCCTTTCTCATTTCTTCAGTTTGTTCCTTGGTTGTCAAAAGGCTAAAGAAAGCCATGGGAGGAGTTTAAGTATTTGAAGTATTGTTACAATATGTAAAGAGCAAAACAGTCTAAATTTTCTAGTAATGTTGACTTCCAGAGCTGAACAGCATCTTCAACAGAAAGAGAAACAACACTGGCTAATTGAGGCACCCATAAATCACTTTACTTCAATGGATCAAAAGATTCATTAATTCATTCATTCATTCATTTCTTATATCTTATAACCTGCAAATACCCTTAACTGAGCTCTATGCAGTTTACAATCTAAGAGCCGTGCATACCTGGGAATTACAAATATCAAGAATTACAATCCTTGAAAATATTCAATCAATAGACAATTACATATCTCAAAAATAAGAGATTTACAGAAAGAACCATAATGACAAATCATTCTATTTTACCAGTAATGAATTTCACCATTTAGCTGTTTGGAATTGAAATATCTCCAAAAATACAGATATATATACTATGTTCTTAGGACAGGGAAATTGAAGTTCTAGAAAGTGTCTAGCTGTTCTTAGTCTTTTATGATTGGGTAACAAAATCATGATCTCAGTGCCTTCATGTTCGCAATAGTGTGAGTCCTATGTTCCCTATTTAAGTCATACAAGCAGAAAGAGATACAGCAAAGATCAGACCATTGAAGGGCCAGGCCTAGAGGAGATTTATCCAGCTTCAGACATAAGAAACTAGAAAGAAAAACAAGGGCATGAAGATGGCCTGCCTTATACATAGTTGTCTTCACTATCTGTGAGAATCCTAATGATTCTAATGCATCATATAAATGCTTGATCAGACTTCAAAATATTAGGGTTGAAAGGATCTAATGGAATGTTAAAATCACCTATAATACATGTTTTATCTAAGTCAATTTGGAGTGACATTACAAATTCTAATAAAAAATGAACATTCTGTGGGCAATTCAGAAAAAGAGTATCAACAATGACTATGCAACAAGTGATGTCTTCTTGGCCTTGTAGACTATAATGCATGACAAAAATGTAAGGATATTCGGGACTTATCTCCATTTGGTGTGTGTAGAGATATGTGAAACATTAGTTGTGTTTTACCTTTTGTAAAAAAGTATATGTATATTCTACTGCGATATAATGTGATATCACACTTTAGTGAATCTAGACCTTCGAGTTGATGAGAGTCAACACTAGCTCCCAAGACTTATGGTGAAGTTTACTGCCACATGAAACTATGGGGCCCTTTTACTAAGCTGTGGTAGGGCCTACGTGCATGCAGCACATGATAAAACAAGACTACCGCCAGGCTAGCATGCCCCTTGGTGGTAATTTTGGATTTGGCGCATGCTCATTCCAGTAGTAGGAATTATATTTTTATTTTCTACCACATGCAAAGTTTCCAGCGCTAATAGAGAGCTGGCACACACTGAACTGTCAACACATGTATAGTGCATGAGTCCTTACCGCTAGATCAATGGGTGGCGGTAAGGGCTCAGGCTGTAAATAGGTGAGCATTATGAGAGGAGATATGCTTGAGGTCTAAAAAATCCTGAGTGGTGTAGAATGAGTAGAAGTAAATCGATTTTTTTTCTCGTTCCAAAAGTACAAAGACTAGGGGACACTCGAGGAAGTTACATGGAAATACTTTTAAAACAAATAGGAGGAAATATTTTTTCACTCAACGAATAGTTAAGCTCTGGAACTCTTTGTCGGAGGAGGTAAAAGTGGTTAGCATATCTGGGTTTTAAAAAGGTTTGGACAAATTCCTGGAGGAAAAGTCCATAGTCTGCTATTGAGACTGACATGGGAAGCAACTGCTTGCCCTGGGATTTGTAGTATGGAGTGTTTCCACAATTTGGGATTCTTCCAGGTACTTGTGACCTGGCTTGGCCACTGTTTGGAAAACAGGATATTGGGCTAGATGGACTATTGTACTGACTCAGTATGACTACTCTTATGTTATTATGCTAGTTTTAGTTTTAGCACACACCCACTTCCTGGCCCATTAAAAAAAATCTCTACTATACTGTACTCCCCCTATCCTGTAAGGAGCAATCAATAAAATTTAGACAATCAAGGAGGAAAAAAGCCTCAAAGTGCCTCGGTTCAAGATACTTCTTACCAGCTGGTAAGTATCTTGAACCGAGGCACTTTGAGGCTTTTTTCTTCCTTGATTGTCTAAATTTTATTGATTGCTCCATACAGGATAGGGGGAGTACAGTATAGTAGAGTATTTGTGTAGGTCTCTCCCACTACCACTTATTGGAGATTTAGACCATTTAAAAAAAATGCCCTTTTTTGGCCAGATGTGGTAAACAATGTCACAGCGTGGACCAAAAACAGGTACCCATAGAGGGGCATAATTGAACGAAAACGCCTATCTCCATGGGCGTTTATTTCCAAGAACGGGTCCGTGAAGGGGTGGACCGAACCGTATTTTGGGAAAAAATAGACGCCCATGTTTTATTCAACAATGTGTGAGCTGGGCGTTTTTGTTTTTCAGCGATAATGGAAAATGAAAACGCCCAGCTCAAAAACGAATAAATCCAAGGCATTTGTTCGTGGGAGGGGCCAAGATTCGTAGTGCACTGGTCCCCCTCACATGCCAGGACATCAACCGGGCACCCTAGGGGGCACTTTTACAAAAACAAAAAAAAAGGTAAAAGAGCTCCCAGGTGCATAGCACCCTTCCCTTGTGTGTTGAGCCCCCCCAAATCCCCCTCAAAACCCACTGCCCACAAGTCTACACCATTACTATAGCCCTAAGGGGTGAAGGGGGCACCTACATGTGGGTACAGTGGGTTTGGGGGGGTTGGACGACTAATAAGCATTAAGCAGCACAATTGTAACAGGTAGGGGGGATGGGCCTGGGTCCACCTGCCTGAAGTCCACTGCACCCCCTAACAACTGCTCCAGGGACCTGGGTATGACATTTGAGGGTGAAAATAAAAAGTTGTGAAACATCATTTTTTGTGGTGGGAGGGGGTTAGTGACCACTGGGGGAGTCAGGGGAGGTCATCCCCGATTCCCTCCAGTGGTCATCTGGTCATTTAGGGCACTTTTTGGGGCCTTATTCGTGAAAAAACAGGGTCCAGGAAAAGTGTCCTAAATTCTAGCTAAAAACACATACTTTTTTCCCATTATCGGTGACATGCGCCCATCTTTGTTCGGCAGATAACCACGCCCCAGTTCCGCCTTCGCCACATCTCTGACACGCCCCCATCAACTTTGTCCGCATCCGCGACGGAGTGCAGTTGAAAACGTCCAAAAATTGGCTTTCGATTATACCGCTTTATTCGTTTTTGTGAGATAAACGTCCATCTCCCGATTTAGGTCGGAACTTGGGCGTTTTTCTCGTTCGATTATAAGCAGGATAGTACAGCAGGCCACATTTTACAACAGCTTAGTAAAAGGACTCCTATGTGAGTTACTTATCGAAAAGGCAGGTTACCCAGCCTTACTTCAACTCTCAGAAAAAGTAAATATATCTGGTATAGAGACTTTGAGGAGTAAAATAAGTCATAGGGCTAGGAGGCAGAATAACCCTTTAGAGGCTGAGTGATGTCCAATAATGGAGAATGCATGTAAGTTCTACTCTAAATAGTTTTTTTGGGGGGGGGAGAGGGGAGCCATCCAAATACATTTTCAGTGTTCCAAATTGGCAACTGAGTGCACAACCTCTATTATGAGAACTGACCCCCATTAGAAGAGAGTATAAACAATGAGGAAGGGAGGCCCTATGGTTCTTCTCTCCCCACTTTAGTCTACCTTTTACTGATATTACAAGGTAAGCCAAAGTGGCCTATGAAGAAGAAGAAAAAAGGTTATTTCAGAACAGGCTTTAGAAGGCACGAAGACAAAAAAAAAATAAAAACATCTGGTTATGTAGCATGATAGTCTTTTCCAAACTCAGATATCAGGACCCTTTTTACAAAAAAATAGGATGCTTAAAGTGAGAAATGGGGGGAGGGGGAGAGGGGAGTAAAATGAGATGGTTGCAGTGATGCTAAAGCCATGGGATTATTGGAGCTGGGAAATAAATGGAAAGGATATAGATACTGGAAAATAATCCCTTTCTTGAATGAAAAAATGCTTGGTTCACTAAACAGCAGGCCAGAAACAACAGGCCTCTTGATCAGGGCTACAAACTCAGACCAAACCCAATGTGCTCTCTTGATCAATTCATGAAAGACAAGGGCACAGTAACTGATGGAGAAGTGAAGGGAGAGCATGCCAAGTCATATGTTGCTATTAAAGAGTTTGCAGAACTAGTTGTATCATTACAAAAAATGACATTTTTAGGGAGAGCGGTGCTTTACCACAGAAAAGGGCATAAGTTGCCTTTCAAATGACTTTGAGAATACAGTGAAAACACATATTCTATTAGATTTATTCAAAGAAGGTCATGCCTGTGGTGCAAAGTGTAATATTTCAAACTGCACACGCCATGCATCAGTGGTCATCCTAATCTCAATTACAACTTGTAGTGTTGAATAATTATTTTTAAAATAATACATGCATTTTAAGCTTCTCTTCTGCAAGTCTTCCCACTTCTACATAAGTGCAAGCATGTTACAAGGTATATTAAAAAAAATCCCAGGTATTAAAAAAAAATCCCTTCTATGGATGGTGGATTCAATAATTGTTCATGCTGGCATCTGTCATAGCATTGCGCGGTGGACCAATTATGTCCAGTTACCGGGATGTAACTTTCAGCTTTTGCTATCATGATTTCCACCAGAGCTGAAAGGGGAGCTTATTAAAGTATTTCAAGCCTATGAGTTCTACAATGTGTCACTGCTGTAGGTTCAGGTACTAATATTGTGCTGTAAAGTGTCATGGATAAGGCATCTTAGAATATGGAAAATACATTATTGCATGACACGCTTGGTTTCAAAATAATGCATGAAGCACAGGCAGCATGCCTTTCTTTGACTGGACTTGGTATTCATCTGGGGGGTAAGCTTATAAAGGAATTTTCATGGTTTATATGCCAGTACGAGTAAATGTCTCTTATGAAATTATTTATTTATTAAGATTTATTAACCACCTTTAAGAAGAGATTCACCCCACATGCTTTTGTATATAAATTTGGTGCAGGTGTGTACTGGGGTAGGGTGTGGGTAGAGAGAAGATGAAGTAAGGACTTATACATATATATTATAAAACATATATGATGCATATGTTTGTACTTGCTCTTGAGCTGGTGGGAATGCATGCAGGTTAATTTTACCTGCAGTTTCTGCAGGATTTGTGCCAATATTTTATATAAACAAGCAGATCAAAGGAAGACAACAGCATAAAGCAAGCAAAAGCAAAAACGAATGGAGTGGGCCACAGATTCTCTATTTCTGTGGATAGCATGCTCATCCTCCCTGTCTCGTCAGCTCGTAACCTTGGGGTCATCTTTGACTCCTCTCTCTCTCTCTCTTTATCTGCACATATCCAACAGATTTCTAACATTTGTCATTTCTTTCTCAATAACATCATCAAAAATTTTCCTTCCTTTCCAAACACACTACCAAAACCCTTATCCACACTCTTATCACCTCATGCTTATGTAATACCCCATGACATGGGTATTACTAAGACAACAGTGACAGATTTTTCCAGAGGCCCTGGGGGGAGGGAGGTCCCTGCCAGTGGGCTAGAGAGTGAGGTTGGGAGGCCTGCCCAAGGGAGGGTTTGGCTGAGAAGCTGCAGAGATAAAGTGGTTCCCTGTAGTGAGTGACAGCAGGGGTGGAGTTGGAAAATAATCAAGGGGATTGAGGTGAGATGCACAAGGACTTTGGTTGCCTGTACCCTCACCAGGACCCTTAGGAGCATTGGGGGATCCTGGAATGAACAAAATAAATGCAGGCTGAGTAAAGGAGTAGTTGCTGCCCCTCTGTGGCAACTGAGAAGGAGACAGAGCTTCAGGTGGATAAGGGGAGTCCAGCCTGGGAGCAGGATCCAGAGCAGGGGAAGCCTGTTCAAGACCATGGTGTATCACCGGAAGAAGGACAGGCTAAAGGGTCTGTGCCTGAAGGAGTTGGATTGGTATCAGGAGTAACAGAAGCAGTCTTAGGTTTATTGGGTTAGCACAACAGGATGGATAAAGGAAAGGAGCCTGTGTAAATATGTACAGTTTTGGAATACTCAAAAAGAGTGGAATGCCTAAGATTATCACAAATAGTCTTAGGTGGACAATGTACTCATAAAGAGTTCTGAGAATGTACCTGCTGGTTGAAGAAATTCCAGTAAAGTTACTATGCATTAAATACAACTCATGGAGTGCAGAGTGATTCTTTTGGTGTGAGAGCAAGGATATTTGCTCCTGGACTGAGAAGGACGTACCATGAGTGTCTTTTAAGTTCCCAAAGCCCCGGATCTCTATTCCAGACCACTTACCCAAGCTCAATTGAAGGCAAATTGGGACATTGAGCATGGTGTGAATGTGGTCTCCCATGGGACATGGGAGAAGCCTCTGCTTGCCCTGGGAATGGTAGCAAGGAATGTTGCTACTAACTGGGTTTCTGTCAAGTACTTGTGACCTGAATTGTCCACTGTTGGAAGCAGGATACTGGGCTAGATGGACCACTGGTCTGACCTAATATTGCTATTCTTATGTTCTTATACTGTAATAGTAGGAGGAGGAGGCTGAGCTTTGGATTGAAGGAAGCAAAGTTTATTGAAGGACCCAACATAGCCCATGTTTCAGCTCAATGCCTGCATCAGGGATCATATGTTGGTTGCAAGGAGCTACCTGTATAATTCATCAATTAGGACATTTCAAATTTAAATAATGCATTCCTTTATAACGTGCTGTCCACGCAATAGAAGAATAAAGGACTGCATTGTTTTGATCTGGAATATCCTCACTGCTGAATTATACAAGAAACTTTATATGCCCTTGAAACCAGCATATGACCCCGATGCTTAAATTGCTTACCACTGCCTAACCCCCAATATTCAGCAGCACTAAAGTGGGCAGTGCTGCTGAATATCACCTCTGACCAGCCTCAGAAAAAGTGGGCAGGCCAGGGGCAGTACAGGGGGGTGACATTAGCTGGGAGTGCTGGCAATATTCATTGTGGGACCCGTATAGCTAAGTGGGTTAATTTAGGGCAGCTCAAAAAGCTGTCCTATATTAACCCACTTAGCTATGAGGGCTCTGGCACAGAATAGTGGCTGCAAAACTTTGTTTTATCTCTAAAGCTCCCCCAATCCACTTCCTGGCCTCCAAAATAATACCCTCCTACTCCCTCTCTCCGGCCCACAGGAATCAAAGGCCTTCCCCACCCCAAATCACTCTGAGATATAAGTAGGCCCCCCTGGGCCTACCTGATGTACCTGATGGTCCATGAGGGTCATTGGGGGCAGGAGCAAAGCCCCCTCACTCCTACCTTTTGCAGCTGGCCTTTACAAATGGCTGCTGTGACCTTGCGAGGCAGCCCGTGATATTTTCTTTAGACCATGAGCTACCACAAGAGGTCACACAAGGAGCAGGAGTGAGGGAGCATTGATCCTGCTCCCAATGACCCCCCCCCCCCCCCCCCCAGGCCACCATGGACATCAGGTAGTTCCAGGAGGCCTACCTATACTTCAGGGTGGTTTGGGGTAGAGGTTCTTTCAGGGGTGAGGGGAAGGACCTTGATACCCATGGACTGGGGAGGGGTTATTTTGCATGCCAGGAAGGGGATAAGGGGGGCTTTAAAGATACAACATATTCAGTGCAGGGGGCCTCATAGATAAGCAGGTTAATTTAGGACAGCTTTTGAATTGAATACTAGCTGAGACCTGCATAGGCTCCGGTGGCCATCCCCACCAAATTTAGTCCCCAATAATCAGTGCTGGTGTCTGGACATGGCCTGGCACTGAATATTGGTGGCTAATCTAGCTGAATATGATATGTGATTTTAAAAAAAACAACTGAGTATTGCAGGGTTTGTTTCCTCCAATCCAAGGCTCCGCCTTTTTGTTCCATCAGTGACCTATTCTACTCCTTTTTGGTTTCATAAAACAGGCAACAAATAGGTGCCTTAGGGGGCAATTCATCAAGCAACATTAGGGATTTTGTGTGGGTGTTAATTCCCTTAACACACATTAAGGCCCTAACACACACTAAATGCTAAGAAGCCATAGATATACAATGAGTTTCTTAGCATTTACCCCCAGATTCTATATACTCGCCTAGAGATCTGTGCCAAGTCTATAACAATGTGCGTAACTTAACAAGCTAATCAGTGTTGATAATAGCACTTAACAAGCAATAATGAGCACTAATTGACACTGAATTTACACACACAACTCACTAAGCGTATTCTTTAACAAAGTGCGCCAAACTTCTAATACGCATAGGCAAAAAGGGGCGTGGTTATCAGCAGTGAAATGGGCATTCCAAAATTTATGCACAGTTATAGAACATGGCCCAGTGCATGTAAATTATGTGCCAGGATTTACGCCACATTTTTATTGATGTAAATGGATGCATGGTTTTAGGCACTGAGATATCAACTAAGCATATTCTAGGCGCCGATTATAGAATATGCTTAGTCCGCACTGATTTCAGCACTGATTTTTTAAGTGCCATATATAGAATCTCCCCCTTTGCGTGCACTAATTCCCTTAATATGTGTTAAGGCCCTAACGCCCGCATGAAAGCCCTAACACTGCTTGATGAATTCTCCCCTTAGCATGGGCTTGATATTCAAAAGAAGTTATGTAATTATCACTGTATAGTTTTTTTAAACCAACAGTTACATTGTGGTTGGACAACTCAATGCCCAGCTAAAATGTATCCAGCTAAATATAGGAGGGGGCAAAAGCATCCTTGTTTGTTTGTTTGTGTATTGCCTTATTGAACAAATTTGCCTAAATTGGTGCAAAGCAAGAATAAGCTAAACATAGGCAATATACAATTACAGCAGTAAAAATATTCAAATGTTAATACACACTATGGCATAGCATGGCACGTAAAAGAACTGACAGCCACACAAAATTAGAACTAAGCAAAAATAAAATGAAGAATGCACACTCCGAAAACTTAATTCTGAACAGACTTCATGCACAGAGGCACAATTGTATCATTTTTATGTGTTTTTCATTTTATAATGAAAAAATGGTGGAAAAAAAGGCCTCAACAGTCAAGGCTAAAAGCTACAACAGTGATAACCACACTTGACTGCATGCGATGATTTCACCGTTCATTCAGAATACTGCAGCACCTTGAACCTCGGACCAAGCATCGGCCAAAAACCTCTCAAATATTTAAGTATTATATTTTCAAACCAATCCTTTTTAAAATAGCCTCTTATGACCTTTAGACCTATCTTAATATCCCCCCTTGAGTTTATACCTGAAGCAATAGAAGGTTAAGAAACCAATAAGTTCACACGGAAGCATCAGTGAGACAAAACCAAACATGTTGAACCCTGTTTTAGTTCTGATTTTCAGCCTGTTATGCTAAAGGTTTTGATTTGATTTACTTAATAAAATGTGTTCTAGCAGCTTACAATAAAATGATTAACAATTACACTAACATACAATATTACAAAAATAAATACAATATTCTTAGTGACAACATAGTTAAAATAATCATCTAAAACAAAATCATCACATTACTCAAATACCTAATAACAAATCATAACACAATTATAATTAAAATATCAAACAATAAACCCATAATACTTTTGAAACAACATTTTCAAAGCTTTATGAAATGTAATATAGAGATAACTTATGAAATTCATCTGGTAAGTACTTCCAAAGAAAGGAACCACCATAACAGAATGCCCTGTTCGTAGAAGTAGTCAATCTAACAAAATGCAAAGATGAAAGTCAATCTCCCAATCAGAAATAGTACCAGTTAATCACGGTCTTACCTGAATCTCCATTACCCAAATTGCAAAGGACTAAAATACAAGACAACCCATGCGTCCAATTTCTCTTACATAGGCACACGCCTGTGGAACGCATTGCCACAAGTGGTGAAAACAACTTATGATTACCTAAAATTCAGAAAGTCCTTAAAGACTCACCTATTCGGAAGGGCATATCCGAATGACCCAACTTAAATGACTCAACCCTGCAACACCTCACTATTAAAGATCATATTGGACATTAATGAACTCTTTTACCTCAACCCAACTTGATTGAATCTTATCTTCCCTATCCCAATACAACATTTTGTACCTATCCCATACCGGATTTGGCGAATGCCTTCACGGTATTATGTAAGCCACATTGAGCCTGCAAATATGTGGGAAAATGTGGGATGCAAATGTAACAAATAATAATAATAGTAATGCACCATTTTTGAGAAGAGTGTAATGGCAGAGAAGGCTCATAAATTATCTAACTTGTCTAACAAACATACTGGTTGCTTCAACCAGAAAGTTTTAAAAACAAGGCAAAGCAGTTTGAAAGAAATTCTGGATAAATAGAAAGAAGCTACTAAGCAACTGCATATGTAAAATAAGTATCAAAAAATGAATTAAATAAATAGGTAACTCACCTGATGGCCAAATGACTATGGCACTATAGCAGGTAAAAAAACAGCACACTTACTTTTTCAAAGGTTGAACCTGGGAACCAAAACCGAACCACAACAGTTAAAATAAATAGAATATCTACATACACAATCTGTCACTAGAAGGTGGCACCCTAAGCCTAATACATAACAAAATCCGAGAAACATAACTGAAGCATTGTAAAGACATAACTTACCGCTCTCCAGTAGATGGCAGCGTGTTAACACACACTTCAGTATCGCTGGAAAAAAAAACATATCAAGAGGAGCTAGCCATGTTTTTTTCCAGCGATACTGAAGTGTTTGTTAACACGCTACCATCTTTTCTGGAGAGCTGTAGGTTATGTCTTTACAATTCATCACTTATTTTTCTTGGATTTCGTTATATATTAGGCTTAGGTTGCCACCTTCTGGTGACAGATTGTGTATGTAGATATCTAGTTAATTTAACTGTGCTGTTTATATATATATATATATATATATATATATATATATATATATATATATATACAGTATATATATATATATACAGTATATATATATATATATATATATATATATATATATATATATATGTGTGTGTTTATCTCTCTATATGTCATGGTTTTCTATTTATTATTTTATATTTATGCATTTATATATATAATTTTGATTATTATTTTATAGCCCTGATGCAGCCCTTTTGGGTGAAACATGGCCTATGTCTGGCATTTTATTGGGTTGTAATCCTACAATAAAGATTTATTTGTACCTACTACTGATCTGCTTCGCTTGTTTCCATATTGGAGTTTGTGGATCCTCTGCCCTGTTGTTTTATGGGTATCTGCTTTACATCTTCCTCAATAAAGAGTGAAGTATTCTCTCTATTGTCTTCTTTTTACCTGTCTATCATGTAATCACCTAATCACAACACCTCTACTCAGGAAATCGAGACTACCCCAACTTGACATTTCGTCCTTTAGATTGTAAGCTCTTCTGAGCAGGGACCATCCTTAGTTATTAATTTGTACAGCGCTGCGTAACCCTAGTAGCGCTCTAGAAATGTTAAGTAGTAGTAGTAGTAATGGTTCAGTGTTCTCCCGTGCAGGCTTCCTGATTCAAATGTTCTTGAAAAAGCTTTTTATTATAATTGTTTATTCTGCAACAGTTTTTTTTTTTTCAAATTCTTTTTTTGCCTATTTTATCAATGCTTTGCATCTAACTTACCAGTGCTTATTCTATCTCCTATTTTAATCATACAGATCCATTTTCCATTTTTTTAGATGTTCTTTTAGCTATAGTAATATTTTTCATCTCACCTTTAAAACATGTCGGCATCCTTTCACCCTTTTTAGTGTATGGAATATATCTGATCTGGGCTTCAAAGATGCCACTTTAAACAACATCAGAAAAAGAATTTCTTTTCATCCATAAAAGAGTTTGACTGTTCGTTCCAGGGTATGTGTCACAAGCATAGGTCCCCTTTTAGTAATTTTTCTGTAGATATTTCAAGGAAGCTGGCCAGTTCAGGAAGCCTGAAACAGACTTCTCTGCACCTCCAATTTCCTGAGAAGTTGGTAGCTCTTTTAGATGTTATATTAAAGGCCCTAGTAATAGGCAGAATGGATTCAGGAGGTACCTTTGAAATTTCCTTGTAAAAAGGTTTAATCATCTTATCTGGTGGAACAACAGATATCATGAGAAAATGAAAAAGCCTAAGATTCAACCTTCTTAGTGGCACTATCTGGGAATTCCAACTTATGATGGATACCCACCTTAGCTTTCATCAAAGCCAAATCACTAGCATGCAGGTCAGAGTCCTGTTTGTGCTAAGTTTGTATTTTTAGCCTACTGTAGAGATTCAGGATTTCAACTTTGTACCTAAGTGCCTAAATTTGCCTTCCAGAACTTGTCTCCCACAGTTTTTTACATCATTGGTACTCACATGTACCAAGACAATCAATTCCCCCCCCGCACCATTTTATCTAGATGACACAGATAAGATCTGCCACTTTCACACACTCACCAGTCACCCAGCTATCTACACACCTATTGATTGAACCTCCAACTAAAATAGTCATTATAACTCTTTCCCCCTGGGCAGAAGCCCCTGGAGACACATCCTCGATGTAAGAGGATATTGCATTTCTCTCAGTCAGTGGTGTAGCAAGGGTGGCTGCCATACGGGGTGGTTTGCCGCTGCGCACCCCCCCCCCCCCCCTTGGTGCAGCATGACACCCCCCTCGGGGCATCACCCAAGCCCCCCCCCTCGACGCATCAACCCCCCCTCAGCGCATCATCCAAGCATCCCCCCCGTGTGCATTCTTGCCTCCTGTGTGCACGCCGCTGGGGGGGTGTCGGTTCCGCTGGTTCCCTGCTCTCTCTGCCCCGGAACAAACCTGTTCCGGGTAGAGGGAGCAGGGAACCATCGGAGCCGACACCCCCCCCAGCGGCGTGCACCGGGGGCAGACCGCCCCCACCGCCCCGCCCTTGCTACGCCACTGCTGTCAGTGGAGGAGAGTGAATAGTGAAGTGCCGCAGAGATCTGTATTGGGACTGGTGCTATTTAACATATTTATAAATGATCTGGAAATCAGAACGACAAGAGATGTGATTAAGGGGTCCTTTTACCAAGCTGCGGGAAAAAGAGCCCTGCGCTAGTGGTGGGGGGCCATTTTGCCACACTCCAGGACCTTTTTTGGTGCAGCGGGTAAAAAAGCCCCCATACACATGGCCATGTGGTAAGAAAATTCTTACCTCACGGCCATTCGGTGGGGAGCCTTTACTGCCACTCATTGAGGTGGCGATAATGGATCCTGCGCTAACCTGGTGATAACCGGGCAGTGAGCGCCAATGCTCGATTACCGGTGGGTTTTCACCGCTGAAGCCATTTCCGGGGGTTTACCGCTGCTTTGAAAAAGGACCCCCAGATTTGCAGATGACACAAAGCTATTCAAGGTTGTTAAAACATATGTGGACTGTGAAAAATTGCAGGAAGATCTTAAGAAATTGGAAGACTGGGCATCCAAATGGCAGATGAAATGTAGTGTGGACAAATGCAAAGTGATGCACTTTGGAAAGAATAATCCAAATCATAGTTACCTGATGCTAGGGTGAACCTTGGGGATCAGCACAAAGAAAAAAATCTAGGTGTTGTCGTAGACAATATGCTGAAATCTTATGCCCAGTGTGCGGTGGTGGCCAAAAAAGCAAACAGGATGCTAGGAACAATTAGGAAAAGGATGCAAAATAAGACCAAGAATACTATAATGCCTCTGTATCACTCCATGGTTTCACCTCACCTTCAGTATTGTGTTCAGTTCTGGTTGTCATATCTCAAAGAACATATAGCAGAGTTAGAAAAGGTTCAAAGAAGGGCGACCAAAATGATACATGGGGATGGAACTCCTTTCATATGAAGAAAGGCTAAAGAGGTTAGCGATCTTCAGCTTGGAAAAGAGATGGCTGAGGGGAGATATATGATTGAGGTCTACAAAATCCTGAGTGGTGTAGAATGAGTAGAAGTGAAACAATTTTTTATACTTTCAAAAAGTACAAAGGAGATACTCAATGCAGTTACATGGAAATACTTTGAAAACATATAGGAAAAAAAATATTTTTTCACTCAACGAATAGTTAAGCTCTGGAACTCTTTTCCACAGGATGTGGTAACAACGGTTTGCATATCTGGGTTTAAAAAAGGTTTGGAGAAGTTCTTGGAGGAAAAGTCCATTGTCTGCTTGCCCTGGGATTGCTACTATTTGGGTTTCTGCCATGTACTTATGGCCTGGACTGGCTACTGTTTGAAACAGGATACTGGGCTAGATGGACCATTGATTTGACCCAGTATGGCTATTCTCATGTTCTTATGCATCCCCTGGAGTTCAGGTCCTAGCAAAAGGCCCTTATATGGCAGCTTGACCTTTGTGGCAGTGTTATGAGATTACTATTAGGAGTCGCTGGTGTTATTTTGAACCTGGTGCCAGCAGAGCCAAGATTGAATAGCAATCGCTCCTGACCCAAAACCCTTAGACCACCCAGGATTCTAAAAGATAGGCCCCTTGAGGTTCTATGATGGAAGGAGGAGGGGAAGGGGGAGGGAAAGCACTCTTCATTTTGAGAAGCTCCATCCCCTTAAGAAGGTATCCCAGGAGCATCAAGTTGTGGGTAAGCAGCCCAGTGCTCCAGTGGAAAATTAATAACACAGCCTACAAGGTTTATCACAAGTTCTTTTATTCATGTACCACGGGATTCACTAACCTGAAGTACTGAGAGGACAACTGACTTTCACCACTAAGATGCAGTTAAATGTCAACGTTTACTGTAATTTAATACCTCTCCCCCCTCACCTTGGCCACCAAATGGTCAGTTAAGGAAGGTGAATATTGGAGTGATCCAGGGATCTGTAATGGGACTAGTCCTTTTTTAAAGGTGGTAATTTTCAAACTGCTGTAGCCCTGACATATTTAGAGACTCCAGCTCCAGCTCTGGCAGTCTTCAAATCTAGACTAAAACCCCACCTTTTTGAGGCTGCTTTTAACTCCTATCTCCTATTCATTTGTTCAGTACCCTTGTCTGTTTTATAATTTCTACCTTAAGTAATTCTCTTATCCCTTATTTGTCCTGTTTATCTGTCTTTGTAAGCTCTGTCAAGCAAGGACTGTCTCTTACATGTTCAGTGTACAGTGCTGCGTATGTCTAGTAGCACTATAGAACTGATAAGAAGTAGTAGTAGTATTTTCAAAACAAAAAAATGTCATAATGTGGAAGTAAAACATTTTTCTCTCAAAACCATCCAAGTTGCAATTTTCAACACCTCAGTTTTAGATGTTTTACTCCACAGTTCGTCCAAATTTCAAGGGGGCATGTTGGGGAGTATTTTGGGTAGGACATGGGCGGCACCAAAAGATAGACGATTTTCTGCTATCATGCAACAAAATGAAAATCTCTAGGCCCAAAATTAAGGCTTTTTGGCTAGGCCTGTTTCAATCACTACTAAGTGACAAAAAGGTGCCCCCTAATTGACCAGTGGAGGGATTAAGGCATAAACCATCTTACTCCTCCAGTGGTCACTTACCCTATCCCACCCCACCCCACCCCCCAAAGGTGTGAAAGAAATAATACGTATCAGATGTCATGGCCCGTTCTACTACAGCAGCAAGCAGGTCCCTGGGGTAGCCTTGTGATCAGTACAGTAGATGATAGAAAAGAGGGCCTAGGTCCATATCCCACTCTAACTGGTACACTTGTGATGGAAAGTGTGAGCCCTCCAAAACCCACCAAAAACCTACTGTACCTACATATAGGTGACACCTACAGACAGGGCTTCTTTTGAGGGGGTACTTGGGAGTACTGAGTACCGGCACCGTTTCCATTGTCTGCTAAAATTGACCCATGGTCCCCAAGTTTTAATGAAAGAACTGGAGTGGAGGAGTGGCCTAGTGGTTAGGGTGGTGGACTTTGGTCCTGGGGAACTGAGTTTGATTCCCACTTCAGGCACAGGCAGCTCCTTGTGACTCTGGGCAAGTCACTTAACCCTCCATTGCCCCATGTAAGCTACATGGAGCCTGCCATGAGTGGGAAGGCGTGGGGTACAAATGTAACAATAAAAAAAAAAGAGCTTAGGCTCTACACACAAATTCTGCCTTGTCATAGATTCTGTGACTGGTTGCAGGGGGCCTGGCTATTGTGGGGTGGGTCCCTCAGTGATCACCCCAACCCTGAAAGGTGACCTGGCATTTGAGTACCAGCACCTTTTTTCCTAGAAAAAACGCACTGCCTACAGATATAAGGGCAATTGTAGTTGTGTACAGTTGGGTACAGTAGGTTTTTGGTGAGTTTTAGAGGGCTCACCATACAATATAAAGGGGTAGCAGTGAGATGTGTACCTGGAATCTTTTATATGAAGTCCACTGCAATGCAACCTAGGTTGCCCTACTGCTCTGCTGGGATGGCTGTGTGGCCAGTCTACTAAGAATGCTGCCCCCCCTTCCCCCCCCCCCCCCCCCCCCATACATCCCAATGGATTGTTTTTGTGCATTTTTCTCTTGGACCTCTTTTTTTATTTTTTTCAAAAATGGTCTTAAAAGGTAGACACACTGAGCACAAAATGGCCATTTATGAAACAAAAAGTTGGACGTTTTTCTGGTTTGAAAATGGGCATGTTAACTACTGAATTTAGACGTCATATCGAAATGCCCCTCATAAGCTCTCTTGTCACCCTATAATTCAGGTATGTTTTTATCATGTTAGCAAATAGACCTCTCAAGGAGATAGGATAAATAGATAAGTGACTACTTCAGAATGCATATGGCTTTTCACATTTTTGAAGTATAAAACTCAGATATCAAAATTTTGAACCAGGTGCAAAATGCTTTTACATGGAACAGAAAGAGCAGTGATGAACTGAATACATTTCATCTATCCCCCACGCTACAACAGAAGAATTATCTGGATTCCCTTGGTAGAAATGTCTCAAGGCATAAAACAGAATGTGCACAACAGAATTTTAATGGGATCTTTAAACTAGAGCTTAAACATATAATTGTTAACATTTTCTTACTTTTCATTAATGACAAGTTTTATGTTGGGATACTCTGAAAAAATGAACATCTGGTATTAATATCTTCCCAGCATAAAAATGCAGCCCAATCACAAACTATTGTTGATGGCAGATGGGCTGAAAACAGTAAAGAAAAAATAAGATAAAGGAAAAAAAAGTCATCAAACCAGTAGCTTGGTGCAAAATACATCTGATTGAATTCTGAGGATGAATAATGCATTACTCATGAACAATAGGCAGCTATTGAGAGTGGCCTTTTCACAGCTAGACATATTCAGTAATGATTATTCATGTAAACAAGGTTTTTGTTTGAAATTATTCATTGAATTGTTTTGACAGGTGTATAATGGCTGGGATTTGAAGGGAGGGACAGTGCTGTATCTTGCACTGTGAAGACAAATCAGAAAATTCCAGAAATAAGTACTTGGGTTGGTTCTGGTTGAATGGGTCTAGCAAATTTTCGGCTTGACACAGGAAACTTTTGCTATGGTGTGACTACATTGCAACCTGTGCCATCTCAAAAGTATGTGCAAAAATAGCAATGTTGTTTTCTTGTTGGCATACTGTCACGGAGTCAGGGAAGGTGAGCCCTTGAGCTGCCACTGGATACTGGCTAGTGGCACTAAGGCAAAACCCAGCCCAGGCAGAGCTGGAAATGGAGACAAGCAGGGCCAATCTGGAGACTAGCAAAGCAGGAGACAGGCAGGGCTGGAACTGGAACTGAAGATGAGTAGCTGGAACAAGCAGGGCTGGGACTGGAGCTGAAGACAAGCAGGGCTGGAACTAGAGCAGGTATAGGTGCCTATAAGGATATTGTAGTTGCGTACACTGTTAATGCACATAAAAAATGCACCTATAATGTGGTTTAGTAAAAAGGGCCCTTAGAGAGTATCTATGATGTACGGAGTTTTCAAGTGAGCCGTTCTGCAGCTAAACCGAGTGAAATTCAAACTCGGCTGTAGGCTCAGCCTATACTGAACTCTCTTTTATTCCCTTTTTTTCAACAAAGTGTTACAGGATTGTGTCTTCCCTACAGGATTATTTTCGAAAGAGAAGGGTGCCCATCTTTCGACACAAATCGGGAGATGGGCGTCCTTCTCCCAGGGTCACCCAAATCGGCATAATCGAAAGCCGATTTTGGGCATCCTCAACCGCTTTCTGTCGCGGGGACGACCAAAGTTCACGGGGGCGTGTCGGAAGCATAGCGAAGGCGGGACTGGGGCATGCCTAACACATGGGTGTCCTCGACTGATAATGGAAAAAAAGAAGGGCATTTCTGACGAGCACTTGGGCGACTTTACTTGGGCCATTTTTGGTTACAACTAAGCCTCAAAAAGGTGCCTGAACTGGCCAGATGACCACCGGAAGGAATCGGGAATGACCTCCCCTTACTCCCCCAGTGGTCACTAACCCCCTCTCACCCTCAAAAAAAACTTTTTAAATATTTTTTGCCAGCCTCTATGCCAGCCTCAAATGTCATACCCAGCTCCCTAACAGCAGTATGCAGATCCCTGGAGCAGTTTTAGTGGGTGCAGTGTACTTCAAGTAGGCGGTTCCAGGCCCACCCCCCCTACAGATGTTACACTTGTAGTGATAAATGTGAGCCCTTCACAACCCACCACAAACCCACTGTACCCACATGTAGGTGCCCCCCTTCACCCCTTAGGACTATGGTAGTGGTGTACAGTTTGGGGAGAATGGGGTTTGGGGGGGTTGGGGGGGTTGGGGGGGCTCAGCACCCAAGGTAAGGGAGCAATTTATGTAGTCCACTGTAGTGCCCCCTAGGGTGCCCGGTTGGTGTCCTGGCATATCAGGGGGACCAGTGCACTACGAATGCTGGCTCCTCCCACAACCAAATGGCTTGCATTTGGTTGTTTCTGAGATGGGCGTCCTCGGTTTCCATTATGGCCGAAAATCGGGGACGACCATCTCTAAGGACGACCATCTCTAAGGTCAACCTAAATTTTGTGATTTGGGCATCCCTGGATGGCCATCTTGTTTCGATAATACGGATTTCCCCATCCCTTCACCGGGACGTCCTGCGAGGACGTCCTCAGGAAAACTTTGGCACCCCTTTCGATTATACCCTTACTAGGCATCTGATATACTTTTTCTAGGATTGACTATTCTTTGATTTTTTATTTGTCTCCCTTGGGGTTTTTGTAGTTGATAATGAAATTATTGAGGACATAGTTTGTCTTCTGAGCACAAATAATTTCACAGATTTTGTTGCTTCATTATTAAAATTTAAATTAAGGATAAAGGTATAGAGTGAAAAATATAACATACGTTTTTTTGCAATAATATGGACTTATTACCCAGGAATATTAAAAAATTTAAATTGATTTTTCATTATATGATTC
Source organism: Microcaecilia unicolor (assembly GCF_901765095.1). Taxonomy (NCBI): domain Eukaryota; kingdom Metazoa; phylum Chordata; class Amphibia; order Gymnophiona; family Siphonopidae; genus Microcaecilia; species Microcaecilia unicolor. The sequence goes on from NC_044031.1 coordinate 599,289,285, forward strand.
CCTGTGGAGGAGTGGCCTAGTGGTTAGGGTGGTGGACTTTGGTCCTGAGGAACTGAGTTCAATTCCCACTTCAGGCACAAGCAGCTCCTTCTGACTCTGGGCAAGTCACTTAACCCTCATTTGCCCCAGGTATAAATAAGTACCTGCACATAATATGTAAGCTGCATTGAGCCTGCCATGAGTGGGAAAGCATGGGGTACAAATGTAATAAAAAATTTATTAAAAACTGACTTTCTATAATGGCCAATGTAACACCGATTTTTTAAAAGGGTTCTAGAAGTGATCCCAGAAATTATAGACCAGTGAGCCTGACATTGGTGCTAGGAAATAAGGAAAAATGTGTAGAGACTACTATAAAGAACAAAATTACAGAGCATATGCATAAGCATGGATTAATAAGACAAAGCCAACATGGATTTAGTGAAGGGAAATCTTGCCTCACCAATCTACTACATTTCTTTGAAGGGATGAACAAACATCATCCCTTCAAAGAAATGTAGTAAATTGGTGAGGCAAGATTTCCCTTCACTAAATCCATGGATCCACAAACATATGGATAAAGGTGAGTCGATCGACATTGTGTACCTGGATTTTCAAAAGGCATTTAGTAAAGTACCTCATAAAAGACTCCAGAGGAAATTGGAAAGTCATGGGATATGAGGTAGTGTTCTATTGTGGATTAAAAACTGGTTAAAAGATAGAAAACAGAGAGTAGGGCTAAATGGTCAGTATTCCCAATGGAAAAGGGTGGATAATGGGGTCCTGCAGAGGTCTGTACTAGGACTGTTGCTTTTTAACATAATTATAATTGATCTAGAGATGGGAATAACTAGGGAGGTAATTAAATTTGCAGATGACACAAAGTTATTCAGGGTTGCTATATTACGAGACTGGGAGACTGGGCATCCAAATGGCAGATTACGTTTAATGTGAGCAAGTGCAAAGTGATGCATGTGGGAAAGAGGAACCCAAACTATAGCTACGTGACACAAGGTTCCCCATTGGGAGTCACCAATCAGGAAAAGGATCTAGGTGTCATAAAAAATGAGGATACTATGGTGCCTTTCTATCGCTCCATGGTGTGACTGCACCTTGAGTGCTGTGTGCAATTCTGGTCACCGCATCTCAAAAAGGATGAAATGGAATTGGAGATGGTACAGAGAAGGGTGACAAAAGTAATGAAGGGGATGGGAAAATTTCTCTATGAGGAAAGGCTAAAGCAGCTAGGGCTCTTCAGCTTGGAGAAAAGATGGTTGAGGGGAGATATGATAGAGATCTTTAATGAGTGGCATGGAACGGGTAGATGTGAATCGCTTGTTTACTCTTTCCAAAAATACTAGGACTAGGGGGCACACAATGAAGCTACAAAGTAGTAATTTTAAAACAAATTGTAGAAAATATTTCTTCACACAACATGTAATTAAACTCTGGAATTCATTGCCAGAGAATATTGTAAAAGCAGATGGCTTAGCAGAGTTTAAAAAGGGGTTGGCTAACTTCCTAAAAGAAAAGTCCATAAAATGGCCTTGGAAAAAATCCACTGTTTTTTTTTCTAGGATAACCACCATAAAATGTATTCTACTGTTTTGGGATCTTGCCAGGTACTTGTGACCTAGATTGGCCATCGTTGGAAACAGGATACAGGGCTTGATGGACCTTCGAAACGCTTATGTTCTTATGTACAATAGTGACAAGGTAAACTGTTACCCATCACCACATGTTCAAAAGGACATGTAGCACAGAGATCAGAACCTATATGGAATAGCCAGACATCGACATCCCCTGCTTCTTTAACTAACTTACAGATATCCTACGACTACGTGATGGCCTGACTAGCTGAGAATCCCAGGAGGCATTTAACTTTCTTCTGTCTCTTCAACTGTTATCCTAAGATGAGTCCTCAAATAATGAAGTCTCCCCGCTGTACTAGCTATTTGTTTTTGTTTTGTGCTGTTTTGACATTGTCTAAGGAATATGTGGTACATTGGGTATCACTTTTCTGTACTGAACTTACTTCAGATTTTATTTCAGAAACATTCTCATTTTCCAGGGCAGAGAAGGCATTTATTCAGGAGTATGTTTGATTAGTGCAATATTGTTTATTTAGGTACCCTGTTTATAAAGGTGTGCTAGCGCTTTTAGTGTGCGCTAACCATGTAGATGCCTATGATGTTGCTAATATCTCTCTTGATTTCCTTAGAATCAAAGCACAACAGCTATTGCATTGAATAATAGTCATTTTGATGATTCGATTGGCTATAGAGCTGTTATGTAACAGGAACATTAGAAAAACTCTCATAATTCAAGGGGAAAGGTTATGGATTAGGCAGACAATATAAGGGAAACCAGCCTGGGATGAGCTGATTCAAAGGGAGGGTGGGTGGGTGGGAATTTGTTTAGTGCTCAGTGCCTATAGAATGTGTCTAAGCTGGGAACAATCTCCAAAACCTTAAGGGTCCTTTTAATACGCCATAGTAAAAAGTGGCCTGCAGTAGTGTGGGAGCATGTTTTTGGCGCGCGCCAGGTCAGTTTTTACCACATCTGAGAAAAAGGGCTTTTTTTCAATGGGCCAGGAAAAGGCCCTGCAGTAAAATTGAAACCAGCGTGCGCCTACTTACTGCCTGAGCCCTTAACGCCACCCACTGTTCTAGCAGTAAGGGCTCATACACTATACACATGGTGATTGTTTTGGTGCGCACCAACTGCCGATTAATGCTGAAAACGCCATGCGTGGTAGGAAATAAAAAAAAAAAAATTTGTCCCAATGTTATGGGCGCATTACTGTCAGGAGGGTGCACTGGCCTGATTATAGTCTCATTTTGGCACGCACTGCATGCACATAGAACCGACTGCACCTTTGTAGATGGGCCCCTTAGTTTTTAAAAGCATGTAGAGAAAATAGAGAAGCTAGAGACCTTTTAGACAGGGGCACATTTTAGCCCCCCCCCCCCCCCCCGCCATTGATAACTTTGCCCCTCCCGCCGACCCTCTCGACCCCCCCTCCCGCCGTCAACCCGCCGTTGCCTACCTTTGCTGGTGGGAGACCCCAACCCCCGCCAGCCGAGGTCTTCTTCTTCTCGCAAAAGGCTTCCTTCTGTTTCTGATGTCCTGCACAGAAGGAAGCCTTTTACGAGAAGAAGAGGACATCCCTCGGCTGGCAAAGGTTGGGGTCCCCCGCCAGCAAAGGCAGGCGACGGTGACGGCGGGTTGGCGGTGGGAGTGAGGGTCGGGCGGGTCATCGGCAGGGGGGTCCAGGGCCAAATCTACAGGGGCCCAGGCCCCCTGGCCCCACGTAGCTACGCCACTGCTTTTAGAGGTCAGTATCTAAAATACAGCAGTTTTTTTGGAGTAGAAGAGAGCAAAGACCAGTATCTAAAATATAGCAGTTTATCAATAGAATGCGCTAGAGGATGGCAATGACAAGATTAGAGCTCTGCTTTCCTGTTTAAAATCAAGGCAGAAGTAGAATATTTTGCTAAGAATATATGAGGCAAAATCACAATAACAGAGCAGTACAGATAGCAGAATATCTCAAAGGAAAACCATAGTTAGAGAAAAGTATAAAAGAACCCAGGAAATGCTTAGCTGTTAAAGAATCTGGTATCTGCAGATAATCACACCACATATATGGAAAAAAAGCTTATAAGGCAGGCTTTTCCTGTGTCCCCTGATCACAAACCTGGAAGAGATTTGCTGAAAATTGGGCCCAGTAACTTCAACAATAAAGGGTATATAAAACAGGAAGGGGCCAGCACAAATTGGCTTGAGAAGAAAATTGCAACTTTAAAATCCAGTGTTTATCACAAATCCACCTATAATTTACTCTAAAACACAGCCAGTTTAAATGCCTACTTTAAAAAAACAAAATCCACTCAGGCAAAGGGATTTTCAGTGTTCAGTGCAATCTCCAAACCCTTATTTATTAAAAGCTAGTAGAAAAAAATAGAGAGAGCTTTCAGAGTTCAATATCTAGGATATAGCAGTTTATTAATACGTTGAAGCAGAAGAAGGCAAAGATAGTATTAGAGCCCAGTTCACCTGTTCATTGACTGTCTGGAAATAGCAATATTGTAGAAATTTTTCCTCCTAACTCAGCCCCCTTGGGGTGTGGCCAGGGAACACAGGAAAAGACTACCTTGTAACTCTTTTGATTCAGCACCATTAAAAATCGACGCTCAACACTATTCCATAAAGGGATATCCAAGATGTTGCCCTGCCTATTTCCAGACAATATCATGTTGATGATGGTAGAGTTACAGCTACCCCTTGTAGCTTTTCTAAAGAAACTGAAGGTTTATAGCTCTCAATCTGGGTTTAAAGTAAATCTCTCCAAGTTGAAGCTGTTAAATACAACCTTGAGACAGATGAAATGAGGAGTCTGAAGAGTTCCTATTGTTTAGAAAAGCAGGACAAACACTGAAATATTTGGGAATGAAAATAAGCATGAATATGGATAATATGCACACACAATCTTTCTTCTCTTTTTAGGTGTCTAGTTCAAGATATGGACAGTTAAATCATCCCCGGATAGGGAAGATACCAGGTCTTAAGATGATGCTATTGCCAAGATTTCTTTATCAAATGCTACTTATACTGATCTCTGATAGAGTTAATGAGCTTTACTAAGAAAATGGTCTCCTTCATTTGGAAGTACAGACTACCACAAATCTTCATAAAGTGCTGATGAGAAGCAGAAGAAAGGGGAGAATAAGGATGTCAGACCTAAAATATACTATAAAGTTGCCCATTTAAGAGCAGACCTAGAGTGGCGTGCAGTGGGTCCATTCAGAGCAGGTCCAGTGTGTGGGGGGGGGGGGGGAGTGGGCCACATCCTATAACAAGGTTTGGCACTCTTTCTGTGCTGGCCTCACATTGCATGCTTGGGAAGACATTTGAAGGTAATGCTTGGGAAGAAAACTACTGTATATCTAGGCAGACATAAGAACAGAAGAGTAGCCATACTGGGTCAGACCAATGGTTCATGTAGTCCAGTATCCTGTTTCCAAACAGTGGCCAAGCTAGGTCACAAGTACCTGGCAGAACCCCAATTATTAGCAACATTCCATGCTACCAATCCTCAGACAAGCAGTTGCTTCCCCATGTCTATCTCAATAACAAACTGGACTTTTCCTCCAGGAACTTGTCCAAACCTTTTTTTAAACCCAGATACGCTAACTGCTGTTACCACATCCTCCAGCAAAGAGTTCCAGAGCTGATCTGTTTCTTGAGTGAAAACATATTTCCTGCTATTTATTTTAAAAGTATTTTCAAATAACTTCCTTGAGCATCCCCTAGTCTTTGTACTTTTGGAACGAATAAAAAATAGATTTACTTCTTCTCGTTCTACACTACCCAGGATTTTGTAGACCTCAATCATATCTCCCCTCATCCATCTCTTTTCCAAGCTGAAGAGCCCTATCATCTTTAGCTTTTCCTCATACGAGAAGAGTTCCATCCCCTTTATCATTTTAGTCACTCTTCTTTGAACCTTTTCTAATTTCGCTATATCTTTTTTGAGATACGGAGACCAGAACTGAATGCAATACTCAAGGTGCAGTCACACAACGGAGCGATACAGAGGCATTATAGTACTTTTTGGTCTTATTCACCATCCCTTTCTAGTAATTCCTAGCATCCTGTTTGCTTTTTTGGTCACCACCGCACACTGAGCAGCAGATTTCAGCACATTATTTACAATGACACCTAGATCTTTTTCTTAAGTGCTGACCCCCAAGGTGGACCCTAGCATCAGGTAACTATGATTCATATTATTCATTCCAATGTGCATCACCTTGCATTTGTCCACATTAAATTTCATTTGCCATTTGGATGCCCAGTCTTCCAATTTCCTAAGGTCTTCCTGCAATATTTCACAGTCCGCAAGTTTTTAACAACCTTGAATAGTGTAGTGTCATCTGCAAATTTAATCACATCACTCATCATTCCGATTTCCATATCATTTATAAATATGTTAAATAGCACCTGTCCCAGTACTGATTCCTGCAGCACTCCACTGTTCACCCTCTTCCATTGAGAGAAATGACCATTTAACCCTACACTCTATTTTCTGTCCAATAACCAATAATTCATACCAGAACCTTGCCTCCTATCCAATGACTCTCTTTAATTTTCTCAGGAGTCTCTCATGAGGAACTTTATCAAATGCTTTCTGAAAATCTAGATACACTACATCAACTGGCTCACCTTTATGTTTATTCATGCCTTCAAATAAATGAAGCAAATTGGTGAGGCAAGATGTCTTTTGGTTGAACTCATCCTGACTCTGTCCCATTAAACCATGTTTGTCTACGTGTTCTGTAATTTTATTCTTTATAATAGTTTCCACTATTTTGCCCAGCACTGATGTCAGGCTTACCGGTCTGTAATTTCCCAGAACACCCCTAGAACCATTTTTAAAAATCGGTGTCACATTGGCCACCCTCCAATCCTCAGGTACTACAGACAATTTTAGTGACAGGTTACATATTACTAACAGCAGATCAGCAATTTCATGCTTGAGTTCTTTGAGTACCCTTGGATGTATGCCATCTGGTCCGGGTAATTTACTACTCTTTAATTTGTCAATTTGGCTCAGTACATCTTCCAGGTTCACCAAGATTTCTTTCAGTTCCTCCACATCATCACCCTTGAAAACCAATTCCGGTACAGGCAGATCTCTTTCATCTTACTACTTACTACTACTACTTATCATTTCTATAGTGCTACTAGATGTACGCAGCGCTGTACATTTGAACATGAAGAGACAGTCCCTGCTCAACAGAGCTTAAAATCTAATTTGGACATACACAGGACAAATAAGAGATAAGGGAATTACTGAGGTGGGGATGATAAAATAAAGGTACTGAATAAGTAGGTAAGGGTTACGAGTTAAAAGCAGCATCAAAAAGGTGGGCTTTTAGCCTAGATTTGAAGACGGCCAGAGATGGAGCTTGACGGACCAGCACAGGAAATTTATTCCAGGCATATTGTAGAACAAGATAAAAGGAACGGAGTCTGGAGTTAGCAGTGGAGGAGAAGGGTGCAGATAAGAGAGATTTACCCAGTGAACGGAGTTCCCGGAGAGGAGCATAGGGAGAGATGAGAGTGGAGAGGTACTGAGGACCTGCAAAATGATTGCACTTATAAGTCATTAAGAGGAGTTTGAACTGTATGCAGAAATGGATAGGGAGCCAGTGAAGTGACTTGAGGGGAGGACTAATATGAGCATAGCGACACTGGCGAAATATAAGTCGTGCCGCAGAATTTTGAACAGATTGAAAAGTAGAGAGATGGCTAAGTGGGAGACCTGTGAGAAGCACGTTGCAATAGTCTAAGTGAGAGGTGATAAGAGTGTGGATAAGGGTTCTGGTAGTGTGCTCAGAAAGGAGAGGGCGAATTTTGCTGATATTATAGAGAAAGAAACGACAGGTTTTAGCAGTCTGCTGAATATGTGCAGAGAAGGAGAGAGAGGAGTCAAAGAAGACCCCAAGGTTACGAGCTGATTATCCACAGAAATAGAGAATGGGGGAAGAGGAGAGGTTGGTTTAGGGGGAAAGATAAGAAGTTCAGTTTTGGTCATGTTTAGTTTCCGATGACGGTGAGACATCCAGGCGGCAATGTCAGGCAGGCAGGCTGATACTTTGGCCTGGATTCCTGCTGAGATTTCTGGTGTGGAGAGGAAGATCTGGGAGTCATCAGCGTAAAGATAATACTGAAAACCATGGGATGAGATCAGAGTACCAAGGGAAGAAGTATAGATGGAGAAAAGAAGAGGTCCCCATACAGCTCCCTGAGGTACACCAATTGACAGTGGGATAGAAGTGGAGGAAGATCCACCAGAGTATACATTAAAAGTACGATGGGAGAGATAAGAAGAAAAACAGGAAAGAACAGAGCCCTGAAATCCAAGTGAGGACAGCATATCAAGGAGTAGGCTGTGATCTTACTCCTGTGATCTTCTTCCAAGAAGACAGAAGCAAAGAATTCATTCAGTTTCTCCGCTATGGCCTTGTCCTCCCTGAGTGCCCCTTGTACTCCTTCATGATCTAACAGATCCATGGATTCCCTAACAGGCTTTCTGCTTCTGATGTACCTGAAAAAATTGTTACTGTGAGTTTTAGCCTCTGCGGCAAGTTTCTCTTCATATTCTCTTTTAGCCTTCTTTATTATGCTTTGAATCTGACTTGCCAGTGCTTATGTTGCTTCTTATTTTCTTCATTTGGGTCCTTTTTCCATTCTTTGAAGGACAATCTTTTGGCTGCAATAGCCTCTTTTACTTCACCTTTTAACCATGCTGGTTGTTGTTTTCTCTTCTTTCCACCCTTGCAAATATGTGGAATGCATCTGGACTGGGCTTCCAAGATGCTATTTTTAAATAACGTCCACTCCTGATCCCTTTAGTTCCTTTTTTCAATTTTTTTCTCATTTTATTATAGTTGCCCTTTCAAACATTAAATGTAGCTATCAGTAGATTTCCTTTGCGGGTTCATCCCAGATAGTAGCTCAAACTTAACCATGTTATGATCACTGTTTCCCAGGGGAACCAACACCGCCACCTCTCACAGTATGCCCTGAATGCCACCAAGGACAAGATCTAAAATGGCTCCCCCTCTTGTCGGTTCCTGGACCAGTTACTCCAAGAAGCAGTCCTTTATTACATCTAGAAATTTGATCTCCCTGGCACTCCTTGATGTAACACTTATCCAGCCAATATTAGGGTAATTGAAATCACCCATTATTATAGCATTGCCCAATTCGCCAGCTTTCCTAATTTCTGTAAACATTTCATCTGTCTGTTTGTTCTATCCTTGCAGACAGTAGTACAGCCCTACAAGAATACTCCTTCCCTTCACACATGGAATTTCCATACATAATAATTCAGACTGCTATCTGTTTCATTTGGAATGTTTATTTTATTTGACTCGATTCCCTCTTGAACATATAGCGCAATCCCCCCCCTCCAATTTGATCCTCTCTGTCATTGCAATACAATTTGTACCTTGTTAACACAGTGTCCCATTGATTGTCCTCTTTCCACCAAGTCTCTGAGATGCCTATTATATCTACCTTATCATTTACTGCTATATACTCTAACTCTCCCATCTTATTTTTAAGGCTTCTAGCATTTGTATACAGGCACTTCAAATTGTGGTTTTTCCTTTGATCTACAAGCTGCTTAGAAGTTGAAGGCATAATGGTCATCCTTTATCTTGCTCTCTCATTAAGCACACCTGGCTTACTTTCAGTATTGTTGAAACCCGGTAAGCAGGGTAAGCGCCGCACGGGGGCGCCTGCCTTCAAGGGCGCTGCTGCGGCACCATACCGCGCCGCCCTTGGTGCTTTAAATCTTTAATTTACCTCCTTTCCAGCAGCCGCATCATTTGAAAGCCCTGCCCCGTCTCTAGCCTTCCATCCCTTCGTGAGTTCGTTCTGCAGTCCCGCCTTCTGACATCATTTCCTCGAGGGCAGGACTGCAGAAAGAACTCACGAAGGGAGGGAAGGCTAGAGATGGGGCAAGGCTTTCAAATGACGCGGCTGCTGGAACAGAGGTAAATTAAAGATTTAAAGCACCAAGGGTGGTGGGGGATGGGGCGAAGGAGAATCGCTGGACAGGGGCAGAGTGGGAGAAGAGAGAAAGGAGATGCTGGGGGGGCGGGGCGCGTAGGTGCTGGAGGGGAGGTGCGCAGGCGCCAACTCATAGTCTGCAGGGGGGCGCCAGAGACCTTAGGACCGGCCCTGTTGAAACCTCTGTACTGGAATTCCCTAAATATCCTGTTTTAATAGTATCCTTCAAGGATACTCCACACCGAACCATGCACTCCTGGATGACTATCGGCTCCCCCCCCCCCCCCCCCCCCCCACACACACACACATCTTTCTAGTTTAAAAGCTCTTCTATCTCCTTTTTAAAAGTTAGCACCAGCAGTCTGGTTCCATTCAGGTTAAGGTGGAGCCCATCCTTTCGGAACAGTCTCCCCCTTTCCCAGAATGTGGCCTTGTTCCTAACAAACCTAAATCCCTCAACCATGCACCATTGTCTCAACCACGCATTGAGACTTCGAAGCTCTGCCTGCCTTTTGGTTCCTGCTCATGAAACAGGAAGCATCTCTGAAAATGCTACCCTGGAGGATCTGGACTTTAGCTTTCTACCTAAGAGCCTACATTTGACTTCTAGAAACTCCCTACCACATTTTCCTATGTCATTGGTACCCACATGTACCAAGACAGCCAGCTCTATCCCAGCACTATCTAAGATCCTGTCTAGGTGACAGGTGAGGTCCGCCACCTTTGCACCAGGCAGGCAAATGACTAGGCAAGCCTTATATCCACCTGCCACCCAGTTATCTACATGCCTAATGATTGAATCATCAATTACAACAGCTGTCCTAATTTCTTGGAGACATATCCTCATTGTGAGAGGATAGTGCACCCCCTGGTGGGCTGGTCCTGGCTACATGAATAATTCCTATTCACCAAGGTGACGCTCTTCTTCTAGGAGACCTCCTTCCTCCATGACAGCACAAGGGCTGCCAGACTGGAGGTGGAACTTCTCTACAACGTCCCTTTAGGTCTCCTTTATGTATCTCTCTGTCTCCCTCAGCTCCACCTAGTCTGCTACTCTAACCTCAAGAGAACAGACCCATTCTCAGAGCTAGGAGCTCTTTGCATCAGACACACACATATAATTGCTCACCAACTGGAAGATAATCATACATGTGACACTCAATGGAAAAGACTGGATAGCACCCCTCTCGCTGCTGGATTTCTGTCTCCATCTTAGTATTTTTGAGTTTTTCAATAATTTAAAACTTGCTAAGGTATTAAAGATATTAGTCTAATACAGTAAAAAGTCTTTAGCTTTTATTGTAGATTATGTTATTTATTGAGTGTTTCTTCTTAGAAATTAATGAAATGTAATTAAAACTCTCTAAGAGCACTCCTTGCTTGTTATCCTAATTAGACTAACTGACTATAAATGAAGAATTGTGCTGGGGTGGGTGGGATTGAATACTAACTAGGTCCTGCTGTGCCTGCTAGAGGCTGTTAATGCTGTGATAACAAAGTTCACGTTTTAAAACTAGGGGGAAAGAGTGTAGAGACTAGTTGATAAAGTTTGCTTTTTTATATTTTTATTCTGCCTATCAATAACCTACAATTCCTCCTTTAAATCCCAAGTTCCCAAAGCACAGAGCAAAATAATGTTCACTTACCAGAGAAATGTCCTCTTCTCTCAGAACTTCTCAGAAAGTTAAGTAAGACCTTTCCTCTTTATATAGTTTTGAATCTAAGGGGATTGCTTCAAACAGACCCTTTCAAGCTAACTCAGTAATCAGATCGCCCTTAATACCTTTGCAAATAAATATTCGGCTTCCTCACACCTTATCACCTAATTCAGGTCAGTAGCAGTGCTACCTCTCCAGCAGCCAAAGAACAGAAAATAACTGTCTTGTAGAACAAAATTTGAGCCTCGCTACTATCCTTTTTAATGTTCTTTGGCTGTTATATTTCTACTTCTACAAAAAGTTTCCTTTTAAAACTATGGGAAAAGTGTCTACCTGTAGAGAAAAGTTCAGTTTAAAACTATGGGAAAAGGTTTTGTCACGTCTGTGGCCGTGACCACCCTCATACTCACCCTGTTTCTGGGAGTCAGTGGCTGTGCTGGCTTCTGCTTGTCTCTGTGTCTGTCTCTGTCTTAGTTTCTCTCTGGCTCTGTGTGCTGATTGCCCTACTGAATCTCACCTGTGTGGGCTTTGCCTCTTCCAAGATGGCTGCCGCTTCCTCCTGCTTGCCAGTATCCAAGATGGCTCCCGCTGTTCCTTCCTATGGGATGACTGCTTTGTGTGTCAAGCCTCTGTTTGGTTGCAAGGTGATTGCTGCACCTGTGGCTCTGGTGTTGAAGGGCTTTATTAGTGACTTGGAAACTACAGTCCTGGCCTTTGCATTGCCATTTCCTCCGCAGTGCCTTAGGTCCCGAGGTTAGTGTGCTGTTAGCACCGTTTGCTTTCCTTGTCTGTTGCTCTGTGGGTTTTCTGCTCTTCTGTGTTTATTGTTCTGTGGGCTTCCAGTCCTTCTGTGTTATTTGCTCTGTGGGTCTCCTACCCTTCTGTGGGTTTTCAGCCCTTCTGTGTTTATCGCTTGTGGGTTTCCAGCCCTTCTGTGTTTATAGCTCTGTAGGGTTTCAGCCCTTCTGTGTTTATTGCTCTGTGGGTCTCCTACCCTTCTGTGGGTTTTCAGCCCTTCTGTGTTTATCGCTTGTGGGTTTCCAGCCCTTCTGTGTTTATGGCTCTGTAGGGCTTCTGCCCTTCTGTGTTTATTGCTCTGTGGGTCTCCTACCCTTCTGTGGGTTTTCAGCCCTTCTGTGTTTATCGCTTGTAGGGTTTCAGCCCTTCTGTGTTTATTGCTTATGGGTTTCCTACCCTTCTGTGTCTAGCTCTGCTAGTTCTCTGTGTTTGTTTCCTGGGTATGACTTGTTAGCTTGGGCACAGCTTTGTTGTTAGCTGGTGTATAGCTTTACTAAGTCTTCTGAGTTTGCTCTGTGTCTGTTTCCAGTGCATGACTTGTTAGCTTGGGTACAGCTTTGTTGTTAGCTGGTGTATAGCTTTTCTAAGTCTCCTGAGTTTGCTCTGTGTATGTTCCTGTGTATGACTGGTTGCCTGGGTATAGCGTTCCTATTAGCCTGGGTACAGTCTACTAGTCATTGTGTTGATTCCTGCTGACTGCCAGAACCCGGACAGTTCCTGCTTGTCTGCCTTGCCTTCTCCTAGGTGCCGGGGGGCACTCCTGGATCTTCATTCCTGCTGTTCCTGTAAGTCCTACCGGCTGCCAGAACCTGAGGGCTCAACCCGAGGGGGAAGGCAGTCAAGTGTAGGTGAAGCCTAGGTCCAGGGTGTTCCAGTTCCGCTCCAGTGTGTTCCAGTCCAGCGGGTTTCACTCCTGTATGTTCCTGTCCAGTGGGGCCACTCCAGTGTGTCCAGTCCAGCGGGCCCCACTCCAGTGCGCACCTGTCCGGTGCGTTCCAGTTCCGAGTGTTCCAGTGTAGAACTCCAGTCCGGAGTCCTGGTCCAGTCTTGTCTTATCTCTACCTTGTAGGTGATCTTGCCTGCCACTGCCGCTCCACGGTAGTGGTCCAAGGACTCACGAAACCAGTGCTCCCGGGGAAGAAGCCTGACAGTGTGCCAAGGTCCTCGTGCACGTGACAGAATGCAAAGGCCATGAGTCCGGCAAGATCAGCCGTCCAGGTTGGCTACCTGTCCACAGCTTCGTTCCCTGTGGACAATCTGGGTGCAGTTTCTGATTTTGACTCTGATCTTTATGTCAGCCCAGTTTCTTTTTTGGGTCCTTTTATGACGCTTCGGGAGTACCGAGATAAACTTTTGTCTGATCCAGCCCTGAAGGCTACTCCTGAAGCAGCAGCTGAAAGAAAGCGTCTCTGGTGGCGTCTGGTCCGCCATAGCCCAGTTTCTGACATGAATCCTGCTATCTCGCTCTGTGAGTACCGCCTCAGACTCCTGGAGGAGCCAGCTCTGCGGGATACTCCAGAAGCTGAGGCCGAAAGAAGACGCCGGGGAATTCCTCCGCTCTGGTCTCCTCAGCAGAGCAGCCTGCAGTACCATAGCGGGTTAGTTCCTATTCGGGATTCCAGTCCACCAGCGCTGAGTCCAGTCCAAGGAGAGTTTCAAGTGGAGCCTTCAATTCCGGTTCGAGTGAAGCCGCCAGTTAAGCCTCTGAGTTCGTTCCGAGGGACGGTCCTGACCAGGTCTCTGAGGAAGGGCCGAGTGAGGCGTCGGACCAAGCCCCTGACCCCAGTTCAAGTAGCGCGGCCGCTTAAGAGCCTGAGTCCAGTCCAGGGGATGCTTCATACTGAACCTCCAATTCAAGTCCAAGTAACGATGCCACTTAAGGCTCCGAGTCCAGTCCGAGGGAGGCTTTCGATGGAGCCTTGGATTCCTGTTCGAGTGGAGCTCCAGGTCGAGCCTCCAGTCCTCGTTCAACTGGCACGCCCTCTGAAACCTCTGAGTCCAGTCCGTGGGGTGCTTCTGACGGAGCCTCAGATTCCTATGCAAGTGGCGCTCCAGGTCGAGCCTCCAGTCCTAGTTCAAGTGGCACGCCCTTTGAAGTCTCCGAGTCCAGTCCGTGGGAAGCCTTCAATGGAGCCTCAGATTCCTGTGCAGGTGGCGCTTCGGGTCAAGTCTCCGGTTCTTGTTCAAGTGACCCGTCCAGTCAAGCCACTGAGTCCAGTTCGAGGGGGGCTTCTAACCAAGCCTCCGATGCCAGTCCACAAGGTGGTTCAGGTGGCACCTCCGCTTCCAGTCCAGAGGGCACCTCCTATCAAGCTCCTAAGGCCAGTTCGAGTGGCGCTTCAGATCGAGCCGCCGATCCCTGTCCAAAGGGTGTGTTCGGCCAAGCCTCAGTTACAGTGCCGTTCCTGCCATGAGGCAGAGGGCGCCTCGAGTTGCAAGTCCAGTCAAGATGCTGAGTCTGGACCGAGTTGCAAGTCCAGTCAAGATGCTGAATCTGCATCGAGTGCAGAGGTCAGCCAAGATATTGAGTCTGCTCTTGAGGATGAGATGACGTTCCAAGAGGACTATGAGAGACCTTGTTTTGATTCAGCCTGGGAGAAGACCTCCGAAGCAATAGCTGAGAGAAGGTGTGTTCAACGGCTTGGGGCCCGGAGAAACCCATTTTCTGCATTTCAGCCTGCTAGCATGCTCTGGGGATACCAGGGCCGTCTCCTCTTGAACCCTGCTCGGCGGACGCCGCCTGAAGCTAATGCTAGAGAGACGTCCCAGTCCGGCCAGAGGGGTGTGTCCAGCCCTGCAGCTGAATCATTTCCAAGTTCCAGTTCCAGCCAAGATGCTGACCCTGCTCCGAGCTCCAGTTCCAGCCAAGATGCTGAGTCTGTTCCAAGTTCCAGTTCCAGCCAAGATGCTGACCCTGCTCCTAGCTTCAGTTCCAGCCAAGATGCTGAGTCTGTTCCAAGTTCCAGTTGCAGCCAAGATGCTGACCCTGCTCCGAGCTCCAGTTCCAGCCAAGATGCTGAGCCAGTTCTGAGTTCCAGTTCCAGTCAAGAGGTTGAGGCCAACCCGGGTGCTAGTTCCAGATCCATTTCTGTTCAGACTTCTAGCTCCTGTCAAGATGGGAATGCCACTTCGAGCCTCAGCCCAGCTTCTGATGTTAGCTGGGGTAGTGACTCCAGCCCTGTTCCTGTCATTTCATGGATTGGCCAAGAGGTTCAGGACATTGTGGGTTCCCTCAAGGGAGGGTTACTTTTGAATTGTGTTCCTCTTGATGCATCCATGTTCCTGAGGTTGCCCCGTGGTGACTCGAAGGAGCTTCCTGGTCACAAGTTCTACTTTTGTCTGCCAGTTTTGAACTTCATTGTGACTTCCAGCCTAGTGATCTATGTCTGGTTTTTGAGACCGATCAGAAGGTTTCATCACAGTTACCCCTGGACACCTGACCTCCTCAGGGAGACCGAGAGGGGGGTCTTGAGGAGGGGGTACTGTCACGTCTGTGGCCGTGACCACCCTCATACTCACCCTGTTTCTGGGAGTCAGTGGCTGTGCTGGCTTCTGCTTGTCTCTGTGTCTGTCTCTGTCTTAGTTTCTCTCTGGCTCTGTGTGCTGATTGCCCTACTGAATCTCACCTGTGTGGGCTTTGCCTCTTCCAAGATGGCTGCCGCTTCCTCCTGCTTGCCAGTATCCAAGATGGCTCCCGCTGTTCCTTCCTATGGGATGACTGCTTTGTGTGTCAAGCCTCTGTTTGGTTGCAAGGTGATTGCTGCACCTGTGGCTCTGGTGTTGAAGGGCTTTATTAGTGACTTGGAAACTACAGTCCTGGCCTTTGCATTGCCATTTCCTCCGCAGTGCCTTAGGTCCCGAGGTTAGTGTGCTGTTAGCACCGTTTGCTTTCCTTGTCTGTTGCTCTGTGGGTTTTCTGCTCTTCTGTGTTTATTGTTCTGTGGGCTTCCAGCCCTTCTGTGTTATTTGCTCTGTGGGTCTCCTACCCTTCTGTGGGTTTTCAGCCCTTCTGTGTTTATCGCTTGTGGGTTTCCAGCCCTTCTGTGTTTATAGCTCTGTAGGGTTTCAGCCCTTCTGTGTTTATTGCTCTGTGGGTCTCCTACCCTTCTGTGGGTTTTCAGCCCTTCTGTGTTTATCGCTTGTGGGTTTCCAGCCCTTCTGTGTTTATGGCTCTGTAGGGCTTCTGCCCTTCTGTGTTTATTGCTCTGTGGGTCTCCTACCCTTCTGTGGGTTTTCAGCCCTTCTGTGTTTATCGCTTGTAGGGTTTCAGCCCTTCTGTGTTTATTGCTTATGGGTTTCCTACCCTTCTGTGTCTAGCTCTGCTAGTTCTCTGTGTTTGTTTCCTGGGTATGACTTGTTAGCTTGGGCACAGCTTTGTTGTTAGCTGGTGTATAGCTTTACTAAGTCTTCTGAGTTTGCTCTGTGTCTGTTTCCAGTGCATGACTTGTTAGCTTGGGCACAGCTTTGTTGTTAGCTGGTGTATAGCTTTTCTAAGTCTCCTGAGTTTGCTCTGTGTATGTTCCTGTGTATGACTGGTTGCCTGGGTATAGCGTTCCTATTAGCCTGGGTACAGTCTACTAGTCATTGTGTTGATTCCTGCTGACTGCCAGAACCCGGACAGTTCCTGCTTGTCTGCCTTGCCTTCTCCTAGGTGCCGGGGGGCACTCCTGGATCTTCATTCCTGCTGTTCCTGTAAGTCCTACCGGCTGCCAGAACCTGAGGGCTCAACCCGAGGGGGAAGGCAGTCAAGTGTAGGTGAAGCCTAGGTCCAGGGTGTTCCAGTTCCGCTCCAGTGTGTTCCAGTCCAGCGGGTTTCACTCCTGTATGTTCCTGTCCAGTGGGGCCACTCCAGTGTGTCCAGTCCAGCGGGCCCCACTCCAGTGCGCACCTGTCCGGTGCGTTCCAGTTCCGAGTGTTCCAGTGTAGAACTCCAGTCCGGAGTCCTGGTCCAGTCTTGTCTTATCTCTACCTTGTAGGTGATCTTGCCTGCCACTGCCGCTCCACGGTAGTGGTCCAAGGACTCACGAAACCAGTGCTCCCGGGGAAGAAGCCTGACAGTGTGCCAAGGTCCTCGTGCACGTGACAGGTTTGTACACTTAGAGGGGCATAATCAAACGGTGCCAGCGAAATCGATCGCCGGCGATCTATTTTGGCGGCACCGCAACAGCTGGCCAGAACCGTATTATCGAAAAAGATGGCCGGCCAACTTTTGTTTCGATAATACGGTTGGGGCCAGCCAAATGCCATAGATCGCCGGGTCTGAGATGGCCGACTTTGTTTTTCAGCGATAATGGAAACTGGAACCGGCCATCTCAAACCCGGCCAAATCCAAGGCATTTGGCCATGGGAGGGGCCAGCATTCGTAGTGCACTGGTACTTCTGGATGTTTAGATCTTGCTGATCAGTTATGTTATGACTTACTTGTTCAGGAGTGCTGTATTTTGTGATACTGTTTTGAGAAATGTTCAAGAAAGACTTCATACAAATGAAAAAAGTCCCTGACGTGCACTTCCCTTAATAGCCATCTTTCTCTCCGAAAGTGCACTTCTCTTAATGGCCGTCTTTCTCCCTGAACAGGGAAATCAAAAGTTTTTGCACACTGCTTTTTTTTGTAGTAACAGTGGGATTTGAACCAGCCACCTCTGCATTACAAGACCAGTGATGTAACCACTTGGCCACAGCTCCACTTACTTGGATGTCACTTCCTTTTGATTATAACCCTCCAGGTCTCTCTCAGCCACTCACAGACAGCTTGACGCACTGTGATTGGCTGAGAGATACCTGAAGGGGTATAATCAAAAGGGACAGACAGCCAAGTAAGTGGAGCTCTGGCCAAGTGGTTACATCATGGCTCTTGTAATGCAGTGGTAGCTGGTTCAAATCCCACTGTTACTACTAAAAAAAAAACTGTTTTGATTTCCCTGTTTGGGGAGAAAGCAGGCCATTAAGAGAAGTGCACTTTCCGAGAGAAAGACGGCTATTAAGGGAAGTGCAATTAAGGGAAGTGCACGTCAGGGACTGCCATCAAGGGAAAATGAACAGCAGGGACTTTTTTAATTTGTATGAAGTCTTTCTTGAACATTTCTCAAAACAGTATCACAAAATACAGCACTCCAGAACAAGTAAGTCATAACATAACTGATCAGCAAGATCCTTTTTTTTTTTTTACGAGCTGGCCGACTGGCTTCCCCTCCTAGGAAGGTGTAACACTAGGGGGCGCTGTGCTTATGACAACACAAAAGCCACCAGACACAATATGCGGTATATCGCTTTTATTGGTGATACATATGTGAACACATACACCAAGATACTTACAGCACCTGCAATTCAGTCAGCATCTGGGAAGACCACCAGGGAAGCACTAGCTCTTCCTCAGAGATTACAGGGACATCACTGAACAAGGCGTCCCTTACGTTCAGGCAAGCTTCTAAAGAAGGTCAGTGCTCCACCCTCTTTTATAGTGTGAAACAGAGGTGCCTTTCCCAGACCTGCACAAGCTGAAGGTGCCTTTCCCAGAGGTGCTGGCATCCCTTAAACAACCAGCCTGTTTCCCATAACAGAGAATAACTCTCCCAGACCTGCACAGGTTGAAGGTGCCTTTCCCAAAGGTGCTGGCATCCCTTAAACAACTAGCCTGTTTCCCATAACAGAGAATATCAACACATAATTACAGCCAAAACATTCCACTCATTCCATCCCCAGCTGACCTTCAATCCCATGTATTACATTCCACCCCTTGATATTCTCTGCTTATGAGGAGACAGAAGTATACATAGTATTATGGACCACCGTAGGTCGTTTCCAAATTTTACAAGTCAAAATACAATTCCAAATCACTAGCAGGATGCTAACTAATAGTACTACAAGTAAAGGATGAGTGATCCATTTTAGGAAAGCATCTGCACTAGGAGAATGTCCCAATAATGGATCCCACCAATTATGATGTAATTTACTTCGAATATTTTCTGCCACTATACGAACAGTGTGATTGTCAAATTGAGCATCTACTTGCATGACTCTTAAGGTGTGATTCACACCTTGAATATACTCATTAATAAGAGAGGATATATGCAACATGTGGGTCAACTTACTATAATTTACAGCTAAAATTGGCTCCGTAAAGAAGGTATAATTGTACTGTATAAAAGCAGAATTAAATAAATCCGGATATAATACATATTTTTGTCCTTTCCACCAAAATACTGATATGCTAGTAAAACAGGAACTGACTCCTGACAGATCGGTCAGGAAGGTATTATTTGACAAAGTTGTGAAATTAGCAGTGGAAATACATAATGTCCGCGGACTAATTTCTACAAAGAACTCGTGGGGATAAGCAAGGTTCAAATTGTGGTGGCTGGAAAGGACAAATCATGCGATTTCCCTGCTCATTACACATATCCAATTTATATGTCTCATTATATACAGTTATATACTCCCCATTCATATGCGGGGCCCAAAAGGTTACGATACCAGAAACATTCACTAATATTGGAGATATATAATACTTACATACTATATGAGTATGGAAAATCTTATATGAAGATAAAACCCCTGTACAGAATCGATCAGTACAGACTGTACTCTCTGAATGTGGGAACAACCACTCATCAACCGGAATATATCCAGCGAAAAGGGTCTGCAACTGGGTATGCATCCCCAATTGTAGAGCCATCTGGACTCTGTCCCGCTGATGCAAAGCGTACAACGTCTGTAATGAACACCAAGTATAATTCAGTGCTTTTGTCAAAGTAGTGTCAGTATAATTTTCAAACTTAAAAGTTTGGGCTAATAAATTATTAATGTCTGCTATCGCAGGCACCATTAATTGTCCTGTTCCTGGAATGGCAGGTAACCAATTGGCTAAAATATTCAGTTCAGTATGCAAGTCCTTACCTAGATAGTGTAGTTTACTAAACAGAGTATCTGTGTCTACAGTATTCAGAATTCCCAGTCCAGTTCCCGCACCCACCAAAATAGTATCATACCATGCTCGCCGTATCCTAGTACAGCGAGGCAAGTGTGGAAATGTAACATTGTAAGTTAATACTGTCTTTCTATACTGCATAGACATGTTTTTGCATGTAGTGGGAATGCGTGACAGTGGAGCAGGATTAGTCATATTACTAACAGCAAGCAACACATGCAAGAAGTCCATCCAGGGTGTAAAACGGTTTGCAATTGGTGTAGCATTAGTGAAAATCCATTCAGCAGTTTGATTCAAAGTAATATTTACTATAGAGCTGTTACAAGTTTGGAGGAACTGCATTTTGCGTGTCCGATTCCATAGTCTCCATATCTGGTCCCGGAATCCCATAGGCTGGATGCACATAACCCAGGACGTAGCATTATGGATAGTCACATTCACAAAACTGGATGAAACGACTACAAAGCGCTGTTCAGTTTTATGAAACACAGCTTGGGAAGCAGTTACGTTCAATACCGGACATGCAGTATGACATGTATAATTATCTTGCTGTAAGGTTGAGTTATTTTTGTTGCTCCACCAATAGTGGACACGCGAGGTCACTCCCAGCACCCGCTCGCCGGGAGTACGGGCATCGAGTTCCCAACCCAAACAGAGAAACAGTATGCCCTGAAAGAAAAAGAAATAGAGAAACACATATAAATCCTATTCCCTTAAATAACAATGATCAGCAGGAACATTCGTCCAACTCTGTTGTCCTGGCTGAACTACTGTAACAGTATTGTCCTCCCCTCGGGCTATAATTTCAGCAGGTTGAGGAGGACCTGGGTGTGCAGGGTCTTGATGCCATACCCGACCACCCACACCCCTCCCAGTAGACCCAAATCCCTGTGTACCTCGCTCAGTGACTCCCACAAAATCAGAAATTTGAGTAAAAGAGGAGGAATTGACAGGAATTATCAACAATTGTGCTATCCTATCCCCAGCCTGCACCATTACATCCTCCTCAGTGTGATTCATCAGAAGGACTATGACCTCCCCCTGATAATCTCTGTCAATGACACCTCCCACAGGAAGTAAGCCACGAAGAGCCCAACTGGAACGGGCCACAATCTGAGCATAATGGCCAGCTGGGAGAGATAAAGCAAACCCGGCTGGAAATTTTGTCACCACTCGGGACGCACAAAGAGTGTCAAAGAGGGCTACAAGATCAAAACCAGCAGCGTCAATCGTATGACGGAGCGGTATAACAGCTTTCGGATGTAAGAGCTTAACTCCCAGGGTGACATGTGTACTGGGCAAGACTTGAAGATGGGGAGTCAACATACGCATCAATGGTGTTTCACTCTCCCCTATTGGACGATTATTGAGGATAGTAACTGCTGGGTACAAATATTTGCGCCATTGCGCAAGAGTGTGAGTAGGAGTTAATTTCCGGATCTGTGTTTTCAACAGACCGTTCATACGTTCCACAAGACCAGCAGCTTGTGGATAATAGGGAATATGGAAAACCCATTCAATGTTAAATTGGGCGCAAAAGGCAGTAACAGGATGATTTTTGAAATGAGAGCCATTATCACTTTGAATTTGCAGTGGAACACCATAATGTCTACATATGGATTCCAAAAGAACAATAGTCTGCTGAGCTGTAGCTCTACGACAAGGGTGGACTAGCAAAAATCCGGAATAAGTATCCACGGCAACACAGACATATTGACATCCCTGCGAAATTGGTAAAGGGCCAATATAATCTAGTTGCCAAATTTGGCCAGGTAACTTACCTCGAGCAAGTGTACCTTTGACTGGGTGTGGTATAGGGCGTTTAGTCAAATGTTGACAAACAGGACAGTGAGCAATAACATTTTTAATGGTAGAAAGAGACAATGCTAACCCACGCTGCCGCGCCCAGTGATAGGTGGCTTGCTCTCCGAGATGTCCACATTTTTGATGTGCCCAGCTTGCAATACCGGTCTCTTCTTCACCCCGATGAATAGTAGAATCATCTGTTCCAGAGATGACATTCGTGTGAATAGTAGCTAAGGAATCTGCTGTCTGATTAAAAATATGATCAGAGGTTATAGGGGAAACATGTGCATCAACATGATAGACATAGGCAGAAGTAGATTGCAAAAATTCACTAATTTCTTGCCATAACTGTGATCCCCAAACCAGTTTAGTATGAATATACCAATCATTCTGTTTCCATGTAGGTAACCAGGTTGTTAATCCATTTGCCACAGCCCATGAATCAGTATATATGTATGCCTCTGGCGCATTTTGTTTAAGTACCAGATAGACTGCATATAATTCAGCATATTGACTACTCCCATCTGGGCCCGTGCTCTGCAATATCTGTTGTGTATGAGGATTGTACGCCACACTTTTCCATGCCCGCTTACCATCAGTATACTTGGCTGTACCATCAGTAAACCAGGCATACTGACGTTGGTCAATAGTTAATTGGTCGTAAGGTACTCCCCATTTAGCAACATGATGGGTGGCACTACCACTACCACCCCCAGACACTAATACTTCCTCCCCCTCACCTACGGGAATCTGAGCAATTTGTTCATGTAATTGCGAGACCCCATTGGGACCACTTTTAGTCTGCCTATTTTGGATGTACCACTTCCACTTTATAATAGATGCCTCCTGTGCATGGCCAATTTTATGAGTATGTGGTTCACTATTAATCCAAGTTAAAATTGGAATTTCTGGTCTCAAAATTACTTCATGCCCCAAAGTTAGTTGTTCACTTTCCACAAGAGCCCAATAACAAGCCAACAATTGTTTCTCAAAGGGTATATATCGTTGAGCTGCATCGGGTAATCTACGTGTCCAAAATCCTAATGGACAACGTTTCCCATATTGTTTCTGCCACATGCTCCAATTGGCATACTCTGCATGCACTGATACTTGTAATTCAATTGGATCATTGGCACGTATTGGCCACAGACTGACACTTTGTTGTACTACTAACTTGGCTTGGTCAAAAGCCTGTTGCTCTGTAGCACCCCACTGAAATACACATTTCTTTCGTGTTACTCTGTATAATGGCTGTAACACCTGCCCCAAGTGTGGGATATGTTTACGCCAAAATCCAAACAACCCAATAAATTTCTGTGTTTGCTGTTTGGTAACCGGTACCGGAAATTCTGCTATTTTGTTTAGTGCTTTCTCAGTAATTTCCTGGTGTCCCTTATTCCAATTAATTCCCAGAAACTTCACTGTCTGGGCGGGTCCCTGGATTTTTGCTGGGTTAATTTCCCAACCCTTATTCTTCATGTGTTGTACTAGTTGTTCTAGCCCAGAGGCCACTAACTCCTCTGTATCCCCTTGGATTAGTATGTCATCAATATAGTGGGTTAACTCTAGCCCTGGTGGCAACGATAGTGCATCTAGATGTTGCGCTACCACCCTATGACAAATTGTAGGACTATGCAACCATCCCTGTGGCAACCGTGTAAAAGTGTACTGCCTTCCCTGCCACGTAAATGCAAATTGCTCCCAAAATTCCTCTTTTAAGGCTATTGTAAAGAAGGCATTTGCTAAATCTATCACTGCATACCATTTTCCTTTTCTATTTTGTATGTTCTCAATTAAAGTTACAATGTCGGGGACTGCAGCATGCAACGGGGGTGTAACCTTATTCAATTGACGGTAATCTACTGTCATCCGCCAGGATCCATCAGATTTCTTCACTGGCCATACTGGATTATTCCATTTGGTAGTAACTGGGACAATAACCCCTACCTCTTGTAATTCCTGTATTGTTCGCGTAATTTCTGCAATACCACCAGGAATCCGATATTGCTTTTGTGCAACTAATTGAGTGGCGGCTGGTATGGTGAGAGGCTCATCAACAATTTTTCCCACTAATACTGCGTGAATATTATAAGTGGAAATATACTTCAAACGCCGGGGAGCTGCGGGAGACGTTCCAAATTGCCAACTTCCCCCATCAATAGTAAGTTTTAAACCTCTCAGAATATCCATACCAATTATATATTCTGGCACTGGCGTAATCATTACAGCATACTTTTGGAGCTGTAAATCCCCAATTTGCATAGCCAATTGTGTTTCCACTGCAGGAATACTCTTCCCCCCTAGTCCTACAATATTACACTTTGGTCCTTTAAACTTAGAAGGGTTACCAGCTATAATCGTTGCTTCTGCTCCAGTATCTATCAAAGCTCGTACTTGTTGAAAATTTCCCGGACTCCATTGTATTACAACATCAATATAGGGACGCGGATCAATTTTTACATTGCATCCCCGTACTAGTCAATCCTCTCTAAATGAATTGGTTTCTGCTTTAGATGGGGGCAGAGTAGTAGTAGATGGAAGTGTCATTCTCTGCAGGAGAGTACGGACCTCATGATACAAATCTGAATAATCCGGACCCTCCACAGGTGGGGCTGAAGGAAGTTTTTCTTTTCCCACTGTCCGGGTTTTCCGAACCGGTTTCATCCCTCTCTTATCCAATCCTAATTTTTTATATTGCTGCCATAACTCTCCAGTGGGAATTCCATCTATTTTCTCCCGAGCCACCCCCGCTTGTAGTAGAGCGGCAAACATATCCTTACGAGATACTCGCTCTACCTCTGAACCTTGCCCCTTCGGCCCTTCCCCAATTCTCTGCCCCTCATTATTTTTCCTATCTGTCAGCTTCAGACTCCAATCCCCTAAATCTCCTAATTGCTCGATTTTATCCATAATGCCCTCCAACGGGTTATCTGTTTCATTCATCAACAGAGTCAAAATAACCTGTTTATACATTGGAGGAGACCCTTTAATTACTTTGTTTCTAATTGCCGCTGACATAGGCACTTGGGTAAGTGTATCCATCTGTCCTGTGACAATACACACTTTCATTGCCTCTTCCTTTAATCGCTGGATACAGTCTTTCAAAGTATACCAAGGCTTGTCATCCCCAGGCCAATCTGATTCTAAAGGGTACTTTCTACGACACCCTGTTCCCACTAACTCAATCAGAGTAGTAGCCTCTGACCCATTCCCATCAGGCATTGCTAAACTATGTTCCCGAAATGCACTTTGAATTATAGCATCTCGAGATAAAGGTATAAATTTCAAACAGTCCTCATTGTCCATCCGTATCCCCATTGCCCCAGTATCATGCAGCCTTACACACCAAGCAATAAGGGATTCATTTGGACGCTGCTGGAATTGCTGCATGATATTGAGAATTTCTTGTTGCGTATAGTCTTCTGCTAAATCCATGCGCACTGGTGCTGCCCCACCCAACTGTGCTCGTCGCCGAATTATCGGCTTCATTTCCGGAGCAGCACTTTCCTCACCCCCTGACTCACTCTCGGGTGTGGAAGACCAGATATCCCCATCCCACGTCTCAGGATCCCATCCGTTAGGATTCTGTGTGGCAGTAGCCATCACCTTTGCAACCTTTACCTTACTCACACACCCTCTCCTTTTCCGATACTTATACTGCGCTACTCGCACCGCCGCCCGCTCAGCAATTTGCTGGTACCCCATACACTTATCCATCATCAATTTGCCCTGACACTGTGACATTACCAAGTCACTTTTCAATGTCAGAATCTCAGCCTGTGATTCCAACAGCTTCTGTTGTAATAACAGATTCTGCTGGTGCATCAGGCGATATGCCGACAACAAAATCCACCCTCTCCGACCCACAGTACTTAACTCTTTCCCTTTAACCACAGGGGCATTTTGTAAACATTTCAACACATCCTCACACATTCCCTCTCCTAAACATACCTCCCAATTCTCACTCAACCCCGTATCTGTTGCCCATTCTGTTGCCAATGCTTGATATGGGTATTTATCCCATCCAGGAATTGCAAACAGCTGCGGAAGCTGTGCCTGCACAGCCTCCTGATGAGATTTGCTCTTCTTCTCTTTCTTCAACATATTCACAAAACAATAAAACAATAAAACAAGTATATATTCACAAATGTAATCACCGTAACAACAATGCGATATCCTGCCGACTACGCCAAATTGTAACACTAGGGGGCGCTGTGCTTATGACAACACAAAAGCCACCAGACACAATATGCGGTATATCGCTTTTATTGGTGATACATATGTGAACACATACACCAAGATACTTACAGCACCTGCAATTCAGTCAGCATCTGGGAAGACCACCAGGGAAGCACTAGCTCTTCCTCAGAGATTACAGGGACATCACTGAACAAGGCGTCCCTTACGTTCAGGCAAGCTTCTAAAGAAGGTCAGTGCTCCACCCTCTTTTATAGTGTGAAACAGAGGTGCCTTTCCCAGACCTGCACAAGCTGAAGGTGCCTTTCCCAGAGGTGCTGGCATCCCTTAAACAACCAGCCTGTTTCCCATAACAGAGAATAACTCTCCCAGACCTGCACAGGTTGAAGGTGCCTTTCCCAAAGGTGCTGGCATCCCTTAAACAACTAGCCTGTTTCCCATAACAGAGAATATCAACACATAATTACAGCCAAAACATTCCACTCATTCCATCCCCAGCTGACCTTCAATCCCATGTATTACAGAAGGAAATGTTTTAAAGGGTTTTTTTTGGGTGGGAGGGGGTTGATGACCACTGAAGGAGTATGGGGAGGTCATCCCCGATTCCTTCCGGTGGTCATCTAGTCAGTTTGGGCATCTTTTTGAGACTTGGTCGTGAAAATAAATAGACCAAGTAAAACCGGCCAAATGCTCGTCATCGCCGGTTTCTTTTTTCCATTATCAGCTGAAGCCGGCCATCTCGTAAGCACGCCCACATCCCGCCTTCACTACCCTGCCGACACGCCCCCTTGAAGTTTAGCCGCCTCCGCGATGGAATGCCGGCGAGTGTGTCCAAAAATCGTCTTTCGATTATACCGATTTGGCCGGTTTTAGGAGATGGCCGGCCATCTCCCGATTTGTGTCGGAAGATCGCCGGCGATCTCTTTTGAAAATAAGCCTGTTAGCCCCCCCCCCCCCCCCCAGACTGAACTAGGCCTTTACCAGAGAAATGTCCTCTTCTCTCAGAGCTTCTCAGAAAAAATTAATCCTTTCCATGCAAGTTGGAGAATGCATGGCAGAAGCGAGTAGGTGAGAAAGTGTGGGGCTAGAAGAAGTAGGGCAAATGATGGAAGAAGATGTCCATTGGTTTATCATTTTGGAATTAGTGTTGTGAGACATTTTATGATCTTGGGTGGTGACTCCCTTTCCACCAAGAGTTTTCTATTGCTACTGTTACCAGAGAATATGGAGACGAGCATTCATGGTGCTGACTGAGATTATTGCTGCCAATAGGAGGTATTTCTATGTTCCACAAGGGTTCACATAATTGTGCTTAAATGAAAGAGTTAAAGTGGTAATTGAACCTGGGTCTCTTTGTTCACTGTCCATTGCACTGACTACTAGGCTACTCCATCCTCTTGCTTGCTGCCTGGTATCTAATGTCCCTGGCACATCTTTGGGGGGTGGGAGGGGGGTCAGTGACCACTGGGGGATTAAGGGGGTCATGTCTTCATCTATCCAGTGGTCAACTGGTCAGTTAGGGCACCTTTTTTGCAACTTAGTCGAGACTGAAACAGGTCTAGATAAAAATGTGCTTCTTTTCTGCCCTAGCCTATTTTTTCTGTTCCATTATCACTGAAAAACGTCCATATTTTAAGACCTTCGAAGTCTTGCCTAAAACATGCCTCTAACACGTCCGCTTGCAATTTAGACAAACTATGGAGTAAAGCGTCCCAAATTCTGAGTTTTAAAAATCATGATTTAGATGTTTTTGCAAGACAAATGTCCATCTGCTGCTTTGTCTCATTTTTGAGACATTATACTCTTTTGAAAATGATCACCTTTCTGTGTAAATGCAAGACGGACATTCACTGGAGACAAGAGCTAAAGAGTTGCCTTTAAATGCTAATATGTATGCCAGCCATAGATCTGGTGTAAATGGGCATGCCTAAATGTAGGCATCTTTATGCTAATTTAAGCTAGTATTCTATAATGGAATCTACATGTGTAATTGTCATATGATCAGTTCATTATCTGATTACAGCGAAAAAATCATGACCATCAGACCTCAGCAGGTCGATTCCTTCATCTTTTAACAGTGCATTCGGGAACTGCAGTCGCTGAAAACATAGGATAAATTGATGCTGCCTCCAGGATACCCTCATGGCTTTCTTCTACTTGGCAAGTCTTGACAAGTCACAGTGGCTGGTCTTGGATTCAAGAAAGGGAAAGCTGAAACCGATGTAAATGCATGCACACCACTGAGCAGAGAAAACATATAATTTACATTTTGAAATGAAGTCAATCTGAGAAATGGATTACTGCGTACTTTAATTTGTCATCACAAGAGAAGCATAAAATAATTAGGGGTTTACTTTGAAGGAGGGGGGTCTTTCTTCAGTATAATGCATAAAGCATCTTTCATTTTGATATTTTCAAGTTCAAATTATAATTCACTGAAGACCTCAAGGGAAAGATTTATACTGAATATAAAGTAGCTTTTAAAACAGGACAGAGGCCCTTGAAGAATGCTCCTGGAGGTGCAACAATGCTGGAGATTAAAGTCCCGTTATTTATTTATAGCTAGTTTTCTTACTCACGAGTATACAATCAAGACAGTCCTGGTTCATTTATCCCTGTCAAATAAACATCTTTTCTAGATTTGCTATGCGCAGGAAAGAAAAGATGAGTAGTTAAAAGAACATGAATCTAAGGTACTTCCCTTCTCCATGACTTGTCGTTATGCTCTTCTGAATAATTACTGACTGGCCCAGCCGGATGTCTTGAAGTATTGCCAATATACCGTGAAGCTGCCCTAACAGTATTTTGCTGAACACAGCATCAGCAACTAGAGATCTTGGGGGCAAGGCCAGAGGTTTGGTTTTTTTGGCTTCCCCAACCGAAAGGTGTTTCAGTGTCCGTGGCTCTGGGCCAGGAAGTTGGCTCCTTCTTTTTGCCTCAGATAACACTTGCCAGGTTAGCTTTCTGATGAAAGGTTCTCAAAGCCTAAGGAGCAAAATATTTCAGGTAGCTCAGTAGGCAGTTAAAGTAAGGCAGTCACAAAGGGAAGAATCCCAGTTTGGTTCAAATATTTCCTGAATTCTAGATGAGACAGTATTTTTTCTATTATTTTCAATAAGTAAACACATGATAACTCATTAGCCACTGTTGCTCCTTCAGTGCCTGCACACTGAATTGTGCTTTAAAAAATTGGCGCTGAAAAAACCCGCTTAAGCGTTATTCTATAAGCCACACCTAAAGTTTGGTGCAATTTGTAGAATAACATTTAAGCAGAGAGGTTGTGCGTAAATTTTGGTGCCGTCATTTGTACCAACAAAAATGTGGTGCAAATGCCTGCGCTTAAATTTACGTGCAGAGTACCCGTATTCTGTAATTACACGTGTAACTCAAAACCATGCCCCAGTTCTGCCCCGAAACACCTATGACCCTCCCATTTCCATGCCCCCTTTTTCAGGCCTTGCATACATTTTAAGCATGGATCCCGCACCTAAATTTACATACATAAGTCCCAGTCAAATCTAATTAGTGCCAATAATTACTTGTTAAAAAGCAAATTATTGGCTCCAATTGGCTCGCTAGCTTATTAAATTTTGCATGCAAATCAGGGGAGCGCCTAAATTTGTGTGCACAATTTTTGGCAACTTTTATTGAACCAGGGAGTAAAAGTAGAAAGAATTAAACAGCAGCTACAGCATTTTTAAAATTTTTATTTTTCCCTGTCCTCTTTCCCTACCCCTTCCCATACCAGAGAGTTTAGAAAGAAAGCATTTTAAAAGGAGTAAATATTCAGCCCGCAGTGGTAATTGCTCTAGCGTACCAAGGGTGGGCAGTGGGAGTGGTCCACCCTGGGTGCAGGCAGCAAGGAGGTGCACAGACAGGTGCTCGGCTGTCAGCTCTGCCGGTCCCCTGCCCCCTCTGACATCAACTTCCTGTTCTGGGGCAGGGGACCGGCAGAGCCGATAACCGCACACCTGCTCCAAGCACTCCCTTGTTTGGAGGAGGGGGAATGCTCCGCCATGGGTGGCATCTGAGGTAAGTGCACCGCTGGATAATCGACTTGCAAGATGCTTCCTGCTTCAGGCAGACTTAACTCTGGATATTCAATGTTGGGGTATGCATTGCTCCCGGAATTGACTATCTGGGTATATCTGCTGACCCAGAAGTTAATTGGGCACCAGTCAATATTCAGACTGGTGCCCAGTTAACTTGCTGCATAAAGTTGGGAAGTTGTTTTGCTGTCCTAACTTTATGGGGTTACTTGGTCAGTTAGTAGACTGAATATCGCCACTAACCAACCAGGTTGCTGCTCTGCCCTACCTCGGCCTGGCCTAAGCCTAACCTAGTCCGTTAGAGGATGGCCAGTTAATCGAGATATTCAGCAGCACTAAACCCTTCTGAATATTGACCCAAAGTTTGTGTGTTTTTTTTCAAAGTCCTTTCTGTGAGGCCCCTAAATAGTAAATGAAATTTCCCACACAGTCCTCCTCATCATAACAACAACATGTCAACATCACACCCAGGGGCGTATCTGCGTGGGGCCTCAGGGGCCTGGGCCCCCGCAGATTTCGCCCTGGACCCCCCTACCGCTGCCAACCCTCCCCCTCCGTTGCTGTCGCCTACCTTCGCTGGCGGGGGACCCCAACCCCCGCCAGCCGAGGTCCGTGTCCTCCTGCCGCTGCCGGCTGCCTTTAAAAGAATTCCGTCAGCTGGTGGGGGACCCCCAACCCCTGCCAGCCAAGCTGAGGTCCTTTCATTTCTTCCACTAAAGCTGGCGCCGAAAGTTTCTGCACGTGCAGGACGTCAGACTCAGAAGAAACTTTCGGCGCCAGCTTTAGTGGAAGAAATGAAAGGACCTCAGCTTGGCTGGCGGGGGTTGGGGTCCCCCGCCAGCGAAGGTAGGCGACAGCAACGGCGGGGGGAGATTGGCAATGGCAGCGGCTGGGGGGAGGGGGATCGGCAATGGCAGCGGCGGCGGGGGGGGGGCTATAATGTGCCCCCTCACTCTGGCCCTGGCCCCCCTACCGCCGCAGTTCAGATACGCCCCTGATCACACCGATCTGTATAATTCTCAGTTCCCCTCAAACTCAGAACTTCTAGCAAGTTTGGCAGACATAAGTAGCAGCTTTGGCATTCAAAGAAAAATATGCATTTGTCATCGTATGGCAAATGCATAACTCACATATGCAGCTTTTTTTCAGTCCTTTTGAGCCAGATTCTATATATGGTTCCAAATCTAAGCGTAACCCGGGTCTCGCCACTTCCACCACTAGTTCAGTCTCTTGAGGTCAGAGCACCCTGCAAACCTGGACCACAAACAGTACCTGTTTCCCCACCTTCAGTCTTTGCACTCTTTCAATTACATATTTCATCTTTTGAGCTTGGGAGTGAGTCACGGTCCAGAATAGAGATCCGGAGCAATGGGGTGTGCAGTTAAGGCTTCATGAGAGTGCTCTGCCAGTCCGAGGAAGCAAACGTCCTCACTCTCACTCCAAAGAACCACTCTGTACTCCAAGGATTTGATTTGGTTGTTTTTTTGTTTTGTTTTGCCAAACTTAACTTTACTGAACTTTCTGCAACCAGTAGACAAATCGGTTATAACTCCATCTGTACAGTCCTCAGTCTTGACTCCAAACTTCTGTCCATTTGAGATTGTGTATTACAAACTCAACTGCCTTCCAACTTGATTCACACGCTACCCCCAAAGTATTTACATATGTATAGCTCCACTTGTCCTTTACCCATCCCTTGGGCTAGTAATAATCCAAGACTGCTCCTTATATGTCTGACCACAATCCTTATCCCCATTTAGACATAGACCTTTCAGGCTGTCCTCCTTCCAGTGATGCACTTCTCAGAACTGCACCCTGGCCTTGAACAGGCTTCCCCTGCTCTGGTCCTTGCTCCTGGGCAGGATTCCCCTTACCCACCCAGAGCACCACACTCCATCTCAGCTGCTACTGTTAGGGCAACTGCTCCTTTATTCAGCCTTGGTTTATTCTGCCTGTCCAGGACCCCCCTCCCCTCTCTTTCAAGGATCTCGCCAGAGGTACAGGCAACCAAAGACCCTGTGTTCCCCTCTGTAATCCCTTTTATCAACTCTAACTCCTCCCCAACTATCAATCATTGCTCTGAAGCACTTTCCTCCTGCACGTTATCCCAGAACCCATCCCCTTGGGCTGGATTATCACACCTCTTGTAAACCCTCCCCCCCAGTGACTCTGGAGAGTTCCACATACCAAAATGTAGCAATCCCCATTATAATGGGGGATTACATAAGGTATGCCCCCTTCCCCCAACTGTCAATTCCACAACTTGTTGAAAACACTGTAGGGATGTTTCTGAGGGGAGATATGATAGAGGGCTATAAAATAATGAGTGGAGTGGAATGGGTAGACGTAAATCACTTGCTTACTCTTTCCAAAATTACTAGGACTACGAGGCATACAATGAAGCTACAAAGTAGTAAATTTAAAACAAACCAGAGAAAATAATTTTTCACTCAACGTGTAATTAGGCTCTGGAATTTGTTGCCAGAGAATGTGGTAAAAGCAGTTAGTTTAGCGGGGTTTTAAAAAGGTTTACATAACTTCCTAAAAGAAAAATCCTCAAGCCATTATTAAGATGGACTTGGGGAAAATCCACTGCTTGTTTCCAGGATAACCTTCAGTTTATATGAAACAAAATACTGAACTATCAACAAAAAGCAATTGCTTAAAAATCAATGATAGTCAGAAGTTCACATTCATGTGTTGCAATACAAACTCAAATTTGATCTGAGGGGGAAGTAACAGGTCTCATATAATCCCCACAGGCTTTCAAATGGCTTTGTATGCCCTACAGGTATATTGGGATGTTTGCCCAGTGGTGTCCTTGTGTAATCATTGACTGATCCCCCACTCCTACCAAATTTAATATTTTTAATTTTTGAATATTTCTGTTATCTTTTTTCTTATTCAAAAAAATGCGTAATGTGCACACTGCAATCTCTCTCAATGTGCACAAATTCCCTTCTGTGCAATTTATTCAAAAAAGAGAAAGCTTTTTTTTTTGTTACATTTGTACCCTGTGCTTTCCCACTCATGGCAGGCTCAATGCAGTGGGCAATGGAGGGTTAAGTGACTTGCCCAGAGTCACAAGGAGCTACCTGTGCTGGGAATCAAACTCACTTCCTCAGGACCAAAGTCTGCCACCCTAACCACTAGGCCACTCCTCCTGTCCTCTGTGCAATGCAGCTTATGGTGGCAGTTAAGTTGAAGCACCCAAAAAACCCTGCCAGACTTATCTGAATTGTCTCAGTTTATTATCAGCCAGGACCCCAACAGGCACCTGTTTCGCGGAACACTTTATCAAGGGGTCACAGCTGATCTTATCTGTTGCACTGGTGCTGTCCTATTAGAAGAGAGTAATAATAAGAAGCCACACAAATTACATTAATTTGGAAAAATCCCCCCAAAACCCAGCGTGTACTTCCTAGGTGCAATTCTTCACGACATGCGCGCCACCAAATGTTTGAAAAAATGGCGACAGCATCTTTTTTAAAGACTAACGGACTGGAAATGATGTATAGAATAACCAGAACCTGGAATCAGCTGAGTTCTGTCAACAAAAACAAAAAAATCTCAGCCACCATTGTGGTCTATGCCATTTTTTAAAATTAAAACCACAATCTTGAAATCAGACCACAAGACTAATTAACATCATCAGTTTTCCAAGCTTATAGGACCCATACAATATGAAGTAGAAAAGAACAGCCCTAATATATTTTCTGGTTATCAATAGAAATCAAACAAAATAAAACATGGAAAAGAAAATAAGATGATACCTTTTTTATTGGACATAACTTAATACATTTCTTGATTAGCTTTCAAAGGTTGCTTTTCTTCCTCAGATCAGAAATAAGCAAATGTGGTAGCAGATAGTATTTATGAGAGAAACATCAACGCATTACTTTGACAGAGTGGGAGGGTAGGGGTATGCAAGGGGACATCAAAGCATTTCATTGATATTCTAACAGAATGGGTGTTGGTAGGTGAGAGGAAGGTAATAAACAGAGAAATACAGCTTTATGTTTTATAATGAGTTAGAAAACCCAGATCTTTATTAAGTCCTGTTTGTTGGGTGTCAAAATATTCAATCATTCTTATTTCGAAGGTCTTACGTTCCTGTATTGTTTTAAAATTACCTTTCAGTATTCTTAGTGAAATCACTGGTGCAGTGTTCTGGTCTTGTGAAGTGTTGGCCCACAGGGGTGGGGGCCTGACTGGCACCGGCTATTTTCATGTGATGTCTGTGCAGATTGAATCTTGTCTTAAGCATCTGGCCTGTTTCTCCAATATAGCATCCTTCGTTACATTTTTTACACTGAATGATATACTGTATACCACATTCCTGAACTGTAGACTTGGTCCTCTGTCATATGCAGTGGAAAGGCAGATGCTAATTCTTTCTTCCTTGTATTGGTCTGTCATATTCCTTGCTTGGTTTTGGTTTTCATGGTTAAACCCCTATAGTGGACCTGCCAGCTAAGTTGCAAAGGGAACTTCCCAGTGGAATTTCCTTTTGAAAGTTTGGGGCTGGAGAAGATGATTGAAGTAGCTACTGCAGTCTTTCCTAAGGGCCTGGGTAGCCCTTGTTGGCTTCTCTTTCACAATATTCTGCTGTTCTACTTCCCAGAGTAATAAATAAAGGAATAAGAGCCCCTTAGAAGCAGAAATAGAACTATTATATTATCTTCCTGCTCTGAGGAAAAGGGAAACAAAATTACAATGAAAAAAAGTCTTTTTTTGGTGTCCTTTGTAATTTTCCTTTGGCTTTAGTGGTATGTGTGCATAAACTAATTTTTTGATGTGAGTAAAAGCCTAGAAACACTTGAATCCTTGCACTCATGCAATAAAAGTATACTTTTATTAAGTTTATGTGCAACTGAACGCATCTCAACTGGTCTGCGCTTGTTATTGTAGCTACATCTAGGTCAGGCTTCCTGCCTGCAGACTGCTTGAAGCTGTATTTCCAGACACCTGTATCCCTGCTGCCTGCTGAGCTCAGCTACATAAGGATTCCTTGATTGCTGAGAATTTGTTGAGAGAGAGAGAGAGGAGGGACAGTTTGAGTCAGAAAGGAAATGGGATAATGGAAGTACGGTGTTAAAAACCTTGGCAAAAAAAATAAGGTATTTCTCATTCAATTGATGCATGTGAAACTATATTAAGAAACCTCACAGAACTGTTTCAATGACTGGTTTGTTTTCGGAGGAGGGTGACACTAAACTGTGGAAGACACCCTCTTGCAAATAGAAGAGGGTTCAACAGTTGCCTCTCAAACAGGGGATTAATTCACAAAATTCAAACATGCGTTTTATCTGATTGAAGTGAAACAGCCAGTTAACAGATACCAGACATACACACATACACATAATATCGTAGTGGAGGAGTGACTTAATGGTTAGTGCAGCAGGTTGCGGATCTGGGAACCGGGTTTAATTCCTGCTGTTGCTTAACAACTAGCAGTAAGTTGAGATCCTGGGTAACCAGATGCAATTCCCTCTGCAGCTCTGTGTGACCCTAGGCAACTTACCTAGCCCTCCATTGCCCCACGTACAATATAATACTAGATTGTGAGCCCATTAGAGACAGTACCAGTATCTGAAAAGAACTAGTAAACCACGTAGGTCTAGGCAGTATATAAATACTGAAAATAAATATTCAAAGAGCACAGCTGAAGGGGCCTAATATTCAGATACACCCTCTCTACATCCCACTCTAGAGCATAGTTTAAAGACAGATGTGGCACTGGAGGCATTGTGCCTGGGTGTCATGCTGAAGGGGCGTGGCCTTTGTGCTTACCCTTTGTGTGCACCACCTGAGTAGGGAAGGGGGGGGGTTGATAAATGATGGACAGAGGGTTGTTTGTGAGTGCATATTTTCAGGACAAAAGATACCATGATTGTTGTGAGAGATAGAGGTAGGTATCCTGTTTTGTTTTGTTTTGTTTTATTTGATGGAGTGGAATTAAGGGGGAAGATTGTAAGAATTTAATTGAAAGATTGATGTGAAATAATATATAAACCAAAGCAGTATGTAGAACAGCTCAAAACAGAAGAAAAGGCTGTGGCGTAGGATACAGTTGCAAGAAGAGAAACGACTAAACAGTAAGTTACTACAGCAGCCATGACTCAGATGGCTTGTGCACCTACAGAGAATGGATGTACAGTGCATACCAAGGAAGGCCATGAAATGGAAACAAGAAGGAAAAAAAAGAAAGGACCAGGAAGTCCAAGACAGACGTGGCATCAAGAAGTTGAAAAGGACTTCACTGCGTTGGATATCAATTGGTCAGAAGCAGTTGCTGAAATACAAAAATCGACAAGTGTGGAAGATGTCTGTCCATCTTATCTTAAGTTTTTGAAAGGAGAGAAACTGGATAAACACAACTGATTTATAAACTTATAAAAGAGTTGGAATCTGATAAGAAGTATTTTCAGTTGAATGGACTTTAAGTTTTGGATGAGAAGGAGTTTTTCTTCAGCCGATGATCGATATTGAGTATAAGATGAAAGACTGTGTGCTTGGCACAGGGGTTAGGGCTGTGTGCCCTGAACCCAAAAGATGTGGATTTGATTACCTGTCTGGGGTTACTGTTTTATTTCCCCTGCCATAACGACTGCTATGTGCTCGGTAGGTGTGCATGACACACTGGGCACTTTCGCATTGGTTGCTGGAAGATGCTGACCAAAGGGCTTGCCCCTCCCCCTTCCTTTCCATGTCTTCTCATAGGTTGAGGGTTGGCTGAAACACATTCTAGTAGATATGGGGTTGGGGACACACTGTAACAAGGGTAGCTGCATACTCAGGCCTTGATCGGGGAAAGAGCTGTTATACTCTGTGGTACTTACGTCGGGCTCCCGCATGCATCAGATTAGGGAAGGGGCTTCACTCCAGACACGCCTATACCATGCCAGAGCAACTCAAAGTCCTGGTGTATTCCAAGTATCTACAAAATACAAGTTGGTGGAGACAGGGTTCAGAATGATGATGGGCCTTCTTGGCGTCATATACATTATTATTTTGGACATGTTGTTCAGTGCTCCTCACATAGCTTGTGATATATGGCAACAGGTAGATTGGGAGGGGGGGTGGAGGCTGAATGAGTATGCATTTCACAGGCACAGGTGCTATGTGAGCTGAGGTAGCCATAGGGACAGTGGGTGGCATGGTGGCCTTTCTGTGGAGCATATGCACTGTTGCTTGGAGGTGGGAATGAGCAGTGGGGTAAAGCAGGGGTGCCTTTGGGTGGCTCAATGTACTTTAGTGAGTTCCTGCCAACATTACCATCAGTATGTAGGCATGGGGCAGGATGTGTATCTGTGTGGTGGGGGGGTTAAAGGGTCCAGATATGTGCAGCCCCTCATTTTAGCATTACATAGTTAGTGGGTAGGGGCACCATAAGTAGTTGTTATTGGATATTCTGTACATTCTGAGTTCAGCAGCTTATTTTTCTTTCTTCAGATAAAAGCAATAACATGTATTGCAACAGCAAAGGGACCTCAGTGCATGTGACCCTGACCCTATGTATGGTGCTTGCACATGAGTGGTGCTATGATCCAGGGAAGCAATGCTTCATATTCCTTATTCATCTCCATGCCCTGTGTGGGGGCAGGTGGTGCTTCATGATTTGTCTCCTGCGCCTGAGGCACAAGAGGACCAGTAGCTCTGTCTCAGCCACTGTGACGTTTGGCTGCCTTCTCAGAGGCCTGACTGTGCCCACTGATGAATGTTACTCCACGTACAGAAGTATATATGCACATTTTGCATATGGAGGGAATGGCCTGCCGTTGCCGCGGATGTTTTCTCAACGTGGGGACCACTACCACCATTGCACGTTTTGTGTAGTGTATTTTTGATTGGCAGAAATGATTATCTCTGAATGTCTATAACATTTTCAGTGCATCTTCTTTCAAAACTTTTTTTTTGTTATTTCCTTAATTATTACTTTGAAAGGAGTGAAGCCTGTGAAAACTGGGATTGCTTTAATCAGTGGGATTTGAATTAGAGACTTAAGTATAAGTATTGTTAAATAATTTCTGGTTTTTAAAAGAGAAAGAACGTAATCAGATGTATTATTTCTAACTAAAATCTGGACAATAAGTATGTTCTCAATGAAATGAATTGACGATACACCGTATTTGGTCTTGAAGAAGCCAACCAGATGATCAATGTGGATTAATGAATTAGATGAGTAATATCTGGGGATAATCAGGTTAATACCATGTTTTCTTTTTTTCTGTTTACTGTTTAATTGATCTCCTTGTCTTATCTCACTCTCCCTATTTTTCTTCACTTTGTGGTCTAAGAAAGAGAAAGATTGTATATAATCCATATATCTAGTTGGGATTGTTTTCTTCTTATCTTGTATTAATGTGCAGTCATCTCTGTATTACTGTTTGCAAGTGACCCTTGTAAAATGAAAAATTATAAATAAATGATTTAAAAAAAAAACTTTTTTGTGTGTGTACTTTCAAATATTGTAAAATGTTTAGTTTTTTTCTTCCTTTATGGACTTCAGTTTTTTTAACGTTTTACAATAAATGTTTATTTCTCCATTTGAACATCATAATGAAAATGCCCCTCCACGTGTTGCCTTTTTTTCCCATTTTGTTTTCAAAGGTATCTACATCTTAATAGTTCACTCCATGCAGCGTAGTACTCTTCAGGAAACAGGGCTTTTCTTGCCCAGAGGAATTAATAATCATGTCCTGACATCTGTCATGTTGGCAAAAGGTCTCCAGCATCCTTCCTGCCCAAGAAGAGCTCCCTCTGCAGACTGGTAAGACTTGTTTATAGAGCACTGGGTAAGGCAGTGATGGGCAACCTTTTGAGCTTGGTGTGTCAAAGTTTGCCAAAAAAACGAGCATAACTCGGGTGGTGTGTCACTTCGAGAAAAAAAGCATAATTTCGCTATATTTATAGTTTAAATAACAAAAATGTATAATTGTAATATATAACTGTATTTAATAAACCAAAAACAAATTATTTAACTTACCTGCTTAGTGACTTCTTTGTTCATCTGTCAGTCGGTTTCCTTTGTTGGTCTTGATATTATTTAACTTGTGTGGGGTGCCGTGAACTAAGATAAGTGAGGGGGAGGGGGAATTCTTTAACTAACCTGCCTATTAGTGACTTTTTTGTTGCTGAATTTCATTTTTCTAAATCTTCAATTGAAGGTTGGTATTTTGTACACTTCAAGCCCAAGCAAGCCCAACTTCATCTGTCAATCTGTTTCTTTTGTTGGTTTTGATATTATTTAACGCTGAGAATAAGGTTTCACAAAAGTACGTAGAGGGAAAATTTGTGAGTAAAGCCATTGCTATATTTTTCAGGGTGCTAAAAGTGTCTGGTAATCGGTTCCAGGCATTCCAAATTTCCTGTTCGTAGTGGCACTCCTCTTGATTCTCCAAGCGGCACCTTTCCAGATTCTCAAGCTTTGACCTCAAGTCGACAAACACCTGAGCCCAGATGCTGTCTTGAAATTCTACAAGTTGCATCTCCAAATCATCAATTTGCATCCATTGGAAACCATTTAATTCCAAACTACTGTAGACTACTACATCAGGATACTTAATTATTTTCATGGTCTGTTCTAGGCTTCTAAATTGATTAAATCTATCACTGAACTGGTCAAGTAACGAGTCTAAAACATGCTGGTACTTTATATGCAAGGGTTCCATTTCATTTTGTATAGCTGCACTGGTCTTCTCAAAATACTTTGTTACTCGAGGAAAATACTTATAAGTTTTAGTTTCTACATCTCGCTTGAAAATTTTAAGTTTACTTTCAAAAGCTTTTATGTATCCAAACATAACGTCAATACTTTTGCCAAAACCTTGTAACATTAAGTTCAGTTCAATAATATGAACAGAGAGATCTGTAAAAAAACATCAGGGTGTTGACCCACTTATCATCATTGAGCTGAGGAAAGTTTCCCAGATCCTTATCCTCAAGAAATACCTTAATTTCTTCAAAGCACTCCAGAAAGCGCTCAAGAACTTTGCCTCGGCTCAG
The DNA here is from genome assembly GCF_901765095.1 of Microcaecilia unicolor. Taxonomy (NCBI): domain Eukaryota; kingdom Metazoa; phylum Chordata; class Amphibia; order Gymnophiona; family Siphonopidae; genus Microcaecilia; species Microcaecilia unicolor. The sequence continues at coordinate 599,329,292 of NC_044031.1, forward strand.
CCATCTTACATTATTGTACATCAGCAGTCCACTGTAGGTGGAATCAACCTCCAGTAAAAGTGCAGAAAATTCTCGCTTGTGAAGGGGGCGAGCAGCTATTAAATTAACTATTTTTGTAACAACTGACATTAAGTCGGGAGTGGTAACTCAGATATTCTCTTAATAATTGCATCTTTATTCTGCATGTCGTGAAATAGAACTGGTACACATCTTAGGAGAGTTTCTTTAATAAATTCTCCCTCACTGAGTGCTTTTCCATGCTGAGCTATGGAGTGAGCAATGCTCAAACTTGCAGATGTTAAATTTGTAGAACCTTTTACAAATTTAAGGATGGAATTAGATTGGCTCTTATAAAAGTGTAGCTGCCTGGAAATGTATTCCTTCCTTTCATCCTCACTTTTTTTCAAGAGCTAGGAATGATTAGTTTCAAAATGTCTATTTATATTCCATGTTCTGCTTACTACCGTTTCAGTACATAGAACGCAAAATGATCTGCCATTTTTTTCTATAATGCCATACATCTCGGTCCATGTCTCTTGAAAAGGTCGGCTACTGCTACTACCACTTCCTTTACTTAATCTTGTTTTTTTATTTTTCGGGTTCTCCATCAGGGGGCAGTGACAGAGGTCGCGCTGCACCCGGGGGGCGCATCGGCGATCCATCCCGCGTGTCAGCAAGCCTGGGAACGCCGCGTGTCATTGAAAATGGCTACGCGTGTCAGTGCTGACACACGTGTCATAGGTTTGCCATCAAGGGGGTAGGGAGATGGGAGGATCTTGCTATCTTGGGGGGGCTGCTTCTCAGATAAGATATGCTAAAGGGAGATGTTCACCAAGGTGTTCCTCGGCCATGCTGGGGATGATGGATAGTATTTGAAGGAGTGGAGAAAACACTTTATCTTCACTGGGCAAAAAGAAATACTCTGATATTAACTTTGGGTCAGCTAAACCAGTGGCATCACCAAGGGTGGGCCCAGGCCCATCCAATTTGAGCTTAGGACCACCCAGTAGCAGCACACCTATGATGTGGCTGGCAGGGATCCTGAAGCCCCTCCAGCTGAAAACTTCCAACAACTGTCCCTCCTGCCAACTTTGTAAATAGCAGATCTTTGCATGCAGCTTGCAGCGACTGAATATAGCTTGCAGCGACTGATACATAGTTATCACATCGGCCCCACAACCTTCCCTCTGATGTATTCCCACCTATGCAGAAACAGGAAGTTGCATCAGAGGGAAGGCTGTGGTGCCAACATAAGCAGTGTGTATTAATTGCTGCTCGCTGCCGGTGAAAATCTGCTATTTAAAAGGTATACGGGGGAGCGGGGATGTTTGAAAGACCCTATGGCATGCTGGCGAGAGAGGGCGAGACCAAATCACTTGTGGGACAAGGCGGAGTTCTTCTGCCCACCCATCTTGGGCCCAGGCCCACCCAAAATTAGGTGTCTGGTTACGCCCCTGACTGCTAAACAAATAACAAAAGAACCAATTCCTCACTTTGGGTCAGCTATCATGTAGAATTTTGAGCTACAGTTTGCATGTAAAAGCACCTGGCTGGGCAAGTGTTACATTTTTTCCTTTACTAGGTGCATGTGCAATAGTGGAAGAAAGCTGCATAACACTATACTTCCTATAAGCCCCATGAAGTCTCATGTACATATGATGATCCCTCATTCGCATGTAGATAAATGCCGCTTTTGATGCTTATACTGTACGTGTGGAGAACTGCCTTTGTGTGCACATTAAGGCTTTCCTCTCTGTAACAGGTGGCCATTTCATCATTAACTAAGGGGCCCCTTTTTACTATGCTGTGTTAAGCAGCTAATGTGGGGTTTGCCATATATTAAACATTTGCTGCATAATGAAGGAATAGGGATAAGTGAGGCGGTGTGGAAGAATAAGGGAAATTACTCCCTTAACCCCTCATTTTAAGCCATAGTTGAAACAACTATTTCTATGAAACCTATGCACGTCTCAGAGCTGGTGCAGAAGTTGATGGGAACATTTTTTTTTTAAATATGCACATAAACCACCAAATTCTATAAATGGCATTTTAAATTAACCACGCACCCAGTTTGCGCATGCAATTTAATTGAATAATGAGCCAATTAGCACCAATAATTGGAATTTTAACAAGCAATTATTGGTGCTAATTGGCTTTAATTAAAATTTATGTGCCTAAATTTAAATGTGCGTTCTTTGCATAAAGCAGGCATGGTCATGGGAAATGTTCCCTCTAAGCGGAGCACGTGAGCAATTGCTCATATATTTAAGGAGTGTCACTCACAGATTTTAAATGGTTGCTCACAAAAATACGGATCTGATTTGAAAACAAAAGAAAACTATAAAAATGAAATAAAAATTAATTAAACTAAACTAATTACCAACCCAATTTAAATGAGTTTCAAGCAAAATTGTGCTATATGAAACGGTCTATGCTGTTGTTTCTTTGTCATTTCCAGTCTCGTAAAATGCATTGTTAAAACTGGTGCTCAAAAATTGTTGGTTTTTAAAACTTGTTGTTCACATGAGAAAATATTTGCACACACTAGGCCACTCCTTAAAGGGAACATTGGTCATGGGTGGATTGGGGGCATTCCCACAATTTATAGGGTCCTTTTACAAAGCGGTAGTACTTGTACCGCCATGTTGCCATATGCCAAATCGGACCTATCACCAGCCAGCTTCTTGCACACTGCAACTAGGGCACTAGAAAATTCTTTTATATTTTCTAGCACCAGCGGTGCGCCAAGCACGGAGATTTATACCAAAAAGTTTCATTGATGTAAATGGTCACTCCTAAATGTACACAAAATAGCACAGAGAGGGTCCAAAGTACAGAACAAAGTCCAAATAGCAAAAAGAAGCACCAGGAGCCTTCAAAATCAGGAAACAGTTCCGTTAATCGTATAACTTGAACATCAATCTCTCCTTAGTGACCCGACATGGGCTGATTTTCAGGCTTACACTGGTATCGAAAATATTGATGAAGTAATCTACGTTGTTTGAACAGAACAATTAGGGTTTAGTGGAGAAAGTTACGTTGCTGCACATCGAGTGTCTTACATGTTGCAACCTAATTGACCCCTGATGCAGGCGTTGTGCGCCAAAACATGGCCCACGTCGGATCACTGAGGAGAGATTGATGTTCAAGTTATACGATCAAAGGAAGCTCTTTGTATAATACAGTTTTGCACTATTAAGATTGAGAGTACCTCAGTTTTTTGCTATTTTTGGGGTGTGTTAAGTGTTCTTACAATATAACACCTCAACAGTCATATAGTATTTCCATCCTCTTTCTATTGAGGCATCCTCCGTGTTTATCCTATTCATTTTTTAATTCCTTGTTTTTAACTCCACTACTTCTCCTAGAAGGGCATACTGGGCATCCACTACCCTCTCTGTGAAATTGGGAAGAATAACCCAAATAATAGCTACATGATGCTAGGTTCTACATTAGACGTCACCACGGAAGGAAAGGATACAGGTGTCATCATGGACAATATGTTAAAATCTGCCCAGTGTGTGGCAGCAGCCAAAAAAGCAAACAGTGTTAGGAATTATTTGGAAAGGAATAGAGAATAAGTCAAAGAACATCATGATGCCTCTGTATCTTGAGTATTGTGTGTAATTCTGGTTGAAATATCTGTAAAAAGATATAGTGGAACTGGAAAAGGTACAGAGGAGAGTGACTAAAATGATTAAAGAGATGGAACGACCCTCACATGAGGAAAGACTGAACAGGTTAGAGTTTGTCAGCTTGGAGAAGAAATAGCTGAGGGGAGATATGATACGGATCTATAAAATCCTGAATGGAGTGGAACAGATAGACAAGAATCAATTGTTCATTCTTTCACAAAGTACAAAGACTAGGGGGCACTCCATAAAGTTACATAGTAGAATATTTAAAATAAATAGGAGAAAATATTTTCATTCGGCGTATATTTAAGCTCTGGAACTCATTGCTGGAACAATTGTAGCTGAGTTTAAAAAAGTCTTGGACAATTTCAAAAAGCAAAACTCCACAAACCATTATTAAGGTAGACCTGGGGAAGCCATTGCCTATCCTTGGGATTAAGTAGCATGGAATCTTATCACTTTAGGGGAGTCTGACAATTATTTGTATCCTGGACTGGAAACAGGATACTGGGCAAGATGGGCCCTTGGTCTGACTCAGTGGGGCAAGTCTTATGCTCTTTTGTTCTTATGGAGGTCTAGCTTGATATTGGACTATCAGCAATTCAAATGGATAGCCAGGAACAAAGAAACCAATGCCAGGGTAATGTGATGTTCTTAAGCCTCCATCCATTCAACTAGGAGGTAAAAAAGAAGGCAGTAAGGGACCATCGGAATATAAACTTCCTTTCACAGAAGGTGGCATTGGCAGAGGCAGGTGCTGAACAAGGAAGGTCAAGCTGAAGGGGAGAGTGTATGGAAGGGTACATAGGAGAGATTCCTGGTCCTCCTTATGTCCATCCAAGCTTAACAGTATCAATCTATCAAAAATCGATTACTAGACAGAGATTGCTGATAGGTAGTGGCTCTGGTTTGTGGAATAAGCTACTGCATAATATATGGAATATTATATGTTACTCTACTTTCAGGAGACCAGTCAAATGTTATTGTTTTGCACAATACTTAACAAGTACTTACGTTAGAGACTTACCCCCCCCCCCCCTTAGTTTACTAAGCCGCGCAGCAATGCCGACATAGCCCATTCAAAGTGAATGGGTCATGTCAGCCTTAGCGCATGGCAGCCACTAGCACAGCTTGGTAAAAAAAGGGGGGGGGGGGTAATATTTGGAGAAATAAGAAAATGATTTGAAATTATATTGTAATTGAAGGTATGTCTCCTGTGTTCCTTGTAATCTGTGATTCTGTGATTGGTAAAGCAGAATAGAAATTCCTATATTAGATTAGATTAGAACAAGGTCATATCTGAGGAGTCCAGAGGCAAAATAGGACCCTGAAAAAGAATTTAAAAGCCCAGCCCCAGAAGAGAACTGGCAGGCCCAGGCTAGGAGAAAGAAGGTCCCAGGAACGGACTCAGAGTGTAGCTGTATACAGGATTTAGCTGTTCCACTATTTTGAAACTGCGAGGTAAGGCAGGCAAGTTTTTGTTGGTGTAAAAAAAAAAAACCCTTTAGTTTTGAACTGGCTTCAGCTGGCCTTGATTTGTGTCTGAAAGCATCACCACAAGCCCAGAACACTGGTTGCTCAAACACAACATTACATGGATTCACTGCAATTCAGTAGACCCTAAAGAAAAAAAATGAGATAAATTGAGAAGGTTTACAAAGATACCCCACAAAAAACTGAAAGAAAGAGGAATAACTGCAAAAAGACAACCAGTGCAAATTTATGATCAAAGCAAAAAAGAAAACAACTGTTCATATCTTAAAACATTGAGGGCTGCTATTGATGCAAAAAGAAGTACTAGAAGACAGATTGCAGGAAGATAATGAAAAGGAGGCAGTGGCAATATAATGAGCACTGGATGCATTCCAATATTACCTGCCGAGGTGCACATTTATAAATAATCTGGAAATGGGAACAGTGAGTGAAGTAATAAAATTTGCAGATGACATAAAACATTCAAAGTCGTGAAATTGTAAGCAGACTGAGTGAGATTGTAGGAGGAGTGGAGGAGTAGCCTAATGGTTAGTAAAGCAGACTTTGATCTTGGCAAGCTAAGTTCAATTCCCACTGCAGCTCTTTGTGACCTTGTACAAGTCTCTTAACCCTTCATTACCCCTGGTACAAATGCTTAGATTGGGAGCCCTCTAGGGACTGAGAAAGTTCTGGCATATAATGTATACAGCACTGTGTATGTCTAGTAGCAGTGACCAAATTGATGAGATGGAGGAGGGGGGGGGGGGGGGGGTTACTAATGTGTGGTAAAAGTTGGCCTTTTACCATATCTTAATTTATCACATGAGACACTAACCTGCGATATCACAGTACTGCAGGTTAGTTACTCCCAGAGTACTTGAATAGCACAGCTTGTGATCAGTTTTGCAAACTATATTATTATCCTGCATAGGAGTGAGCCACTAATCTGCAGCATTTTAAAGAGAACAGAGTACACCTTGTTTACCTCCTTCCCTGACGGTACACCATAAAGACCCTAGAGCCACCACATAAAGACCATAGAGTCCCACTCAAGGACCCCCCTCCTGTAGTCTTTCTCCCCCCCCCCCCCCCAGGCCTTTACCTGTTCTAATCTCTGGTGGTCTAGGGGGTACGGGTGCAGTGTCAATCCTCAGTTGCTCCTGCCCCTGCCTGCACCAGGTTCAGAATGACAGTGGTGATTCCTAATAATAGTCTCATGAGACTGGAGAGGGGCCATGCCTATGTCGGAGGCTATGCTTATGTCAGGGGTAGGAGCAATCCCCAGTTGCTTCTTGCCCTACTGATGTCAGGATCAAATTGGTGCTGTCAATCCCTAGCACTGGTCTCATGAGCCAGCACCATTTTGAACCTGGTGATCATTCCTGTTCTAGAACCACCTGGGCCACCAAGAAGTAGGAGATGAAGGACCAGAGATGGAAGCCTATTGTAGGGTCTGTGTATTGTGATAAACACAGTGTCTGCCCTTACATGAGGTGGCCGCCAGAGGGCGCTCTTCCACTGAAATCGGGAAAATGCCCATTCTGGTCACTAGGGGGAGCTCCAGGGATCGAGCTGAGTATTGGCATGTATGGGCCAGTAGAGGGAGCTCCAGAGAGATAGCTGGGGGGGGGGGGGGGGAGTGAGAAGAGACTTCTGGACCCAGCTCTTTCTAGAATGAGAGGGGCGAGGTCTCAAGAGGTGGGGAGGTTTATTGGACACCTCATAAAGAGCTTCCTCTCAGTAGAGGGGGGAGATTTTTGCCCGAAAGAGAGAAGTTTTGCCCAAGGGAGAGAAGATGGGAGCCTGGAGGCCAGAAGCCTGGACTGTATGATCCCGGTGCAGAGAAGATGAACTGTGTGTCCCTAGTACGGGCAAGGTAAAGCAGGCTGCAAAAGCCTGGGGTTAGAAGTCCCCAAAATATTGTGATTGCTACTGAAGTGTTTAAAAGAACAAACAGCCGTGGGGTGGAGGATAGGACTGTACAGTCAATGTGAATGAAGAAAGTCCTATCCAGGGGTGGTGGCTGTTTTACACTGAGATCCAGGTCTCCCACAGTAGATGGGCTCAGTGAGAGAATTTGTACTAAGATGACTAACGGCTGGAAAGAAGTGAGTTCCACAAGACTGCCGTATAGTTCAATAAATTGAACTTGCATTTTGATGACTGTCTCATTTGCATGTATGTGAAGGCTGGTGAATCCTAGTTGAAGTTCCAGGAGAGTGCGAGGGGTCACAGCCCATGGATCAGAGGGGTGACCGGGGCACACTGAACGGGACAGGGGAGGATTCCCAGCCGAAGGAAGACATGCCTGAGCAGTCACCCTGAGTAAGGCAGAAGCCCCAGATATAGAGGTGGGTGCTTGCAAGTGACTAGGAGAAGACCAGCCAAAGTCCTGCTCAGGAGCCCTGGGCCAATGAGGATGGGTGGAGAGCCGGAAGGGCACATGGCTCTACAGATTGCCCTGAAGCCAAGTACCAGGGAGCCTCAAGAGAGCTTAGTAGAAGAATATGCTGAGGTGGGGAAGATAAAGGAAACCCCCTTGTTTGAACTGTTTGCTTTTATGCTGTTTTGCTGGAGTTACTAGGGATTTACCACAAGTTGAACTGCTTTGATTGGAAGTCTGTGGCTGAGCAGTTTGCCTGGCCAATTGCAATACTTGGCTTGGGGGACAAGGGAACTCCGAAGAGACTAGTAAGTGAGATCCCGGCCAGCAGAGGGCTGCATTTCTGAATCACCCAGCGGCCGGGAGCCTTACAAATGGTGGCAGTGGTGGGATGTACAGCGGACGTCCACGCAGAAGGCAGACAGACCGAGTCGGAGGAGTTCCAGAGTCCAGAGACCAGACGAGTGGCCAGAGTGTGAAGGTGGTGTCCAGGAGGTTCCTGAAGCCCGTCGAGGGGGCCAACGCTGACAAAGGCGCATTACTCGCCTACCCAGGTAAAGGGTACCTAGGGGGGAGGCGAGGGAGGATCCAGTAAACTGAGAGAAGAGCAGTTCATGTAAATGATAGAAAGGCTTGTTCTTGTGGAGATTCTGGTACGAGTTTAAGAAGTAGAGAGCAAGTGTAGGACCAGGGAAAAAGACAGTCCGCACTTGGATATCTCTCTTGTGTTGCAGGCTGCATCCCAACAGATGGTCGAGGAGGACGTCGGAGCCATGGGAGGGCGGAGACGGTTCAGACCGAAGAGAAAAGTCCAGAGGCCCGAGGAGCCGGAGCCCAAGTCGCCAGCAGAAGGAATGGACATGGCAGAGTTGGACACCATGATCCAGGTTCTGGGACTTGGAGGGGGACTGTGTTCAGAGACTGTTGGGACATTGTTTAAGCCTGAAGGGGTGTCTGGGGAAGACAGGACCCTGAGAAAAAGAGAAGTGATTGAGCCAGAGTGTGACCAATGTGGGGAAATGGGCCATGTTGGGAAGTGGTATCTGGCAGTAGGCAGTTCAGGGGATGAACTGGGAGACTGGGAGGAGATAAGGAATCCTACAGTCGGTTGGTTGGGGTTAAGGGACATGGCAGGCAAGAGGAAGCCCAAAGGCCATGGGAGTCGGGAGGTAACCCATTCCTCAGGGGCAGACTGCATGGGTAGGTCGGGAACCCAAGGGGAAAGAGGTGTCTGCAGGGAAGAGGGTCAGGAGGAACCCGCTGCAGGGAAAGCACCCAATGTCCCAGGGAGAGGGGTGGCCACAAACCTGAAAAGTGCCAAGAGGGAGGAGGGGTGCCTGGACAAGGAAGGAAAGCCCCAGGTGCAGGATAGTGAAAGTCCTGGTAAGAAGGGTAAACCCTCTAGGAAAGGGAAAGGGGGTGTAGGCCCAGGTGAAAACTTCCCAGGTAACAGGATAAAGAGTAGTCCTGATTGTGGAGGGGAAGTCAATGTACACTGTGAGCAGGGGGGCGAGACAGCTGAAGATAAAGTAGGCTGCCCATGCTACGGTGAGGACCGGGCAGTATTTCCATGGGGTGGGGAACCAGGGAGCGTTGCCCCAAGGGAGAAATACTGGGAGGCCCGGGAAAAGAATGAGAACCTGCTGTTAAAATCCCTTACAGAGAATCTCTGGCAGTTAGAAGGGGAATTACAGGCCCTAGGTAAACCGGGGGAAGTCAATAGGCACCCGGAGCAATGTCTGAGGGAGGTCCTGGAACTAAACAGAGGACTAATGGTAACTTTAGTGGGCCATATACAGCAGCAGCAGGAGGCATCCCAGAAGGCGATGGAAAATAGTCTGAGGGAGAATGAACAGAAATGGATCCTCTTCGAGTCAGCTTGTAAGGAAGAGATGGCTGCTTCAGTGCATGCTTTAGAGGCCAAACTGGCAGAGTCCCTTAGGCAGAAGGAAGGCTGTGAGGCACTGCTAGCCACGGTTAGGGCTGAGCTGCGCACAGAAATTAAGCTAAGGGAGGAAAGGGAAGCAGAAGTAGCCCAGCTTACAACTACCTTGAAAGAGACCCAAGCCTTGAGGGAGACCCAATTAGCTAAGCTGCAGTCCACACATGAACAGGAGATAAGGGACCTCACAGACAAATTGCAACAAGACCAGGAGCAGAGGGTATCCCTAATTAAAGCTGAGTTCCAGAATGCTCGTCAGGAGTGGCATGAAGAGCGAGAGGCCCTGAGGGAAACTATTAGGGAGAGGGGTAAACTACAGCACACAGCTATAGGAGAGCTGAGGGGGAGTTTAACCCAGGTAAAGGCTTGGCTGGGAGAATTAAAGGGCCAGCAGGAAAGCCAGCTGAGGGAAGTACAGCAGGGGTATGATAGAGCTGTGGTAGAGTTAATGGTGGCCTTGCAGCAGACCCAAGCTGAGTGGGCTGTAGAGAGACAGCAAGCCAAAGAGACCACAGAAAGGGCAGAAAGATGCAGGGAGGCCATGGAAGAGAAGTGCAGAGTGCTGACCCTAGCAGTTGATGTGCTCTTCCAGGATGGGCAAGGGAGGTTAAGAGAGCTTCAGGAAGCCCGCTCCTGCATTGTAGCCCTACAGGAAAAGCTCAAGGGGAAGGAGCGACCAGGAGGGGTCAGTCAACTCCTACCCATGAGTAAGGGTCAGTATAGAGAGAGTCAGAAGGACCCAGGAGGGGTTAAATTGAGTAAACCCCTGCCCAAGGGTCAAGATAGGGAGAGTCAGAAGGACTCTGTTAAACCCACAAGGAGGGGTGGTGTAAAGTTTAAAGTGGATGAGAAACCCCAGAAGGGCAAGCAGGAAAGAGAAGAGGCTGCCCAGGGGAGGGAAAGGTTCAGGTCCCAGAAGAAAGGGTTGAGCCTAGGGCCCAGATACTGCACAATAGAGTCGGGGGAGGAAAGAGCTCCTAGGCAGGGGACACCGGCTCAGGAAGGGTGCCAGGGGGAGGCTAGATCACCCCGAGGCTGGGGGGAGTCTGGTGCTAAAAGTGGTTATCCTAGTCCAAAAGGGAGGAATAGGAAACCCTTAAAAGTCTCAGGGAAAAGGAGACTTGGAACCCTACACAAAACCCACAGAGGTCAGTCAGGGCCTAGGGGTCGAAGAAGTACAGCCCAGGGTTGTAGAAAGGAAAAGGGTTTGATTAGAAGTTTCCCTGAAGTGCTAGGGGCACTAGGCCTGAGGAAAGTGCACCCAAAACCAAGAGTGAAGAAGGGGGTGTACCCATGGGCTAGGAAAGTAGGGGAAGAGATTAGACGCCGAGGCCTAGGAAGGCGGAGAAAGAAAGGATTAGGGATTTTTGAGTTTCTAGGGGTTACAGAGGAAGGTCCCCTAGAGCAAAGCAGAGCCTTTGTGGTAAGGCGGACCACTGGGTACAAAGCCTTCTTGAGAATCCCTCCTAAGTGATAGGGGAGAGAAGGAACCTGACCCCGAGATGAGTTAGGGGGGAGTCAGGAATTGCTGCTCCTCAAAGAAGAGATTTGAGGGAGCAGCAATACCTTAAGGGTGGGGGTATGTGATAAACAGTGTCTGCCCTTACATGAGGTGGCCGCCAGAGGGCGCTCTTCCACTGAAATCGGGAAAATGCCCATTCTGGTCACTAGGGGGAGCTCCAGGGATCGAGCTGAGTATTGGCATGTATGGGCCAGTAGAGGGAGCTCCAGAGAGATAGCTGGGGGGGGGGGGGAGTGAGAAGAGACTTCTGGACCCAGCTCTTTCTAGAATGAGAGGGGCGAGGTCTCAAGAGGTGGGGAGGTTTATTGGACACCTCATAAAGAGCTTCCTCTCAGTAGAGGGGGGAGATTTTTGCCCGAAAGAGAGAAGTTTTGCCCAAGGGAGAGAAGATGGGAGCCTGGAGGCCAGAAGCCTGGACTGTATGATCCCGGTGCAGAGAAGATGAACTGTGTGTCCCTAGTACGGGCAAGGTAAAGCAGGCTGCAAAAGCCTGGGGTTAGAAGTCCCCAAAATATTGTGATTGCTACTGAAGTGTTTAAAAGAACAAACAGCCGTGGGGTGGAGGATAGGACTGTACAGTCAATGTGAATGAAGAAAGTCCTATCCAGGGGTGGTGGCTGTTTTACACTGAGATCCAGGTCTCCCACAGTAGATGGGCTCAGTGAGAGAATTTGTACTAAGATGACTAACGGCTGGAAAGAAGTGAGTTCCACAAGACTGCCGTATAGTTCAATAAATTGAATTTGCATTTTGATGACTGTCTCATTTGCATGTATGTGAAGGCTGGTGAATCCTAGTTGAAGTTCCAGGAGAGTGCGAGGGGTCACAGCCCGTGGATCAGAGGGGTGACAGGGGCACACTGAACGGGACAGGGGAGGATTCCCTGCCGAAGGAAGACATGCCTGAGCAGTCACCCTGAGTAAGGCAGAAGCCCCAGATATAGAGGTGGGTGCTTGCAAGTGACTAGGAGAAGACCAGCCAAAGTCCTGCTCAGGAGCCCCGGGCCAATGAGGCTGGGTGGAGAGCCAGAAGGGCACATGGCTCTACAGATTGCCCTGAAGCCAAGTACCAGGGAGCCTCAAGAGAGCTTAGTAGAAGAATATGCTGAGGTGGGGAAGATAAAGGAAACCCCCTTGTTTGAACTGTTTGCTTCTATGCTGTTTTGCTGGAGTTACTAGGGATTTACCACAAGTTGAACTACTTTGATTGGAAGTCTGTGGCTGAGCAGTTTGCCTGGCCAATTGCAATACATAGCTTGGCTTGGGGGACAAGGGAACTCCGAAGAGACTAGTAAGTGAGATCCCGGCCAGCAGAGGGCTGCATTTCTGAATCACCCAGCGGCCGGGAGGCTTACACTATGCGGTAGCTCTTTGGGAGTGTTCTGTTTAGGAGAGATTGTAAGCTCTTTGAGCAGGGACTGTCTTTCTTCTATGTTCGTGCAGCACTACGTACGCCTTGTAGCGCTATAGAAATGCTAAATAGTAGTAGTAGTAGTAGTAGAGGGCTGGGAAAACAAGGTCTGCAAACTAGAGGGAAGCAACAATACAAGGAAATCACAATCAAGCAAACAGTGCAGTGGCCCACAGATGGATCAGAGAGGTGGAGCAACAGGATCAGAGGAAGTAACCTTAATCAGAGGCCCCAACACGGCCCCTGTTTCAGTATATCGCCTGCGTCTAGGGTCAGATGTTGGTGTCAAAAGTATACAGTTTCCTATAGTAAATTCACAAAGTGAGTGTAATCATTGAACACAGTCAGCTGTCACTTGGTGTGCTCTGAGGCAAAGATTGCTTCCTCTGATAGTGTTGCTTTGCCTCTCTGTTCCCTCTGTGGGCCACTGCACTGTTTGTTTGTTGGTTTGGACTGGAGAGAGCTTAGGGTGGGCGTCCAGACGCCCAGACATGTCCTCAAAAAGAGGACATGTCCGGGTAAATCCGGACATATGGTAACTCTATCTATGGTGTATCTCCCAGAAACACCAAAGAAAGACCATGATCAAGTAAATAATATCACGTCCATTGTTGATTTAAATCTTGAATTGATAATGTTACTGTTGAGCAGACTGGGTGGACTATTCAGGTCTTTATCTGCCATCACTTACTATGTTACTACGTTACCTGGGACTATCAGATCACAGGTTAGCAATCTGAGGCTTCCTGCCAGGAAAACTAAGGCCTGCATTGAGCTGTTCTTATTTTTCCTGGAATAATGCAGCTTCAAATGTACACCACAAGCTGTATTATTCAATTTACATAATAATGAGGTTTTTGCATGCATTTGTATGCTTTGTATCTCATTATTATGTTTCCCATAATAACCTAAACTAACATATATTACAGAAATATAGCACATATTATTGTCATTTAACACATGTTACGGGGCAAGTAACTTCTGTTATTGCTTTAATGCACCTTAGTAACTATCTCCCCTTGATATCATTGTGATAACTGCTGATCTCCATCTTCACTATTGTGTGATGGCCAAAACCACCTCCCCCCACCCAAATGCTGTGAACACTGATCTATATAATCCTTGTGTGCATCTGGCTGACCTGAAGAGAATGATCTCAGACCTGACTTAACATTTAATTTGCTGTTTGCTTCTTAAGTATGCTGACTTACCCGGAATGCTAGTATTTAATCCATCTTCTTACAAGTGACTGCAAAAGATGAAGGATATTTTCATCAAGCACTCTTCTTCCTGTTTCTTGATTACTGACCAACCAAATCATAGTTTCTGTTCTGTATTGCATTATTTTGATTCTTTTTTTCTGGTTTGTTACTCTGGCCTCAAATGTTTGCTGTGGTTTTTAAGTGCTTGCAATTGTGTTCACTATAATTGCTTTTCTCCTGACTGTGCCAAGTACTTAATCCATATTTAATCATTCTCATATCATTATGCCATCTGAACCTTGTACTTGTTCAGTTTCTAATTTTCATGTTAGGGTCCTTCAACCTTTTCTTTTTCATTCACACAGTTCCTGACATAAGCCACATGAAATTGAAGAAAATCTTTCAGTGAAAACTTAGGTGCCATTCTTCCTATCCCTCTTCCTCCAGCAAGCACCTACCTTCATTCAGTTTTATTTATTTTTATGTTTCATATCTTTATTATTATTATATTTGCAACTCACAAAGAGAAGATACAGAAATTTGTAATAAATTCAAGTCATAAGTAATAATACTGGATATCTCTATTGAGATTAATTCCATACAATAAGTCATCTAAAACTTTCAACATTACAATTTAAACAGAAATAGATTCAAGAAAAGGAAAAATAACAAAAAACTAAGTATAAATTGAAATTATACCACTCAATGGGTGCTGCGGTCCTTTCTCTTCTTCTAATCTATCATACAGTGTACATCTGCTATTTAACAATCACTTCCACTTTTTCCTCTTCTCTAGCAATCACAAACTCTTCTAATTGTTTAGGATCAAAAAATTGAAATTGCTTATCTTGAAACAAGACACGACATACACATGCAAATTTCAACAAAAAATTTGCTCTTAAAGCCAAAGTTCTCTGATGCAATGCCAAAAAGGCTTTGTGTCTCTTCTGAGTGTCTCTAGATAAATCAGGATAAAGTCTTATTGTTGAGCCAAAAAAAGAGAGTCTAAGTGTCTAAAGGAAAATCTTAATACTGCATCTCTGTCCATTTCCAAGGCAAAAACTACTAATGATGTTAACCTTTGGGTTATAACTTCCAGCGAGGACTCCAAAAAGGATGTCAAATTCAAATTTTCTCCCGTATTCAGCTGTGATGCAATTGTACCTTTAGCGTTGACATTTAACATTAATTTGTAAATATTGAACTCGCACAATCAGGGGAAGTGATTCTTTTCACATCCCTAGAACCTCAACTAGGTATTCCTTTACCATATCAATCGGTGTTATCAACAGGGACTTTGGAAAGTTAGTAAATCTCAGGTTTAATTTCCTGGATTGATTTTCAAGATACTCTAATCGATGTAGAGTGAAACTTCTGCCCCTAATTGTTATCTGATTTAGATTTTCCAAGTTTTTTTATTCCCCCCCCCCCCCCCTGTTGTTTCACTTCGTTAAGCTGCTGAGTGGTAATCTGTGCTTGATTGAGAACTACCTTTGTCAATACCTTAATTTCTTTATTATTTTTAATTTAGGTTTGGAGAGAGGAGTGTAATGTGAATGTCAAGTCCCAGAGTGACTTCATCATCACTACAGCCGGTTTAATTATTGTACCTGCTATTACTTCAGGAGTTGGAGCGCTAAGTATCTGGTTAAGGTCAGTAAGAGTCTGTGCTGGCAAAACATTAAATGAAATTTGCTGTCCTGCCAGACCACTCTCAGCTTCTCCGTTTGGCATAGAATGGGTCCCTTCCTGGACATTTTGTCCTCCAACCATGAGACGAAACGCCAGGCCTATCTTCCATGCTTTCTCCTCCTGGCTGCAGGGGGCCCACACGTTGGACGGAGCTAAGGGAAACCCCATCTACACTGCCGGTTGACACAGACATGTCAGCACTGATAGCTGGAGATGAAGAGCACCTAGGTCCGGTTGTTACTCCGAAGCGATCCACAGTTGATTGCTGAGAAGGGTAAGTCCCGACAGGGGTTAAGGGACCTCCCCATGTCTTTTCCTTACTCTTCCCCATCTTCCGAGGGGATTCGGATCCTTCTTTGCTCTCTCTCGAAGCGGTTCTAGGAGCGTCTGAAGCAGCAACCTAACACGCCACCATCTTGAATCCCGCCCTTCAGTTTTATTTTGAAAAAATACAATTTCTTACTGATGCATCCACTTTCTCCTGATTTACACCTCCAGCCAAGGCATTCCTTGAATCATTCTGTCTCCTTGCATGCTAAGTTCTCTCTGATGGGTGACTTCCTGTTCCTTTGTCTTATCTTCCACCTCATCAAAGCAATAAACCAAATCTGGATTCCTCCATTTTCTCTGCTGCCTTTCTATCTCATCATCCTGATTTTCAGATATTGTGTGCTTTTGTATATTCTCTTGGGTTTCCATATTGATTATTCTGGTGAGCATCACTGTTTTGTGTGTAAACAGTTCTCTTTGGAGTCCTTTTACTAAGGTGCGCTAACAGATTTAGTGCGCACTAGCAATGAGTGCACGCTAAATGATAAGATGCCCATAGGAATATAAAGGGCATCTTATTATTTAGCGCTCACTACATCCATTAGTGCACCTTAGTAAAAGGACCTCTTAGTCTGCAGCTCTTCACTAACAACTTTTTTAATACATTCAGGAGTGTAGTTATGAACGTGGGCTACCATTAAGTCATGTTATTTTACCATTAACTCATGCCATTTTAGCCCAGGACCCATTTTATGCAATGAGACCTGGGGGTTGGAGTTAAGAATGGCTTTAAATGAAGGAGGGGGGTGGACCAAAGTGGGGGGAGGGGGACAGAGTTCCAAAGCTTTGGGCCCAGATAGCTAAAAGCGGTATCGCAAGAGATCATAAGGTGAAGAGCAGTTGGTGAAGGGACACACAACAGGTGATCAGAAGTGGAGCACAGGAGATGGGTTGGGGAATAAGGAATGAGGAGCTTTTGCAAGTAAGCAGTTGAAGAAGGGAGGTGCCCTTTGAAAACTAACATAAGGAGCTTCAAGCGGATATGGAAAGAGACAGGCAACCAATGTTCAAGGCAGAGGAGTTGAGTGATGTGGTCGAAGTGGTGTGCATGATGAATTATTTTAACTGCTGTTGATTGGATAAGTTGATGACACTTTAAGGAGTGCAAGGGCATACCAGTATAGATGGAATTACAGTAGCCAATTTTTGAGATTAACAAAGAGAGAAGGGTGCAGATGGACTGGGAGGACAGGAATGAATGAATAGCACGAATGCAGTGAAGGGCAAAGAAAGGCAGAGCGAACAATGGAATTGATCTAGGCTTTGAATGTAAGTTTACAATCGAAAACAAACAAGAATCCTGACCAACTTGCAGAAGGAGAGAGGGTGGCCGTCAATAGTTGGAGCTGAGGGAATCAGGCAATTGGGAGTCGGTAAGAAAATTGATTTGCAATTGGAGTGATTAAGAAAAAGTAGTGGCGTACCAAGGGCGGGGCGGTGGTCCGCCCCGGGTGTCAGCAGGTGGGGGGGTGCACCGCTGGTGCCCCAGTCCCCACATGTCTACTAGCTCCTTGTCGCCAGACTACCCTCTTCTCCTGCCACCTGGCACCTGACCCAGCCTTTAAAAAAAAATCTCTGAAGCGGCGGCACAGCGCCTCGCATCTGCTCTGCGTGTAAAGGAAGAAAAATCACCTCGTCGGCCAGCCTTCCCTCACTGTGTCCCGCCCTCTGATGTAACTTCCTATTTCCGCGAGGGCAGGACACAGTAAGGGAAGGCCGGCTGACCAGGCAATGTTTCTTCCTTTACACGCAGAGCAGACACAAGGCGCCGCACTGCCACTTCAGAGAAGAGGGTCATCTGGTGACACAGAGCTGGTAGGCCGGTGGGGACTGGGTCAGGGAGGGGGGCTCAGATGGGAGGAGGGTTCAGATGGGAGAAGGGGACTGGGTCGGGGAAGGGGGACTCAGATGGGAGAAGGGGGCTGGAACTGGGGTCTGAGAAGGGGGCAGGATGGAGAATGAGGCTATGCCAGGGACAGGTGGGAGAATGGTTCTGGGGCTGAAAAGGGGGGCCCTAATGCAAAGCATGTGGATGAAGGGGATTGGAAATGGGGGGTTGAAAAGGAAGGTAGGTGGGATAAGGGGGCCAGTACTGGAACTGAGGGTTGAAAAGGGGCTGGGGCTGAAACTGTGGGGGCTGAAAAGGGGACAGGGAGAAGCGGCTGGGGCTGAATCTCGGCACTGGTGGGAGAAAAGGGCTGGGGCTGAAACTGGGGACTGGTGTGGGGACTGGGGGCTAAAAAGGGGGGGACAGGGAGAAGTGGCTGGGGCTGAAGCTTGGGACTGGTGGGAGAAAAGGGCTGGGGCTGAAACTGGGGACTGATGGGATAGTGGGGCTGAAACTGGGGGCTGAAAAGGGGGGCAGGTAGGAGATGTGGGCTGGGGCTGGAACTAGGGGCAGGTGGGATAATGGAGCTAGAACTGGGGGCCAAACAGACCCTGGATGGAAGGGGGGAGAGGGAGGGCAGACCCTGGATGGATGGGAGAGGGAGGACAAATGGTAGATTGAAGGGGCAGAGAGAAAGGGCAGTGGATGGAAGGGATAGAAAGGGCTGACAGTGGATGGAAGAGGAAGAGAGAGGGGGCAGATGGTGGATGGAAGGGGCAGAGATAGAGGGCAGATGTGGATGGAAAGGGCATGGAGAGAGGGCAGGCATTGGATGGAGGGGACAGCAGAGAGGGCAGACACTGGATGGCAGAGAGAGAGCGAAGACAGATGCTGGATACAAGGAAGACAGTGAAAAGAAGATGAGGAAAGCAGAAACCAGAGACAACAAACTGTAAATAAAATATATATTTTTATTTTTTTGCTTTAGGATAAAGTAGTATTGTAGCTGTGTTAATAAATGTTTATAAATAAAACATGTAAATAAGGTAATCTTTTTATTGGACTAATTTTAATACATTTTACTTTTTGAGAACAAAACCCCCTTCCTCAGGTCAGGATAGGATACTGTAACAGCACTATACTGTATTGACCTGAGGAAGGAGGTTTTGGCCTCTGAAAGCTAAATGTATTAGTCCAATAAAATATTATTTGTTTTATTTCTATTTGTTAATTTGTAAAGTGGTGATTGGTATTTGTTAGTTTTTTCAAATTTACATCTGCTGTCTTTATATTTTGCACAGTACTAGGGGACATTTTCTGTTTCTGTGGTGTTGCATTGTATGCAGTCTGGCATCTTAGGGGTTCAGTTTAATTTTTGTCTAAATAGAAAGTTTATGACTACTTATTCTATAGTGGATTAGGGTTTATCTGTGTTTATGAAAAAGACATGGCTTTCAGTTGGCATTGACTGTGCAGGATCGACAATCTGTATTATTCTGTCTGGTTTTGTTTTACAATAGGTGAATTGATGTTCTAGTGCTCACTTTAGTGTTTAAGATGCTTTCCTTTTCCTTATGTCAGTCGTAGAAATTACTGCTTATGGTATGGTAGAATTGCTCTATAGGTCCTGAGTGTTTTGTATTTTCGGTATGCCCAGTACTGGATTTTGGAGGGGGGTGTTAAAAAATGACCAGCCCGGGTGTCAACTACCCTAGGTATGCCACTTAGGAGAAGATCATTCTTTTACAGCCAGGCAAAGACAGCATCTAGACAGGAGTTAAGTGAGGATAAGGGGGATTAAGTGTTGTCAGGGACCCTTTATAAGATTTGCTTGTCACCTGCATAGCAGAATTGCACTCAACCCTGTTCTTGGATTAGAGTGAACAGAGGGGCAAGAAAAATATAGAAAATTCTGGGACTACTATAATCTTACTGGTTAATATTCAGCCAGTGACCATGAGGGTTTTTCTAAGCGCTGACTGCTGCCAGTTAAAATAGACCTGAAAACTCAATGCAGGACCATGACTGGGCACTAGGATTGAATATTTGGATTTGTGACGGCACTCGAAAATCTTGCGGGTATGGCCGATATTCAGTGCTATACCTACATACCTAAATGGGCAAAGTTAAGACTGTCTTTTCTGTGGGCCAACTTGTCCAGTTCGGTATTGGGGATCAGCACTGAATATCAATGGTGCCTGCTTTTAACTCCCAGTTTCACCATAACTCTCCCCCCTCACTGCCCCAGCACTATCCAGATTGTGTTTATGCAATTAGAGCTGATATTCAACGGCACTGCCAGATCAAGTGCCACTGAATGTTGGCAGCCAGCTAGCTCAGCATTGCACAAGCCTCTCCTGCTTGCTGAAATGACACTGAATATTGACCCCTTAGGGAAATGAGGAGATGCCACTGGAATGGAGGAATGAAAGTAACCTTATGGAGTCCGTAGACTCAAGCAAACAGTAAGGTAGATGGATGAGTCTTCCAACAAGAAATCAGAGGGGATTCTTAAATGTGGTTTATTGGAGAACAAGTCATTTGCTTTCTAATAAACCACATTTTAAGAATCCCCTCTTGTCACATGTGATTTCTTGTTGGAAGACTCATCCATCTACCTTACTGTTTGCCTAATTCTATTGACTCCTTAGAGATATTTACCAAGCCTACTGCATATCCTTGTTGTCCAGTTAGTGATCCAGTTCAGAAATTCCTCCTCATTAGAAAAACCTTTTCTTGGGTTATTTATCTGTGGTATGAGAACAGCCCACTTTTGTGCAATCTGAAAGACTATCTGCTGTCGCAATCTTCAGGTTTAGGGTGCCCTCACAGGATTCAAAGATTCCTGTGGCTTTAAGCCAGGTTTTAAAGCCTCCTCCTTCCAAGACTACAATTACTTGTATTCCTGCCCAGGGCTACAACTGCCTTTCCTTCAGTGCAGTGGGGCTGAGAAGAAAAGGGGGTCACACTATCTCTAACACTATTCCACCAATACCTCTAGTAAATGCTGGAGGGGGGAATCAGCTGCATCTTCATTGCAGGGGTGGGGCTATATTATCTAATGCTGGTACCAGGAGGGATCAGAGAGGTTTGGGGTGGGTTGGGTGATACTCCTAAAGGGATGTTATTGGGGGTTTGGGTTGTGATAGCAGGTACTGGGGTGGTTTGCTTTTAATGCTTTTTTTGGAGAAGGACAGCAACCGCAGCCACCTAAATCACAAATTTATAAAAACAAAATGGAAAAAAAAATCTGCAAATGACACAGGAATAATCTAAGCAACATGAAATTATTTTGCCTGCACATCCTTAGTAACTGGGGATGTGCATTCATTAGAGTGTGTTTGATTCTTTAGCATTCTTCAGAAAAATGTATGCTTGCAAAATTGATATAACACAATGTTTTAGGCTGTGCTATGCACTAAGAGCCCATTCAATTTCTTCAGAATTGGGGTAATGTGATCTCTATAATTAGCATTCAAAAGTAATTAATGTGGGGTGAACACAGAGGATCTCTAATTAGAAAACGGATGGTAAACAAAACTTAAATAGCTGCATGTGTAAGGACGTGTTTAATAGATAATGAAAATTTAGAAAGTTCCTCACCAATCTTTACCACCCATTGTGCAGATTTACTATCTTCCTTCAGTGAAGAAACAAACTGATAATGTGGACGATCAAAGACACTTTAGATATTTCAGCACTTTTGGATAAATCTGATCCTGAGGATCTAACTGCCAGTACTTTGTTTGTACAACTAGCTTTGGCAGTCGATAGGTACTTATATTTAAGACATGCAGTTCCTTTTTTGAATTTCACTGTTAGGATTTTTCCTGCTGTCTCCCGAGACACCCACAAATGGAGGAAGCAATTCCTTTAGTTTCATCCTGCACTTTTCCAAATAGGTGCAGTTTTGTATTTGACGTTCCCTTGTAAGTGTATAATTAAGTTAAGAGACAAGAGAGATTTTTCTTTGAGCCTTCTCATCTACTAATAGGGACCCCACTAGAGAGCTCCCCTATTGTTACTCCTTGAATGCTGATACTATTATTATCCAGGTAGGTGATGCTGATAATTTCTTGTTTTGTTTAATAATTGCTTTGTTCTTTTTACCCTTAAATCTCCCTATATATTGTGGACTAGATTGTTCTTATTTCTGTACAAGTGTTTACTTGATTGGTATTTGATAACAAATTAAAATAAAAAAGATTATTACCATATTCAGTAAGCATGTACTTTCATCATCACACATGTACTTTGGGGGGGGGGGGGGGGGTGAAGATACATATAATTTGTACCTTTTATAAGAAATGGATGAAGATTTCTGCAGCCTCACTGTTGCATGTACGCAATGACTTATGTGCCGATAGGAAATTACCCTTCTTCAGAATAAATAATAATTGCCAACTAGTGCTTTCTGCATAAACCTGTGGGGGCTTGAAGAGCCCACATGCAATTTCTGAATTAGGTTTAAAGTAGTTAATCTAAAAATCTATGGCTTTGTTGCTATGGTTATTAAATCATAAGCCTCTTTGCAGAATCCTTGTTAATGCAAAGCCTTGTCAAGTAAAGCTTGCTATGATATTACCTTTACTATTTAGATCTGGGCATTCATTGCAGAGACATACAGTTCCCTCTAAGTTAGATCAAAAATATTATAAGCTATTTCTTTCATTGGCTAGGATGATTGGTATCAGGGCCATGCTGAGCTATAGTTGTGCTCTGTACAACTCGCCCACTGGCACCCTCTACCCTGTTCGCTTTGCCACCACCAATGTGAGGTGACAGTGGGCTGGCAGCAATTTTGTTGTGCCCCTCCATATTTGTGCCTTGTGTGGCTGCACCACTTGTATAGCCCTTGGTATGGTGCTAACTGGTATCCTGACAGCTATATGTTGTAACGATATGTTTCAAAATACAGTATTATATATTCTAGCTGGATTCAGTAAAAGATTTGATGCCTTTTACCAGAACAACATTAATATAATCTATAGAGGGTGAATAGAAGCTTTCAGAGAACAAGTGGGCCTGTTTTTCAGTTGCCTGCCAGCTAAAAAGCAATTAGAATGGCAGGAAACAGCATTGGCTCAGTAGAAATTACATTCCCGGGCCAGGATTTTTCTCTTTGGGCCTGCTGGAATGGGAAAGAAACTGAGGCAGCATCTGTACCTCCCAAGAGGAGAGGAAAGAAGCATTGATCATCACACAAGCCTGATTCTATTTTGATGCATTACTCCCTAGCTTTCAGTTCAACGATGGCTCCTTGTCTAAGAAGGATACATTCAAGCATCTTTTGCTTACAGGTCAGATTGTACTCTGGCCAACCCCACTTAGCTAAGTTTCAAGTTTATTGGGGATTTACTATCCCGCCCATCACACAGTGTCATCTAGGTGGCTTGCAATCTAAAATTACAAAATAAGGGAAAAGGAAGAAAAAAAAACAGGACATAACAGGTAGGATAGGAGGAGACAAACTACAATTTTAATAGGATAGTAAGGAAGGTCTGTTGGTGGAGAGAATGCAGTAGTTGATTCCAGTGTAGTGACCTTGAATTGAAAGAATTGCTCTTCTAATATGCTCATGGAAGATTTCTCTAAATAAGGGTACTGTTAGCCTATTTTGAGATGAGGATCTTAACATTTTTTGAGTAGAATAAGCTTCTACCCAGGACAGCAGTTGTAGTTCATGATTCAATTATTAGGCATGTAGATAAGTGGGTGTCTGGTGGGTGTGAGGATCGCCTGTTCATTTGTCTGCCTGCTGCGAAGGTGGCAGACCTCACGTGTCACCATGTGGGTACCAATAACATAGGAAAATGATGGAGGGGGTTCTGGAATAGAGAGCTGCACGGGAACAGGGTTTACGGGAATCCCGCGGAACCTGTGGGATTCCCGCAGGGACGGAAGCAGTTCTGCAGGGTTCCCGCGGGGACAGAAGCAGTTCTGCGGGGTTCCTGTGGAAGTGTAAGCTGCACTGCATCAGCCTCTCATCTACCGAGTACCTTGAGTGCTGTCTCCTCCTCCTCCTCTTCTTCCTCCTTGCTTTAATAGCACAAATGTGGAAAGTCTTCCATTAAGGAGGTGGTAGAGACACAAATGATGATGGAACTCAAAAAGACTTGGGATGAACACAGAGGATCTCTATTTAGAAAATGGAAGTTATAAAAATCCTAACCTTAAATGGCTGCATGTGTGTGGATGTTTCAAGTGACTCTGGCTGTGATTAACTAGGGCCGATACCGGACAGACTTGTATGGTCTGTGTCTAATATATGGCAGTCTGGTTTAGGATGGGCTAGAAAGGGCTTAAACAGCAACTTCAGTGGCTGGAACATAAGGACAGTGCTGGTCAGATTTTTACGGTCTGTATCCCACAAATGAGAAGACAAATAGACTAGAGTGGGCTTCAACGAGAACTCCAGCAGTTGGAATAGTAGTATAGGGCCAGATAGACTTCTATGGTCTATGTTCCAGAAACACGAAAGAAAGTATATAATATCACACTCGATTTAATCATGAATTGATAATGAGTGTGACTATTGGGCAGACTGGATGGACCGTTCAGGTCTTTATTTGCTGTCACTTACTATGTTACAATTAATCCTCTTTGCTCCCAGGCTGATGCGCAGACCTCAGGTCTGACACCTGACCTACTGGTGCGTGCATGTGGTGACCTCTCAGCACACAGTGCTAGAAATCAGAGACAAATCTTACATGTGCACACCAGAGTGTTCTAAGTTTCAGCTTCCATTCCTTCCTTGCCTACAGTGATGTGGCTCAAATCCAGAGAGAGACTGAGGGAGCTGACCAGAATTTTCTTTTATGTGACATTAAATTCTTGCGGGGATGGGTGGGGATGGGTTAAATTCTTGCGGGGACGGGCGGGGACAGGTTGTGATGGGTTAAATTTTTGCGGGGATGGGTGGGAATGGGTAAGATTCCAGTGGGGACGGGTGGGGATGGGTGAGATTCTAGCAGGGACGGGTGGGGATGGGTAAGATTTCTGTCCCCGTGCAATTCTCTATTCTGGAAGCCAAATTTAGGCTCTTAGGTAGAAAACTGAAATCCAGATCCTCTAGGGTAGTATTTTCAGAAATTCTTCCAGTGCAGGAGGGCAGGTTTTGGCACAGTATAACTCATCACAAGGACAAAATATAAGAAAACCAATGGACTGCATTAGGGGCTTATAGCCCGTTTAGTTATGTTTAAGCAAATGAAAGATCTGCATGAAAGAAAATATTTAGTTTTATTATTTTGACTTCTGAAAACTACTTGTCCCTGAAACATACTCAAAAGTGGAGTGGAGGAGTGTCCTAGTGGTTAGAGTGGTGGCCTTTGGTCCTGGGGAGCTGGATTCAATTCCCACTGCAGGCACAGGCAGCTCCTTGTGACTCTGGGCAAGTCATTTAACCCTCCATTGCCCCAGGTACAAATAAGTACCTGCATATAATATGTAAGCCACATTGAACCTGCTGTGAGTGGAGAAGCGCAGGGTACAAATGTAATTAAAAAAACAGAATAATCCATTTGTACAAAAGAGGTGAGGTGAAGATGTGATTCCATGTGCTCCAATGAAAAGAGAGCTTAATTTTACTTCCAATCTTTATAACACCAGGCTCCCCAAGGCAAATTACAACAACAGTTAAGATGAACCCATCAGTAAACAGGATATTCTCACTGAAATTTGGCCATATATTACTATATTGTATAGAACAGTGTAGAAAAAGGAGCACAAAATACAGCCTTTATTGGTGCTATTTCCACCAGCTACAAAACATTTAAAGCAGTATTAGTGATATTCAATTTTATTTCATGATATTTATATCTACATATGGAGAGCTTTTGAAGAAAAGGTTAGACGAATTTCATATTCAATATAAAATGTTTATTTACAGTTATACTGCATACCTTTTAATGAGGTATGCAGGAAGCATGTTCAGACAAAGCAGTCAGAATGCTTAAGGTACAGATCTCTCATTGGTCTTATATAGCATTTGTCTTTGGCATCTGACTATACAACATCCCTGTGCAAGTCTCTGAATACCACAAACTGTTAAATGTGCAGAACATCTGCTTTCTGTTATTGCTCCCCCTTCTTGCCAGACTTTCTGGAGCCGTGCCTTTGGCTGATGTGGGCCTCATGTCTCAGGAGATTTAGTGTTGAAACAGCTTGCTCTGCATGTTCTTTGAAGCTTTCCACTTCTATTTTTTTATGCTTTTATTCAACATCCTCCCTTTGAGGACTGATTGTTTCAGGCCTCACACATCTGTTTCAGCTCCAGTCTGTTTCCTTACCTCCCTTCTAAATCTCCTCCCCCCCCCCTTGTTTGTGGCATTCAGTTTCTGCACGCTTTTTCAATATTTTTGGCTGACATATTAAAGTTCTATTCATTCTTGATTTCAGTTACCATTGTCATTTTAAAAGCATCCTGGCACATCTTTGCAAACATGCTAATACACATGTTACACAGCATTAAACAGATTCAATTGTACTATAACTTAGTCACACCACAGATACCTGTCATTCTTACTTTTCATATAAGAACAATTATAAGGATAATGCCTAATTGCATTAACTGATGTGGCATTAAAAATTACACAAATTAAAAGCATATTCCAAGGTGTTAACATTCATTGAATCAGTTGTTACATATCATTGAGTTAGTCTTATTGCAGCTTGTTTTATTGCCACACTTTTCTTTGGTGGCTGGGACATTTACAATCACTGTATTTCCTCCTATAGACCAATTACCTGTTACAACATTGTGCGTGTAATTGCACTTTATCAGGGGAATGTTTCCAGTTGTCATACTATTAATCAGACACCAAAATGATGTCTGTGGGTACTTGTCCATAAGCAAGGCTTGCTTATAAATAGTCTCATTTGTCCAATGAAGTTTTCCATCATCCCTTACACAGGTATTATTGGGATAACAGACATGATTTTATCATTGTAGTCCCATATATCATAGCTGGCAAGGACAAGGATGATGTCAGTCAGTGGGCACATATGATACAATCAGTCAAATTCAACATCTTGGCCGCTGTAACAAGTCTATATGTGTTCATTGTCCATTAACAAACAACAACAAAACAACAACATCCCAATACCATCATGTTTAGGGACATGATGTTTGTTTATTCTTTGTCCATTTCAATATTATTAGTTCGTCGAATATCTGATAAATGTATCCAAGAAGTATGACCTTCCAGACGGGCAGCGGTCTGAGTAAGGGCTGTGATAGCAAAAGGTCCTACATACACAGGATCCTTCCATGTTTTATGTGTAAAGTTCTTTCGCAGTACTAGATCACCTACTTTAAAAGCACAAACATCATTAGTAGTCCCTGCCTGTGATGCTACATTTGTTCGGATCATATCACTTGTCAGGTTCAACATTGGTTGTAGCTTTTGCCAGTACTGAGCTGTGCTATCAGTACTTGCTGTCTGCATCGGGAAGAAATGACATCCTGTCTGAATTTGGAATGGGGTCAATTTTGTCCTTCTTCTGCATTAAACCATTCACTTCCCAATTTCATACATCCTCTCTTCAACCATTTTTCACTTTCCTGTCCCTCTGGCTGCCACATTTCAATCTTATTTACATTCGTAAGTGGCCCTTCCTGTGTCTGTCTAGTATTATACAAAATCTTTTCACTTTGCTTAACCACCTCCGTTGCTGCTGCATCAGCCATTGTATTACCTAGTGCCTCAAAGGTTGGCCTTTCAGTGTGGGCCGGGGTCCACACAACTGCAGTTTTTCTACCTTCACGTTCCCTTCTGGCCAAAATTTCAAACAGCAATTTCCAATATGTGTAATGTTGTAGATTTTTACCTGCACTGGTTATCATCCCCCTACGCTGCCATTTTAATATATGATACTGTAGTGAACTTGCAACGTAACCACTATCAGTATATATAGTGACATTTTGAGTCATATCAGTGTGTTGTAAGGCCGTAATAACGGCTAAAAGTTCAGCATGCTGTGCAGTCTGGTCAGGAGGGGTTTTATATTGTACTTGCATTATCTTTCTTAGATTCTCATCTACCTGCACGCAGGCAAAGCCTGCAACAGTCCTTTCACAAGCTCCATCTGTAAACCATATTAACCCATCAGATAAGGGTTCAAAAGTAAGACAGTGAAATGTAGGGATTTCTATAGTATCGATCTCACCCTCTAGATCGACAGGAAAAAGCAGATCTATCTTATTTCTTTGTTCTTTAGTTAATGGTATTATTCTTATATCTTGTCCTAAAAGTACTGCTTGATATTTTCCAAATCTAGTGGCTGTCAATGCCGTCTGGCTAGGGCTCAACAGCGTTTTAATCGTGTGGTTGGTATGTATTACAATAGGAACAAAAGGCATTTGTGCTCTCCATTTGCCTACTGCTGCCACAATAGCTGTCAATAACTTTGGTATTTCTTTCATTCCCTTTTCCACATGATTAAAAGAGCCTGACAAAAAAGCTACTGGTGTATTTACTTCATTATTTTGATTAATCATAGCTGCCCAACTGTTTCCCATGTCTTTTACCCACAAATGCACAGGTGATTGTATATCTATTACTGCTAAGGGTCCTGGGGATAACAAATCCCTCAATCTTAGCCAGCACTATTTTATCCTGCTCTTCCAACACAATTAATGTATTCTTTGGTGTAGCTGCGGGCAATTTCAAATGTTTATAAAGTCTCATTACTTTTTGTGTATAATTTGGTATCCATTGTCTGCAGTAATTTAACATTCCCAAAACAGCACGTAACTGGGTAACTGTTTGCGGTACCGGAGTCTCATTTAAAATAGATATAACTTCAGGTATAATGACCTTATGTTCTGCTGAAACATTTTGTCCTAAAAAGGTGACAGTAGACTGAGCTATAACACATTTTTCCTTGTTACATTTATATCCTAACTCTCCTAATAACAAAAATAATTTTCTAGTCCATTCTAGGCATTCTGCTTCAGTCTCAGCAGACAATAGAATATCATCTACATAGACAAACAATGATACCGTGTCAGGCAATTGACTCCTGAAATCCTTTAAATCCATCATTAGTTGTTTTGAGAATACCGATGGACTATCAGTAAAGCCTTGCGGCATCCTAGTCCACCGATATGCCTCATTCTATACATCCTCAAGTGATGTAGGTCCTCCCTTGTCACGGGGGAAGGGGAGATGTTTAACTTCCAACAGGTTTTTAGTAACTCCCCACATTTGATTTTATCCATTCTCACAAGCTCTGCAGCTACATGGGTTTCCCTAAAAATTGCCTTTGACGGTCTGGGTGTCAATTTGAACAGGATTACCTTTGGTTTTTGTTGAGGTCTCGGGACTAACCCGTAGCCGTCCCTCAGCCTCAAATTATGTTGACAAATCATATTGTTCAGAGGTTATTAGAGATTTTAAATCACCTCTTTCACCTAAGCCCTACACACAAAACTAGCTAGGACTGTGCCTAATTCAAACCAGATGATCTCTTAAAACTGCAGAAATCTCACTTAAAAAAGGGTTAAACAAAGTTAAATTGCAAAGACATTCCACATAGAGAACTAGAAACAGAATAACACATATTTTAAAATAAACAGAGATCACCTTATAAGACAAAATCAAACTTATTTAAATCTAATCTAAAATAATCTTTTAAAAGGAACAAAACAAATTTCAGTTCTTCCTGACCTTTCTAACCTGTAGCTTAAGCCAGACACCCGAGAAATCAAAACCAGATGACATTCCTCAACCTTCAGGCTGAACCAAAGGCTGCTTTTCCTGTTCTTGCTGTATTTTTTCAACATCTGCATGGAAAAGATCTGCTGCTACAGAAAATAAATTCCAAATTGTAAGATGCTTCTCTAAACTTTTCTTCTGCTTATTTTTATTTTCTTGTAAGTATCTCAGGAGAGATAATAATTTTGGATGATCAAACGATCCATACTGAGACCAGTTTGCATCATATTTGACCCATTTCTCATGTATTTTTTCAATCTGTTTTTTTTCTAACGGGAATAATTCTATGACATGCTGCAAAGGGGAGCATTTTTTTTGACTATCTAAATCTAAATACAAAGTAAATACAGGAGTTTCTTTCTTCTCTGCCCCTTTCCCTTCCATTTTATTCTGACTATTAAAATTTCTCCTATAAAGCCACAATCTACAAAAATATACTAGTGCACTTAAACAAAGAAAATATACAAAAAAGAAAACTACAAAGCTAAACAATTATACCACTAAGTCCACAATGTAAGCTTACTCACGCGTCTTCTTATTTCTCTTTAGCAAGCCCAGGAGTCGTCACCCGTATGTCCACGTCAGTAGGTTGATCACTCCCAAATCAGTGGTACACAGTAATCAGGCTTAAACAACGCTTGCTCTCACAATCCAATCCTGTAAAAAACTTCATTAACAACAAACACTTAATTTGTCATTCGTCTCGCCTTCTCTTTTCCGTGTGCGGCATAAATCTTCACTCCTGGCTGGCTCGCCACTTTGAAGAAAAGGTTAGACGAATTTCATATTCAATATAAAATGTTTATTTACAGTTATACTGCATACCTTTTAATGAGGTATGCAGGAAGCATGTTCAGACAAAGCAGTCAGAATGCTTAAGGTACAGATCTCTCATTGGTCTTATATAGCATTTGTCTTTGGCATCTGACTATACAACATCCCTGTGCAAGTCTCTGAATACCACAAACTGTTAAATGTGCAGAACATCTGCGTTCTGTTATTGCTCCCCCTTCTTGCCAGACTTTCTGGAGCCGTGCCTTTGGCTGATGTGGGCCTCATGTCTCAGGAGATTTAGTGTTGAAACAGCTTGCTCTGCATGTTCTTTGAAGCTTTCCACTTCTATTTTTTTATGCTTTTATTCAACACTTTCAAATAAACTAAAAAGCTGTCAAGTAAAAAAAATAACTTTTGTTCTTCACCTTCTAAGGCACTGGGCTGAAAAAGGGAGCAGGGTGGGAGAAGGGCGAGAGAGAGAAGAGAGGAAGGAGATGCTGTGGGGGGGGGGGGGGGGGGGAGCGCCAACTGATAATTTTCAGGGGGGGGTGCTTAAGACCCTAGCACCAGCCCCGCTGTGTGCAATTCTGGAGACCGCACCTACGAAAAGAAGGTGGCTACAAAATTGGTCAATGGTCTCTTTCATAAAGCGTAAGGGGACAAACTTAAGGCTCTCAATATGTATACTTTGGAAGAAAGGTGGGAGAGAGGGGATATGATAGAAATGTTTAAATTAATGTACAGAAGGCGAGCCTCTTTCAAATGAAGGAAAACTCTGAAATGGGAGGGCATAGGATGACGTGAAGAGGTTATAGGCTCAGGAGTAATCTAAGGAAAGTCCCAAAAAACAAACAGGCAAACAATCTGCAAGATCCAGAACAGAATAAAGAGCAGACCATGTAAAAAGTAAAATGATATTTATTTCCAAATCATCGAAAAGCAACATTTTAAAGCTATTTGCATTTGAAAGCAGCCAATATGCCAGGTTGCTGTGGCTGCTGTAACTGCTGCTTGGAAAAGCAAACCACTTGCTAGTTTTTAGTGCTGTAATGTAACCAGACAGAGAAAACATGAGACTGCTCCTGCTGGGTATTTGTTTAACCCCTGATGCAGCCCTTGCATGTTGAAACATGGCCATGTTGGGCGATTAAAGGAAATTGTTCGCTGTTTTGATGACTTGGAAATAAACATAATTTTACTTGTTACATGGTCTGCTCTTTTTTTCTGTTTTAATCTAAGGAAATACTTTTTCATGGAGATGGTGGTGGACACGTGGAATCACCTTCCGGTGGAGGAGACAAGGACTGTCAGAATTTAAAAAGCATAGGACCTCTTAGGAAAAGGAGAAGATAGTGGTTGCTATGGATGGGCCATTTGGCTCTTATCTGCTGTCATGTTTCTAAGGTGAATTATATTCAGGTACACTAGGTATTTCCCTGTCCCTGAAGGGCTCACAATCTAATTTTGTATGTGAGAGAATGGAGGGTCAAGTGACTTACCCAAGATCATATGGTGCAGCAGTGGGGCTTGAACCAGGACGCCCTGGATGACAAGCCTGGTCTTTAACCACTACACTACTCCTCCACTGCATTTGTGTAGTACACAAATCTATTAGTGGTTCCTCCTGTGTCTTTAATGCTAGTCCAATCTAGTAAGGGATGGAAGGAAGGTAGAACTATTGATATGTTATGTTATGTGTTGTGTTGTGTTGTGTTATGCCAGGTCTTGTATTCTGCCTATACCTTTATCGGTCAAGGACGGATTCCATAAGACAAGAGCCAGACCATTTCATCCAGGAATTATAAACAAGTTATAAAATTTATATACACTTAAACAAATCACATAATTAAACAATTGAGAGACCAAATTTATGAAAGAGAAAGTCTTCAAATCTCTTCTGAACAAAAAATAGTGTCCACAATATCATAAAGAAAAAGAAAGCTGATTCCACAGCCTGCTAAACATACAGTACTAATGCAGTGACTACACTTCCGCACTGCTGATTATATGTATAGCAGCAATGAATATTGGTATTAATTTAAACTTAGCCTGAAAACCATTATATTAGGGAAGGGCTATATAATTGGCTGAACCCCTCCTCCACCTTTTTACTAAGAGCAAAGGGTTTGAAGGGGAGGGGTAGGTTGGAGGAGGGGGGAATTGAGTAGGAAGTTGCAGAAGCAGGAAACAGTTTGTTCTGCTCTTTCACTGCGTGTGATTGGCATACAGCTTAAACCAGAGTATTAAACATCACTATGAGAAGACTCAGAACTCTTGAACTAAAAATCTTCTTTAATGCAGTAATCAAACAAAGAATAATAACTTACAATTCAGATGTGCTGGACAAGAGTTTTTGCCTTTTAAACTGGGAGCCTGTTCTCCATCTCGCTCTCCATGCAAGGGAGAAGTTGGGAGTAATCCAATAACACGCTGAGTTGAGAAGCTGTTTACACTTTTACACTGTTAAAATATTGATAGTGTCACAGTAGCTTGAAGGGGGTCATACAGCAAAATACAGCATAGGCAGTTTCAATTCACAGAGGAGACATGCTGCAGACTAACTCTTACAGATCCAATGGGCGAGAAAAGGGGGGGGGGCAACTTGCTCAACATGCACAGAGAACAAGGCAAGACAATAGAAAGAGTCCTAAAAGACACAGGGAGATGGACATGTGCTCTGAAAGAGCCTATTATAGGGAACTACAGGATTACAGGGATTACAGATGGATTTAAAATGTTCTGGGGGAATGCAGTTAAGAGAACCCCCATTGCTAGGGAGGGGGTATGCCGAGTGCCTTCTTCCCTTACTATGCCACTGGCTGGAAGGATTACAGGTGATAGTTTGAGTGTGCTCACCCACCTGCCCTGTTCCCTTTGAGACTAGATGTTTGTAGGGAAAGAGTTTGTAGGGGATAAGTAGTAGTTTGGGGGGTGGGGGGGTGATAGGAATGTCACAGCTAGGAAGAGTGTAATTACAGATGTGGCAGAAAATTATAAGGGAAGTGTTAACACTTTCTACATTACATGATGGGCTTCTCAGAAGGGACTGAAGAGTGTTAACCCTCAAAAATGTACCACAAATACAACACCACCATGTGGGTGAGTAGATAGCATATTGAGTGATTTAGCAAAAGATGTACATCAGTCTGGTGATACCACAGGCTGAGTGGAGAATGCTGATTTCAAGTTTTGAAGGATGGCACCATCTAGTCACGAATACTTAAGTGGAAATGTGATTTCATACAATGTCTTGTTTACAAAAGTTATTTATTAATAAAACTGCAAGATGCATAAAAAATGGAGTCAGTCAATGTAGATAGGAACCAGATGATTGCTTATTTTTTAATAAAGCTGCAGCCAAGTTTTGCCACTACCTTCATTGAAGTGTAATTTTTAATGTTAGACAGTATGATTGAATTGATGTATGGGTCGGGGGACACCAGTTAACACCAGTGCTGGTGGTTGCTACTGCTGTTGGAGATTCTCATACACACACACACACCCTCTCCAGTTTCAAGGTGACCACTGCCAACAGAAAATTGATAGGGATTGTTGAATGGTGCAGTTAACAAAATATTTTAAATTGGGGGCAGAACGTAGTTGATCTGGGTAATGCTGGAAGCAGTAGGGTGGTAAGGGGGTGGGGGTGGACTGCCCCGGGTGCCATCTTAGCAGGGGCACCACCCAGCAACAAGCATGGACTCCTACCCACTACTCATGCGGACCCCAAGCCCTCTCTCTGACATAATTTCCTGTTCTCGGGACCAGGAAGTTACATCAGAAGGAAGGCTCCTCACAATACAGTATTGTGAAAGGAATGTTGCTATGGCTCTCACTAGACAGAACAACTGATACCAAGATACTCTTATTTTGAAAGCTTTGTAGCTTTAGCTTTGTTTCAGTGCTCAAACAGAGTTCATTTGATTTATGAACCTTGTGTAATCACCGTTAGTTTGGGATTACTGAGAGAGTAAGTCCCTGTAAAGTCACTGGGGGGAGTGATTGGGAGGCCCCTGGTGGGTGGAAGCCCAGCTCAAGGGGAGTAATATTGGAATAAAATGCAGATAGAAAGTGCACTGAAAGAAAGAGTAACAGCAGAAGTGGAGTTAACTGATAATAAAAGTGTTAGTTGGCCTTTTGGGGGGTTTTCCATTGTTTTTGTTGATTTTCCTTTCTTTTTTTTTTTTTTTTTTTTTTGCTCTGTGGGTTTTTGTTGCTGTGGGTCTATGGTTGCCTGCAAGCCCCTGCCAAGTGATCCCATTGAAAAGAAAGTGAATCCATTGGCTAAGGACCGGGAGAGTTGCTGTTGGGAGAAACAGTAACTGTGAAGGAGAGCTCTGAGTGGGTAATGGAGAGACCCAGCCCAAAAGCACAAGATAGGAACCAAGGAGTGCCAAGGAGGGCTAGAGCCAGCAGTGGGCAGGCAGGACCGGTGGTCTTTCCTGCCTGCCCCGAAGAATTCGCTACACAACCTGGGTGGCTGGAGGGGAGGCAGGTGAGAGAGCAGGGTCGTTGGACATGGGTGGCTGCAGGGGGGCCAGGGGGAGAGGAGGGTCACTGGACATGGGTGGCTGCAGGGGGGGGCAGGGGAGAGGAGGGTCGCTGGACATGGGTGGCTGCAGGGGGGACAGGGGAGAGAGGAGGGTTGCTGGACATGAATCAGCTGTGAGGCATGGAATGGTTTTTTTTTTCTTTTTTCGCGGGTTCTGAAGTTCACAGCATAATTGCAATGATGACGTCAGCCTGACTACGGAGCCTAGCTCAGCAACTCCGAAGGAGCCATGGAGACAGGCAGCAAGATTAGAACATTGGAGGTGAGAATTATTATATAGGATAAGAGTAAGGGTCCTTACTCTTATAGTCCATAAAAAAAAAACCAAGTGACTCATAGTCAGCCAGCATTGATGCCTCCCTTGTCTGTCTCTTCTCATACAGTCTCCAACAGTTCCTAACCACAATCTAGCAAGCAAATAGCACATCCTGTAAGCTGAAGCCCTCACTGATGAGCGTGAAGCAGAGATCCCAAATTACTCTCAGGCATAGCTGAAGAAAGCTGTAGAGTCACTGAGGTCTCAGGCATGGCTGAAAAGGGGCTTTCCCAGTTGTAGAGGCTCTGAGATGAAACGATGAGTTTGGTGATGTATCTATGATTCCTTTTGTAAGTAAATGCCTTCTCTGCCTTAGTTTGTCCATGTAAATATATTCTCTTGCTTTTATAGATTGGGATCCAACAGACCTAATACAGGGCCTGATGCACAATGCCTACCGAGCCAGCAACGTGCTTTTTAGGCTGGTTCCAGCTGGTTTAGCTAAAACGTAGCCACTCTCAGCACGTGGGTTTTCCACACACTGTGGCCACTTTTAGCACAGCAGTAAAATGGTCATATCTCCATATCTTTCTTTAATAGCCACACGCCAATTTCCCAATTAATGCATGGCCATTACCACGGGAGCCTTTACCAACACATATTTTGTTGGCGCTAAGGGTTTCCACTCAAACCCCCACGGTAATAAGGCAGCATACAACACATGGCAAAGCCCACTTGCTAACCGATTATGCAGAACACACCCACTCTCTGCTCTGACCTGCCACCAGCATGGGGGTAGTGCGCTCACATCGCAATATTACTGCAGGCCACCTTAGTGTGCCCTGTGGTAAGCCATTATTTTGCTGCAGTAAGCACACAACTATGTAAAAGGGCCTCTTAAACTCTACAGCACTGTGGAATTTCATAATAAAATCACACAAAATATATATACACACATATTCTTACACAGGACACATTGTGAAACACGTACTCGCACAAAAGCTGGATTATTACAATTTTTAATTCTGGCGAGCTGCAGCACCTTTGGTTGAACTCCTACTGTTTCACGCTCCTGCTTACGAGTTGACAAGTTGTACAAATGCCACATTTATGCGAGGGTGTAATAAAAGCAAATGAAAGATTGGTTAACAAAACATTTGTACAGCATCCTGATTTCATTTCTCAATGCTTCAAGCATCATTGACCTCAATCTCACAACCTGCCTGGGAGAAAAAAAAAAGTCTGATACATTATTCCATTTCTGCTTCTTATAAAATTCTCCCATTCTTTTCTTGCTTTCATACTTTGCTATTCTGCATTGGTTTTCAACCACTAACAAAAGAAATCATGTCATTTGCGCATGGCACTTGGGTCTGTTTTATTGGTAGGGTTTCTATTCACCACAATAATGTGTCTCCCCCTAACTAAGAAATACAGCAGAAGCAGCATAAAAAAATTAGGGGATCATTTTACTAAGCTGCAGTAAAAGGGGGCCTGTGCTAGCATCAGTGCATGTTTTTAACGCGCACTGAGACCCCTTTTTACCGCAGGAGAAATAGCATTTGCTGGGGTGGGAACTACCATCGGGCTTCTGCAGTAGCCTGGTTGTAGTTCCAGATTGGCGCATGGCAAGCCTGCCACAGCACACCAAACAACCTTTAGCAAAAAGGCCCCTTAGTTGGGCACATATCTTACATTTTGCACACTGTGGGGTCCTTTTACTAAGGTGCACCGAATTGTAGGCGCGTTTTTGGGCACGCGCAGATCCATTTTTCAGTGCACCTGTAAAAAAGGCCTTTTTTTATTTTTGCCAAAAATGGACGTGCATCAAAATGAAAATTGGCAAATGGCCATTTTGGATCTGAGACCTTGCCGCCAGCCATTGACTTAGCGGTAAGGTCTCACACGTTAACCGGGCAGTAATCGCCTACATGCGTCAAATCGGAGTTACCGCCTGATTTTCACCATGTACTAGAAAATAAACTATATTTTCTGGCATACGTAGTGGACATTCGTCAAAAATGAAATGACCACACAGGCCATGTGGTAGCCAAGCAGTCACTCTGAATTGGCATACATTGGGCACGCGTAGCCACCTACGTGGCTTAGTGAAAGGACCCCTGTATTTAGAATCGGGGGTTAAGTGGACAGGGCTACAGCAGTCAGACAAGATATTCAGAGCACTGTCCGGTTATGTGCTGCCTGAATATCCTGTTGGGGCCTGGTCAGAACTAGTTAACTGGAAAGGAGAGGCTCCTGCTCGGTAAACTAATGCTGAATATTGCTCCCAGAATTTGGACATATTTTGGGTTGGCCAAAACAATGCGTACGTACAGTAGTTTCTATTTTACGAAAGCCCAATTCAAATCCCGCTGCTGCTTCTTGCGATCTTGAGCAAGTCATTTAGGGGCCCTTTTACTAAAGGATTGGCGTGTGTCAACAAGCTTGCTGCACGCCAATCCAGAGCTACTGCAGGAGCCCAGCAGTAGTTCCCACTCCCCTCCCCCATGCACCAGTGCTTACCTGGGTATAATTGGGCAGCACCGCGCACTGCCCGGTTACCGCCGGGTTAGCACAGGAGCCTTACCGCCACCTCATTGGGAAGCGAAATGTGCACCCCCCCCCAAAAAAAAAAAATTGCCACGCAGAAAGTGGTTCACTTACCACATGGCCATTTCTTTTCAGGAAACAAAGACCGCCTTTTACCCACTGTGGTAAAAGGAAGCCTCAGCACACATCAAAAACATGAGCTATCGCTAGCACAGGCCCCCTTTAACAGCTTAGTAAAAGAACCCCTTAACCCTCCATTGCCTCAGGTACAAAATTAAATAGCAAAGCCTCTATGGACAGAAAAATTCCTAGTGTACCTGAATGCAACTCATCTTGAGCTACTACTGAAAAGGTTTTCGTGTTGGCCTTTGCACCTTCTTCGAAACATATAAACATGTCAACTATCCTAGCATTGGAACCTGTATTCCAATTAATCAGGAAGCAATTGTGTTCACTTCTGTGGTGTCTAACATGACCTATTTTTTTTTTTTAATTTTAAAAAAATCATTTAACATGGTTAATTACTGTAATTCCTTATATGGCTCCTCTTATATGTGTGGTTTTGTAAAATGTGGTTCTTGTATGTTTTAAGTTTTTGTTTTATCATATATTATGTTTTTGTTTTGAGCTATGTATTATTATTATGAGTGTAAGTTGTAACTTACTTAGATGTTTTGTATAGGTGGGATATAAATTTGATAAATAAATAAATATATATATATATATATAAATGTGGGTAAATGCACTTGTATGCTGTTAAATTGGCACATAGATATGTACATGGCAGTGCTTACAAGCCATGGATGATGATGCTCTCTTTCTAGACAAGAATTCTTTTGAAATGGCTGTTCTTGCTGTACATGCCAGCAAATTATGTGTATTTGATGGTTCTTTGTCCATATTTTACAAAAGGCTGCATCTCTCAACCTTTTTTAAATTATGGGGAAAACGTTCCAACATGGAACCACTATGCAAAATGGGGTTTCACGTGTGGGAAAATATGTGCAGTCCTCAATAGTACACATACTTCTATCTGCATACTGCAAAGACATTCCAGGGGATGGGGAGAGGGGCAGAGAATAGAACAATTTTGCAGTTTATATTGTAAAAAAGAACTATGCATGCTGTCTCATGCCAAAATATTACATGCAGAGAAAGCAGGTGCAAATAATCTCTTCAGTAATTTTTCCTTGATTTGCTTTGATTATTTGATCAAACCTTCATAGTTTGCATGAATGCATACACTTTTGATTTCATTTAATGCTACATTGGTCCAATGTAAGGTGCCACACGCTTCATTTTGTAGTTTACTTCAAGTGATAGAACTAGAATATTCCATTGATACTGAGTTTGGATCTGTAACTGACTGTTGTCCAGCATGCTGTCTTGGTTCCAGTTGATTCTGTTATCCTTTTACACAAAAAAGACAAAAGAAAGAAAATCATTCTCTGTCAACCCTACTCTTCTCTTTTCATTGCATTATCAAATACCTATATATTAGGCATGTGTATTTCATTTTGAAAGAATAGTAAAACATGACAAATGAGAGGATTTCCAGCTCACATACCTTTACACAAACCACATGACCAAGGAGGTACAATGAACCAAATCCTCCTTCGTTGTATTAATTTTGGGCTTTTTCAAGAATCAACCTTAAGTGGGCGGTAAACTCTACTATAACTCTTATTGCTAATTATTCACATGTGTTGACTATATCGAAAACCAGTAATATAATATAGAGGGGCATAATCAAACAGGGATGACCATCTCTAAGGGCGTCCATCTCTAAAGACGTTCCAGCAAAGGGGCAGGGAAACACGTATTATCGAAACAAGATGAACATCCATCTCTTGTTTTGATAATACGGTTGGGGACACCCAAATCTCAACATTTAGGTCGACCTTAGAGATGGTCGACCTAAATGTTGAGATGGTCGACCTTAGAGATGGTCGTCCAATAATGGAAACCGAGGATGCCCATCTCAAAAATGACCAAATCCAAGGCATTTGGTCATGGGAGGAGCCAGCATTCATAGTGCACTGGTCCCCCTGACATGCCAGGACACCAACCGGGCACCCTAGGGGGCACTGCAGTGGACTTTACAAATTGCTCCCAGGTACATAGCTCCCTTACCTTGTGTGCTGAACCCCCAACCCCCCCCCCAAAAAAAACCCACTCCCCACAACTGTACACCACTACCATAGCCCT
Source organism: Microcaecilia unicolor (assembly GCF_901765095.1). Lineage (NCBI taxonomy): Eukaryota > Metazoa > Chordata > Amphibia > Gymnophiona > Siphonopidae > Microcaecilia > Microcaecilia unicolor. Next base: position 599,368,769 of record NC_044031.1, read on the forward strand.
AAGGGGTGAAGGGGGGCACCTACATGTGGGTACAGTGAGTTTTGAGTGGGTTTTGGAGGGCTCCCATTTACCACCACAAGTGTAACAGGTGGGGGGGGGGATGGGCCTGGGTCCATTTGCCTGAAGTGCACTGCACCCACTAAAAACTGCTCCAGGTACCTGTACACTGCTATGATGGAGCTGGGTATGACATTTGAGGCTGGCATAGAGACTGGAAAAAAATGTTTTTAAATTTTGTTTTGGGTGGGAGGGGGTTGGTGACCACTGGGGGAGTAAGGGGAGTTCATCCCCGATTCCCTGTGGTCAGTTCAGGCACCTTTTTGATGCTTGGTCATGAAAAAAAAGGGACCAAGTATAGTCGACGAAATGCTCCTGAGGGACGCCCTTCTTTTTTCCATTATCAGCCGAGGATGCCCATCTCTTAACCACGCCCCCATCCAGCCTTCAGTACACTGCCGACACCCCCCCCCCCCCCCCCCCCCCGTGAACTTTAGTTGTCCCCACGACGGAAAGCAGTTGAGGATGCCCCAAAACTGGCTTTCGATTATGCCGATTTGGGCAACCCTGAGAAAAGGACGCCCATCTCCCGATTTATGTCGGAAGATGGGCGTCTTTCTCTGTTGAAAATGCACCTGATAACCATACTTCAAATCAAAACCCAAAAAATGTAGAAGAAAATCACAAAAAATACTTTGCAAATGCACATTCAAAAAACATAGGAGATATCCCAGAACTTATTTTTACTATAGACCCTGTTGAAAACGGACTTCCTCCATGTAATTGTCCTTGATTCCTGGTACACAATAACTCCCGCTATCAAAATCAACAAAAGACTCAGGCCCTCCTTGTTTCAATATCCTGCTTTCGATATAGTCCTTGAGTATTGGTTTTTGAAGCAGTGGTTTTCTCCAATTTTTACACTGCTGTTTTTCTAGTCTCAAGGGAGCCTGTGATGAGAAGACCAATTCAAGGTGTCTAATTGTTTGTATTTGCACCTCGGATGGTTGAGGCTCATTTTATAAAAGTTTACAAATCGCTATATATCTCAATATAGCTTTACTCCAATCAAACCAGGGTCAACATATGAATAATTAGAAATAAGATTAATTTGTGGCTGCATATTGTGCCCATGGAGGATAAAACAGACAAAGCAGAGCCATTGAGAAAAGGAGATAAGGAAGGGCATAATCGATAGGGACGCCCAAATTTTGCTGAGGATGTCCTCGCAAAACATCCCAGTGGAGGGGCGGAGAAACCCATATTTTCAAAACAAGATGGGCATCCATCTTTCGTTTCGATAATATGGTCGGGGACACCCAAATCTTGACATTTAGGTCATCCTTAGAGATGGTCGTCCCTAGACTTGGTCGTTTCTGATTTTCGGCGATAATGGAAACTAAGGACGCCCATCTCAGAAACGACCAAATGCAAGCCCTATGGTCGTGGGAGGAGCCAGCATTCGTAGTGCCCTGGTCCCTCTCACATGCCAAAACACCAAGCGGGCACCCTAGGGGGCACTGCAGTGGACTTCAGAAATTGCTCCCAGGTACATAGCTCCCTTACCTTGTGTGCTGAGCCCCCCAACCCCCCCCCCCCAACCCACTACCCACAACTGTACACCACTACCATAGCCCTTACGGGTGAAGGGGGCACCTAGATGTGGGTACAGTGGGTTTGTGGTAGGTTTTGGAGGGCTCACATTTACTACCACAAGTGTAACAGATAGGGGGCGGATGGGCCTGGGTCGCCTGCCTGAAGTGTACTGCACCCACTAAAACTGCTCCAGGTACCTGCATACTGTTGCGATGAACCTGAGTATGGCATTTGAGGCTGGCATAGAGGCTGGCATGACATATTTTGAAAGATGTTTTTTGAGGGTGGGAAGGGGTTAGTGACCACTGGGGGAGTAAGGGGAGGTCATCCCCGATTCTCTCCTGTGGTCATCTGGTCAGTTCGGACACCTTTTTGTGCCTTGGTCGTAAGAAAAACAAGACCAGGTAAAGTCGTCCAAGTGCTCGTCAGGGACGCCCTTTTTTTTTTCGAGGATGCCCATGTGTAAGGCACGCCCAAGTCCCGCCTTCACTATGCCTCCAACACGCCCCCGTGAACTTTGATCATCCCCGCGATGGAAAGCAGTTGAGGACACCCAAAATCAGCTTTTGATTATGCCAATTTGGGCAACCCTGTGAGAAGGATGCCCATCTTCCGATTTGTGTCGAAAGATGGGCGTCCTTCTCTTTTGAAAATGAGCCTGAAGGTAGCAGCATGAGGCAGTTCACTAATTATGTTTTATTTATTTGTTTCTAAAACATGATTTACTGCCTTACATCAAGTACCTGACAGATAGCCAAACAAGCCTATCCTTGCCACCCTTGCCAAATGTCCCATGGCTGATGATGTGCTCAGCAGCTCACTGGCAATGTGAAACCAAAGAGAGTTCAACATGATTTCCCCTTTCCTATTCAGAATTGGTGGTTCTATATCACTGCTTTGGAGATTTTACTTTGTTAAAGTTCAAAAGGTGTAATAAAAAGGAAATCAGCGAAGTTCAACACAGAGACCTGAGAGGTAGACAAGCATCATGGTATCAGTTTTATTTTAATTTTTTCTTTATTGGGTTTTCTTTTTGCATGCAGACAGCTTCAGTCAATATTATTACAAAAGTACATCACAGGTATCACCAACCAAACATTTTCAATTGATTTATACTTCTGTTTCTTTTTATAACACTGGCATTCGCAAGTTCCTATTCACCACATCAATTCAACACTCATTTGAAGAGCACACATTAAACGATTTAATTTCCAAACTGGCAAGACATTGGCTGCAGCTTTATTAATTCAACTTCTTACAATTTTAATCTTCACCCCACAGCTAGGCGGTAACATACTAGCTGCACCTTTTACTTCCCTTCCTTAAAACTTTATTACGCACGGTACCACAGGGTCATGCCCCATCTCATGACGATGACACATATGAGACAAATGTTCCTAGGCCTCACTTGGGCCCTATGTTTTAAATTCTGCCAAAATTTTGAAATGTAAAGAAGTCTTTATTAAATAATTAGAGACAATACAAAATCCAATAAGAAAAGCATTACAACAAAAAATGCAAGCTATAATGAACAGCAATAAAATATCAATTAATCGTAATCCTCTAAAATAATAAGTAGAACACAAAATAGTAACTTCTATAATTTATAACAATTTTTATGAAATAAAACCCTCCACCATCTTAAAAAAACCCTCCCATTTCCCTTTAAACCTCTGTACTCAGAAAGAACAATGTGAAATAAAAGGCTCCCAAATAACCTCCCATTTTGATAAAGTTTTACAACGAATACCTCTTAATGTTTCCATTTCATAAATGTACCACAATTTATTTAACCACTTAATCAAAGAAGGAACCTGAAGGGACTTCCAATAAGTAGCTAGTGTAACTCTAGCAGCTGACATAGCATGTCGAAAAAGTTCAGACCAAAAACATACTTATACCCTACTACTAAGCTGCGACCCTCCAATCCCTCCCATATCACTAAGCTCAACAAGGTAGGGCAGGGTGGGATGAAATTCACTCAGCCCCCAACTACCCTCTACCCTCATTTTCTTAACAATAACGTTTCTTTCCTGCCCAATGCACCTCTACTTTCCTACCCCCACAACATATTTTGCCCAATCCCAACTTCCCGTTCATTTTCTCCATCCAATTGTTTCCCTTTATTCTCCCTTACTTCACCTCTTATAATATCCTAAGTTTTATGTATTTAACACCCTATTATTAGCCAAAATTAAAACAAAGTCCCCCCTCTCCTACCTGCTATTTCCTCCCCATTTCCATTTATCTTGGCTCTGGGCTGCTCAGCCAATGTTATACCCTCCACTTCATAGTGGAGGGCCCTTTTAGCTTATCACTTTTAAGGCTATTGTTCCTTATAACAGAGGACACCTAAAGAGGTGTAACTTATACAAAGCAGCTGGTACAATCCTAAACAAGGGTATAGAGGAGGTTATCTGCATGTTCTACTCAGAGTGGCAGGTGCAACCCTAGCCACTTTTCTAGGCCGACTAGACGGGCCATACTGCACTTTGCTTCTGCAGCTGCTGCTGCTTGTGCCACTGACTGCCCTGCCTGCTCCATGGCCTGCAGCTGCCCGGACTGCTCTCTAGTTTAGTGTCACTAGGGTTATCATATTTTTTCCTCTCAAAAAGAGGACACATGCCCACGCTCCACCCCTTTCGCATCCTCGCCATGCCCCCTGTCACATATTCCCCTTCCCCCGGGTCACATATTCCCCTCTCCTGCCCCCGTCACCTCCCCTCCCCTCCCCTTACTTACTATCTACTTCCCTGGTGGTCTAGTGACCTCTTCGGGGCAGGAAAGAGCCCCCTATTTCCTGCCCAGAGCTCTGTCCTTGCCCTGCATCCTGTTGCTGTGACGGTCTTGGGATTCAAAATGGCCACCGAGAGTTGAAGTCTCGTGAGGCCGCTTCAACTCTCGGTGGCCATTTTGAATCCTGAGACCGTCACAGCAACAGGATGCAGGGCAAGTGCAGTGCTCCGGGCAGAAAAGAGGGGGCTCTTTCCTGCCCCAAAGCGGTCACTAGACCACCAGGGCAGTAGTTGGTAAGTAAGGGGAGGCTAGGATAGGCCCGTCACCCGCCCGCCCATTTGTCCAGAAATCCAGACAAACGGGCGGACTGGCAAAACCCGTCTGGACGCCCGGACATGTCCTCAAAAAGAGGACATGTCCGGGTAAATCAGGACATATGGTAACCCTAAGTGTCACAGCCCTGCTGTTTTGCTGATAGTACCACTGTAGTTGCTGCCACCTGACATGACCAGCAGCCCTGTCACACTATTTTTTTTCCGCTGGGGTTTTTGGTTCTGATAAAGAAAAGAAAACTCCAAACAAATAATGAAATGAAAGAAAAAAAATCCTGGCTTTAACATTAATCTCTTGGGCTGTTTATGCCACTGTCTGTTGTACTCTGCCCATTCTTGCCACTCTAGCTGTTACTAGCCAGCATGATCATTTGCTTAATCCTGAATTTATTCCCAATGGGATGATTTGTTCTTTATGGAAGGGATGCTGCTGGGGTGATTATTGTGATTTGTATGCTGTGTTCAAATTCTAGGTGAGAGAGACTAGGAGGAGTCTGGAAGTTAATTAGAGGGACCACAAAGCTGGAATGTCACCTAAAGTAACCAAGTCAGATACCGCATACAATTCAAGCTTCTCCTCCTTACCTATAAATGCACCCGGTCTGCGGCTCCTCACTACCTCTCTACCCTCATCTCCCCCTATGTTCCCGCCCGTAACCTCCGCTCTCAGGACAAATCCTTCCTTTCAGTACCCTTCTCCACCACTGCCAACTCCAGGCTCCGCTCATTCTGCCTTGCCTCACCCTATGCCTGGAACTCTCTTCCTCAACCCCTACGCCAAGCCCCCTCCCTACCCATCTTCAAATCTCTGCTTAAAACTCACCTCTTCAATGCTGCTTTCGGCACCTAACCTTTCGAGAAATATAGTATGCCCTATCAGATTGACTCTACACTTGTCTTTTAGATTGTTCACTTGTCTCTAGATTGTACACCTGTCTTTTAGATTGTAAGCTCCTTGAGCAGGGACTGTCCTTCCATGTTAAATTGTACAGCGCTGCGTAACCCTAGTAGCGCTTTAGAAATATTAAGTAGTAGTAAGTCTACGTAAATGGCTAATGCAAGAAATTATGGATTACAGGATGAATGTGAATATACTTATATAAGCACAACAGACTTATTTTGTACCTGAGGCAATGGAGGGTTAAATGACTTGCTCAGAGTCACAAGGAGCTGCAATGGGAATTAAACCCAATTTACCAGGATCAAAGCCCAATACCCTAACCACTAGGCCAGTGGTTCCCAAACCTGGTCCTAGATGCACCCCAGTCAGTCAGGTTTTCAGGATATCCATAATGAATATTCATGAGAGAGATTTGCATGCAGTGAGGGCAGTACATGCAAATCTCTCTTTTAAATATTCATTGTGGATATCCTGAAAACCTGACTGACTGGGGTGCGTCCAGGACCAGGTTTAGGAACCATTGCACTAGGCTACTAAAACAAAAGAAAAGAAAAATAATATATTATTTTTTATTATAATAACTTAATACATTTTTTTCAAGAGTTTCCAAAGGCCAGAACTTCTTCCACAGGTCAGAACAGTCAACCTATTAAGTTAAAAAGTGTTTGTAAAAGGATGTCATACAGAGACCTTTAAAGACAATTACTGTAGCTGTGCTTCGACTTTTATATGGAGAAAAAGTTTAACTTTTTATCCCCCCTCGTGTTAATGTTCCTGAGGAGGATTTTAGTATAAAGCTTCTGCTACTCCCTACTCTGGCACAGCTGCTTCTTTCTAACATTGCTTAAACATGACCCAAGGTATCTACCAATCTGATTCTACCAACCATGCCATCAGTTTACACTCTCTGTGTCTTTGTGTATAGATGAAAGTCTTTCTTCTCCACATTCTTTGCACATTTCTTGGAGCTTTGGCTTTTCATTCCACTTTTGCTGGTATAGCTTTATCCTTAGTGTGATACCTTAGGGTCTTCTTTCCTCCACAGTACAGAAAAGAAAATAAATGCTGTATCTCCTAGTTCCAATTACCAAGTGCCCTCCAGAATAATTTTTCCTAGGCTAAAAAATTTGGAACACCCAAGTACCCAATGAGACCTTGAATATTGATGACACTTCTATTGTGTAACTGCTCAGTGAACCTCAATGGCCATATCTTTGGGACATAATGCCCACAATGATTGAACACCAATGCTAAAACATATGCCTTCATTGCTCCAGGGTCCTCCAGCCAATGTTGTACAGCTTTATATCTCTCCTGTTGCCTTGAGGTCTTCCATTTTGTGCCAGCCTGGAAAGCAGTACAGATGAACGTTTAGGTTGCAGTCCAAACAAGAGGCACTAGGTCCTATCATGTGATCTTTCTGCCAAGGCAAGATAAAGTAGGTTCTTGACATCAAATTGTTCTGGGCAAATTTGTTTATGGAGACAATTGATTTCTTTTTCATGTGTCCCTCAAGCAAGCTCATTTCATCCATTCTCCAGTTCTGACCTAATCTTCTTGGTGCTCCTTTGCATTACACTCAAAGGATATGAAATCCTCATGGCACTGTTCATTCTACTACCCCACTCTCAGTGCCTTGAGATCTTCCTACCAATGCTGGCCCTACTTTTTCCCTCTCCCAGTGCTTTTGAATCTTCCTGCTAATGTTGGTGTCACTGTACCCCTCTCCGAGTGTTTTGGAGTCTTCACGCCTCCATCAGTGCCTTTTGCCCCCTTTCTGATTCTGTTTGGTCTTCATAACACTGATGGAGGGTAATTCTGAACAGTGCACCCCTATATAAACATTGTTCCCTCTAAGCTGAGCAGGAGTCCTCCAACTGCATTTCTGCCAGTAGGGGTGGTGCTTCAATACTATGCTTCCCATTGCTAGGGACAGACAGGTTCCCTGAACTCCTGTTGAGCTTGCCTGTTCCTCACTATTAAAAATGTGATAATGAAACAGTAACCCCCACTAGCAGGACTGTAGATGGAGGACTCCTGCTCAGCTTAGAGGGAACAGTATATATAAACGCTCAGAGAGTGCCTATGTGGCACCTATTCTAGAAAGAAAATAGACATGTATTTTCCTTTTTAGAATATTAATCAAACCAGGTAGATACGCAGATATGTTAGAGCACTGATCTTGCAATCCAGAGGTGGCCAGTTCAAATCCCACTACTGCTCCTTGTGATCTTGGGCAAGTCACTTAACCCTCCATTGCCTCAGGTACAAACTTAGATTGTGAGCCCTCCTGGGACAGAGAAATATCCAGTGTACCTGAATGTAACTTACCTTGAGCTACTACTGAAAAAGGTGTGAGCAAAAATCTAAATAAATAAATGTGAGCACTTACGCCAGCCATAGAATTGCTGTAAATGTTCACCTAAATGCCAGAGATACAGACATAATTTTAGTATTCAATAAGTAAGTAGGGTGAACAGTTTGTCCAGAGCCCGCCCTTAATGAGGGGATGAGCCAACCCACATTTTCTGGGGCTCTGTGCTCAAGTTGTGTCTTCTAGGGCCAGAAAGGAAGGTGAACCTTAACTCAGCCTGTGTTCAGTGTGCGGGGAGATGATTCATCCTTATTGGCCAGTCATATTTAAATCTTCATGGCGGAAAGCACCTACCAATGGGGACGTAATCTTGTTAAGGGAAGGGCAAGCTTAGCAGTGCTAATATAAGGCCAGCCGCTTCGGGGACCAGGATCCTTCCTGCTCCCCAGAGACGGTTTAATCTTCCGCCCATCCCATCCCTTTTGCTTTCTGAAGAGCCTCCAAGATGCAGGTTGTTTTTCTTAGTCGCAGCTTCGGGGTGGGGGTGGGGGGGTGCCTGAGCTAGAGTCTGTGCAGAAGGAGGTCCTTCTGGACAGGGCCTTAATATAACTGGGCCACAGTGGAGGAGTGGCCTAGTGGGTAGGGTGGTGGACTCTGGTCCTGGGGAACTGAGGAACTGAGTTTGATTCCCACTTCAGGCACAGGCAGCTCCTTGTGACTTGGGGCAAGTCACTTAATCCTCCATTGCCCTATGTAAGCCACATTGAGCCTGCCATGAGTGGGAAAGCGCGGGGTACAAATGTAACAAAAATAAAAAAAAATTACAGATGTGGAGGTCCACATCTTGATGGTTTAACCTAGCTGGCATGGCAAATTAAGGTATTGCGCTTAAGGCAGGGCCTCAAGGTCAGGTTCACCCAGCAGTGCACATTGGGCTCCAACTCAATACAGATGTGGAGGTCCACATCTTGAGGGTTAAGCCTTGCTGATATGGTGGTTACAGATTTGGGGGTTTTAATGCTTTGTCTATGATTCCTTGCTGTTAAATGGCAGGTAGTCAAGTGTTGCTACTGAATAAATAATGGTATGTGTTCCTATTAGCTTGGGTTCTATATGTCACCAATAAACAAAGCTGCAGCCTGTTTTATACCACAGAAAGTTGTTGGTCTCAATCATTGATGTATTGGTATTACAGTTAATTGTATGTTATAATTATATCTGAGGAAAAGGCAGGTGATAGGTCTCATATCTCTCTCATGTAAATGTATATCCTACCCATACCTACCCAGATTCTGCCCATTTGTACACTTACTTGTAAAATATGCATGATGTAAGAATATGACTTGGGCAGATTTTTGACATATATGCACGTGTGTGCACAATATTATACATTTATCTATGCAATAGGTGCGGAAATATTAGCACCTGATTTTTAGTCTAATGATGATGCTTAAAAGGTACTGGCAGGCATCTGCCACAGAAGCAAGTTTGATTAAAAATGAATGCAAACTGTTAATGTTAGAGTGGAAAATGTCTTGCCCCAATGGCTTTAATGGACCTGAATGATGAACCAAACAGAGAATTCTTGACAGTGGAAATCCTTACTCTGTATCTGACATAGAGAGGCTTTTTTGATATGGTGACTTTCGACGTTTTCTGCTAAACTCCCCAAATCTAAATAGGAAATATGGGCATTTTCAAAACAGCAAAACGTCTTATCCCCCCCCCCCCCCCCACACACACACACAAAATGGCCACATGCAAGATGTTTTCGTGCTCTGTGCACGGCAACCGTTTCTATTGGAGATGCATATTTTTTGTCTATATCTCTGCAATCCGCAGTGTTAAGTTTTTATTCTTAGCATTTTGATATTTACATTGTGTCATGTTTTTAAGGCTGACTTGTAAGAACCCTGACGAAGGCTTGGGTGCCGACACACGGCCTGTGTTGGGTTCATGCTGTCAGCACAATTATATGTTTTATCTGGATAATAGAAACTTTTTATTGATCACCTTGGAGGTTGTGACTGGCATCTTCCATTTCCGTGACCTGTAGAATTCAAGTGCATGCCAGTTAATCTGCAGTAATTGTGATATGTTTCAAATGCTGCAAAAGAGCAGGAAAGTGCTTTATTCCAGACATCATCAGAAAGAGCAGCATATTGAAGGGACACATAACTGGTGGGCTCTGTGTGGGCTCTAATTACGGCTTGTACTTACCAGGATGCTAAAATGATCATGCTGTGTCATGTTTTGTTTTTGTTCGTATTTTATTGAAAGTTTTAAAATCACAATGGAAAATCACATTCAAACACAATATTTTACTTCTCATTCCAAACCCTTCAATTTATCAATATTTGTTTTGTATTCAAAAGGTCTTCTCTGTGGCAAATAGTTGAAAATTTATAATGATTTTAATCTCTTAGGGGCCCTTTTACAAAGGTGCAGGAGGGCCTACGCACGTATAGCGAGCGTCAGATTGGCACTCCCGCCTGGCTGGTGCATGAGCCGGGTGGTAATTCTGAATTTGGCATGTGCCAAATATTGCGGTGGAAAATAATTTACTACCGCGGGCCGTTTACCTGGTGGTAAATAGCAGTTGGCGCACACTGCATGCTTACCGCATGGGTAGCAGGTGAGACCTTACCACTAGGTCAATTGGTGGCGGTAAGTTCTCAGGCCGAAAATGGGCACAAACTGATTTCAATTTTAGCACATGTTCATTTTCCGGCCCCTTAAAAAAAGGCCCTTTTCCTAGACGTGGTAAAAAATGTTCCAGCACGAGCCCAAAAGACATGCTCACACTACTGCAGGACATGTGGAGGCGCATAATCGAACGGCGCCGGCCAAATTGATGGCTGGCCATCTTCGGGGCCGGCTCTGTGAGGGGGCAGAGCCAAGCGTATTTTCAAAATACGCTTGGCGCCGGCCAAATCGCTCGCCAGATTTAGAGCAAGATCGCTGGCTTTACATGAGATGGCCGGCTTCGTTTTCCAGCCATAATGGAAACCGGGCCTGGCCATCTCAAACCCGGCGAAATGCAAGGCATTTGGTTGTGGGAGGAGCCAGCATTTCTAGTGCACTGGCCCCCCTCACATGCCAGGACACCAACCGGGCACCCTTGGGGGCACTTCTAACTATTTTTTAAAAAACAAAAAATAGGTGCCAGGAGTATAGCACCCTTACCTTGTGTGCTGAGCCCCCCAAATCCCCCAAAACCCACTCCCCACAAGTCTACACCACTACCATAACCCTAAGGGGTGAAGGGGACACCTACATGTGGGTACAGTGGATTTTGGGGGTTTTTGGAGGGCTCAATATTTATCACCACAAGTGTAACAGGTGGGGGGGGATGGGCCTGGGTCCACCTGCCTGAAGTGCACTGCACCCACTAAATACTGCTCCAGGGACCTGCATACTGCTGTCGGGGAGCTGGGTATGACATTTCAGGCTGGCACAAAAATGTTTTTTAATTTTTTTTTTTTTGGCTGGGAGGGGGTTGGTGACCACCGGGGGACCAAGGGGAGGTGATCCACGCTTCCTTCCGGTGGTCATCTGGTTAATTGGGGCACTTTTTTGAGACTTGGTCCTAAAAATAAATGGACCAAGTCCAGCTGGCGAAATGCTCGTTCGAGCTGGCCATTTTTTTCCATTATAAGGTGAAGCCGGCCATCTCATACCCACACCCCTGCCCTCCATCCTGTCTTCACTACCCTACCAACTCGCCCCATTGAAGGTTGGCCGGAGCCGCAACGAGAAAGCAGTTGGGGCCAGCCAAAATTGGCTTTCGATAATACTGATTTGGCCGGGATCAGGAGACCGCCAGCGATCTCCTGATTTGTGTCGGAAGATCGCCTGCAATCTCTTTCGAAAATGAGTTGGTTAATTACCATGGCTTAGTAAAAGGACCTCTAATATACTTACTCATTATTTATTTATACCATCCACCAATGGCAAGTTTCTTGCTTTTCTGACATTTTGTATGTTTATTTCTTTTTTCCACTAACAAACATGGGGCCCTATTTACTAAGCCATGCTAAGGTCACACTAGTATTTTTAGTGCACACTAATGATTAGCATGTGCTAAACGCTAAGTCACCCATAGGAACATTTGAGCAACTCTAGCGTTCAGCACGTGCTAAAAACATGCTAAAAACACTAGCGTACCTTAGTAAACTACCAAGCATCATGAAAACAATGCACGACCTAACAAACTTCCGGAAATCATTAAAAAGCAACTTGTTCAAAAAGGCATACCATAACGATCCAACTTAAACACCTGAACCCTGCAACACAACGAAACGTATACCAGAACTGGACAAAACTTAACTCTTCCTCCTTGATTACCTAATTTACTCTGTCACTCATGAACTCTAACGCAATACCACTCTGTATTTCTCATACCAGAATTGGCGATCGCCATCACGGTACTATGTAAGCCACATTGAGCCTGCAAATAGGTGGGAAAATGTGGGATACAAATGCAACAAATAAAAGTAAATAAATAAATAAACAGTGCCCACAGTTTTCAAGGAGAATTAGTATCAGATATAGAAACTGCAAGTCATTTTCATACAGAAAATGTAATGCAAAGGAGAAATTTATAATTTCACTTTTTGGTTGAAAATTCACTTCTGGGGAACTTGACCTTCAAAGAAATTACATAGCTAAGGGGTCGAATTATTTAGAGGTAGTGAGGATCTTTAAATACTTTCCTTATAAGACAGATCAAGTGCAGATGAGGCAATTTTTGACTTTCTTAAACACAAAACGACTGACCAGAAGACAAGGAAATTGCAGAGAAGTAGTTTAAATAATTTCATAAGTTTCATTCTGCTCTGGAGGAGTAGCCTAATGGTTAGTGCAGTAGGCCGAAAACCTGGCGAACTGAGTTTGATTCCTAATGTGACTGCTTATGATCCTGGGCAAATCATGTAACTCTGCAGTGCCCCAGGAACAAATGCACTCTGTGGCCACATTTAGCATGACAGTAAAATGACCACATTTTCTATTCCCCCCAGTAATTTCCCAATTAGCACGTGGCCATTACCGTGGGAGCCCTTACCACCACCTATTTTCTCGGTTTCCCACGCTAAGTGGGCGGTATGCGGCAATGTGCCCATGCTACCCGATTAGCACAGGGCACATCTACTCTCTGCCCATGGGCACACCTCCCACAATGATATTTTTCTGTGTGGGATTAGCATGCGCTGGGTGGCTCACTAGAGTGGGATGCCTCAGTGCGTTCCACGGTACTACTTTTTAAGCATGCGGTAGGCACGTGCTATTGTCTACTGTAGCTTAGTAAAAGGGCCCCTTAGATTATAAACCCACTAGAGACAGAGAAAGTGCTTTCATATAATAAATGAAAATCCCTTTGGTTATACAACAGAATGACAGCATATCAAACCTTTTACTATGAAAGAGCCTTTTTTAATTTATAGAGAAAATGCAGTGCTGACAAATCACTGGAAAGTATAAACAATGTACAAAAAGCAAGCACATTGCAATATAAACTAATGGGTCAATATGCAAAGTAATGTAACCAACCAGAAACGGCTCCTGTCTTAAAAAATATGTGTTCTGAGTAGGGTAGTATTTTTTTGTTTTAGTTTGGTTTGGTTTGTTTTTTGTTTTGTTTTGTTTTTTTGCAAAATTAATAGGATTATATTATTATACGTGCTGCATAATGCAGATGAAGATTTGTGTGGTATCACCAAAGAATTTGAGCTTCACCCAGAAGCTTAGAAATTATTTAGGTATTGTTACAAAATATAGCTTGACCCAAGCAAAACTGTTTTTTGCAAGTCTGAAATTTCCAGGATTGTCCAAAAACTGTCTAAGTTTCCTCCAATAATAGGGATAATCCAACATGGCTTGCTCTAGAGTCTTGCCATTTCTATTATCATGTCTTAGTAATTTGTTAAGTTTTCTAATTCTTTGTCTTTAATTCTTGCGTTTCCTGATACTACAGTGTCACTGAAAATCACAGGATTATTTTCAATTACTGTGATATCAGTGGCCCTGTTTACTAAGCCACACTATAGGTGCACTTGCATTTTTAGAGCTAAAATTTATCACACGCTAATTCTAAAGACATCCATAGGAATATATGGGTGTCTCTAGCATTTAGCACTCGCTAAAAATGCTAGTGTACCTTGGTAAACAGGGTCCCAGGTGTGTTATGTTCCAAATACAGTAGAATTCCAGAAATTCTAATGCAGGAAATCCAGACCACCTGAGAATCCGGACCTTTTAAAATTGCTTGCCAATTACATGAGAATCTCTTGTTTACTCTTTCAAAAAATACTAGCACTAGGGGGCACACAATGAAGCTACTAAGCAGTACATTTAAAACAAACCAGATAAAATATTTCTTCACTCAAAGTGTAATTAAACTCTGAAATTCATTGCCAGAGAATGTGGTAAAGTAGTTAGCTTTAGCAGAAGATTGGATAATTTACTAAAAGAGAAGTCCATAAGCCATTATTAAGATGGATTTGGGAATATCCACTGCTTATTTCTAAGATAAGCAGCATAAAATCTTATCTATTTTTCTGAGATCTTGCCAGGTATATGTGACCTGGATTGGTCTGTTCCAATTTGGCAATGCTTATGTACTTAGGTTGGCCCAGGCCATTATTTTATCCAACTAGATTATTGCAATATTTTATATGTAGGTTTACATTCAAAACTTTTTGATAGGTTACAGGCTTACAGTTTTTGCAAAATTCCACAGCTATATCGATATTTGGATGTCATAAATTTGATTATGTGACACCATTGTTGAGAGATTTACATTGGTTGCCGATTCATACACTGGTAGAATTCAAGGTTGTATGTTTAGTGTTTAAAATTTTACATGGCTACTTCTTTGCTCACCCAACGAATATCTTTTCTGTTTTTTTGGAAAAGTTCTCATTTTCATTCCACACAGTCACAAGGGTTTCCAAGTTTAAGATGGTCCGATATAGAAGGGTCTAAGAAAGTTTGTTTATGTATCAGTCCAGTAAAATTTTGAATTCTATTCTTGAACAAATTCAAACTGGCCCAGAGTATTTATCTTTTCATAAACTTTGAAAACTAATTCCGCCTAAGCGCTGTTCTTTAAATACCCAAGTAACGTATATAGCCTGGAATTAAGGGTGGACATGTACATGGTCTAGCCTAATCTTATGAACCCTACCCAACACCTAATCACTCGACTATGACTTAGACCACGTCTTCCATCAACTCTCCCTATGTTATCCCTCAATCTATTCCCTCCTCCGGTCACCCCCACCCCCTTATCCCTTGCTCATTTCAACCTTCCCCCTCCTGCCTCTCCTACCCCCTTCTTACTTGCCCATCTCACCTATCTGCATATCTCCATCATTATTCTATTATACCACAGCTTGTATTCTCTCTGCTATACCTTGTAACCCCTATTACTATGTAAGCCGCATTGAACCTGCCTCGAGTGGGAAAGCATGGGGTACAAATGTAACAAATAAATAAATACATTGGCAGAGTTTGGGTACCACTCAAACATGTGTGTACCTTATAGAACACTGTAACCTACATTTATTTATTTATTTATTTCAAATGCACTATACCACTTTAACTGTTGAGCAGAGCAAACCAGTTTACATACTAATCCAAAAGAGAGGAAAATGACTACAAAACTTAAATAGGAAAAGGAGCTTGCTATACCATTTTTCTGTGGTTTTTGCAATTATATTCAAAGCATCTTACTTATCATGTATACACAGGTACTTATTTGTACCTGGAACAATGGAAGGTTAAGTGACTTACCCACAGTCACACGGACCTGTAGTGGGACTTGAACTCACTTTCCCAGGATCAAAGTCTACTGCACTAACCACTAGGCTACTTCTCCACTATGCAGTCATTGCAAAAGAATTTAACCAATATTCCTAGTGTCTGAGGATCTGAAGGCGATGAAACAGTGTGACAAGGCGGTGGCCGTAGCTAGAAGGTTACTAGGCTGTATAAAGAGAGGTGTGACCAGCAGAAGAAAAGAGGTGTTGATGCCCCTGTACAAGTCGTTGATGAGGCCCCACCTGGAGTATTGTGTTCAGTTTTGGAGGCCGTATCTTGCTAAGGATGTAAAAAGAATTGAAGCGGTGCAAAGAAAAGCTACGAGGATGGTATGGGATTTGCGTTACAAGACGTATGAGGAGAGACTTGCGGACCTGAACATGTATACCCTGGAGGAAAGGAGGAACAGGGGTGATATGATACAGATGTTCAAATATTTGAAAGGTATTAATCCGCAAACCAACCTTTTCCGGAGATGGGAAGGCGGTAGAACGAGAGGGCATGAAATGAGATTGAAGGGGGGCAGACTCAAGAAGAATGGCAGGAAGTATTTTTTCACGGAGAGGGTGGTGGATGCTTGGAATGCCCTCCCGCGGGAGGTGGTGGAGATGAAAACGGTAACGGAATTCAAACATGCATGGGATAAACATAAAGGAATCCTGTGCAGAAGGAAGAGATCCTCAGGAGCTTAGCCTAGAATGGGTGGCAGAGCTGGTGGTTGGGAGGCGGGGCTAGTGCTGGGCAGACATATACGGTCTGTGCTGGGGCTGGTGGTTGGGAGGTGGGACTAGTGCTGGGCAGACTTATACGGTCTGTGCCGGGGCTGGTGGTTGGGCCGCGGGGATAGTGCTGGGCAGACTTATACGGTCTGTGCCAGAGCTGGTGGTTGGGAGACTGGGTTGGTGGTTGGGAGGCGGGGATAGTGCTGGCCAGACTTATACGGTCTGTGCACTGAAGAGGACAGTACAAATAAAAAAAGTAGCACATATGAATTTATCTTCTTGGGCAGACTGGATGGACTGTGCAGGTCTTTTTCTGCCGTCATCTACTATGTTACTATGTTACTATGTTACTATGTTAGTGTGCAGTTCACTAGCTGTACTGAAATACTGATATCTGCAGCACCTAGACACTAAACACTTACACGAGCTCTATGGCTGGTGTAAGTGCTTCAGGAACTTTCCATAATCACCTTTCAATAACTAAATTATTGCTTGTTATCATACTTCTTTCAATTCTTTCTTTCTTGTGAATTTACTAAATAGCACTCAATTAGTCTCTGATTCTCGTTTGAGGAAATACCCAAGGTTCTCATGTTCTATATACATGGCTTTCAAACATAATACTTCACAATGGAAGGAAATTTGCCTTGTTTAATTTAGAATCAATGGTAACATCACATCTCAGTCTGGCTCTGCTTAATAGAAAATGCTTGCTGATGAATGTTACAGAATTATGCTCCTGATACATTATAAATCACATCATGTCTGCTTATCTGATCTGTTAAATAAAGTAAAATCTAAGGACTCGAATTGTTCTGTTCAGATTTGGAATATATGCCTGAGGCAAAGAAAGTGCAGAGCTGAAAGGGCAAAGGTTTGCCAGGGAACAAATGGAGCAAAAAGCCTCTGTTACAATTTTATGCTGTAGTAGTTACAAAGTTTAGATGGTGTACTTTCTATATACTGCACAGGAAAGAGTTCAGAATTCATGCTAAGACTGAAAAATGAATATGTTCAAGGAAGTAAATACATAACTTTTTTACTATATTAAAAATAATAATAATATCACTGGAGAATACTAATGCTGGAAGAGTATTTTTGGAATCTGCAACAGAGCAAAGATGTCAGCACAATTCATCTTCATTTAAGCGTAAATTGAAGAGACACTTGATGTGTCTGGCCTTTTCTGCATATGCTAAATATAAGGCTGATTTATTTTTTAACTTTTTGATCATCTGTTTATGAATATTGATATTAATTAGTTTAGGTTTTGTTTAATTTTGTTTGATATGTTTTATGTATTTTTATGAGTGTATATTGTTCCTCGCTCTGGATAAGGGCGAGATATAAATAATAAAATCTAAATCTTTTATGGGAGAAGACATAAAAAAATAAGAGCAGCCATACTGGATCAGACCAATGGTCCATCTAGCCCAATATCCTGTTTCCAACAGTGGCCAAGCCAGATCACAAGTACCTGGTAGAAACCCAAATCATGGCAACATTCCATGCTACCAATCCCGGTGCAAGCAGTTGCTTCCCCGTGTCTGTCTTCATAAACTTGTCCAAACCTTTTTTAAACCTAGATATGCTAACCGCTGTTACCACATCCTCCGACAAAGAGTTCCAGAGCTTATCTATTTGTTGAGTGAAAATATATTTCCTCTAATTCCTTTTAAAGGAGGAGTAGCCTAGTGGTTAGTGCAGTGGACTTTGATCCTGGGGAACTGAGTTCAATTCCCACTGCAGCTCCTTGTGACTCTGCGCAAGTCACTTAACTCTCCATTGCCCCTAGTACAAAATAAGTACCTGAATATATGTAAAACCACTTTGAATGTAGTTGCAAACACCTCAGAAAGGTGGTATATCAAGTCCCATTTCCCTTTCCCTATGTGAGATTCTACATGGAATGTTGCTACTATTGGAGTTTCTAGATGGAATGTTGCTATTCCACTAGCAACATTCCATGTAGAAGCCTAAGCAACGCAGCTGCGCAGGCTGTTTCTGTGAGTCTGACGTCCTGCAGGACTCACAGAAACAGAAGCCTGCGTGGCCACATTGCTGATCTGCAAGGGCAGGCCTCTACATGGACTGCTGCTAGTGGAGGAGTAGCCTAGTGGTTAGTGCAGTGGTCTTTGATCCTGGGGAAGTGAGTTCAATTCCCGCTGCAGCTCCTTGTGACTCCAGGCAAGTCACTTAACCCTCCATTGCCCCTGGTACAAAATAAGAACCTGAATATATGTAAACCACTTTGAATGTAGTTGTAAAAACCTCAGAAAGGCAGTATATCAAGTCCCATTCCCCCCCTAAATGTATTTCTATGCAAATTCCTTGAGTGTCCCCTAGTCTTTGTACTTTTAGAATGAGTAAAAAATCAATTTACTTCTACTCATTCTTCACCACTTAGGATTTTGTAGATCTCAGTCAGATCTCCCCTCATCTTTCTCTTTTCCAAGCTAAAGAGCCCTAACCTCTTTAGCATTTCCTCATATGAGAGGAGTTCCATCCCCTTTATCATTTTGGTCGCTCTTCTTTGAACCTTTTCTAATTCCACTATATGTTTTTTGAAATCCAGCGACCAGAACTGAATGCAATACAGCACTGCATATGTCTAGTAGCACTATGGAAATGATAAGTAGTAGTAGTAGTAGTAATACTTGAGGTGCGGTCACACCATGAAATGATACAGAGGCATTATAGTATTTTGGTCTTATTCACCATCCCTTTCCTAATAATTCCTAGCATCCTGTTTGCTTTTTTGGCTCCCATCACACACTGAGCAGAAGATTTCAGCGTATTATCTATGATGACACCTAGATCTTTTGCTTGAGTGCTGACCCCCAAGGTAGACCCTAGCATCAGGTAATTATGATTTGGATTATTCTTTACAATGTGCATCACCTTGCATTTGTCCACATTAAATTTCAATTGCCATTTGAATGCCCAGTCTTCCAGTTTCCTAAGGTCTTCCTGCAACATTTCACAGTCCGCACATGTTTTAACAACCTTGAATAGTTTTGTGTCATCTGCAAATTTAATCACCTCACTTGTCATTCTGATTTCCGTATCATTTATAAATATGTTAAATAGCACTGGTCCCAGTATGGTTCCCTGTGGCCGCATGCTGCAACACTCACTCACAGGCTCATAGCCAGGTTCTAGTCTGTCAGAACCTCCTCCTGTGACACACTTCCTGCTGCCGTTCTGGCAGAGCCTGGCTGTGACTGTGAGCCTGTGAGTGAATGTTGCAGCATGAGGCTCTTATCGGCAGCTCTTTATTTTTTTTCAGTGCTCAAAACTGCCACTGAGGAGAACTGAGCCTAAAATTAGTAAAACTTATAAGAAGATCTGACTATTGGTGGTTCAGGATTGACATTTTTAAAACCTTTTTAAAACTGTGTCAGAATTAAATGGATGCACTCAGTTACCAGAATGTGACCAAAATTACCTCCAAAACACCTTTAGATGATTTTTAACAATTTCGAGAGCATTAGAGCTAATCAGGGAGGAGCTTCTACTCTAAAACAATGATGAAACTCCAAAAACAAATGCAAATCACTTGTGATTTACCTATAGTAACTGTGCTGTAAAATGTCTGGAGATTAGCTGCCAGGGAAAAATGTTACCTGGAAATTGAGAAGTAGAGTACAATGCATATTTTTTTAGGAACAGGCATTTCTATATAAAGAGGTTAGTGCTGCAAAGAAAAGCCATGTTTACTCAGGAGGAATTTTAAAGGTGGGCTGTTTCCTTCACTCAAGAGCCATCGTACTGAAGCAACATGAGGCTGCTCATGTGTCTTCAAATACAAGAATGCATCTGGGTGTTAGCAAGGATTATGAGGGCGGAGGATATGTAGACATGGTGTCTAGCTATGAAAAAAGAATAAATTCCCAGTTGCATATTCTGCTCGATAAACTCAAGGCACAAATGTTGCTGAAAATACTGAACTAATAAATCATATAAAAAATTGGCAGTGGGTTTCTCTATATGCTTTGCTTGTAGCTGGCTGTCATTTAAAAACAAAATAAAAACCCCTAGCTATTCTGACAGCGCCACTTGTTGAAGTGTTATTGGGAAATGAGTATAGAAGCAATGAATACAATTTATTCCTACCCAGGTGTTTGTTTCAATGTTTGTGCCTGTATGTAACGCCGAGAATAAACCTTTGCAATGCTTTGAGAATAAAGCTGTCCAAGGACAAAATACCTCCATTATCCTTATTACCTGAACTTTTCATCTGCTTCCCTTCAGGGCTGTCTATTACACCCAGCACTGTTATTATTGTTCCGCTCGAGCTGATGAGGCTCTCTGGCCGAGTTCCATTTATTTGCCATGCTGTCACCAAGCACATCATCTACAGGGGAGCTCTTGCTGAAGTGCTCACTTTGATTGTATTCTGCTGATTCGAAAGATGTTTGGACACTCACTGTAATCCACCTCAGAATTGATTCTAAAAGATTAAAGTGCAGGAAGTATTAGCTCCCTGCATTTTTTCTATTTAATAAAATTTACTTATGTAATCCAGGGCTAGGGGGAGGGAGATGTGTGGGGTTTTTTCCGCATCCTCTTGTGAAATTCAAAATGGGACAAAAAAAAAAATAGAGTACTGATGCTATGGAGTTTAACTTACACTGCTGCCATGCAGAAAGTATACGGGTGAAATTTTCTATCAGAGCAAGTGTGTAGTTTTATGAACCTCTTTGAAATATATTTATTGTTAATTTGTTTTGTTACATTTGTACTCCATGCTTTCCTACTCATGGCAGGCTCAATGCAGCAGGCAATGGAGGGTTAAGTGACTTGCCCAGAGTCACAAGGAGCTGCCTGTGTTGGGAATTGAACTCAGTTCCTCAGGATCAAAGTCCACCACCCTATCCACTAGGCCACTCTTCCACAGGATGTCCATATTGTCTTAGATGTCTTTAAAGATAGTAATGATGTAGAAGAGTGAGGCTGCTACACAGACAATTAGGCAGGTGGGATGAGCACTTGGGGGGGGGGGGAATTTTATGAGTTTTGTTTGCCACTAACATGTTGGGAAGTAAAGACACACAAGTGGACTGATGTCATCCAAAAGTGCTAGCAACAAACTGGTTTTGAACAGATCAGAGCTCAACCAACATTATACAAGCCCTCTTCTTTCTCAATAATAGAACTGTCTGGACTCCTTTAAAATTGCACAGGGCAGGCCTGCAGGCAACAACAATATGCTGGTATGGCAATCAAATACAAGGAACTTCCTATGCTCTATGAGTGTCCTGTTGTTTTTAAGTTGTAGAAGGAAATCTGGGAAGTGATTCAGAAGATCTCTCGCCATCAATTATTTTTTTCTTCTCAGCCCTAAGCAGTTTATCATTGGCTTCTGCCACCAACCAACTGTGGGATACACTATTATCATTGGCACCAACACATCATGAGCAACTGAAATAATTCTGTGGGTCTTAATGTAACTTGGTGGTGGAATACTCTGCAGTTTCGTTATCAGTATGAATGATCTAAAGCATGTAAGTTACACCATGTACAGGCTTTAGAGATGGCTTGGAAACCAGTGAAAGATATGCTTGATGTGGGTCAACCATGTTGGTAATAGATATGGAGTTCTCTGTTAAGGATTTGCTATTGCAATAAGTCAGCACATTTCTTGAGAGATTAAGAGATGTTTGACCTGATTCTGGGGAATTCATGATCTGTTGTATCCCCTTATGTTTATTTTTGAGTTTGTTCATTGTTACTTTACTTTTGCTTTCTTTGTCATATTTTTGATAATCTGTATAAAGAAATTGGACACAAAATGAAGAGCTCAGAACTTTTGTGTAATGTTCTGAGCGTGCACAGCCCTTCCCATGTCTCCTCAGCTCGGTTTCTTCCACTCTGCTGAATGGACATATGACATACAAAACTGCATGGTCTTCTCAGTGGCCCAACAAAATAACTGAAAAGAACATCTCCAGTGTTTCCATGACCACTTTGAGCCTTCCTCTGTAGTTATATGAGACGTATTCTCAAAGCACTTAGACTTTCAAAGTTTCATAGCAACCTGTAGAACTTAGTCTAAGTGCTTTGAAAATGAGCCCCTATGTACCAGATAACTCAAGTCATAAGAGGATCACATCCATCGCTTCCTTGGCTTGAATTGCCACCTGAGTCCAATTCCGAAAGACCCGAGAGAATGTAATGCAGCAGAGTACTTTATGGAGCCTAATCTGCCTTGGTCTACTTATTTGAAGGTTCTTAATATACACAAAGTTTCCTTTGTACAAGTTGCTTAGGGATCCTTTTACTAAGCCATGGTAAAAAGTGGCCTGCGGTAGTGTAGGCACGTGTTTTGGGTGCACGCCGGGCCAGTTTTTACCGCATCTGCAAAAAAGGACCTTTTTAATGAGATGGGAAAAGGGCATGCGGTAAAACTGAAACCAGCACGCGCCTAAAATCGACCTGAATTCTTAACACCACCTATTGATATAGCAGTAAGAGCTCATGCGCTATATGTGAAGTGACCGGTCAGCACTCACCAACTGCCTCTATGCTAGCCTCAGATGTCATACTCAGGTCCATGACAGTGCATGCAGGTCACAGGAGCAGTTTTAGTTGGTACTGCAGTGCACTTCAGACAGGCAGACCCAGGCCCATACCCCCCTACCTGTTACATTTGTGGAGGAAACAGCGAGCTCGCCAAAATCCACCACAAACCCACTGTACCCATATATAGGTGCCCCCCTTCACCCATAAGGGCTATGGAAGTGGTGTACAGTTGTGTGTAGTGGGGAGGTTGTGGGGGTTCAGTACACAAGGTAAGGGAACTATGTTCCTGGGAGCATTTTATGAAGTCCACTGCAGTGCCCCCTAGGGTGCCCAGTTGGTGTCCTGGCATGCAAGGGGGACCAGTGCACTACAAATGCTGGCTCCTCCCACACCCAAATGGCTTGCATTTGGACGTTTTTGACATGGACATCTTTGGTTTCAAAAATCGCCGAAAGTCAGAAACGTCCATGTCTAGGGACGTCCAAATCTAAGTGCGTCCAAAATTAAGGATTTGCACGTCTCTGATGGTATTTTCAAAACGAAAGATGGACGTCAATCTTGTTTCAAAAATACGGGTTTCCCCTCCCCTGGTTTTGTTGTTTTGCAAGGACATCCAAATCGCAACTTGGATGTTTCCTTTGAAAATGCCCCTCTATGTCATTTACTATATTACTACTGTGTTTCCCCGAAAATAGGACATCCTCCGAAAGTAAGACCTAGTAGAGGTCTTGCTGCAATTTGAAAATATAAGGCCTCCCCCGAAAATAAGACCTAGCAGGGGAGGCCTTATTTTTTGGGGAAACATCGGGGTCACCCCCCCCCACCCGAGATCGCCAGCTCCCCCCCTCAATCAGCGGCTCCCCCCGCCCTCAGTCGCTCCCGGAACTAACCTCTTAACCGCTTCCTTTCACCTTCGCACTCGCCGCAAGCAGCAGGGCTGGCCACTCCTTCCTTCCGTGTCCCGCCTTCGCCTGATGTTACGTTACGTCAGGCGAGGGCGGGACATGGAAGGAAGGAGTGGCCTGCCCTGCTGCTTGCGGCGAGTGCGAAGATGAATGGTGAAAGGAAGCATTTAAGAGGTTAGTTCCGGGAGCGACTGAGGGCAGGGGGAGCCGCCGATCGAGGGGGGGAGCCGGCGATCTCGGGTGGGGGGGTGACCCCAATGTTTCCCCGAAAAATAAGGCCTCCCCTGAAAATAAGACCTAGCAGGTCTTGGGGAGCAAAATTTAATATAAGACAGTGTCTTATTTTCGGGGAAACACGGTATGTACACAGGGAAGATTGAGAGACTGGATCACCTGTGGGAGGGATGGGGGGACTGGATCATCTGCAGAGAGGGAAGGGTTCATGTCTACCAGCTCCGAGCATCAAATACAACTAGATATGCCACTGTGCACAGGGAAGTTCTGGTTGCTGTCTCACCTTTTTAATGTTTCATTACAGTCAGGAGTGATCCCAGAGGACTGAGGAAGGGTGGATGCAGTCTCTCTTCACAAAAACTGACTAAGGAGGAGATTGGGAACTATGGACTTGTGTGGTGAGTAAACTAATGAAATCACTTCTCAAACAGAGGATAGTATGATTTCTGGAATTCAATAAATTGCAGGACCCAAGACAGCATGGTTTTATTAGAGGTAGGTCTTGTCAGACAAATCTGATTAATTTCTCTTTTTTTCTTTAATGTTACATTTTATTTAATTTCAGATAATTACAGTCACTACAATGCTCATGACAAAGAAAATATCAGCAATTAAAATAAAAATAGGAAAAAATTACAAAAGGAAAATAAAATAAAATCTTTGACCTCAATAATAATGCAATTCAGGAACCAATCAAAGCATAAACAGATTCAGGAGAAAAGAAAAAAATCTAATGCTAACTTAGTTCTATACTTCCAAGCTAGCCATAGCAGATAGATCTAAATTATATCAAAACTCTTAATTCTTCCTTAGAAATAATAGCATCTAACAGCTGTTTCAGGTCAAAGAACATATATACTTTATTTCAAAATTCACTACACATGTATAAAGAAATCGCAGAACAAACCCAATACCCAACTTCTAAGCTCTAGAGCACATAGCCAAAAATTCCTGATGCCATTTCTGAGTTGATGTTGACAAATCAGGAAAAACCCTCATTTTAGAGCCAAAAAACAGCTGGTCCATTACGCGAAAATAAGCCTAAGAACTGCATTCCGATCAATCTCTGGAACAAAAATTGTGACCAGTTGGTTCTGGTAGTAACTCCACCCAATGATGATTCTAAGAACTCAGTTAGATATTGTGCATGTACCAAAGGTGGAATCATTTCATGTGATATTTTTAAAATTTCCCTCATATGTTTCCAGACCATATCCAAAGGGGCCACTAAATGTAGCTTATGGAAATTTATAAACCAGAGAGTATTCTTCCTATTCTGATTCTCGGGAGGTGGTGGAGAGGAAAACGGTAACAGAATTCAAACATGCGTGGGATAAACATAAAGGAATCCTGTTCAGAAGGAAAGGATCCTCAGGAGCTTAACCGAGATTGGATAGCAGAGCCGGTAGTGGGAGGCGGGGCTGGAGGTTGGGAGGCGGGGATAGTGCGGGGCAGACTTATACGGTCTGTGCCAGAGCCAATAGTGGAAGGCGGGACTGGAAGTTGGGAGGCAGGGATAGCGCTGGGCAGACTTATACGGTCTGTGCCAGAGCCGGTGGTGGGAGGCGGGGATAGTGCTGGGCAGACTTATATGGTCTGTGCCAGAGCCAGTGGTTGGGAGGCGGGGCTGGTGGTTGGGAGGTGGGGCTAGTGCTGGACAGACTTATACGGTCTGTGCCCTGAAGAGCACAGGTACAAATTAAAGTAGGGTATACACAAAAGTAGCACACATGAGTTGTCTTGTTGGGCAGACTGGATGGACCGTGCAGGTCTTTTTCTGCCGTCATCTACTATGTTACTATGATTCTCTAAGTATTCTAATTTTCTGTGAAGGGCAAATGTCCTTAACCAAAGAACCACAAATGTTCTGAAGATCATCAACCTTCTTCTCCAGAGACTGGTGGCATGTTGTTTGAGCTTCCGGGCTTGAGCTGAAGATGTTTTAGAAAATTCTGCCATTTGTAAACCAAAATTTGAAGGTCAGAACAGACTGAGAGATGGAATTTTGTCCCAAAGAGCTTCCAAAGTCACAATTTCGGCCTCTGCAGCATGAAGACCAAAGCTCCAGGACTGCATATTGTTAGTGTAGTTGACAATTAATGTGGGGAATGAACCAGAAAAAAAATCCCTAAAAAATCATGAAGAAAAAGTCTGAAAATGACCCAATCATCAACTAATAATTTTCTCAATGTACATTCCTACAAAAAAAAAAAAGGGTTTCTGTATGCAGACAGAGATGAAATGACTGATGCTAATCATGTCTTCCGCCACCTTCTAAAACAGGGGTGGACAACCATTATACATAGAGGGCTGCAGTGGTGTGATGGTAAATTTTTAACAAAAGGCTCTCTCCCCGGGTATAGCCAGCCCCGCAATTTGAAGGGGCAGAGGTGGGGGCGCAGAGGTGGACTGGGGGCCCCCAGTCCACCTCTGGCCCCCCCCCCCAAAATTGCAGACCTGGCTATACCTGAGGAGAGAGCCTGGGGGGGGGGCAATGCATTACTCTCTCCAGGAAAAAAAAGATTTTAATGCTCCCAGGTTCCAATCTAATTCATGTTTAATGTGGGATAAAATGCCATAAATAAATAAGTAAATAAATAAATAGAAAATCTGAATGCTAAGCACCAGATTGTCATAACATGATGTCTGTTTTAGAAGCCCTTTACAAGGAGAAAATAAAATCTCTGCACCAATATAGCAGGGTTAGGGTGTCCTTATAACCATACCCTCCAAATGACACACCGATTATGATTTATAACAAATTACTACTCTACCTGTGAAAAGTTATTCCCTTATTATACTTCCTCTGTGTACATCCGTATGCACAAGCTGGCATGTTTGAAAATACTTTTTTTTTTACAGTATCCACCCCACCTATTCCAAACCACTTCCCCACTCCCCTGGTCCCCTGAGCCACAAGGTCCCAGCACATACCTGAAGGCAGTCACCCTGGTGGTCTAGTGGATTCTTCGGGGCAGGAAAGATCCCCAGTCTTTCCTGACTGCTGCCGGCGCTGACCCTCCTGCTGCCGCATCATCTTTAAAATGGCTGCCGAGACTTACAAGGGCGGCCTTGCAAGACTCTAGCAGAAGTCTCGTGAGGCAGCCGCTCTAAGTCTCGGCAGCCATTTTGAAAGAGCAATGCGGCAGCAGGAGGGTCAGCGCCAGCAACGGGCAGGAAAGACTTTGGGGAGTTTTCCTGCCCCAAAGTATCCACTAGACCAGCAGGGCGGCTGCCTTCGGGTATGTGCTGGGACCCTGCAGCTCGGAGGGAGGAGAAGCAAACTGGCTCACCCTGCCTGAACAACCGGATCTTGCGAGCCGGTGTGAGCCGGCTCTAGCAAACCACTGGCTGCATGTATGTCAGTATTATCTCTAGTGGGCCACAACATTATGTAATGTCAGAACTGGAAATGCACAGAGCTCCAGAGACCTTCTATGATAAATAAGTAAATAAATAGAATTCAAACTAAAAATTATGAAAACAAACTGCTAGAGTGGCTATTCTGAAAGTATTTGCAAAACACATTATTTAAAAATCACCAAAACTCTGGTTAATAACAATTTCTGTATATACTTCCCATGGTCTCATGAGCCGCATAAAATCCAGTGGTGGGCTACAGGTTGCCCACCTCTGTTCTGAAAAGTGTCAGACTGTGTGAACCATTCTCAATTAACCTTCCATAGACAAATTGTGAGAATGCTGCAGCTTCTCACACAGGTGCCTTGCCAGCTGATATCCATGACCAAACCCTGTGGAAATCTGAAGCTGAACTTGTCCAGGATATTTCTTTCCCAAACTAGTAATTTGCATAGAAGAGATTTGAGTTGGTTACTCTAGACCCTGTTTGGTCTCTTATGTTTACAGAACAATATCATGCTCCCTCAAAGCCATGTTACCAATTTTTTTTCTTTGACATTGCACACCTGTGAGTCTTATAATTTTTGGGCTCACTGCTCACAGAGCATATGCACACCTTATGCATGAAGGGCTTGTGCCTGAAAATGAAGGATACAATTTTCTTTCTGGCTACCTTTTGTGAAGGTCAGTGCACAATGTCCCTCTTCTCCTGCTGTTCTGAAAATCAGTGTCATGCTCTCTGATGCCTGAAACGAGAATATTCTTGTCAATATATCAAAAGAAAGTAACCTCAACTAAATCACGACTCCCTAGGCATCCTTATAACCCCTATTTCCTAAATAGTTCACATGCTTATCTGCATTCCCTGTACTAGAATGATCTAGACCAATTCAATATATGGGATTTTGAAGTTTAAGATATTTAACTGGTGTTCACTGCAAGTTCCAGGTGCTGCATCGTGCATGGGTCGACAGTTTGGTGCACTCTGCCCTCCCTGTCACTATTCAAACATTGTGCACAAAAGAAAAAGACTTGGATTTAATGAAAGTTACTAGTTTGTTTGTTTTTTAAGCAAACCTGAAACACTCCTGTCATCTTACTAGAATGTACAGTGAATAACTAAGGGGTCCTTTTACTAAAGTGCGCAGAAATATGGCCTGCAGTAGTGTAGATGTGTTTTGGGCACACACAGATTCATTTTTTAGCGCACCTGTAAAAAAGACCTTTCTTTAAATTTTTTCCAAAAATGGACGTGCGGCAAAATGAAAATTGTCATGCATGAGACCTCACCGCCAGCCATTGACCTAGCAGTAAAGTCTCACGCAGTAACCAGGCAGTAATGACCTACATGCACCAAATGCCACTTGACATGCATAGCTGACGCATGCCAGAAAATAAAAAATATTTTTCGGACACGCGCCAAAAATGAAATTTCCACAAGGGCCACATGGTAGCCAGGTGGTAACTCGGAATTGGTGTGCGTTGGGCTCACGTAGGCGCTTATGCAGCTTAGTCCTGTTTGAAAAGGCACGCTAACTGTGTAGATGCCCGTAATATTCCTATGGGAATCTACATGGTTAGCACATGCTAATTACTAGCGTGTGCAAAAAACACTAGCATGCCTTTGTAAACATGGCCCTAATTTAAGAAGCCTAGGTATAGGAGAAAAACACTCATAATTTAAAAAAAAAGAAGAAGAATTTGTGCAACTTCTTTAGAGGTCTATTTACGAAACAGTGCTAATGGCTGTCCATGTGCTGGTGCCGACACAGAATGGACGGCCGCTACCACTGTTTAGTAAATTGGAGCATTAGTTTGAACTTGCTGTCTCTCTTCTTTTATTTTTAATGTCCTTTTTTTTTTTGTTTCTCACCTCTCTTATCTTATACAATTTTGCTCTCCTTTTCATTTATCCATACCACATTCCTAATCAGTTTCCCCTCATTTCTCGTTCATTTCTCTCATCATTTTTGCGTTCCCATTTTCTTTGTCCCAAAATTGAAAAAAAAACAAATGCTGGGTTTATTAATTTAAGCTCCTAAATTTGTGACCTATTTTCAGCTGAGCATAGTTTTGTTTAGTTTATTTAGTTTTGATATACCGCCCTTTATACATTCAGAACGGTTTACAAAATTGACTAATAAAAATAATAGCAGTATTTAAAAGAAATAGGAACTCCAACTTTAAAAACAAAGAGAAATAAGTAAAGTCAGAAACAAAAGAACAAAGTTAAATACCTTAGGGAGCCAAAGGACTACCAGCCAGTCGTGCCTGTGCACCATCTCAGGAATCCACGGAAAAGGCCTTGGTAAAAAGATGGATCTTAAGGGTAACCTTAAAATGCTGGTAAGACTGCTCTTTACCTAACACAAAAGGGAAAGAATTCCAAAGGAAAGGACAGACTTGAAGAAAAAAATGCAGAATGCCTGGTGGTCTGAAGTCATGTATGTGCTAAGGTGGAGATCGATATCTGGTTTCCGGAGGCTGATCACAGTGATCGTATCGGTCTATATGGGACAATTAGAGAGAAGAGATATGCTGGAACCTCCATGAAAATGACTTTTGGGTTCATTTTCGAAAGAGAAGGACGTCCATCTTTCGACATAAAGGGACGTCCTTCTCCCAGGGTCATCCAAATCGGTATAATCGATACCCGATTTAGGACGTCCCCAACTGCACTCAGCCGCAAGGACGGCCAAAGTTCAAGGGGGCGTGTCAACGGTATAACGAAGGCGGGACGTGGGCGCCCCTAACACTTGGACATCCTTGACCCATAATCGAAAAAAACAAGGATGCCCCTGATGAACGCTTGGACGTTTTCACCTGGACCTGTTTTTCTTACAACTAAGGCACAAAAAGGTGCCTGAAATGACCAGATGACCACCAGAGAGAATTGGGGATGACCTCCCGTTACTCCCCTAGTGGCCACTAACCCCCTCCCACCCTCAAAAAACATCTTTCAAAATATGTCATGCCAGCCTCAGATGTCATACTCAGGTCCGTGACAGCAGTATGCAGGTCCCTGGAGCAGTTTTAGTGGGTGCAGTGCACTTCAGACAGGCGGACCCAACCCCATTCCCTCCCCACCTGTTACGTTTGTAGAGGAAACAGCGAGCCCTCCAAAACCCACCACAAACCCACTGTACCCGCATCTAAGTGCCCCCTTCACCCGTAAGGGCTATGGTAGTGGTGTACAGTTGTGGGTAGTGGGGTTTGGGGGGGGGTTAGCACACAAGGTAAGGGATTTATGCACCTGGGAGCAATTTATGAGTCCACTGCAGTGCCACCTAGGGTGCCCGGTTGATGTCCTGGCATGTCAGGGGGACCACTGCACTACAAATTCTGGCTCCCCCCACGACCAAATGGCTTGCATTTGGTCGTTTCTGACATGGACTTCTTTGTTTTTCAAAATCGCCGAAAATCAGAAACAACCATGTCTAAGGACGTCCAAATCTAGGGACGGTGAAATTTAAGGATTTGGATATCCCTGATGGTAGTTTCGAAACGAAAGATGGACATCCATCTTTTTTTGAAAATACAGGTTTCCCCGTCCCTGAATCGGGCCATTTTGCAAGGACTTCCAAATCGAAACTTGGACGTTCTTTTCGAAAATGCCCCTCTCTATGGGTTAACATTACACCTAAGGCCCTTATTTTAGAAGCTCAATTTCTGTTTTTGGACATCCAAATACCAATTTTATAAAGTCAGGATATGGATGTCTTAAAACTGCCGTACGTCCATATGGCAAGGGGCCGTGGTCTGGGTGTATTTGGGCAGGACTAGAGAGGGGCCAAAATGTGTATGGCCAATTCTGATTTCAGAAGGGGAAAGGACAACCATGTCCAAAAATATCCTTATTTAGACCTGAACTTGGCATGTCCAGGTTATATAAAGGTGCTCCAATTGAGAAGTTCTCATTTTCTCATAGTCTCCGTGTTATGATCACTGTTGTAAAGTGGCCCCAGCACTGTTATCTCTTGCACCTGATCACGTGGTACACTAAAGACTAGATCTAGACCCCCCCCCCAAAAAAAAAAAAAAAACAGATGCTCCATAAAGCAAATCTTGAATCCATCTAAGAACTTTACCTCCCTAGCATGCCCTGACATTACATTTATCCAGTCAATATTGGAGTAATCGAAACCACCCAATATTACTGCATTACTCAGTTTAACTTCCCTCATTTCTGCTAACATTTCTACATCTATCTGTCTACTATGGCCAGGCAGGTGTACTACACTCCTATCACTATCTTTTCCCCTTCAAACATGGAATTACTATTCATAAGGATTCCAAGGTGTATTTTATATCATATTACTACTTCTTCTACTACTACTATTACTACTACTACTACTACTTATCATTTCTATAGTGCTACTAGATGTATGTAGTGCTGTACACTTGAACATGAAGAGACAGTCCCTGCTCGACAGAGCTTACAATCTAATTAGGACAAAAAAAGATAAGGGAATATTAAAGTGAGGATGATAAAATAAGAGTTCTAAACAAGTGAATAAGGATTAGGAGTTAAAAGCTGCATCAAAAAGGTGGGCTTTTAGCTTAGATTTGAAGACAGCCAGAGATGGAGCTTGACGTACCAGCTCAGGAAGTCTATTCCAGGCATATGGTGCAGCAAGATAAAAGGAACGGAGTCTGGAATTAGCCATGGAGGAGAAGGGTGCAGATAAGAGAGATTTACCCAGAGACCGGAGTTCCCTGGAAGGAATGTAGGGAGAGATGAGAGTGGAGAGGTACTGAGGAGCTGCAGAGTGAATGCACTTATAGGTCAATAAGAGGAGTTTGAACTGTAAACGGAAACGGATAGGAAGCCAGTGAAGTGACTTGAGGAGAGGGCTAATATGAGCATAATGGCACTGGCGGAATATTAGTCGTGCAGCAGAATTTTGAACAGATTGAAGAGGAGAGAGATGGCTAAGTAGTAGTAGTAGTAGTAATAGTAGGAGACCTGTGAGAAGCAAGTTGCAATAGTCTAAGCGAGAGGTGATAAGAGTGTGGATGAGGATTCTGGTAATGTGCTCAGAAAGGAAAGGGCAAATTTTGCTGATATTATAAAGAAAGAAACGACAGGTTTTAGCAGTCTGCTGAATATGTGCAGAGAAGAAGAGGGAGGAATCGAAAATGACCCCAAGGTTATGGTAAGAGAACTGATTGAGCTATAGCCAGAAAGTATTTTATGCTTAAGCTAGACCATATTGCTCTTAACTGATGCAATCTGAAATTAAATTTTTTTTGCCAAAGCTGTAATTTGATCATCAAAAGATAAATTTGAATCAAGTATAACACCTAAGATTTTAGACATATTAGTTATCTGCAAAACTCATGTAGCCAGTTTCAAAAATTTGTTAGGTAATAAATCATAATCATGAAACCACACAATCCTTGTCTTTTGCTTATTCAGCTTCAGAAAGTTGACACTAGCCCACGAATCAATCAAATTAATATTATCAATTAACATAGATACAGTGTTTTCAAAAGTATCCAAAACAGGACATAGTAAAAAGATGTCATCAATATATGTCATTATTTGTAACCAAGAGATGATAACCAAGCACCTAACAGTCTCATATAAATGTTAAACAACAGTGAAGACAATGGAGACTCCTGGGGCACTCCACAACCAGGTAGTCAAGAATCAGAAAAAAATCCCATTTGTATATACCAGATAAGATCTTTTCCCCAAAAACTCAGAAAACCATTTCTTTCCTCCCGATACCCAATTCTGCAAGTTTATACAACAACAAAGAATGGTCTACAGCTTCGAAGGTTGCAGAGATATCAAATTGCAACAGAACTGCCTGACCTCCTCTACTCAAAATATTTCTGATTTCTGAAATTAGAGAAATAAGTAAGGTCTCGGTACTATATGAGGGACGAAATCCATGTTCTGTGTAATGCAAGCAATCATTAGAAAAAATAAACTTATGAAACATTAATGCATTACCCCCCTTATATCTTATGCCTGTAATGAACTGCTTATCCAATCTACTTTATAATTTACTTTTAACATTTATGAACTTTATTGTAACTTTACTTTGTATTTCTCACTCCGGAAATGGTGATCGCCATTACGGAATATTGTAAGCCACATTGAGCCTGCAAAAAGGTGGGATAATGTGGGATACAAATGTAACAAATAATAATAATAATTGGAAATAATTTGAATTTACACACGCATTTTTTAGGTATAGTCTAAAAAGAGGAACACAATTTCTAACGCGCGTAGCTGAAAAGAGGGCTTAGCCATGGGAGGAGTGTGGGCGTGTCGGGGGCAATACTCAAATTTACATGCACTGTTTTATAATTCTGACACAGGTTTTTACAGTGGCGTAAATGGCCGCGCCTACACGTAGATGCATTCCCTGGCCCTATGTGCTATTCTTTAAACTCTGCCTAACTTTAGACGTGGTTTATAGAATAGTGCTAAGCACTTTTTTTGGACGTGTCTATATTTTAGATGCCATTTACAGAATCTGGCCCTAACTGGACATTTTCCGCAGCACTAGCCAGTTAAAAGCCCCTGAATATGACTGGTTAGCTCTGAACAAGCAGTTTAACTGGCCAGAATCCACTTCTGGCCAGTTAAATCACTTTGAATATTGATCCCACTAATCTTATCTAGAAAATAAACACCAAGTTTAGTTTCAGAAGATGACTACAACTTCAATCATAAAATATGAATGAAAGTTAGAACCAAAGGAATGCCATTTTGGTATATTTAAGAGCTTTTCAATTAAACTATTGATATTAATGCAACTATCAGGCACAGTGTGACAAAAAGCTGAGCAGATGTTTCACTTCCAGGTGTTCTGAATAATCCAGGTGTTATCATGTATTAGCATTGTGTACAGAGATAGAAAACGGATTCCCAGCCCTTACCTATAGCTTTATCTCTCTATCATTCCTTGAAATGAACACATTTTTATGATGAATTTAATGATTACTTTTCACTAACCCACTGGGAATAGTCTATTTCCTTTGTAGACAATGATCTCTTATGTATTTGTCAATTGATGATGTTAGAGGATCTATTACTATTACATTGTATATAATCTACATGAGATGATTTATTTTTTTAAATAGGTTACAACAGTTCATTACAGTTGGAACCTATATTTGGGTTTTGTTTTGTTTTTTTAGATTTGTTATGTTTATGTTGTTTCCCAGTGATTGTAAGTTAAATTAATATTTTGCTGTTTGGTCAAGTATACTATAAAAGCTGCATATAAATTTAATAGATCAAATATTTTAAAAGACCTGTAGTATAAAATATTTTTCTCTGTTTTGATTTCTATTTTGCAGAAATATGTCCCTTCCCTGCTTTCCCATTGCCACATCAGTCATGCGGCAATGTTTTGACAAGACTAATGTGATACAACCAGCCTGGAGCAAGTCAATGGAATGAGTCAAAAACAGTTGTGCTGATGGCCTTGATGTTGCTTCTGGTTTTGACACATAGTTAAACTTCAAACAGACTGTTTGGTTTTTTTTTCCTGTCTACTGCTTAATGTAATGATTCTCCCCCCTCCCCCTCCCCCTCCCCACTTCCCTCTTCCACCCTCATCTCTTTTTCATACTGTAGTATAGCAGATGATAGAGGAATGTTCTTGCCATGTTAGTCCACTTTAAGGATAATAAATAAAAACAAAAGAAAGGAAAATAAAATAAGATAAGGAAAATAGTAGATAAAGAGAGACATTTTCAATATGATGTCTGAGTTCAACTTTGGATGTTTTGCTTAAAACATCCAGAATCCAAATAGCAAATATAGCCATTTTTGAAACAGCAAAATGTCTACCTTTTTCTCTTTTTTTTTTTTCAAAAATGGCCACATGCTAGATAGTTTTGTGCTCTGTGCGTTTATCTTTTCGGTCCATTTTTGAAAAAAAAAAAAAAAGTACAAGTGCAAAATGCACAAAATCAAGTCACTGGGATGTAGGAGGATCCAGCATTCAGGTAGGCCGGGTAGGGGCATGCCGAGCAGCCGCACATAACATGGCGGCTGCTGCCCGGCAGCTCCTGCTTCAGAGCGACCCTTCCTTTCCAGCTTCTCCATCGGCGATTGAAATGATGCGGCAGGAGACCCGCTTGCCGTTGGTTGGGAAGCCAGAAGGGGCAGGGCTACAGGGGAAAGCATACAAGCTGCCAACGAGGGCTAGGGAGCCTCTTGTTGGCAGCGTTCTTAGTAGACTGGCCACACAGACAATCGAGGAGAACAATGGGGCACCCTAAAGGGCACTGCTGTTGACTTCATATAAAAGCTTCCAGGGGCACATCTCACTGTTTCACCCTTATATTGTATGGTGAGCCCTACAAAACCTACCAAAAACCTACTGTACATAACTATACACCACTACAATAGCTCTTATGGCTGCAGGAGTCACCTATATGTAGGTACAACAGGTTTTTGGTGGGTTTGGAGGACTGAAACATTCCACCACAAGTGTAACAGAGTAGATTATTGGCCTGTGTCCCCTCCTCCTCCTCAGAGCACTGCATTGACCACTAGGCTACTCCAGGAATCTGCTTGCAGCACTAATGAGACTGGCTATAACATCTGAGGCTGTCACAGAGGCTGGTATGTATTGTTTCCTTTACATCTTTGGGGAGGGGAAGGGGGGTCAGTGACTACTGGGTGAGCAAGGGGAGGTCATTCCTTTATTCCGCCAGTGGTCATCTGGTCATTTAGGGTACTTTTTTGTGGCTTTAATCATTATTAAAATTTGTCTAGCTCAAAATGTCTTAATCCTGGATGTTTTCATTTTGTTCCATTATGGCTGAAAAACATCTAGGTCTTAGGAACGCCCAAATCCTGCCTTTAACACACACCCCCAACATGCCCCCTTGAGATTTGTATGCACTGCAGATGAGCAGCATAGAAAAATCTCTGGAAAATGGCCTTTGAAAATGCTGACTTGGACGTTTTTGAAAGAAAATTGGGCTGTGGACGGTGCAACACGACTGCAAGGCTGAAGAGATAAGTGCACCTTAGAACCCTTAAGTTATAAATAAGCAAGGTTCAAGGTTTAGAAATTTAACATCTAGGAGGTTTTTTTGAAGCCTATGATGAATGAAAGGGGGCTCCCTAAGGTTGTAAGATAAATCAACAACGGAGTTCCTCTTAGCATTTGAGGCTTTTCCTCTCTTCAATCATAAAGGACGACGCATCACTTTAAAGTTATTATTTGGATATCTTTAATTTACTTTATCCCAGACTGATACTTTGTGATATTCCAAAGCTCTGATTTGATATTTAGAAAAAAAATGTTAGACCTGAAAGGGTGAATTGTGAGTTCTTTGTAACATTTTTGTGTAAAAATTAAAACTGAGTAGTTCACTTTACAGGAAAAAATTTTTAGACTGTCTGCTTTGAGTCAAAAGCCTCTGTTTTCTTTTTACATACTGACTTTTCACTAATTTCAAAGAGAAAGTCAGAACATACTCTCACCTTCATACTTGCTGCAGACATTTGTGCCCTGCTTTTTGTACATGTAGAAATACAAAATATGGCCTTCAGAATGTCTCACATAACTATTGCTAAAACCATGTGGTCCACCAAACAGTGGGCATACCTTAAAGTGTATCTGGATTTGCAAAGAACAAGCATTAAAGAAACTTCAGACCGCTCAAAACATGGCAGCTAGGCTTATCTTCGGAAAAACGCGATTTGAAAGCGCAAAATCCCTCCGCAAAAAACTACACTGTCTCCCAATCAAAGAATGCATTGCTTTCAAAATCTGCACTCTGGTTCACAAAATTATCTACGGTGAAGCCCCCGGATACATAACAACCACTTAACAGCACTTGTATAAGAAAGCTGGCAGCATACCACTTGTAGTACCATTCTGCAAATATGAAATGCTGAGAGATTGATACTGCAAGCAGTATGCCTCCGACTTTCTTATACAAGCGCTGTGTTTATGCCATATATTGTACATGTTCTGATTTTCATTGCATCGCTGGATGTGACAGGTAGTTTTCACTCCTGATGCAGGCACATATGCCAAAACACAGCCGTATCGAGTCTAGTACTCACTAGGCAATTGGAATTGTTGATAGAATTAAAGGCGTTGAATCACACTCCTGGAATCCTTCTTTCTTTTTTGCCTCACTTTCTTTTTTTTTTGGTTTGCTGTTACACATTTGTGAGGTCTTGGGCCTCCTTCCTTTGTTTTTTGATTTTAAAATCTCTAAAAGATACATACATCCTACTAGTTAGACATGATGTTCCCACTCTGTGGAATGATCTTCCCCTAGAGTTGTGGTAAGTCACCTCACTGATGTCATTTAAGAAAGCAACTTAAGGCATTTATTTCAAAGGGTATATTATTAAAGATTTATTATGGATAAGTTGCTTGATTGCATCAGATGTGGAGGATATTTTTTTTTTTGTTTTAAGTTTTATAATTGCAATTTTTTTTAGTATTATTATTTTTAGTATTCCTTTGATTTTGTCTTGTTTTTTGTTTTTGTTTTTTATGATTATGTTGTATCTTATGTATGTTTTTTGTTACCCATTTAGATTACTTGGATAATACAAGCTTTAAAACAGATAGATAAATAAATAAATGTTGACATACGTTTGGGAACTATATGCTCCCAAATTACATATTACTGTACTACATGCTGTCAATGAAAATCTAATGAATATTATATTTCCTGAATTATGAACCAATTTTCAACCTGTTCAAATGTCCGCATGATGAAAGAGGAGGTGGCTGTGCATCCACCATTATGGGGCCCTTTTACAAAGCGGCGGAACCCATACTGCTGCTTTGCCTTGCACCAATCCGGCAGTAGTGCCTGCCCCCATCATGCACCATTTCTGATGCTGCAAAAATACATTTATCTTTTCAGCACCAGGGACTTACTTGGCAGTAAATGGGCAGTCCTGTGTGCTGCCCGGTTACCACCAATTTAGCGTGCAAGCCCTTACTGCCTCCTAAATAGGTGGCAGTAAAGGTTCCCCCAGGAAATGATCGCATGGCGAGTGTTCACCTTACTGCGCAGCCATTTCCTTTTAAAAAAAATACTTTTACCGGGGAGTGGTAAAAGGGAGCCTGGGTGTGCAGCAAACCCACGTGCCAATGCCACTGCAAGGTCCCTTTTACCACCGCTTGGTAAAAGGGGCCCTATATTTCTCTTCTGTTCTCATCCTTTAGGAAGCTACAGGAACAAGCAGGAACTCTTGAATGGAGGAGTAGCCTAGTGGTTAGTACAGCGGACTTTGATCCTGGGGAACTGGGTTCAATTTCCACTGCAGCTCCTTGTGACTGTGGGCAAGTCACTTAACCCTCCATTGCCTCTGGTACAAAATAAGTACCTGTATATATGTAAACCGCTTTGAATGTACTTGCAAAATACCACAGAAAGGCTGTATATCAAGTCCCATTTCCCATCCCTTACCACATCCAACATCAGTTCCAACAATACACAGAAATCTATGGGGTGCTTTCTCAGGTACTAGAACATCTTAGTAGATTTCAGTTAGGAATTCACAGTGTTGCCAAGTACACAAAACCTTGTCTAATATGATAATAGGTATGGGACATATTAATTATGTCATAATGTTCTAATCTAATCATTGAAAGGCATGTAGAGACACATTTTCATTCCAGAAATCTTTCTAACAAAAACTTAACTGTATACAGTTATATGTCTATTCAGTGATGATAAACATTCAAATGCTGCCACTGAATATTTTATTTATTTATTTGTTGCATTTGTATCCCACCTATTTGCAGGCTCAATGTGGCTTATTTAGTACCATGCTGGCGATCGTCAGTTCCAGTATGACAAATACATGGTGATATCATGGTAGAGATCATGAGTGACAGACACATTATGGAATCGGGAAGGAGGAAGAGTTATGTCCATTTCGAGTATTAGATTTGTTGTGTTGCAGGGTTCAGGCATTTAAGTTGGATCATTCGGATATGCCTTTTTGAACAGGTAAGTTTTTAATGACTTCCGGAAGTTTGATAGGTCTTGCGTTGTTTTCACAGCGTTTGGTAGTGCGTTCCATAGTTGCGTGCTTATGTAGGAGAAGCTGGATGCATAGTTTGATTTGTATTTGAATCCTTTGCAACTTGGGTGGTGGAGATTTAGGTATGTGCATGTTGCTCTTGTTGTGTTTCTGGTTGGTAGGTCAATGAGGTCTGTCATGTATCCTGGGGCATCGCAGTAGATAATTTTATGAATTAAAGTGCAGATTTTGAACGCAATACGTTCTTTGATTGGGAGCCAGTGCAGTTTTTCTTGTACGGGTTTGGCGCTTTCAAATCTCGTTTTTCCGAATATAAGCCTGGCTGTGATGTTTTGAGCTGTTTGGAGTTTCTTTATGATTAGTTCTTTGCATCCCGCGTAGGTTCTATTACAGTAGTCTAGGTGGCTTAGTACCATTGATTGTACTAAATTGAGGAATATTTCCATCGGGAAGAAAGGTTTTATTCTTTTGAGTTTCCACATTGAGTGGAACATTTTCTTTGTTGTAGATTTCGCTTGGCTTTCTAGCGTGAGGTTTTGGTCAATTATAACTCCGAGAATTTTCAAGCTGTCTGAGGAAAGGTGTAGTCTGGGATGTTTATATAGGTGGGTTTGTTCGTGTTGTATTGGGATGAGAGGATGAGACAGTATGTTTTATCAGCGTTAAGTTTTAGTTGGAATGCATCCGCCCATGAGTTCATGATTTTCAGGCTGAGTTTGATTTCATTGGTGATTTCTGTTAGATAATGTTTGTAAGGGATGTATATCATGACATCATCTGCATAGTTGTAGGGGTTAAGGCCTTGGTTGGCTAGGGATTTGGCTAGTGGGGTCATCATTAGGTTGAAAAGGATCAGTGATAGTGTTGATCCTTGGGGTACTCCACAGTCTGTTTTCCATGGTTATGATATGTTCGAGTGCGATTTCACTTGATATGTTCTAGTGGTTAAGAAACCCTTAATCCAGCTAAGTACACTTCCACCAATCCCGAATATAGATTTTTGTACTTTATTTTATTCAAAAATGTAGAATCCCCAAAAATCTACTTATCTTTGCTGGATTACAATAGAAAATGCACAGAAAAATTATAACATACATAACAAAACACTGACATCATATTTAACTAGACAGTAATCACCTACTATTGTAAACCACTTTGATTGATTAGAAAGGTAGTATATAAATTCTTAAACTATTTTTTTTTAATGTGTATTTTTAGAATATCTCTAATTTGTCAGAAACATCATCACATGCAAGCTCTGGCATTACTCATTTCTCACTGAATGCATGCTAAAATAGTACAGTTTTTAAAAATCTTTTTAAATGCCTCCATATTTCTCGATGATCTCACAGAAGACAAAGTGTTCCAGGGTTTTGGTCCAGCTATGTAAAATGGATGCCCTATATTCATCCAGGTGGATTGAATGAAAGAACAAAATGTGTAATAAATTCAGTAATATAACCATAACAGAGGAGAGGAAAGAATAAAAGAACTATATACCAACAAAACTTTCCCAGTATCCTCAAAGAGCAAGCTAAACAGGGCCTATTAATTCGCCCACATTCATTATTGTCAATGTCACAATCCAGAGATAGAACTAAAGTGGACATTAAATACTAAACCAGAGAAAAAAAGCCTCAGAGCCCCACCTCCAGCAGTAAATTTTAGCGAGGCTTTATGGGCAATTACTTCACAAGCATAACAAACCCCTGTGAGTGATTCACAATCAATTCTGTGCAATGCAGAAATTACAGTGAAAAAAATCATTAGAAACAGAAACATAACGTATCTGCTTTAACTGAATGTGGGTAAATTAATAGGCCTTGCTTAGTTTGCTCTTTGAAAATACCAGGAGAGTTTTGTAGGTATATAATAGATTCAGTGACCCATAAATGGCAATTCTATAACAGTGCGCTAAAGGTTAAGCATCAAAATGCTGGGCGCTAAGCTTGACTTCTGTAACAGCATCTGGGAACACAGAATCCATTCTAGAATGTTAGGATAACTCAGCATTTATATGCCAACAGTTAGACGTGCGCACACTTAACACTAGCAGGGGCATTTTCGAAAGAGAAGGACACCTATCTTTCGACACAAATCGGGAGATGGGCGTCCTCTCAGGGTCGCCCAAATCGGCATAATCGAAAGCTGATTTTGGGCATCCCCAACTGCAGTCCGTCGACAGTGTAGTGAAGGTGGGACTGGGGCGTGCTTAAGAGATGGGCATCCTTGGCCGATAATGGAAAAAAGAAGGGCATTTGGTCGACTTTACTTAGTCCATTTTTTTCACGACCAAGCCTCGAAAAGGTGCCCACACTGATCAGATGACCACTGGAGGGAATCGGGGATGACCTCCCCTTACTCCCCCAGTGGTCACCAACCCCCTCCCACCCTAAAAAAAATAAAATTTTACCAGCCTCTATGCTAGCCGCAAATGTCATACCCAGTTCCGTGACAGCATTATGCAAGTCCCTGGAGCAGTTTTAGTGGGTGCAGTGCACTTCAGGCAGGCAGATCCAGGCCCATCCCCCCTCCCTGTTACACTTGTACTGGTAAATGTGAGCCCTTCAAAACCCATCCAAAACCCACTGTACCCACATGTAGGTGCCCCCTTCACCCCTTAGGGCTATGGTAGTGGTGTACAGTTGTGGGGAGTGGGTTTGGGGGGAGGGGGTTGGGGGCTCAGCACACAAGGTAAGGGAGCTATGCACCTGGGAGCAATTTGTGAAGTCCACTGCAGTGCCACCTAGGGTGCCCGGTTGGTGTCCTGGTATGTGAGGGTGACCAGTGCACTACGAATGCTGGCTCCTCTCACAACCTAATGCCTTCAATTTGGTCGTTTTTGAGATGGGCGTCTTCGGTTTCCATTATGGCTGAAAACCAGGGACGACCATCCCTAAGGTCGACCTAAATGTTGAGATTTGGGTGTCCCCGACCATATTATTGAAATGAAAGATGGACGTCCATCTTGTTTCGATAATACGAGTTTCTCCGCCCCTTCGCCGGGACGTGCTTAGAGATGGGCACTCTTAGAGATGGGTGTCCCCGTTCGAAAATGCCCCTCAATATGATGCAAGCATAATAGTGATAGAATATCTAATAAGCACAAAATTAAAACATTCAAATAACATTGCTATGATCCTAATGTTTTGCTATAATATAGCTTATCATATAGTTGAGGGGCCAAATGCAGATTTATAGATGGGGACAAGATGTGTGATATA
The DNA here is from genome assembly GCF_901765095.1 of Microcaecilia unicolor. Lineage (NCBI taxonomy): Eukaryota > Metazoa > Chordata > Amphibia > Gymnophiona > Siphonopidae > Microcaecilia > Microcaecilia unicolor. The sequence continues at coordinate 599,411,440 of NC_044031.1, forward strand.
GAGTCAGTTGAGATAAATAAATGGGTGGCTAAACTGAAGGCAAGTTCTTTGTACAGTTAATCAGGATACAAGGAACTGGTCTAAGTTGCAGTGTATGTAGCAAGCTAGTCCGGGTGCAGAATGAGTATATAGTCAGTCACCCTAAGTATTAACGGCTTAGAAGAGCCAGGCTTTTACCTGCTTCCTGGAGTAGAGGTAGTCTTGAGTTAGACGTAACCCCTTACCTGCTTCCTGAAGTAGAGGTAGTCTCGAGTTAGATGTAACCCCTCAGGGAGTAAATTCCAGAGCGTGGGGGCTACTCCTGAGAAGGCTTGCTGGCGTGTATCATATTGTACAATTTCTTTTAATGAGGGGACAGATAGCGATGATCCTTAAGAGGACCTTAACGGTCGCAAAGGTGTGTGAAGAGCTAGCTTATTCTTTAAGTACTCTGGTCCATTTTGTCTGAGGGCCTTGAAAATCAAACAGAGTTTTAAATTTAGCTTTCTAAAGTACTGGTAGCAAGTTTAGTACTGTAATGGTACTGGTGAGTAGAATTACTAATAGAAATTTCACATTTTATGTTCAGCTTCACAATAATTTCTGGCTATGTATTCATGATATATATGTTAACAATCAGCTTTACTTTAATACAAGTAGGGGTAAGTTAGAGCATGGTAAACCTCTGGAAATAGGGGATCATTCTTCATAAAAGTGCAATCATGCAAGATTAAAGATGAGTTCTTTTGATGAATGAATAAATAAATCAACAAAGAAATAATGACCCATAAAACTTAAATTGTCTGTAATTTGGAAGGGATTTTTCTTTACTTATAGGTAATTTTTCTCTTTTGTTGTCTATTCTACTACTACTACTACTACTTAACATTTCTATTAACATGTCTATTAGATTGTAAGCTCTTTGAGCAGGGACTGTCTCTCTTTGTTAAATTGTACAGCGCTGCGTAACCCTAGTAGCGCTCTAGAAATGTTAAGTAGTAGTAGTAGTAGTAGTATTCATACACACATATGAGAGACAGGCCTTTACAATTTGATCCCATAGGGCTTGATTCACACAAATGAAGTTTGGTCTAAAAGGAAAAAATTAATGAAAAGTTCAATTTATGCTGCATAGCATAAAATAGATACTTGGAAAAAGAGCATTTTTTAGAAATATATACACATGTGAACAGTGGTATTTACACATATTATTACACACACACATGTAAATACTAATTTCAGAAAGGAGACATGGTTGTGGCATGGCTTGGTGGGACTAAAATCTACCCATGTTCTACTCATTTTATAAAAGGGAATAGGTTTTACACCAGCTCAAAGACATAAGTACATAAGTATTGCCATATTGGGACAGACCAAAGGTCCATCAAGTCCAGCATCCTGTTTCCAACAGTGGCCAATACAAGTCACAAATACCTGGCAAGTTCCCAAAAATGTACAAAACATTTTATACTGCTTATCCCAGAAATAGTGGATTTTCCCCAAGTCCAATTTAATAATGGTCTATGGACTTTTCCTTTAGGAAGCCGTCCAAACCTTTTTTAAAACTCTACTAAGCTTTATCACATTCTCTGGCAATGAATTCCAGAGTTTAATTACATGTTGAGTGAAGAAAGCTTTTCTCCGATTCGTTTTAAATTTACTACTTTGTAGCTTCATCGCATGCCCCCTAGTCCTAGTATTTTTGGAAAGTGTAAACAGACGCTTCACATCCACCCATTCCACTCCACTCATTAATTTATAGACCTCTATCATATCTCCCCTCAGTTGCCTTTTCTCCAAGCTGAAGAGCTCTAGCCGCTTTAGCCTTTCCTCATAGGGAAGTCGTCCCATCCCCTTTATCATTTTCGTTGCCCTTCTCTACACCATTTCTAATTCCACTATATCTTTTTTGAGATGTGGCGACCAGAATTGAACATAATATTCGAAGTGTGGTCAACCATGGAGCGATACAAAGCCATTATAAGGTCCTCGTTTTTGTTTTCCATTCCTTTCCTAATAATACCTAACATTTTATTTGCTTTCTTAGCCACAGCAGCACACTGAGCGGAAGGTTTCAACGTATCAACGACAACACCTAGTTCCCTTTCTTAGTCAGTGACCCCTAACGTGGAACCTTGCATGACATAGCTATAATTCAGGTTCCTATTTCCCACATGCATCACTTTGCACTTGCTCACATTAAACGCCATCTGCCACTTAGATGCCCAGTCTCCCCATCTCGTAAGGACCTCTTTGAAAAGTGCTGTCTTTGGCTGGAGATTTACATATATACCTTGCTCCTGCCCTCTGGCTAGGCTTCGCAAAATTCCTAGCTTCAACAAACTTTGCATCTCATTCCTGGTTTTTCACCATACACCATTTTCAGAGACCTCCTTGCCTCGGGAATGGGCAACCCATACCTTATTCTGGCCATGGTCCTCATTGCCCTGGGTCAGGTAGCCTGTTGGCTCCAGCTTTTCTCCCTCCTCTTTCTCCACCTCTACTTGCCAAAGGAACATTTTCAAGCTTGTCCCAGCCCACATTTTCAAGCTTATCCTGAGCTCCTCCTCCCCTTGCCAGTTTCTCATGCATACCAGCACAGTGAAGAGGAAATATAAATTCAAATCTTTCTGAGGGAAAGAGTCCACTAAACAGAAGTTAAATCAGTATCCAACAGAACTATAAATACTCCATCATTTTACATATATTGGCATTAATTCTTAAATTATAATAATGTGATCATAGGATTTTACCAGACCATCACTGACCAATCAAAAATTATATAAATAATGATTCTTCATAAACTTTTAACGTAGCTTAAGCTTAAGCTAAATTAAAAGTTTTTGAAGAATCACTATCAGGCTTATTTTTGAAAGAGAAGGGCGCCCATCTTCCGACACAAATCAGGAGATGGGCGTCCTTCTCTCAGGGTCGCCCAAATCGGCATAATCGAAAGCCGATTTTGGGCATCCTCAACTGCTTTCCGTCGCGGGGACGACCAAAGTTCATGCAGGCGTGTCAGAAGCATAGCAAAGGTGGGACTGGGGCATGCTTAAGAGATGGGCATCCTCGGCCAATAATGGAAAAAAGAAGGGCGTCCCTGACGAGCATTTGGCTGACTTTACTTGGTCCATTTTTTCTTGTGACCAAGCCTCAAAAAGGTGCCTATACTGACCAGATGACCACCGGAGGGAACTGGGGATGGCCTCCCCTTACTCCCCCAGTGGTCACTAACCCCCTCCCACCCTAAAAAAAACTTTAAAAATACTCAGGTCCATCGCAGCAGTATGCAGGTACCTGGAGCAGTTTAAGTGGGTGCAGTGCACTTCAGGCAGGCGGACCCAGGCCCATCCCCCCCCACCTGTTACACTTGTGGTGGTAAATATGAGCCCTCCAAAACCCACCAGAAACCCACTATAGCCACATGTAGGTGCCCCCCTTCACCCCTTAGGGCTATGGTAGTGGTGTATAGTTGTGGGGAGTGGGTTTTGGGGAGGGAGTTGGGGGGCTCATCACACAAGGTAAGGGAGCTATGCACCTAGGAGCAATTTGTTAAGTCCACTGCAGTGCCCCATAGGGTGCCCGGTTGGTGTCCTGGCATATGAGGGGGACCAGTGCACTACGAATGCTGGCTCCTCCCACGACCAAATGCCTTGGATTTGGTCATTTTTGAGATGGGCGTCCTCGGTTTCCATTATCGCCGAAAATTGAGGACGACCATCTCTGAGGTCGCCCATCTCAACATTTAGGTCGACCATCTCTAAGGTTGACCTAAATGTTGAGATTTGGCCGTCCCCAACCGTATTATCGAAATAAAAGATGGAAGCCCATCTTGTTTCGATAATATGGGTTTCCCTGCCCCTTCGCGGGGCAGTCCTGCGAGGACGCCCTCAGAAAAACTTGGGTGCCCCATTTGATTTTGGCCCTCTATTTATATCATTTTTGAGTTTGAACACAGTGTGTCACATAAAAAGTTTTAAAACAGTTAGTTGAATAACTAAATGTGTGATGATTAAACATATTGGACATGTTTAGACCTGTTGGTCAGTGACAATCCGGTGCAAACCTATGAGCACATAATTTAAATTCAAGCATTAATGTCAATACATTTAAATTCATGAAGTATTTATAGTTCTGTGGGATATTGATTTAACTTCAGTGAATTTAGTTTCTCATTGATGCCTAACCACCCCCCCCCCCCCCCCCCCCCCAACTATATTCCCCTGCCTGCAGGAATCAGAACACCACTTGTCATCCATCCAGGAACTGGGATAGTATCCATTTTCTCTAGAGGCAAGTTGCTTTCTTGCATTTCCAGGTAGGGATATTTATAATTCTTAACTTAGGGATGGGTCTCTTGCATAGGGAGAAAGTACTTTCTTTAGGGAATTTAAAAATAACCACTCCTTCTCAAATCCTGCTGAGCTTTCCCTGGGATCTTGATGGACACAGGGAATGAATACTGCACTCCCCCCTTCACTCGGTGAGACCTCCTTGAGGGATCACACCAGATAACCACTGGATCCATCCCAACTCTGCCCCCTGACCACCTCAGTACTTATCAGCTAGTGTCATGTTGGTTTGCCTCAATATTCTCCTGCCTGGTTAAATCATTTTAAAGACCCATCCTCCCATCTCTACTGGGATGTGGGTCACTGACATGATTATGCACCCAGCATATGTCAGTATCCTGTGGATCACTCAATAGAGCTACTATATGCCAACTTTATACCAGACATATCAATAATGTCCTGAGCTATAATCAAGAGTTGAAGACACCATCACACAGCTATGTCAACCCTTGACATATCATGGATACAGAGGCCCTAACCTATCAAGACACACATTCTAGCTTACAGCACAAAATGTGTATCACTAAGGAGTGTAATTATCAATGTGGGCTACTGTTAAGATGTGTTATTTTACCATAAACTTGTGTTATTTTAGCACAGATCTCATTTTATGTAGTGAGACATGGTTACTAATAACTGTAGTTAATAATAAAATAAGTACATAGAGGGGCATAATTGAACGAAAACGTCTATCTCCATGGGCAAGTGGGTAATGTGGTCTTTACCCATCTCCCGAAAGAATTAAAAATGGAAGTTCTTGATTTACTAATTATCATCCAGTGGCAAACCTTCCTGTTTTAACTAAGATTATGTAGGCAGCAACATCAATACATTATTTTGTATGGTGTTAAACTCCACCTACTGGCTTCAGGCCAGATATTTGGCCAAGCACACGCCCACTATCTTCTATCAATTAAACCTCCTTGGGTCTTGTGTGAGGGAGTTTGGGTGTCATCAGGGGGTTAGATCTTGTGCAGGGAGGTCTTGCGTGTCATGGGAGGGACAGAACTGCAGCACCTTTAAGATGCAGCCTAGAAGCTTTGAGGCCCAGTGCTCCCTGAACAGCAAAATAACCCCATACATCCACCATATTGTCCATGAACAAATATTTTCATTTCCTCCAGGAATACTGTAACTGTGAGAATTTCTCTGCCTTCTGTATATAAATAATATATGCTATTTCCATTTTCCATCTGTTGGAAACAGACTGTGCAGTGTCCCCTAGGACAGTCTTTGTGAAAATAAAACAAGTCCCCACAGATTTATACATGCTTCTGACTATTTTAAAAGTGACTCTTATTCAGGTCAAAACTGAATGGATGAGCTGTGTAATAACACTGATGTTACATTTTTTTCCACACAAAGTTTTGTGCACCAGTCACAAGGAACAGAAGTGGCAGGGACATATCAACAATGATGTAGAGGTCAATAGTCAGTGACAAGGCTGCAATTTATTTTAAATATATAACCTGTACATTTGCAGGGGATAATTTTGTGAAGGCTTTTTCGCTCATATGTGCCACAATATCCACCTTATAATTGAAAGAGAAAAACGCCTAGATTTCGACCCAAATCGGGAGATAGACGTTTATCTCACAAAAACGAATAAATCGGTATAATGGAAAGCCGATTTTGGACGTTTTCAACTGCACTCCATCGCGGAAGCGTACAAAGTTGACGGGGGGGTGTCGGAGGCGTGGCGAAGGTGGAACTGGGGCGTGGTTATCGGCCGAGGAGAGATGGGCGCCTTTCGCCGATAATGGACAAAAAGTATGCGTTTGTAGCTAGAATTTAGGGCACTTTTCCTGGACCCTGTTTTTTCACGATTAAGGCCCCAAAAAGTGCCCTAAATGACCAGATTACCACCAGAGGGAATCGGGGATGACCTCCCCTGACTCCCCCAGTGGTCACTAACCCCCTCCCACCACAAAAAATGATGTTTCACAACTTTTTATTTTCACCCAGTATGCAGGTCCCTGGAGCAGTTGTTAGGGGGTGCAGTGAACTTCAGGCAGGTGGACCCAGGCCCATCCCCCCTACCTGTTACAATTGTGCTGCTTAATGCTTAGTCGTCCAACCCCCCAAACCCACTGTACCCACATGTAGGTGCCCCCCTTCACCCCTTAGGGCTATAGTAATGGTGTAGACTTGTGGGCAGTGGGTTTTGAGGGGGATTTGGGGGGGCTCAACACACAAGGGAAGGGTGCTATGCACCTGGGAGCTCTTTTACCTTTTTTTTTTGTTTTTGTAAAAGTGCCCCTTAGGGTGCCCGGTTGGTGTCCTGGCATGTGAGGGGGCCAGTGCACTACGACTCCTGGCCCCTCCCACGAACAAATGCCTTGGATTTATTCGTTTTTGAGCTGGGCGCTTTCATTTTCCATTATCACTGAAAAACAAAAACGCCCAGCTCACAAATTGTCGAATAAAACATGGACGTCTATTTTTTTTTCGAAAATACGGTTCGGTCTGCCCCTTCACGGACCCGTTCTTGGAGATAAACGCCCATGGAGATAGACGTTTTCGTTCAATTATGCCCCTCTATGTACTTAAAATGTCTCATAAAATTACCTTGCACGTGAGAGTACTCACGATGACAAGAACTAGTGCACTCTTATGCAACTCTTGTGTAGGCGTGTTCAGGTGCACTTTTGGATGGACTGCATGCAGAGTTGTGATTTAAATGTGGTCTTTATATTATATATAGGTTTGCCTGTACTGTGCATAGAGGGGCCTTTTTCCCAACGCCTGATAAGAAGTTGCACCTGGTTTTATATACGGTGCCAAATTTTCAGCACAGATCTGAGATACATATAAGTTATTGAAGTTAACTGGCACTAATTTGGTTTTGCATATGTATACCTGCTTGCACACTATTTTGTAGCACTGGAGAACTAAATCCTATAACATACAACCCAAAGAGGGGCATGATCAGGGGAGGAGCATGGGCAGCTCAGGGGCATGCCAAAAAGTTGCATGCAATATGATAGAATAGCAGAGAAGTAGCCTAGTGGTTAGTGCAGTGGGCTGAGAACCTGGGGAAACTGAGTTTGATTCCTACTACAGCTCCTTTTGACCCTGGGCAATTCACTTAACCCTCCATTGCCCCAGGTACAAACTTAGATTGTGAATCCCTCAGGGACAGAAAAAGTACCTGAATATAATATATGTAAATTGCTTTGGCTGTACCCACAGAACGGCAGTATATCAAGTCCATGACCCTTTACCAAAATGCTATGAGTTCAAAACCGGCCTTTATACCAGGTTTTAGCTGGTATAAAAACCAGCGCTCAACTTTAAGTGTGGGAATCGTCCCTAAGCACTGTTCCATAAAGGATGCTCATCCCTGAACACCTTTCATAGAACAAAGCTTAGCGCCAATTTTTTTCAGTGATGATTTTTCAGCACTATTTATAGAATCCACTCCCCCCCCCCCCTACTTTAGGGCTAGATTCTATATATGGTGCCTGAAAAATCCACACGGAATAAATTTCTGCCTAAGCATATTCTATAAGCACCACCTAGATTTAGGTGCAGTATATAAAATATCTTTAGTTGGTATCCCAGCACCTAGAACTATGTGCATCCATTTACAGCACAGAAAACATGGTATAAATACCAGTGCATAGATTTAGGCACAGAGGGCCATATTTGGCAACAGTGTGCGTAAAAATTGGAATGCCCACGAAACACCCATTTCCCCATCTATAACAATGCCCCTTTTTGGCTCTGCACATTAGAATTTAGGCGCAGTGCATTACAGAATACGCTTAGCGAGTTATGCATGTAAATTCTAATTATTACCAATTAGCAGTGGCATACCAAGGGCGGGATGGTGGGGACGGTCAGCCCCAGGTGCACGCTGCAAGGGGGTGCAGGGAGCAGCCACGCAGCTGTCGGCTTCGCCGGTTCCCTGCTCCCTCTGAATTTACTTCCTGTTCTGGGGCAGGGAATCAGCAGAGCCGACAGCCATGCGACTGCTCCCTGCACCCCCAGGAGGTGATGCGCCAGGTGGTGGAGGTGATATGCTGGAGGGGTGATGCGCCGGAGGGGTGGGAGGTGATGCGCTGGGGCAGTAATGCGCCAGAAGGGTGAAGGTGATACGGTGGGGGGTGCACAGCTGTGATCAGCCACGGGTGGCAGTTGACATAGGAACACCACTGCCAATTAATGCTCATTATTGCTTGTTAAGTGAGGGAAATGCTGATTGGTTGTTAAGCTAATTATGTTACGCGTGCTGTTATAGAATATGCTTGGATTTTGGCGTGGAATGTTAGGTGCGATATATAGAATCTGGCAATTGGTGTGTGAATTAGCACACAGTATCTGTTAGTGTATAACTGCAGTAGCCATTACAGCGCTGGCATTACAACAGGTTATTAGCGGGAATTAGACATGAACTGCACATTACTTTTCTGTATGGTAACCGTATGAGAACATGTCAACAGCTAGCCCACATGCTTTGCCCTTCCTCTGTGGCAATTTGGGCACTTGTTGCATGGTAAATTGAACATTTTTCTACACTTTAGTAAAAGGGTCCTTAGGTGCCTATCAAGCTTATTTTCAAAAGTGATCGCCGGGCATCTTCTGACATAAATCAGGAGATGGCTGGTGATCTCTCAAAAGCGGCGAAATCGGTATAATTGAAAGCTGCTTTTTTAACACCATCGCCAAGCCAGCAAAAGTTCAAGGGGACGTGTTGGCGGCATAGCGAAGGCAGGACATGGGTGGGCAATGGGCGTGGCTAACAGATGGCCGGCTTTCGCGGATAATGGAGGAAAAAAAGCGGCGTTAAGCAGTATTTCGCTGGGTTTACTTGGTCCTTTTATTTTTACGACCAAGCCTAAAAATGGTGTCCCAACTCACCAGATGACCACCGGAGGGAATGGGGGATGACCTCCCCATACTCCCCCAGTGGTCACCAACCCCCTCCCATACTAAAAATATAAAAATAAAAACCTTTTTTGCCAGCCTGTATGCCAGCCTCAAATGTCGTACCCAGCCCCCTGACAGCAATATGCAAGTCCCTGGAGCAGTTTTTAATGGGTGCAGTGCACTTCAGGCAGGCAGACCCAGGCCCATCCCCCCCGCTACCTGTTACACTTATGGTGCTAAGTGTTGAGCCCTCCAACCCCCCCCCCCAAAACCCACTGTACCCCCATGTAGGTGCCCCCCTTCACCCATAAGGGCTATGGTAATGGTGTAGAGTTGTGGGGAGTGGGTTTGGGGGGGGGGGGTTGGGGGGCTCAGCACCCAAGATAAGGGAACTATGCACCTGGGAACTATTTGTATATATATTTTTTTATTTTTAGACGTGCCCCCTAGGGTGCCCGGTTGGTGTCCTGGCATGTCAGGGGGGCCAGTGCACTACAAATGCTGGCTCCTCCCATGAGCAAATGCCTTGGATTTAGCCAGGGTTGAGATGGCCACTTTTAGTTTCCATTATCGCTGAAAAACAAAACCGGACATCTCAAACCCGGCGAACTCTGGCATTTGGCCGGGCCAGACCATATTATCGAAAGAAAAGATGGCCGGCCATCTTTTTCGATAATACGGTTCGGCCAGCTGTTTGTGGCGCCGCCAAAATAGATCGCCGGCGCCGTTCGATTATTCCCCTCCACCTGTGTTCATACAATAGACTAAAAATAGTTGCTTGCTTGGCTTCCCAACCTCATTTTGTAGCAGGTGGCCTAGGTTGAGAGGGCAAGAGGCCACCTACTTTTAGCTTATTTTATAAGGACATAGAGGCATGTGATTTTATAAAGCTGCCCCACAAAACCTGCAGAAATCACAGATATAATCAAGCTGTGTGCATTTACACCAGCTCAGGAGCTGGTGGTATAAATGTGCATGCCTACAGTAGATTTATTTATTTATTATATTTGTACCCCGCACTTTCCCACACAATGCAGGCTCAATGCGGCTTACATAGTAATTTGAAATACAAAGTCATATAATAGAAATTTCAAAACGGTAGTGAAACATTGTAAAGTTATGCACACATTTGCCCAAATCGCTACTCTGTGTACTCACTTGTAAGTGGCATAGGGACCCTTTTACACAGCAGTGGTAAGCCCACCGTGGTCTTACTGCGTGGCAATCCAGAACTACCGCCTGCCCAACATGGGCGCCGGCGGTAGTTCCACCCCCAGCTCAAGATATTTCCACCGCTAGTGCAAATATTTGGAAAATATTACTGGCGGGTTAGCACAGGAGCCCTTACCACCACCTCAATGGGTGGCGGTAAGTGCTCCCCCCCCCCATATGGCCATGCAGTACCTCATGGCCATTTCATTTTTTACCCTCTGCGTTAAAAAGGGCCTCAACGTGTGGCAAAAACAGCCGCTAGCACAGGGCCTGTTTTACCACAGCTTTGTAAAAGGACCCCATTGTGTACAATTGAAAAGGGGGCATTCATGTGGGAGGAGCATGGGCAGGACAAGGGAGTGTCACCCATCAATGCATGTATCTTATAGAATAATATACAATACAATACAATGCAATGCATTTCTTACATTCCACATTATGGATTCAATGCAGATCACACTAAACAGATCAGTTAGTAACTAAGATGTCACAAAACACAAGTCTAATCTTCAAAAATTGAATGAATAGAAATGTCTTCAATTTTCTGCAAAACCTTAAATAATTGCAGTCTGCTTTAATAGTTACTGGAACAGGATTCCATATTTTAGTGGCTTGATTTGAGAATGCTAAAGAAAAAATCTGTTTATATTTTATATTAACTGCACATGAAAACTGAATGCTTAAATGCTACTACTACTACTATTTAGCATTTCTATAGCGCTACAAGGCGTACGCAGCGCTGCACAAACATAGAAGAAAGACAGTCCCTGCTCAAAGAGCTTACAATCTAATAGACAAAAAATAAAGTAAGCAAATCAAATCAATTAATGATTCTTATTTCATAGTGATCCTACAGAGGATCACTATGAACAACAAAGCATTCATGTAAGGTGGAGCTAAACCATGAAAAATTGTAAATGCCATACAGCAAACGTCAAACTTTAAAAGTCACAGGTGCCTCTAATGGCAGCCATTGCAGCCTATGGAAAGTGGGGGGGGGGGGGGGGTAATCACATAATCAAATTCTCAAGCACAACATATTAATCTTGCTGATATGTTTTGTCAACTTTGTAGACATTTCATTTAATTTTCAGAACAATCAGCATATAATACTTTACAACAATAAATTTGAGAAAGGGTGTCTCAACGCCATCTCAAATTAAATATGGCTAAAACTGAACTTCTCATTTTTCCCCCTAAACCCTCCTACTCTCTTCCCCCATTCTCTATATCTGTTAATGGCTCTCATATCCTCCCTGTCTCCTCGACTCGTAACCTTGGTGTCATCTTCAACTCCTCTCTCTCCTTCTCTGCTCATATTCAATAAATCGCCAAAACCTGTCGCTTTTTTATCTTCAACATTAGCAAAATTCGCCCCTTCCTTTCTGAACACGCCACCAAAACCCTTATTCACACCCTTGTTACTTCTCGCCTAGACTAATGCAATTTACTTCTCACTGGTCTTCCACTCAATCATCTTTCTCCTCTCCAATCTGTCCAGAATTCTGCAGCTCGACTTATTTTCCACCAGAATCGTTATGCCCACACTAGCCTACTCCTCAAGTCACTTCATTGGCTCCCTGTCCGCTTCCGTATACAGTTCAAACTCCTCTTGCTGACCTTTAAATGCATCCACTCTATGACCCCTCACTACCTCTCCTCTCTCATCTCTCCCTACATTCCTCCCCGTGAACTCCGCTCTCTGAACAAATCTCTCTTGTTCTCCCCCTTCTCCTCCACTGCTAACTCCAGACTTCGTTCCTTTTGTCTTGCGGCACCTTATGCCTGGAACTGTCTTCCCGAACCCATACGTCTAGCTCCTTCTTTACCTGTTTTTAAATCTATGCTGAAAGCTCACCTTTTCACTACTGCCTTTGGCTCCTAACCGCTACTCATTTGCTCTCCTCCTCCCTGTTCCTCTCTACCCTGTAATTCCCTTGCCTGTAATGTCTTGTCTGTCTGTTTTACCTAGATTGTAAGCTCTTTGAGCAGGGACCGTCTCTCTATGTCAAGTGTTCAGTGCTGCGTGCGTCTGGTAGCGCTATATAAATGCTATTAGTAGTAGTAGTAGTAGGGTAGATAATTCTAAAGTGCTCAAATGTACAAGTATGAATCACACCTTTCTAAGCAGTCTCCGCGGTTTGTGTGTTATAGGGAGAAATGGCTATCGCTTGTATCTCACTTCAACATTGTACAGTGATATGCATAAATATTGATGTGTCTTATGTCTCTTGCATGCTCTACACTCTGATTTGGCTCCTCCAGCTCCCCTCTATTCTTCCTCTCTCTTTACTTGCTTTTATCTTAACCTAGACATGGATAGTTGTTTTCAACTATGTGCTCCAGGGTTACTTTTTGCTGTAAAGTGTTATCTGTTGTTTTGTTGTGAGCTCTTGTTTATCTTTGTATTGAAAACTAATCAAAAGAAATTTAAACTAAACTAAAGTGCTCAAATGTACAATTTTTTGATTCTAACAAAGTTGGCACAATTTACTATAAACTTTCTTTGTTAAGGTAGTGTCACAAAACGCCTAGCCACCTATTTGGGGTTACCCTGCGGCCACTTAGAGGGTCTGTCCCCAGCATAGCTCAGGTCAGCCTGCACCTGCTGCTTGTACTCTACTCTAGCACATTCCTCCCACTGACTGGGTCACAACCGCCTCTGGGTGAGTCTCCTGCTCTCAAATTATGCCCAGTGATGTCTAGGTTACTGGGGTCACACTCCCAGTGGTCCCACAGTTCCCAGAAAGTACTTACTGACCCAATGCACAAGCCACCAGGATTCTTTATCAGTCCAGACAGGTAGAGTCAACAAACTAAACAGGTTTATTGTCCCACTTGAACAATGAACAAAAAACAAAAAGTGCAATAAACAGGAATATAATGGATAACTCAATGTTTACTGCCAGCTGATTTCTACCGCAAGCTAAAAACGCTATCGCAGTTTAGTAAAAAAAAACACCTCAAAGCGATAAAAAACTTAGTTGCTGGAGTAACGGCATGAAAAAACAAAAATGGCCACTACATAAAATATTTGTGATATCAGACACCAACAAAACCCTTCCAATCACAGCAACGGAGGACTTAAAGAAGCAAAAACACCAAAATGCTAGTTGTTTATATTCTGATAGAACAGACAATTGTCTCCAGATTTCTTCCTCACGACCATTAAAAAAAAATTACTTTGTATACACTAACCCTCACCCATTTTGGTAGGTGGTAAGGGCTCCTGTGCTCTCCATGCACTAACCAGTTAGTGTGTGGTAATGTAGCTACGCTAACTCATTAGCACAGGAACGTCCATTCTCTGCCCCCTGACACGTCGCCTCAAAAAATATTTTTTTTCAGCATTGGTTAGCATGTGCTGATTTGGCACTTACTAAAGGATGCCTGAGCATGTTCTGTAGTACACCATTTTAAGCCATGTTTGGCATGCATTAGCACCTAACGCAGATTAGTAAAAGGGTCCTTAGTGAAAACCACACCAAAAATTTATTTTAAAAAATCCAGAGTACAACACACATATATGAGAACTCAAAAAAAGCATAACTTTTACAACTTAGGGGCCTGTTTACTAAGCTGCATTTAAAGGGGCCCTGCGCTAGCAGTGGTAGCTGTTCTTGTCACGTGCCAGGGCCCCTTTTACCACAGCAGATAAAAGGCTGAAAAAAAGATAACTCCTGTGTCACAGCTAAAAACTGCCTGACAAAGGGAGTTCACTCGCCTTTCCTCTTCACGCAGCAAAGCGAAACAAAGGAGCCCTTGTCGGGGATTTTTTAAGTTGTGACACAGAGAACTTATATTGGAAGCACGGAGTTAACAAGTTTTGCATCTCCGTGGAAGTATTTTTGAGTTCATGCAGATAAGTGATCATAGTTGCGCAGTTTTTAGAAACTCAATAAATGTATAAAACATTTTTGCCTGTTTGCATTTTTTGTTTTGTCGATTGAAGGCAGATCTTGTTGTGTGCTTTCATATACCTATTTTTTTGGGGGGGGAGCAATAGCTTTTTATCCATTAGGAAGTTGTTTTCTATTGCTTTTGGGTTCTTGGTTAATTTGGAAGCCAGTAATAGTTGCCACTATTGGGGATGTGGCAGTTGTAAGCCTTCCCCAGGCAGCTGAAGCTTCATTTCATTTAAAATTATACTTTGTTGTAGCTCAATAAGATCACTCTTCATTGACAATTTAAACAACAGTACAATCCACTTCCGTACTGACTCACAAATTAAACCACACAACAACCATCTTTCATGGAAGAAAACTTGGTCGCAGCTTTATTTCAATATCAGCCAAATAATAATTTCAAACTACTAGTTAACAAGCGACCTTCAAATGACCTTACCAGCTATGTTGTTAGTCGGTGCCAAACTAGCTGCCCAAATTCCATCAAATATATTTAAGTTATTCATCATACGTATTCCAGTAAGACCTGCGGTGTCAACAAGGTCTCACCTTCCATTGTGGAGGACTCGCACACAAGCATCTCAAACCACAAAGAAAATAGTGATTCAAATCATAAATGCTGGCCACTTGCCAATTGTTCATTGTCTTTTCCCGTCACTGTGACCTCCTACCCCCAACCCAAAAGAAACAATCCCACCAATACAAACACAGCACAAAACAAGGATGTTAAACACATATCCCCAGCAAAATTCTAAAACAAAACTAATAACCCCAAAAATAGGCTGGGCCGGGTGGAAGAAAAATTATCAAATTTAACACTTCCATGTTCCCGCTCCAACCACCCACCGCCCTAGCCCTTCATCGCAGAATATCTCCTCAGCCTCAATGTTCCATTTCCTCCTTCCTGCCTTCCCAGAATTCCAATCACATCCCAGTTTCCAATATGCTATGCTGTGCTATTAGAGTCTTATATCCCACAAAATCCCTAGAACTGCAGGTTCAGAACGGGTTACTTTAGACACAAAAAAATACATTCAAAACTAACATGCATTATTCATAATACATAGCATAGCCTAATCAAAAAATATGTTCAAAAAACCATGTTCTCAGTCTCTTCCTAAAAATACTATAAGATGGACTTTGGTTAATGTACAGGTGTAATAAATTCCAGGACTCAACAGTAGAATAATAATAAGATCCTAAATGGACATTCTTATATCCAATACCCTTAACAAGTGGAAAAGACAACTTCACACACTCATAACTGTGGGTTCTGAACTGACTATCCAGCAAACTAACCAAAAAAGGAAAATTATTAGGAGTATCACCGTATAGGGGGAGATTCTATATATGGCGTTTAAATCTCGGCGTCGATTGTAGAATATGCCTAGTTGATATTTCAGTACCTAAAGCTATGCGCATCCATTTACACCAACAAAAACATGGCATAAATCTCAGCGTGTAGATTCAGGTGCACTGGGCCATATTCTGTAACTAGGCACCTAAATGTCAGTACGCCCACGCTGATTTCAGTGCGGATCTCTTGGCGTGCTATATAGAATCCGGGGGTTAGTGCTTTAAATACTAAAAAACACAATTTGAATTTAACCCATGTTTTGACTGGCAGCCAGTGCAGATCCAAAAACAAAGGAGTCACGTGGTCAGACCTAGATCTTCGATAAATCAGCCTTGCTGCTGTATTTTGAATCAAACGTAACTTCTTCGTAAACTTCACTGATAACCAAGTATATAAAGCATTGCAATAATCTAACAACGATAAGATCACTGATTGCACTAACACTCTAAAATGCTCTTGATAAAAATTGGATCAGATAAGTCGTAACTGTTTTAGTTTTAAAAAGGATTTTTTTAACAACTAAATTAACCTGTGGTTCAAAAATTAACGAGTCCAAAAGATCACCCAATATTCTAGAGACATTTTCAATCTTAAAAAGAGTACCATCACATAGTTGAATAGATTCTGGAATAATATCCTTTTTCAACCCAAACTATAAAAATTTCATCTTTTCCATATTAAGTTCTAGTTTATAATTCACAGACCAACATTTAATTTGTTCCATTATCTCCCATACCCTCAAAATGTCCAAGCAGTCATCATAAAAACCTTTAAAGCAACGTGGAAACTTAAAAGAATCAGGCATCTCTTCTCTAATGGTATGTTTATTAGTATTATCGCACTTCGACTATTGTAATGCCATTTATGCTGGCTGTAAGGAATCTTTCTTGAAAAAAACTGCAGACAGCTCAAGATTAGTCTACAAGGCTACGAGATTTGAAAGTGCAGCCCTTTTGCTTATAAAGTTACACTGGCTCCCAATCAAAGCCAAAATAACATTCAAACTTTGTACATTTGTTTTCAAAACTCTATATGGCTTAACCCCTGATTATATGCAACATCTAACTGATCTCCCCCTTCGCAACGCTTTCCCTGGTTCACTATCCCAGTTGTACAAATGTGATCTACAAGTCAATCTACATGTCAGGATTCCATTACCTCTGTATCAAACGGTGGAATTCCTCCCAAGATTCATCAGATGAGAACCTAATTATTTGATATTCCGGAAATACCTTAAAGCCTCTCTGTTTAAGCAGTTTCTCACAGATGATCATAACTCATTTAAACCCCTAATTGTACAATTATTCAATTTCTCAGTTCCACTCTAATTGTTATTATACATGGATGACTATAAATTGTTACCTGTTTGCATCTAGCATTCGTTTCCATATTACAATCTGTAATTACTCAATCCTCATTTATTTTGTTATTACTTCTTAATGTATATATCCTGCATCACTTTTAGTACTGTTAATCACAATACGTTGTTAGCCACATTGAACCTGATGTATTGGGATAATGTGGGATATAAATGAAATAGATAAATAAATAAATAAATAAAAGAAAATGATGACACTTCACTTGTACAGGAATCAATAAGAATATATCATCAGTATATGAGAAGATTCATTCTCCTAACAATTGAATCACCCACAATATACTCATATAGATGTTATGTAACAAAGGGGATATTGGTGAGTCCTGAGGGACACCACATGGAGGCACACAAGGTTTAGAAAAAACTCCAGCCTTCAACACCATGTATTGTCTAGAGTTCAGAAAACCTTTAAACCATTGTTATACTGTCCCAGTCACCCCAATCTCTGACAACCTATATAATAGGATGTCAAGACTCACCGTGTCAAAAGCCGCAGACACATCGGATTGTAAAAACAGCATCTGACCACCCTGGCTCAATTGTTCTCTAACACAAGATATCATTTCTATCGAGAGGGTTTCAGTACTAAAACAAAATACCCTCCTAAAACGCATGTTGAGATGACAACAAAACATTACTATTTGAAATAAAAGCATTTAATTAAGAGGCCACCACAAATTCAATCAATTTAGTAATAAATGGCATCCCTGCAACTGGTCCAAAACTTGCAGTCAAAGATAAATCCAAATCAATACCTTTTGGTTTTGGAGTAAGAGCTATTTATCCAAATGAAGAAGAGAACCAGCCTCGAGATAAATGTCAGGACCCGGGTAACTGTGTTAATGTTACCCAGGTCCCGGCACACAGGAGCAGGAGACAGACCGAGGGAGGAGATGCAGAAAGATAAGGGGGCACGGCGGCAGCAGCAGCTGCAGTGGCCCTGACTAGAGAAAGGGTAAGATCCTTTGTTGTAGGTTGTATTACTCAAGACATTGTATTCGCAGGACTTTTAATAAGAAATTTCATGATACCAAATAATTTGGTAAAATTAGGCTTATCCAACCCTACTAAATTTGAATAATAATCCTTTTTTATCTTTTTTAATATGAAATTTATATTGTGAAAAGTCTCCTCCATTGACTTTTTAAAGGTAAATCACCAGACTTTCTCCAAGCTCGTTCTACTTTTTGGCAATCACGCTTAAGGGATTTTAAAGATGCAGAATACCATGAATTTTTAACACCTATAGATATCTGTCTTTCACAACATGGCTCTATTATATCCTCTAGCATAACTAGGATGGGGCGGTGGGGTGGTCAACCCTGGGTGCCAGCAGCAAGGGGGTGGGCAAGCTCTGCCGGTCCCCTGCCCCAGAACAGGAAGTTGACATGAGAGAGAGCAGGGGACCAGCTGAGCCAGCAGCCATGTGCCTGCTCGCAAACCCCCTTGCTTGGAGGAGGAGGATGTACACGTCCCAGGGGTGGGGCACGTACTGTGCCGGGGGCTGTGCTCTGCCCTGGGTGCTATAAAAGATAGGTATCCTGCTGACCTTATCTAAAGCTAAAGAACTACTTTCTAACCGATCAGTGCATGACTAACCAAGATTTTAAAATTCTGACTGTAAGGATAAACCTCCTAGGAATCAAAACTCCTAGGAATCAATTTTATGAATACCAAAAATAATTTTATTTTCTGGTCGCCGAGATATATGAGATAACACATTCAAAGTGAAATTACATTAACCCTTTCCTTCTCAGCAATCCTCCCAATACCCTTAATTCAATTCCACATTAAGTTCCACATACCTCCTCATAAAAGTATTTAATTTAATTCCAATTTCTTTTGATATATTTTTAATTTTATACCCAGCAGCTCCACATGAATTAATTAATTAACTTTACTTGGTTCGCCCAATCCTGCTATTAAATGCTTCCTTCTTACAACATGAATAAGCTTTAAACTAATTTTCGTTCCATTAACCTCCTTTTTTTAATTTTACCCCTTTCCCCACCCTATCCCACATCATGTGCACTACCAAGATGGCATACACTTCAGCTGGAGCAATGCCAATGTTATATTGCCCTCGGGTAATTCCTAGGGCTTCCTTAATATTTTACTTTACTATCTTTAATGGCTAATTTTTATTTGACATTTTAGTTCTCCAACTAATATAGTAGGAATTTAATTTGATTTCCTCCATTTCCTTTCTAGAGACCTACATTATTGATTCAACAATGACAAAATATCAATATACCAAGAATTATCTTGCTTCTTCTTATTCTTTTTACAAAAAGGTGCTAATTCATTCAAGACAGAATTTGAAGCAGTGCTATGATTCAATCATGGTATCAACATTACACTGTACTGGAACAGCTAAAAATCTAGCTATAAATTCTTGCCAAAAAACCTCATTGCTAGGATGCTTCCTACCAACATACGTATTTTCTGAATATGTTCAAACAATTTTAGTATTGAAAAATTTCAGATAAAATCTCAAAAGGTGATGGTCTGAGCATATCAAAGGATCCCAAGAAACATTATCCACTAAAGGTTCTGCATCGTCTCCATTAGTGTATGCTATAAAATCCAATGAATAGTCGTTAATATGAGTAGAACAAATTAGATCGCATTTTTAGAATAGTGAAGACAATAGCAAAATAAATTGAGAAACCCTGGGATCAGTTATATCATCCAAATGAAGATTTAAGTCACCGACGATTACTAATTTATTAAATACAGCACAATAGTAACTAATACCCTCTGTTAATTTAGATTGAACATCAGTAGTATATCTCACTGGCATTTTCCCACGTCTGGGTTCTCAGTCAATCAGAAGAGAGGACATGCCCAAGCAACACCTACTCCCCACTCTGCCCCATCAATGATGTCACCAGATATGATGTCATAGCCCTGCCCAAAACCTGCACCCTTTTGCATAACCACAACCCTTGTCCACCTTATTTACATAGCCCCATCCCAAACCCTGCCTCCTTTTACATAACCCGGTCCCTGAAACATGCCTCTTTTGGTGATATCACATGAAGCGACATCATAGCCATGCCCCTTTTCCCAAGATGCTACTGGACACATCACATCACTTCCTGTTTCCACTACTAGCTGCCATCTTAGAT
Source organism: Microcaecilia unicolor (assembly GCF_901765095.1). Lineage (NCBI taxonomy): Eukaryota > Metazoa > Chordata > Amphibia > Gymnophiona > Siphonopidae > Microcaecilia > Microcaecilia unicolor. The sequence continues at coordinate 599,431,626 of NC_044031.1, forward strand.
GGGGTCATGTGATTAGAAGTGATGTCAAACACCCCTGAAACCACCCCCAAGAGCCATGGAGGAATTCATGCAACTTAACTTTTTTTCTAACAGGAAAGAAAATAGGTATTTATTTTCTTTTGTCTTTTTATTTTTCTTTCAAAAGGATTCCTTGTGCTTATTTTAAGCTGGATCGAGTTAGGTCCGTTTGTATTTAAGAACAGTTGATTGCTGAATGACAGCTGTTTTACGCTTTAAAACAAAAGGCTCAACCCCAGACCCTCCTCCTCTTTGCTTTAAAGGGCACATAGACAAAAGAAATAGTATGAACAGGATGTGCTGTGCCCCTCCTCTCACAGCCCTCCTGCTTTTTGTGCCTGAACTGCTTTTTATGCCTGAAGAGCTGTTTGCTTTTAAGGCATTTCAAAGAAAAAAATGCATTTTTTAACCGATGCAGGGAAAATGAAAAATTACATTTTTAAGGCTTTAGACAAAAGAGTTAGTGTTGAATTTTAAAACAGAGAAGGAGTGATGTGCTGCTTCCTGCGTGAGAATCCACATTTACCAGAGCTGCTTTCTGCAGACAGTCCAAAAGGGGGAAAAAAAGTGCCCGAAGAGCTGTTTGCTTTTTTAAATTAATCAGTCTGCAACCCCCTCCCCTTTTTCTGTGTGTTTTTCTGTTGTGTAGGGCTATCTGCCACTGAGCCTGGCAATGTGGATCAGTGGCAGATAGCCCTACACAACAGACAGAGAAAAAAACTCCACACCCACACATTTTATGCTGTTTTCAAGTTTGGCTGCTTTAAAAAAGGTAAAGTGGTGATTAACATCACGCTGTACCCAGTCCCTCCTCACCATACATGTAAACTGCCCCCTCCCCACCAGAACACATAACAAAGCTATGGAAGATCCCGTGAATGAATTGACTAGTCCAGGCATGTCTGTACAAGTCTACAGGCAGATCGTAAGGAACCTAAGAAGAACAACACGAGACCAAGAGATACAAAAAAGCATTACTGTCTTTCTAAATACACCACCTCAGTTACTCTCCATCTATCGGAGAGGATCAGAAAGACGCAAGAGCTAAGCATGTAGTCCTTCAAAACCTCTAATATAGAGAGGTCCAGAAGGGGTAAACAGCCCTTATTATTAAAGAGAGGGTGATGGCTCAGTCTTTATCTTAAAGGTTTCAACACTGAGGCCAAGCGCTACACACCAGTAATTGATCTGACAGAATCACAGAATATCATTAGTGACCCAGAACATGCAGTGTACAGCTGAAACAGAGCAGAAGGACCCGTTGCTAGGCCAGGAAATGACAGAGTCCATGCTGGATGAACTGCCATGTGGGAAAAAGCTGTTTGACTCTAAAGAAGTCAACATCTCACTAACAGAAGACCTAGATTCTGAACAGAACATAGCCATGACCAAAAATGACCCGGATTTGGCAGAAGACACATTCAGAGTTGCCATCGACGACACAGAAATGGTTGATGATACTGAACTCATGGATCTTTTAAACCAGATGAGGAATTGTCTCCCCCCAGTTGCACAGGTATGCATGTAGTTTTGTTTTCTTTTTTTCTGACAAAAAATATGTTCGGGTGGGGTGTATACCTTGTGGATATTTTTCTTGAACCGCCTTTAACAGACTACCCTTATTTCTGTTGTAGGTGAACAAAGAAGAGTATAAAGACATCATGGAGCCACAGCCGGTCAATGTCACATGCATGTGGTGCTTGTGCTGCTGTCAATAAGCCCCCCCCCCCCCAAAATGTGTAAGGTATGCAGAGACGCTAGTTCTTTAGTCTATGTGGCCTTTAAGCCCACCTCCCCTTGGAGTTGAATTCTATCAGCTATTGCATCAGTCTGAGCTGGTCCTGCGTGACAATGGTGGGTGGGAAAGCACATGCATGTGCAGTAAACAGCTTCCAAAGGCTTCTAGAAAGGACTCTAGGGGGCATTCCCACACCGGGCTCCGTCATATGACATCATCCACCAGTAAGAATATTCATCCTGCTGTCCTTCCTTGGAGAACCCTGCTGCAGGTAAGTAACTTTGCTTTTCCATCTGGATAATAATAATGCTTCATGGGTAGGTAAAAAGATGTACCATATTATCCTCCACCCATTGGATGTCATTTTCTATATATTCTAGTATGTGCTAAATGCAGTACTCCCATGAAACAATGTGAGAATCACTCAAGGGCACAAACAGATTTTAATGAACTAGGTTTGCTTTTTGTATCACACATGTAAGAAAATGTCCTTGAGTTTTAATTGTTCTCACAGTTTTCAAACTATGTTGTCCTTGATAAATTGAGACTTACTGCTCACATAAATTGCCAGTCTATAAATTACTACTCCCACAGACTTCAAGCATTAACTTAAAAGCTTTCATTTATAATATTTTTAAAAATGTAACTCTCAGCTCCCTAAATGCATGTAGGAATTAAAAAGCAGGTGCTCGGTACACTCAGGCACAAAAGTATGACTCAAACAGTCTAGCAAAACACAGGCTACAAGGTTACAAATACAAATCAAAAGACAAAGTTAAAATGAACAGTGGAGGGAAACAATTTGTATGATCTGTAGACATCCTTTAGTGAGCAAGAAAACTTAAAATGGTTCCGAAAATAGGTATAGGTTTAAAGCCTAATGTTATCTGTACAATAGTGAATAGAACAAAGAGCTTTTTATATGAAGGGCTAGATACAACTTTGACTTCAGGGAAGGGTTGCCTACTCAGAGAAACTTCTTAGGGATGTAGTTTACTGATATTCATTAAAAATGTCACAATGGACTGCTAAAAGCTACCTACAGGCGTTGGAAGTGGGGTCAGTATAGATGCTTCGCTTGTATTCTTCTTGCAACCCACACCTCAAACTTTTTCAGAAGACCTATTATACTTAAATCAGCATATATAGTAACATAGTAACATAGTAGATGACGGCAGAAAAAGACCTGCACGGTCCATACAGTCTGCCCAGCACTATCCCTACCTCCCAACCACCAGTCCTGCCTCCCACCACCGGCTCTGGCACAGACCGTATAAGTCTGCCCAGCACCATCCCCACCTCCCAACCACCAGTCCCGCCTCCCACCACCGGCTCTGGCACAGACCATATAAGTCTGCCCAGCACCAGCCCCACCTCCCAACCACCAGTCCCACCTCCCACCACCGGCTCTGGCACAGACCATATAAGTCTGCCCAGCACTATCCCCACCTCCCAACCACAAGTCCTGCCTCCCACCACCGGCTCTGGCACAGACCGTATAAGTCTGCCCAGCACCATCCCCACCTCCCAACCACCAGTCCCGCCTCCCACCACCGGCTCTGGCACAGACCGTATAAGTCTGCCCAGCACCATCCCCACCTCCCAACCACCAGTCCCGCCTCCCACTACCGGCTCTGGCACAGACCGTATAAGTCTGCCCAGCACCATCCCCGCCTCCCGCCACCGGCTCTGCCACCCAATCTCTGCTAAGCTCCTTAGGATCCATTCCTTCTGAACAGGATTCCTTTATGTTTATCCCACGCATGTTTGAATTCCGTTACCGTTTTCATTTCCACCACCTCCCGCGGGAGGGCATTCCAAGCATCCACTACTCTCTCCGTGAAAAAATACTTCCTGACATTTTTCTTGAGTCTGCCCCCCTTCAAACTCATTTCATGTCCTCTCGTTCTACCGCCTTCGCATCTCCGGAAAAGGTTCGTTTGCGGTTCCTCCCAAAGCTTTCAGAGTCAGGGAGGAGTTAGTTAAGGGCTACCACCAGTGCTCAGGCTCTGTATGCATGCAAAATTTTAAAATCATTCCCTTCATTTGTAAAAAAAAAAAAAAAAAAGAGGACGATCTTGCAGTGTCATACTGTTGTCTTTTCTCCTAGCAAAAGTCTCACCGATAAAATAAAGCATGCAAACATTCCTTATTTTTAGCACGTTCCTAAAAATGTGGAAAAGCCAGTGCCACTTTTCCATGCAGTGTGCTCCTTTTAGACAATGCCTAACCTTCTTCTGTCATGCTATTAATATTTTTCTTGGGTAAAGGAGTGTGCCAACCATGTCAGTCTACTTTAAAAGTTAATAAATAATTTTTAAAGACTGAAAACAGTGTGATACTTTTTTGTATTGGAAAGGGAAGGGGACTTCATTTATCGCCTTTCTGTGGTTCAGGGGCATAGCCAGACACCCAGTTTTGGGTGGGCCTGGGCCCAACATGGGTGGGCAGAAGAACTCCGCCCTATCCGACAAGTAATTTTGTCTCTCCCTGTCTCGCCTGCATACCATATGGTCTCTCAAACATCCCCCCTCCCCCACATACTTTTTAAGCAGCAGATTTTCACCAGCATCGAGCAGTAACTCTCACTGCTCATGTTGGCCCCACAGCCTTCTCTCTGATTCAACTTCCTGTTTCCGCATACGTGGGAATACATCAGAAGGAAGGCTGTGGGGCCGGTATGAACAGTATTATCAGTTGCTGCTTGCTGTAGGCGAAGATCTGCTATTTACAAGGTATGCAGGAGGGACAATTGTTGGGAGTTTTCGGCTGGTGAGGCTTGGGGATCCCTGACAGCCACATCATAGGTGTGCTGCTACTGGGTGGGCCTGGGCCCACCCAGGCCCACCCTTGGCTACGCCACTGCTGTGGTTACAGTCAAAGCAGTTTATGTTATATACAGGTACTTATTTTGTATCTGGGGCAACAGAGGATTAAGGGGCCCTTTTACTAAGGTGTGTAGGTGCATATGCACATCCAACGCGCATCAATTTGGAACTACCACCCAGCTACCATGTGCCTCAGGCGGTAATTCCATTTTTTATGCGCATTGGATACGCTAAGTCAATGGGTGGCAGTAAGGTCTCAGGCCCAAAATGGGCGCACGCCAATTTTTATTTTGCCGCACATCCATTTTCGACCCAAAAAAAGAGGCCTTTTTTGCAGGCACACTGAAAAATGGACCTGCGCGTATCTAATACACGCAACTACAACAGTGCAGACCATTATTCAGCACATCTTAGTAAAAGGACCCCTAAGTGACTTGCCCAGAGTCACAAGGAACCACAGTGGGAATTGAACCCAGGATCAAAGTCTACTGCACAAGCCCCTGGGCTATTCCTCCATTCACAGGACTAATTTAACACACATTTTGACTAGCTTTCAGATGTCATATCTTCCTTCCTCAGGTCAAGATGGTAGGAGAATAAGATGACAATATCACAGTATTTAGAACCAAATGATGGAACTCTTTACCACACAAAATAAGACGTATAAAGGAATATACCAAATTCCACATAATCCTTAAATTGTTCCTCTTCAAGCAAACCCTTACAAAGAACAACCATATCTCGAACAACTAATGCTTACCTGAATTGGATATTACCATTGACCTTCTCAATGCTTCATTTTCCAAATATTCAGTATCCAGAGTTATCCCAGTATGTGTATGATATTGTATTGTATAACTGGGTTCTTACAAAAACTACTTTCTTATGCATTAGTCTCTGTTTTGTATTTTATACTGTTTATTGTAAGCCACATTGAACTCAAACTTGTTTGGGATAATGTAGGCAATAAATGTAATAAATAAATATGAAACATTAAAGCATTGTAATAATAGTTTCAAGAGGACAGGCAGAGGTGAGGGCAGGTGGAGAAGAGCAAGGAAGAGCTGGCTAGGTATTTCAGAAGATGACAACATAGTAGAATTGTATGGTTTATTACTGCGACAGGATACACAGATCCCGTTAGTCTCAAAATATATTATTTTGACTTCTAAGGTCTTATGTTCCTGGATTGTTGTAAAATTTTCTCTTAGTATTCTGACCATAAGGTCATAAATGCAGTGTTTTGGTCCTGAAAAATGCTCACCCACAGAGGTGTCACCTTGGTTTGCTTTGCTGCATCTGATCTTATGTCTATGGCCTAATTTGCAGCTTGGTATATTGCAGGGATTTATGCTATTCTCTTCCTTTTGAGTCATGTGCTGGGAGCATGATTTTCACCAGCTTTTGTTTCACATTGTGTAGTTATCTGAAGGCCTGCTCTGATGGAGCTGGGAAATATTTTTTATTTTTGTTACATTTGTACCCCGCACTTTCCCACTCATGGCAGGCTCAATGCAGCGGGCAATGGAGGGTTAAGTAACTTGCCCACAGTCACAAGGAGCTGCCTGTGCCGGGAATCAAACTCAGTTCCTCAGTTCCCCAAGACCAAAGTCCACCACCCTAACCACTAGGCCACTCCTCCACTCTCATTCTGGGACCCTTTTACTAAGCTGCGGTAGGGCTACTGTGCAGGTAGCGTGCTCCAAATCAACACCATCACCGGGGTAGCGCAGGTATCGGGCAGTAATTCTGAAATTGGCGCGCACTGTTTCCTGTGGTAGAAAATCATTTTCTATTTAATAATTTTCTATTTTCTATCACAGGGGGCGTTCCCAGCAGTAACTGACAGTGCGGCTACATTGCCGTATGTTGCCTGATTACCATCCAAGTATTGCATGAGCCCTTACCGCCAAGTAAATAGACAGCGGTAAAGGCTCAGGCAGTGAATAGCTGCATGCTACTTTTAATATTAGCACCTGATCATTTACTGCCCCATTTTTTAAAAAAAAGCCTTTTTACCCACCAAAGTAAAAAATGACCCAGTGTGCGCCAATTTCGCATGCCCACACTAGCACAGGCCACTTTTTACCGCAGCTTACATAAGTACATAAGTAATGCCACACTGGGAAAAGACCAAGGCTCCATCGAGCCCAGCATCCTGTCCACGACAGCGGCCAATCCAGGCCAAGGGCACCTGGCAAGCTTCCCAAACGTACACACATTCTATACATGTTATTCCCGGAATTGTGGATTTTTCCCAAGTCCATTTAGTAGTGGTTTATGGACTTGTCCTTTAGGAAACCGTCTAATCCCTTTTTAAACTCTGCCAAGCTAACTGCCTTCATCACGTTCTCGGGCAACGAATTCCAGAGTTTAATTATGCGTTGGGTGAAGAAATGTTTGGTAAAAGGGCCCTCAGTAATTCATCCTCCCAGAATAGTGGCTGAAGTCTTCTCAGTTTTTCAAGCTCTGTATTGTGTATAATCAGAAGTGGGCTCTGGGGGATTCTTTGTACTGCAGTATGTTTTCCCTGGGTGTGAAGTGAATATGATTTTGGGGATAGGATTCAGTCACGATTTTGAGGTTTTGTCCATGTCTCTTGGGTCAGATCATATACAGTCATATACCCCCAAATTCTATAAATGAAGCTTGAAATTGCACACACAAATTTGGCAAGAAGCCCAATTTGCGTGCACAATTTAATCAAATAACAAGCCAATTAGCACCAATAATTGGAATTTTAACAATTATTGGTGCTAATTGGATTTAATTAAAACTTACATGCCTAAATTTAGGCACAGGATCCACACGTAAATTTTATGCACGGGTCCAAGAAGAGGGCACGGCTCTGGGAGGGTCAGGTGCTGATCAAGGGCATTCCTTTAATTTGTATGTGTTGTTATAGAATTCATGGGATTTACACCTAATTTAGGCATGGGGATTTACACCAGGGTTTCATTGATGTAAATGGCCTTGCCTAAAAGTAGTCATGGTTCCCGGTGCTAAGCACTATTCTATAGAAAAAAGAGGGAACACAACTTCCACAGTATAACAAAACAAAAAGAGTAGAAGAAAAATGTTCCAAGGATATCAGAATCCTTTGACGTCCAAGCTTCTAAAAATTCTTTATTCACCAACAGTTCAACAAATGTGTGTACAGTCTTGGCCTGCCAATAGTCGTAACAGACTTCTTAGGCATGAAAAATCCTGACCCTACATGGGCCATGTTTCAGCACTAAGCCTTCCTCAGGGGTCACCAATGTATAATGTAACAGACAATGTGCAGTTTAGCAAACCACAAAGCTAATAGGTCAAGTACTAGAGAAAACCAAAGTGGACTCCGATTCGTGAAGTGACAGAGTGCATCCCAGCAGAGTGCTGGATTATAGAACAGCTTGCACCTCTAATGAGGAGAGGTGATTTTGGACACCTTTTGAGTGTAGAGAGCAACGCTGGATATATATTTTACAGTCGTGAACTGGTGGGTATAAATGTTGCGCTAGAATGGAAGCCATTTTTTAAAGACTGTGATTTTGCCATTGGTTAGATTTAGATCACATGTTTTTTGAGTTACCCAATAAGAAACCCCAAACCTTGTCAAGCAGCCATTTAAAAAAAAACAAGTTTGGCAATGTTTGGCTGTTTGTAAGAATGTTTTCATTATTTTTGATGATTTTCTTTATGATATTTTGTTGATTTGATTTTTGTGTTTATTGCAGTGGTTCTCCTGACGCAGTTCTGCAAAACAGAGCCTCTGTCAAGAATCTCTATTGCCGATCTGTAGCAGTGCTGTGGTATTAATGCCAGAGGTATTAATGTTGCCAGCATTTTTCCAGTATCTTTGTACTTTAAATTTGAACTGCTCCGGAGGGTGAAGGATATTTCAGTTATTGAACTTCGTGCAATATTTTCAGTTACGCAGTGAAAAAAGCTGAGAAAGCTAAATATGTTTTTACATATAATCATTCTTCTAAAAAATGTCTTGAAAAATAATTTGTAAGATTGTTTACATATTAGTACATTGGAGTTTTTTGACCATTGATGTGTCCCTTGGGTAAGTCTATGGTTGAAAGTGAACAACATCTAAGGTCTTACTTACAAGGTTAACTGAGGTCTTTTTCTACAATTTTTCCTGCCTCCTAATGAGCATATGATTATTACTATATCTGAATGTTTTTTGTGGCTTGTCTCCTGTCCATTTGACATTTCTTCTCTCTACTTGTCTGCCATCCATCTTCTCTCTGTGGCCTCGATGATCAATTCCCCATGCTGTTCTGAAACAGCATCCTAAAAATAGTGCCAGAACAGCATGGGGCTACCCCTGGACCCCCCAAAGGCAAGGCCCTGGTGGCTTAGGGCCCCCCAAGCCCCCACAGCCCCCTCCAGATGCCAACACGGGGGCTGGAGGCATAATGGACCTCCAGCCCCCCTAACACCTCCCCAACAGAAGACAGGTTTGGATAGTCCACACCTGGTAGTCTAACAGTGACTGCAACCACCCCCCCCCCCCCTCCGAACCCCTGGTACCTTAAATGGAGAAGGGACACAATCCTAGTTACTCCTCTTAGAAGTGGCACCTCCAAAATGGCAGTACCCAGCCCTTCCCTGTGCATCCTGGGATACGCTGAGCGGGGCTTCCATACCATATGACTAGGTTCACGTCTCTCCTCCATTTAAGGTACCAGGGGTTCGGGGCAGGCTGTGGTCACCACTAGATCACCAGGTGTGGCTGGACATCCGGTGACCACCAGCTCATTCTTCTGTTGGGGAAGTGTTAGGGGGGATGGAGGTCCAATGAGCCCCCAGCTCCCCATATAGGTGAGGGGCTTAGGGGGGATCATAGTCGCTGCTAGGCCACCAGTGATGGGGGCCTTGAAAGGGATCCCACTGGGCCACCAGGGTATTTGTATTTGGGGTGGGGGTCTGGGGGTCCAACTGAGGCCAAACCCATGGGGGGTGGGGGTCCACTGGACCCCCATTGCTGACAGTGACAGCCCAGGCAGACAGCTGCAACCTGCCACCCGACTGCTGTCCTGTTTCCACTTCTGCCTTAAGGGTTTTAAGTGGTAGAGCACCATTGTTCAGCATGCTGTACATTTGATCATGGAGTGTCAGAATGAAAAAGTGCATCGGCATACATTAGCCTGCTACCTGCATTGACCTCTTGAACGCTCTTTCATTCCAGTGCTCCGGGCAGCTGATCATGAAGTGCAGGTAAATGCAAGTGCTGGTCTGGCACTAATGGCCTCTACCACCGCATTTACCTCTGATCATTTGCCCGTGTGTCCTATCTGTCCCGTCCAGCATCTCTCCTTTGTATCTCTGTTCAGCATCAGCCTTCTTAGTGTCCCTATAAACCCATTTTCCAGCATTGCCCTTTGTCCCTGTCTCTTTTCTTACTCCATGCCCAGCATCTCTTGTCTGTGCCCTGTCCATCCCCTCTCTTTTTACATTACATTTTACACTTCTATACTGTGATGATCCTAAAGAGTTCTAAGCAGTACACAAAAGTTCAAAGAAGTGGGACAAAACTCCTGCAAGATACATCACTTCACTGGCTCCCTATCCATTTCCGCATACAGTTCAAACTCCTCTTATTGACTAATAAGTGCATTCACTCTGCAGCTCCTCAGTACCTCTCCACTCTCATCTCTCCCTACATTCCTCCCCGGGAACTCCGTTCACTGGGTAAATCTCTCTTATCTGCACCCTTCTCCTCCACTGCTAACTCCAGACGCCATTCCTTTTATCTTGCTGCACCATATGCCTGGAATAAACTTCCTAAGCCAGTCCGTCAAGCTCCATCTCTGGCCGTCTTCAAATCTAGGCTAAAAGCCCACCTTTTTGATGCTGCGTTTAACTCCTAACCCTTACTCATTTGTTCCATACACTTATTTTATCATCCCCACCTCAGTAATTCCCTTATCTCTTATTTGTCCTGTTTGTCTGTCCTAATTAAATTGTAAGCTCTGTTGAGAAGGGACTGTCTCTTCATGTTCTACAGCGCTGAGTACATCTAGTAGCGCTATAGAAATGATAAGTAGTAGTAGTATCAATTTAAAATATCCAGAAAGAAATACAAATCAAAAGAAAATGTATTTATAAAATAGGTCATAGAAATAGGTTTTGGTGACTTTCTTAAATGCAGAATAATGAAAACTTTGCTGAATTGTTAATGGCAATGAATTCCACTAATGTGAAAGATCAAGCATTTCTCCCTCTCTATCCGTTGCCCCTGCCCTCATGGTCTAGCACAACTCCTTCTCTCCATCTACAAGTCCAGTGTCTCTCCATGTCTGTTCCACTCCCCACCCCCGATCTTGTTTCTGTCTCTTCCCTCCCCCAGTCTGGTCTCTCTCTCTCTCTCTCCCCTTCCCAGCAGGTCCAGAACATCTCCAACTTCTTCTCCCCACAGCCCCTCTCCCCAAGCTTAGCACACCTCCACCTTGAAATTTATCAGGAGGTCTGGAGCAGCCGTAATTCCCTCTTGTCACTTTTGTGATTCAGCTTCTGTGGTTCACTAACTCTCTCATTGTCGCCACTGCAGTAGCCCTCCTCTTCCAAGTCCAGGGGCTGCAACTCATCCACCAGCAACGTGATTGGCTCCTCCAGCTGGTAAAGGATTGGCTCAGGCTGATACAAGACAACAGCAGACCTTATTGTAGAAAAGCAGTCTTTAAAAAGTTGTTTCAAAGCTCCCAGGACTTACCAACAACTTATTAAAGACTTCTTTTCTACAAAAAGGTCTGCTGTTGTCTTCTATTTCACGGTGAATTTTGTAGATCGTTTGCCTTCTTGTTTTCTTACTCAGGCTGATACAAGCCACAAATGGCTGTAGGGTACAGGAATGTGGCTGCTGGGTTGGGGAGATAGAAAGCACCCAAGAAGTGATGGCCCAGAACACAGGCCACTGACAGCTGCTACTGCTGTGATCCGGGCCGTGGTAGTAGGTATGTGCCAGCAGAACAGGGGCTGCCAGCACTCATCCATGCCAACCACACCTACGGGGATACGAGTGTGAACGACAACACCCTGAAGACCGTTGAGAACCCGGTCATCAGTGCCATCCCTTCTCTCATTCTGTAAAACCCCTTCTCCCCTTCAACAGCTTTCATACACGCAGCTTGTATGCATGTATGAAAGCCATGAAACGCTGCAGAGAGTTGTTCTGGGCATACGCAGCTTTGCGGGTGGATGCTCTGCACATGCCCTGGCAGCCTTCCCTACCGAGCTGCACAGCAGAAGTCCATGCAGCTCATTTGCATGTGATTTTTTTTTGTGTGCATCGCTCGCTATTTCCACCTTGGTCATTTTTACCGAGGTGGAAATGGCAAGCGGTTCTTTACAGGGCCTTTTGTGCATCGACCCCCTAGTCTCCAATTTCTCTTAGAAGTCCCAGTAGAAAAAGAAGTTAGAACATACAACTTAATTGTGGCATTTGCACTCCAGCACTTACTCACGTTACTAAAGCTATAAAGTTAACATAAAACCACTCTCAGACAACTTGAATGTGGAAACAACTAGCCACAGCTTTATTTAAATATTTTTACAACTTCAGCTTACACCATTCCACAATATATCCCACTTCAAATTCCCCAACTTTATAACAAATCATTAACATAAACATCATTGGCAATTAGACGGTATTGAACTAACCACAACTTTCATCAAACTAGTAACATTTCCCATCCTCTCCCCAGGCAAGCTTTGCAGTCACACCAGACCTGTCAGTTCCCAGGATTCATGACAGTATTGAACATGAACCCCAACTCCTTCCCCCATTTATTCCCACTGGTACTGCTTCAGGAAACATAGCCCCACTCATGGGCAATGATTCTCTGACTACCATTGTGCTCAATGATATCACTTTGTGCCCTCAACTCCGTGCTTTCACAGAGGTTCAAGGACATTGGAATCAAATTAACAGGGAAACCTCTGTGACTTCAAATGCCAAAAAACAGCTCTTCTTCTGAAGCTGATGTCACCAAACAGGAACCCTAGACAAAAAGTGATATGAAACCAAACTTAGAAAGCAACTGGAGAGGTAAAGGGAAATATTACTGAAAAACTTTGGAGGGCTGCATTGAGGTCCTGGGAGAGGAAGACAACTCTCCCCATCTTCTGCCCCATGAAAACCCTGTTTGCAAGAAGAGAATAATTGACATTTTGTGTAACTCTGTAGGAGAGGATGAAAAAGCTTCTTTACCCTTAGGCATGATACAAAGAAACAAAAGTCAACTCTAAAGATCACCTTCACACTGAACTGCTTATTTCACCACCTTGTCCTTCCTCTGTGTATTGGCCCTGAGCATGAATACAGCAACCTGAAATAATCAATCACAGCCAAATCATGGTGAGTTGATGGATTGGGCAGGGCAATGTTACAAACATCCACCATGGGAATTATTAGGCCAACATTTTTTACAATGTAATTCTACATCCATATTTTAAATGTGATTTGCCAGTGATTTCAATTTTTTTGGTCCCTCTTTGTACCAATTGAACTAGGGACCAACAGATCTTTTTTTCTGTTATAATGAGCTCTTTCGATAGGGGTAATTCTAGAAGGAGCAGTCTAATTTTAGGTGTCAAGCATGCATATGTAATACCCCATGAAATGGGTATTACTAAGTTCATGTGTGATAGACCTTTCCAGAGACCCTGGGGGGAGGGAGGTCCCTGCCAGAGGGCTGGATTGGTGGGATGTCCCTGGGTGGGAGAGAGCCCAGCCCAAGGATGAGTGGTATTGAAATAAGTTGCAGGAAGAATGTGTATCACGGTAAAGAGTGATAACAGGGGCTTATTCAAATAAGTTATTAATAATATATATATTTAAATCTAGACTGAAAGCCCACCTCTTTAACATTGCTTTTGACTCGTAACCACTTGTAACAACTCGCCTCCACCTACCCTCCTCTCTTCCTTCCCGTTCACATTAATTGATTTGATTTGCTTACTTTATTTATTTATTTTTTTGTCTATTAGATTGTAAGCTCTTTGAGCAGGGACTGTCTTTCTTCTATGTTTGTGCAGCGCTGCGTACGCCTTGTAGCGCTATAGAAATGCTAAATAGTAGTAGTAGTAGTAAGTTGTAAGGAGGTACATGAGGTCTTTGGTTGCCTGTATTCCCCGCCAGGACCCCCGGGAGCATTGGGGGATCCAGAAGTGAAGGAATAAATACAAGCTGACTAAAGGAGCAGTTGCTGCCCCTATAAGTGGCAACTGGAGACGGTGTGAGAGCTTCATGTGGACAAGGGGAGTCCAGCCTGGGAGCAGGACCAGGACAGGGGAAGTCTGTCTAAGGCCGTAGTGTAGCCCTGTGAGTTACACTGCTTGGAAGAAGGCCAGCCTGAAGGGTCTATGCCTGAAAGTAGTGGATTGGAGTCAGGAGTAATCAAGCAGCTTTGGATTTATTGCTAACAGAAAAGGATAGGTAAAAGGAAAGGAGGTGGTATAATTATGTACAGCAGACATCCATCTGAAGTGGGGGAAAGGAAAGGGAGCATTGCTAATGATCTTGAATGAGCCTGTAAATATCAGAAGATTTGACACGTTTATTCAGGAGTAGCCTAATGGTTAGTTCAGTGGGCTTTGATCCTGGAGACCTGGGTTCAATTCCCACTGAAGCTCCTTGTGACCTTGGGCAAATCACTTAACCTTCCATTGCCCCAGGTACAAAACTTAGATTGTGAGCCCTCTAGGGACAGAGAAAGTACCTGCATAGAATGTGTACAGCGCTGCGTACGTCTAGTAGTACTAAAGAAATGATTAGTAGTAATTTGCCAGTTGCAGCCGTTAAAGTTGTGTTGTACTCTATAAAACTCCCGGAGTGCAATGCTATCATTGGCAAGAGAGTGAAAGTGAGTGTTCTAGATGGAGTGAAGTGACTCTAAGTACTCCCAACACCCTGGATCTCCATTCTGGACCATTTACCTACTCCCAGCTCGACTGCAGGCAATATGGGATTTGAGAGAGTGATTTCCTATGACACTGTGACTGGAGAGAGAGAGAGAGAAAATAAATGGTGTTTTTCCCTGTGACCCGGGTTGGGACCGGAGCTAGCCAGAAAAGGGGCAAGACCTGGGTTACACATAGAAATGTTTATATTCTAGACATTGCTTCAAAGTAATGCCCTCAATCGTATTCCAAATTTGTCAGTAATATAATCATAATGAATATACTGCTGCTCAATGCTTATTACTGAATGTTATCTCTTCTGATTTTCAAAAGTGGACCCAAAGATACATTAATCACCATCACACTGTTTTATGTGTGGTTTCTTAAGATGTATCCATTTTTCTTAGTGTTTTTTTTTTTTTAGATATATATATTTCTTTTCAATTTCTTAATAGTTCATATCATCTGAGAGGTACGGTAGTATATCAGCTTGTATCAGTTTCTGTGAAGCTGAAAAGATAGGGCAATACACCAACACATGTTTCACCGTCAGGGCTTTTTCAAGGTATATCCCTAAAACGAACAAGAAAAAACCCAAGAAACCATCAGACCTTATTATAGAAAAGATTTTTTAACTATATTCTTATCATTTAGGTCTACTACCTTTAAGTCTCGAACCCCAGCTGCCGCCGCGTTTTTTCAATAGCTTTTTAAAGATATAGTCACATGACATAACCAGCCAACAGCAGAGTCAATTAGATCAGAAATTGCCATTCAATTTCTCAATTGAGCCCGTACGGCTCTACCGCATTCAATTTAAAAATCCAGTTTTGCTCTTTGTAATTCAGAATCTGATCAGTATTACCTCTATGTGTGCTCCTTGTTACAATGTCAATAATTCTCCAGCGTAGGTCAGCCGTAGTGTGGTGCGATTGTAGCCAATGGTGGACTAATGGCACTTCTTCTGCCTATGTAGGTTATTTTAGATTCATGCTCAGTGAGCCGAACTTTTACTGGTCTGCTGCTTCTGCCTATATATATTTTGTCACAAGGACATTGTATAATATAGACTACATGTCTAGTATTGCAATCTGTATTTTTCGGTGCATAAATTATATAGTTGTTATGTGGGCCCACATAACAACTATATAATTTATGCGCCGAAAAATACAGATTGCAATACTAGAAACATAGTCTATATTATACAATGTCCTTGTGACAAAATATCTATAAAAATATAGACAATGGGGAGATCTCAAATATGTAGCATCAAAATGTCTGAATTTAATACAGAGGAAAGGCCTCGAGAAGCCCCAAGCATACTAATAAAGCTTTAAGGGGCTGGATTTCTTCATCATAGGCCTGAAAACCTCTGCAACAAATCTACATGATGTTCTCAATTGAATACTTTCACTTGGTATAGCAAAGTTAACACCGGATTTTTACTTAACTTGATCAGGTGTCTAATCGTGCGGGTTCTTCATACACCTCGACCACGACCAACGATGGCCGCCGTTTCGTGGACCTGCCTCAGGGTTCAGTGGTCCGCATGTACTCTCCGCATCGATAGTCATTCAAAATATATATAGGCAGCATTAAGGCTTGTTTTAAGATTTCCTTGCAAATGTTTATTAACTTTGAAAGATAAGAGATATATTTTCTTTGAACCGGAACAACTACGTATATTATTTAATATGCAGAGTAACAAGGACCATGCTTAGATATGAAGCAGTCTATTATTTTATAGGGGTAACCTCCTGCTTATTTTCTTTTTTTTATTGTTTTATTGTTGATTCAAGCTGTATCTTGAATCTCTTCCGAAATGGTGGACTGTCTAACCAATATAGTTCTGATTGTAATAGAAAGAAATTTGTTTTTTTTCTGCTTTTTTCTTTTAAATAATTGTTATATATTGGTGTATCTTTTCAAAGAGTGTATCTTTGTATAAAAATGAAAATTAATAAATATAAATTTTTAAAAAAAGAAAACAGAGAGTAGGGTTAAATGGTCGGTTTTCTCAATGGAGAAGAGTTTATATTGGGGTTCCCAAGGGGTCTGTTGTAACCGCATCTTTTTCACATATTTATAAATTATCTAGAGATGGGAATAACTAGTGAGGTAATTAAATTTGCTGATGACAGTTATTCAAAGTTGTTAAATCACAAGAGGATTGTGAAAAATTGCAAGAGGATCTTATAAGACTGGGAGACTGGGCATCCAAACGGCAGAAGTTGTTTAATGTGAACAAGTGCAAAGTGATGCATGTGGGAAAGAGGAACCCAAACTATAGCTCATGATGCAAGGTTCCACATTAGGAGTCCCTGCCCAAGAAAAGGATCTAGGTGTCATTGCTGATGATATGTTGAAAGCCTCTGCTCAGTGCGCAGCAGCAGCTAAGAAAGCAAATAGAATGCTAGGAATGTTAGGAAAGGAATGACTTTGTATTATGGTGCGACCTAGAGTTACCATATGGCTCCAGAAAAAGGAGGACAGATTGAGCCAGTCTGGGTTTTACTTCCATTGCTTTAAAAGGAAGCAAATCCCGGACTGGATCAATGTGTCCTCCTTTTTCTGGAGCCATATGGTAACCCTAGTGCGACTGTATCTCAAATACTGTGTGCAATTTTGGTCACCGTGTAGGAGCAAAAGGTCCTATAGAAGACACTATGAAGTACTACTTGCCACTATATAACAAAGCTGTATAGAAATATGGTACCTGGCATTATTCAGCTAACCTGACTTTGTGAAATACAGACTCTGGCTAAATTCATCTTTCAGTGTTGTAGCCTGGAGCTCATTAGGCCCAGATTTGCTTGCAGTTAGCAAATAAGCTAAAAACAGCTCCAAGAACCACTGACCGCCAAGGACTGCAGAATTCCCCTTTGGTAATTGGGGCGATACAATGGCTGGACAGTGTGATAACTGCATGTTTTTAACTGAAATCAACATGCCATGATCACAGTAACCCCACCATACCTTGCACATGGCATATTGTTTTGCTTTACCAAATGAAAACATATGAAGTCAACAATTGGGTATAAGAAGCCTCCACGAAATCATAATTTTATCTGGTTGTTATCTGCATAGGCGCCCGGTATAAGAGGCTTGGACAGGCTAAGCCTCCCCTGCTGTGCTCAGAGAGGTTTAAATTGTTGATTTACCTTCATCCTCACAGCAGGAGCTGCAGTGAAAGCCCTCTAGCCTTGTGTAACCAATTGTAGAAATTGGTTTATGGTTTGTTTACCTTACTGCTGGGGGGGGTGTCCTGGGTTGCCAGGGAGATATTTAACCAGGATGACTTCCTGACCTGCACTGAGGACAGATAGCAGCAGAATTGGATACTGGACCAGCATGATCAGAAAAAGTCACCAGACAACAAAAGTAGAAAAGATCATTTTATTTTCATTATAGTGTTTGGAATATGTCCACTTTGAGAATCAGGTGCTCAACATTAAAAGTTTATATTTATTACTTATTTATGGCATTTTATCCCACATTAAACATGAATTAGGGTGCTTTTGTGGCTCTACATGAGAATTGTGATGATATGATCCCTTGTTTCATATTGTTGACGGTCTGCATTTTCCGTATGGGTGGTATATTGGTGTATTAAGTTCTGCCCAGTGCAATATTTATGGTACAGTAAGGTTCTGAATGTGTTTTTGCACAAAGTTGTGCATAGTGTTTTGCAGTTGAGCGATTGTGCTTAGAATATGCTTTGAGCAACCACTTTATTCTTTGACATATGATACATATCTAATATCTAAATTTAATAAATGTATTAATTGTGACTTTTATTTTTATTTATTTATTTTTTCTGTGTGTTATCAGACAATTATGGATTTAAGCTCCACCCCTGGCCCCACCCCCTAACCACCCCCCTTTAGCCTCCCCAAACAGTTGGGCCACCGACCGCCTATGGTTATCTGGCAGTTATCAGAACAACTGTCAGAGACACGGCCTGATCCGAGCCAGTCATATTATGAAAACATCTTCTGCTCATTAAAGGTGGCTCTGTTTACCTGTCTGCTGGGGTCTGTTCCTGTCTACTACTGAGACCTGCTGTTTGCTTGTCTACTGAAGTTTGCTCCAGTCTGAGCCTTGTGTCCAGTTATTTTCAGGGATTATTTTGGGCTGTGTGAGCTTGGATTTTGCTGTTGGAGGGATGCCTAATTACACCTAAATACATTCTAGAGTGCTACCGTTTATATTTTGTTACTTGAGTATACGTTGCCTCATTGCCTACCCTTCTCCTGAGGTGAAGTATTTGTATTAGCCCTACAATCACATCTCAAAAAAGATATAGCAGACTTAGTAAAGGTAGAGAGAAGGGGATGAGACTACTTTTCTATGAAGAAAGATTAAAGTGGCTAGGTCTCTTCAGCTTGGAGAAGAGACAGCTGAGAGGAGTTATGATAGAAGTCTATAAAATACTTAGTGGAATGGAAATGGTAGACATGAATCGCTTGTTTACTCTTTCCAAAAATACAAGGATTAGGGGGCATGCAATCAGGGTAACCGAAAGACACAGCCAGGCCCAGTGCGAGACTGTACCATTATGCACGCACCACCTCCCACTTGGTCTGCCTCGTTCCCTCACACTTAGGCTGCTGCCCCCCCCCCCCCAACTTCCTATCTGCTCCCTCGCTCTATCCTCTCCTGCACTGCTCCTGTCCATGCTAGGAGTTGAGACCCGGATGTTTGCATTAACGCGATATCACATTAAACGCAATCATCAAGGTCCTGGACGGCAAGCAAGAGCAGGAGAGGACAGACCCAGAAGCAAACAGGAAGGGAGGCCAGCCAAGGGGAATTTTGCTCCCCCACTCAACATATAATTAAATTCTGGAATTTGCTGCGTTTAAAAAAAAGTTTGGATAATTTCCTAAAAGAAAAGTCATAAGCCACTGGAAAGATGAACTTGGGAAAATCCACCACTTTGTTTCTCGGATAAGCAGTATAAAATCTGTTTTTTGGAATATTGCCATGTACTTGTGACCTGGATTGGCCACTTTTGGAAACAGGATACTGGGTTTGATGATCTTTGGTCAATCTCAGTATGGGATTCTAAGGTCAGGACAGCATTATACTGTCTCATCTGGAGGAAGAAGACTTGGCCCTCCAAAGAAAAACTAGGCAAAAAATGTATTTTGTTCAATAAAACGGTAACATCTTATTCTATTTATTTGGTTTTTTTATTCATTAACTTTTAAAGTGGGCTAACAGCTACCACATTATTTCATGCTAAATAAAAAATAAAACACTTTTTCTAAGTTTATTGTCTGGCCACTTAATTTTTCTAATTGGTTAGACCAATAAGAACGTAAGAATAGCCATACTTGGTTAGACCATCTAGCCCAGTATCCTGCTTTCAACAGTTGCCAATCCAGGTCACAAGTACCTGACAGAAACTCAATTAGTAGCAGCATTCTATGCTACCAGTCCCAGGGCAAGCAGTGGCTTCCCCATGTCCATCTGAATAACAGACTATGGGCTTTTCCTCCAGGAACATGTCCAAACGTTTTTTAAACCCAGGTACACTAACCGCTGTTACCACATCCTCCGGCATTGAGTTACAGAGCTTAACTATTATGTGAGTGAAAAAATATTTCCTCCTATTTGTTTTAAAAGTATTTCCATGTAATTCCATTGACTGTCCCCTGATCTTTATACTTTTTGAATGAGTGAAAACTCGATTCACTTTTACCCGTTGTAAACCACTCAGGATTTTATAGATCTCAATCATATCCCCCCTCAGCCATCTCTTTCCAAGCTGAAGAGCCCTAACCTCTTTAGCCTTTCCTCGTATAGAATGAATTCCATCCCCTTTATCATTTTGGTCGCTCTTTTTTGAACCTTTCGCTTTTTCATTCTCTTTCCAAATGTCTTCTGTCCATTTCATCTGTATTCTTCTTCACCTCCTCTAATACATCCAGCTCTGACACTGGTCTATTTCTTTCAGCTTTCTTCCATTTATATTTCATTCATTCATTCATTCATTCATTCATTCATTCATTCATGTCATCCAGAATCTCCTTCATGTTACTGCATTTACCTACACACACACACACACACACACACACACACACACACACACACACACACAGAAAAACTCCAGTCCAGGGGTTTTATGAAACACAACAGGTTAATTTGCAATCCAACTTCATATCTTTGTACAAACAAGTCACAAGCCAATTTAGGGATATAGTGTAAATTCTCTCATCCAGTTTTGTAGATTCTACAGTATGTACATATTTACAACTTCTCCTGTCCTTTACCCATCCTTTCTGGGTGCAACAATCTAAGGCTATGCCTGCAGCACTGGTGCAACAAGCGATCTTCTCTTTGGACCAGACCTCCTTGTCTGTCCTCTCTCCACCAAAGAAGAACCTTTCTGGGCCACCACCTTTGGGCTCCGAACAGGCTCTTTCCTGTCCCTGCTTCCAAACTGGAATCCCCCACTTCCCACCTGGAGCACTACTCCACTTTACAGTTACTGTTTTGATTGGCAGAAACCTCTTCTTGGTTCAGCTTTAGTTTATTACTCCCATCCAGGACTCCCCCTCTCCTCCAGGGCCCGGGGGGGTAGAGGCAACCAAAGACCATGTGCTCAGTGTAACATTAACTTTTATAAATCCCCCCCTACAGTCATTCAATAACCAATAACATTTCCCTCAGCAGTTTCCCACAAGCACTTCCCTTTGGGCTGCACTTCACTCTTATCCAGGGGCATATCTCTCCCTCCCCCCAGTGACTCTAGGCCCAGAGTTTTCCCCATTTTAATGGGGGATTACACGTTTATCTAAAATGATGGCAAATCACCCAGCAAATAGAAAGATGAAAAAGATTCTATTAATATTCTCGACAGCCATATGGTGTGTTCTGTCACAGTCACCTGAGTTAAATCTGTAGGCACGCTCTATGCTATTCAGTTACCACCAGATACTGGAATGCCTCTTCAGTATAAGCACAGTTCGAAAATCATCTCTCCTGCTTTTTACTAGGACCCAGAGCATTCATTTCATATAAGAAGAGTAGTGTTCATTTCATATGAGAAGATTAACACATTTAACATGCCCTCTCTCATCCCTGCTGACCTCAAAGCCATGAATGGCTTGTGGGGCTGCGCTCAAATGTGACAGTTTCAATGACAGGCCCTAAAGGGGTGAGGTTGCCAGTGTCACCGCTATTCAACACAAATAGGTACCTGCTTATGATTCACTTTGCATTCGGGCTAAAGGGTATTTCAATGCCACTTCTGTGGTATTAAAGGATTCCCTTTTAATTCTGCACTGTGTGTGTCTACTATTTTGTGCTATGGCTGCCTTCAGGCCAGCTAGAGACAGGGCTGCACTTTCTGCAAACCTTACCTGGAAAAAAAAATAGTAAAACAGCTAAGCAGAAACCTGTACTTGCAATTAAGAAAGCCCTTTTCATTTCCCATTTCTTTACCCAGATGATGAATATTCATGTTCGGGTGGGTTTCAGGTAAGAGAAATATGGATAGCTGGAATACAGCTAGCCCCATATAAGGCACTGTTAAAGCTGTACCAGGTTTCCTCCTGTGGATAGAACATGTTTGCCTGAAAACAAGCATGTCCCCTGTCACGCAAAGATTGAAGGCGACAGGTCTGGCAGCTTGCTAAAAGGAAACAGTTGATGTCCCTGTGGAGCAGCAATAAATTGCACTTATATTACATGGGATGAGCTCCTCTTTGAGGTACTGTGGAACAATATCTGAATACGAGCTGATAAGGAATAATTTCCTGTGTCTGCTCTTGCTGCAGGGGCTGCTGATGAATTGCTTTAGGTAGACAAGGGAGTAGGTTTTGCACTTGGAAATGCTTAGAGTACATATTCCTTTTTATGCCCAGTATAACATTTATTCCCATTTGATGCATGCCCATTTGAGCTCACGGTAAAAATTAACTGGCAGTAAACGCTGAGATGCCCATCAAACATATAAACGGCAAGTAACCGTACTCACTCGCAAATGCGCAGTAGAGACCTTCTCTGCCCCGCCCCCACGTCAATACGTGATGACTGGGGACGGAACACAGAGGGTCTGTACTGCGCATTGCTGAGGGAGGGACACCGCCGTCTAACGTTACGTCACACGAGGGCGGGACAGGCAGAGAAGAAGAACGAAGGCCGACGTCGGCAGCTCAGCAGAGCTCAGTGCTGCGTTCCCGGACCCTCGCTGTTTCAATAGCGGAGCGAGGGCCCGGCCGGGTGGAAGGTGGGTGGTGACGGCTCGGTGGGGGGGCGCGAACTCGGAGGGGGAGGGGCAGCGGCGAACTCGGCGGTGGGGGCGGGCCTTTCAACCCCCCCTTCCTATAATAGCCCGTTTTTACGGGCTCAAAGTCTAGTAGGAATATAATGGGCATCTCAGTGTTCACCACCAGCTGATTTTTACCGCGTACTAAGAACACTAGCGTGGCTTTCTAAAAGACCCCCTAAGAAAAGCAAGGCTACCAGTCCCTACATGCATTGGGGTATCAACTGGATCAACCCTGTCGGGTGAACCTGGATCTAGTTTGCAACCCTACCATTCACACACAAAATAGGCAGCAGTCCCAGGGTTGAACTTCAACTTGCTTTACTAACAGTAACTTGAAAAACAGTTCATAAACTTGTCAAACTTGATCTGTACAATGCAGGGTCTTTTAGGTGATCAGCACAGTGTTAAACATAGTTTCCACATGATATCAGGACTCACAGAAATCACAGTTCAATTCTTTCTTATCTCAACATCGCCTCTATTTGCAACCAGAACAAAAATAATTAGTATTCTTTCTGTAGGTTTCTTTTAGTATCACAGAGGAGCATAATCGAACGTCGCTGGCCAAATAGATCGCCGACGATCTATGTTGGTGGCAGCACTACAGCTGGTCGGAACTGTATTATCGAAAAAGATGGCCGGCCATCTCTTTTTTTCGATAATATGGTTTAGCCCGGCCAAATGCCGTGGAGTTCACCGGGTTTGAGATGGCCGGGTTTGTTTTTCAGCAATAATGGAATAGATTGTAAGCTCTTTGAGCAGGGACTGTCTTTCTTCTATGTTTGTACAGCGCTGCGTATGCCTTGTAGCGCTATAGAAATGCTAAATAGTAGTAGTAGTAGTAGTTATGTCGGCCATCTCAAACCCCTGCCAAATTCAAGGCATTTGGCCGTGGGAAGACCCACCATTTTTAGTGCACTGCCCCCCCCTGACATGCCAGGACACCAACCAGCCACCCTAGGGGTCACTGCGCTGGACTTCAGAAAAGCTCCCACGTGCATAGCTCCCTTATTTTGGAAGCTGAGCCCCCCAAACCCACTACCCACAAATGTACTGCACCCAATAAAATTGCTCCAGGGACCTACATACAGCCTCTAGGACTTATTGCTGCTGTATAACTTTGGCATACCAGTTCACACCTGAAGACTAATCTCTCTGATAAAGTCCTTTCATGAAATAAGCACGTTTACTCACAATTAACTGCAGATCAGAGGTTGTGCCCCACTGGCAAAGAGTCCCCTGGTACTAAGATTAGCAGTAGGTCAGAGCTGGCACAATGGTGTACAATGCCCTCTTTCAGCACCATGCAAGGTAAGAACTACGTTCTCTAACGTGGGTAACACAGGAAAGGGATCTAAAAGTGGCTTACAAAAATGGCCACTACCGCATGGACTACAACAGGAAACAAAACAGGGCACATTCTGACCCAGTTAGCAGGGGGGGAAAGCACCATGGGAGTAGAGCCCAGTACCCTACACCCACCACAATGCATTGCTAATGTGACTCTGCAGGGCACCTAACAGAAAAGGCATCACACTCACCCGAGAGCCACATCGCAACCAGGGAAAGGCTGTCGGAGGATACAACACATTCTGCTGTCATGGAGGTGGGTACGGCATTTCAGGCTGGCAAAAAAGGTTTTTAGTTTTATTTTTTTAGTTTGGAAGGGGATTGGTGACCACTGGGGGAGTATGGGGAGGTCATCCCCCATTCCCTCCAGTGGTCATCTGGTCAGTCGGGGCACCTTTTTGAGGCTTGGTCGTGAAAATAAAAGGACCAAGTAAAGCTGGCAAAATACTGCTTAGCGCCACTTTTTTTTTTTCAATTATCGGCGAAAGCCGGCCATCTGGTAGCCACGCCCATGCCCGCCCATGTCCCGCCTTCGCTAATCTACCGACACGCCCCCTTGAACTTTCACCGGCGAAGCGACGATGCAGTCAAAAATGCCGCTTTTGACTATACCGATTTCGCCGCTTTTAAAAAATCGCCGGCCGTCTCCCGATTTGTGTCGGAAGATGACCAATGATCACTTTTGATTATAAGCTGGACAGTCATCTCCACATAATCTCTTTTAGTTACTGTCTGTCCCATCCTGGAACAGGGGTTATTTACACATGCAATGAAAGTCCTATCAGAAGTGAGGCACTCCCACTTCTCCTACCTGGGGTGTATTGTCCCCCAAGCCCTCCTTGTCATTCCCATGTTGGGAACACTTTGCATGCACCCATGGCCCAGTGCAGGGGCTTCCAATCACTACACACTGCAAACTTCACCTGCCTTGGTACTCAGGATTTCCTCCTCAGTGCTCAGGGTCTCAGCGGTGGAGGGCTACCAAAGACCAGAATTTTCTCCATGCAATGCCTTTTATTACTTGTTGGCCCTGCCTCCATAGGCTGGCCCATCCCAAATCCTCCCACCAGGCTGGCAATCCCAACCCCTGTTATCTTAGTGACTTCCCTAAAAATCTTCCCACCTTCTGCCTGTAGTAGAGATACTTTTTAAGGGAGGTCACACAAGGAAGCCAGGGTTAAAATCCCCCTGAGGCTTCTTGTGACCTTAGCCTCCACTTCCTCAGTACAAACTTAGACTGTATGCCCTTCAGGGACAGAAAAATACATAAAAGCATTAAAAAAATGAAGGCAGATAGTTATTATGGCCTATCCAGTCTGCCCATCTATACCATCTACTATCCCTTCCTCTCCCTTAGAGACCCTATATACTTGTCTCAAGCTTGTTTGAATTCAGATACAGTGTTTGTCTCCATTACCTCTGCCAGGAGGCTGTTCCATGAATTCACCACCTTTTCCATGAAGATGTATTTCCTTGGGTTATTCCTGAGCCTGTCCCTTTTCACCTTCATTTTATGCCCCCTCATTTCAGAGCTTCCTTTCTATAGTAAGAGATTTGTCTCCTGTGCATTTATGTCACAGAGGTATTTATTAGGAGAGGGATGCAAAATAAGACCAAAAATATTATAATGCCTCTGTATCGCTCACCTTGAGTATTGCATTCAGTTCTGGTTGCCATATCTCAAAAAAGATATAGTAGAATTAGAAAAGGTTCAAAGAAGAGCAACCAAAATGATAGAGGGGATGGAACTGCTCCTATATGAGGAAAGGCTAAAGAGGTTAGGGCTCGTCAGCTTGGAAGAGAAACAGCTGAGAAGGGATATGATTGAAATCTACAAAATCCTAAGTGGTGTGGAGCAGGTGGAGGTGAATTGATTTGTCACTCATTCAAAAAGTACAAAAACCAGGGAACACTCGATGAAATTGCATGGAAATACTTTTAAAACAAATAGGAGGAAATATTTTTACACTCAATGAATAGTTACGCTCTGGAACCTGTTGCAGGAGAATGTGGTAACGGCAGTTAGCGTATCTGGGCTTAAAAAAGGTTTGGACAAGTTCCTGGAGGAAAAGTCCATAGTCTGTTATTGAGATGGACATGGGGAAGCCACTGCTTGCCTCGGGATTGGTAGCATGGAATGTTAAAATACTCTTGCACAAATATGTGTGTGTATATTATCCTCTAATTCTATAAAAGTCATCAAACATTGCATGCGTAATTTAATTGAATAATGAGCTCATTAGTACTAATAACTGGCTTTTTAACAAGCAATTATTGGCACTAATTAAATTTAATTGACATTTGTGTAAATGTAGGCGCACACATGATCTGAAAAAGAGAGTGTGGAAATAGGAGGGCCATAGCTACCCTATAACTGGGTGGGCCTTTTACAAAGATGCACTAGCATTTTTAGTGCAAGCTAAAAATAAGCATGCACTAAATGTTAGAGACCCCCACATATTCCTATGAACATCTCTAGCATTTAGTGCATGCTACTACTACTACTACTAACTAGCATTTCTAAAGCGCTACTAGGGTTACGCAGCGCTGTACAATTTAAACATAGAAGGACGGTCCCTGCTCAAAGAGCTTACAATCTAAAGACAAGAGAACAATCTAAGGACAAGTGAACAATATGCTAACCATTAGCACACGCTAGAAACACTACTGCACCTTTGTAAAAGGCCTCCTGGGTGCGTTAGGGTATTTCTGCGCAGATCTGCTCTTTCAGACCTGTTTTGGCGCCTTGCATCCGTTAGAACACGTTTCCGTGCCAAACGTTGCATGCAGAATTAGCGCTTAACTTTAGACACTATTTATAGAATTCCCTGATATAGTATGTCCTTTTACGTGATACCTTTCTCTGCACCTACTTTATAAGCACATACATCCCTGTGCAGTTTGATAGGACTCATTTTCCACGTGTAAGATATGCTTCACACATAGATAAAGTGAATGCTACATACCTGTAGAAGGTATTCTCCGAGGACAGCAGGCTGATTGTTCTCACTGATGGGTGACGTCCACGGCAGCCCCTCCAATCGGAATCTTCACTAGCAAAGTCCTTTGCTAGCCCTCGCGCACCGCGCATGCGCGGCCGTCTTCCTGCCCGAAACCGGCTCGAGCCGGCCAGTCCAGTATGTAGCAAGACAATACAAGGGAAGACACAACTCCAAAGGGGAGGCGGGCGGGTTTGTGAGAACAATCAGCCTGCTGTCCTCGGAGAATACCTTCTACAGGTATGTAGCATTCGCTTTCTCCGAGGACAAGCAGGCTGCTTGTTCTCACTGATGGGGTATCCCTAGCCCCCAGGCTCACTCAAAACAACAACCAAGGTCAATTGGGCCTCGCAACGGCGAGGACATAACTGAGATTGACCTAAAAAAATTACCAACTAACTGAGAGTGCAGCCTGGAACAGAACAAACAGAGCCCTCGGGGGGTGGAGTTGGATCCTAAAGCCCAAACAGGTTCTGAAGAACTGACTGCCCGAACCGACTGTCGCGTCGGGTATCCTGCTGCAGGCAGTAATGAGATGTGAATGTGTGGACAGATGACCACGTCGCAGCTTTGCAAATCTCTTCAATGGTGGCTGACTTCAAGTGGGCTACTGACGCAGCCATGGCTCTAACATTATGAGCCGTGACATGACCCTCAAGAGCCAGCCCAGCCTGGGCGTAAGTGAAGGAAATGCAATCTGCTAGCCAATTGGATATGGTGCGTTTCCCCACAGCCACTCCCCTCCTATTGGGATCAAAAGAAACAAACAATTGGGCGGACTGTCTGTTGGGCTGTGTCCGCTCCAGATAGAAGGCCAATGCTCTCTTGCAGTCCAATGTGTGCAGCTGACGTTCAGCAGGGCAGGAATGAGGACGGGGAAAGAATGTTGACAAGACAATTGACTGGTTCAGATGGAACTCCGACACAACCTTCGGCAAGAACTTAGGGTGAGTGCGGAGGACTACTCTGTTATGATGAAATTTGGTGTAAGGGGCCTGGGCTACCAAGGCCTGAAGCTCACTGACTCTACGAGCTGAAGTAACTGCCACCAAGAAAATGACCTTCCAGGTCAAGTACTTCAGATGGCAGGAATTCAGTGGCTCAAAAGGAGGTTTCATCAGCTGGGTGAGAACGACATTGAGATCCCATGACACTGTAGGAGGCTTGACAGGGGGCTTTGACAAAAGCAAACCTCTCATGAAGCGAACAACTAAAGGCTGTCCTGAGATCGGCTTACCTTCCACATGGTAATGGTATGCACTGATTGCGCTAAGGTGAACTCTTACAGAGTTGGTCTTGAGACCAGACTCAGACAAGTGCAGAAGGTATTCAAGCAGGGTCTGTGTAGGACAAGAGCGAGGAGCTAGGGCCTTGCTGTCACACCAGACGGCAAACCTCCTCCACAGAAAGAAGTAACTCCTCTTAGTGGAATCTTTCCTGGAAGCAAGCAAGACGCGGGAGACACCCTCTGACAGACCCAAAGAGGCAAAGTCTACGCTCTCAACATCCAGGCCGTGAGAGCCAGGGACCGGAGGCTGGGATGCAGAAGAGCCCCTTCGTCCTGCGTGATGAGGGTCGGAAAACACTCCAATCTCCACGGTTCTTCGGAGGACAACTCCAGAAGAAGAGGGAACCAGATCTGACGCGGCCAAAAGGAGCAATCAGAATCATGGTGCCTCGGTCTTGCTTGAGTTTCAACAAAGTCTTCCCCACCAGAGGTATGGGAGGATAAGCATACAGCAGACCCTCCCCCAGTCCAGGAGGAAGGCATCCGATGCCAGTCTGCCGTGGGCCTGAAGCCTGGAACAGAACTGAGGGACTTTGTGGTTGGCTCGAGATGCGAAGAGATCTACCAAGGGGGTGCCCCACACCTGGAAGATCTGTCGCACTACACGAGAATTGAGCGACCACTCGTGAGGTTGCATAATCCTGCTCAACCTGTCGGCCAGACTGTTGTTTACGCCTGCCAGGTATGTGGCTTGGAGCACCATGCCGTAACGGCGAGCCCAGAGCCACATGCTGACGGCTTCCTGACACAGGGGGCGAGATCCGGTGCCCCCTTGCTTGTTGACATAGTACATGGCAACCTGGTTGTCTGTCTGAATTTGGATAATTTGGTTGGACAGCCGATCTCTGAAAGCCTTCAGAGCGTTCCAGATCGCTCGCAACTCCAGAAGATTGATCTGCAGATCGCGTTCCTGGAGGGACCAGCTCCCTTGGGTGTGAAGCCCATCGACATGAGCTCCCCACCCCAGGAGAGACGCATCCGTGGTCAGCACTTTTTGTGGCTGAGGAATTTGGAAAGGACGTCCCAGAGTCAAATTGGACCAAATCGTCCACCAATACAGGGATTTGAGAAAACTCGTGGACAGGTGGATCACGTCTTCTAGACCTCCAGCGGCCTGATACCACTGGGAGGCTAGGGTCCATTGAGCAGATCTCATGTGAAGGCGGGCCATGGGAGTCACATGAACTGTGGAGGCCATGTGGCCCAGCAATCTCAACATCTGCCGAGCTGAGATCTGCTGGGACGCTCGCACCCGCGAGACGAGGGACAACAAGTTGTTGGCTCTCATCTCTGGAAGATAGGCGCGAGCCGTCTGAGAATCCAGCAGAGCTCCTATGAATTCGAGTTTCTGCACTGGGAGAAGATGGGACTTTGGATAATTTATCACAAACCCCAGTAGCTCCAGGAGGCGAATAGTCATCTGCATGGACTGCAGGGCTCCTGCCTCGGATGTGTTCTTCACCAGCCAATCGTCGAGATATGGGAACACGTGCACCCCCAGCCTGCGAAGTGCCGCTGCTACCAAAGCCAGGCACTTTGTGAACACCCTGGGCGCAGAGGCGAGCCCAAAGGGTAGCACACAGTACTGGAAGTGACGTGTGCCCAGCTGAAATCGCAGATACTGTCTGTGAGCTGGCAGTATCGGGATGTGCGTATAGGCGTCCTTCAAGTCCAGAGAGCATAGCCAATCTTTTTCCTGAATCATGGGAAGAAGGGTGCCCAGGGAGAGCATCCTGAACTTTTCTTTTACGAGATATTTGTTCAGGGCCCTTAGGTCTAGGATGGGACGCATCCCCCCTGTTTTCTTTTCCACAAGGAAGTACCTGGAATAGAATCCCAGCCCTTCTTGCCCGGATGGCACGGGCTCGACCGCATTGGCACTGAGAAGGGCGGAGAGTTCCTCTGCAAGTACCTGCTTGTGCTGGAAGCTGTAAGACTGAGCTCCCGGTGGACAATTGGAGGTTTTGAGGCCAAATTGAGGGTGTATCCTTGCCGGACTATTTGGAGAACCCACTGATCGGAGGTTATGAGAGGCCACCTTTGGTGAAAAACTTTCAACCTCCCTCCGACTGGCAGGTCGCCCGGCACTGACACTTGGACTTCGGCTATGCTCTGCTGGAGCCAGTCAAAAGCTCGCCCCTTGCTTTTGCTGGGGAGCCGAGGGGCCTTGCTGAGGCGCACGCTGCTGACGAGAGCGAGCACGCTGGGGCTTAGCCTGGGCCGCAGGCTGTCGAGAAGGAGGATTGTACCTACGCTTGCCAGAAGAGTAGGGAACAGTCTTCCTTCCCCCGAAAAATCTTCTACCTGTAGAGGTAGATGCTGAAGGCTGCCGGCGGGAGAACTTGTCGAATGCGGTGTCCCGCTGGTGGAGATGCTCTACCACCTGTTCGACTTTTTCTCCAAAAATGTTATCCGCACGGCAAGGCGAGTCCGCAATCCGCTGCTGGAGTCTATTCTCCAGGTCGGCGGCACGCAGCCATGAGAGTCTGCGCATCACCACACCTTGAGCAGCGGCCCTGGACGCAACATCAAAGGTGTCATACACCCCTCTGGCCAGGAATTTTCTGCACGCCTTCAGCTGCCTGACCACCTCCTGAAAAGGCTTGGCTTGCTCAGGGGGAAGAGCATCAACCAAGCCCGCCAACTGCCGCACATTGTTCCGCATGTGTATGCTCGTGTAGAGCTGGTAAGACTGGATTTTGGCCACGAGCATAGAAGAATGGTAGGCCTTCCTCCCAAAGGAGTCTAAGGTTCTAGGGTCTTTGCCCGGGGGCGCCGAAGCATGCTCCCTAGAACTCTTAGCCTTCTTTAGGGCCAAATCCACAACTCCAGAGTCGTGAGGCAACTGAGTGCGCATCAGCTCTGGGTCCCCATGGATTCGGTACTGGGACTCAATTTTCTTGGGAATGTGGGGATTAGTTAGTGGTTTTGTCCAGTTCGCCAGCAATGTCTTTTTTAGGACATGGTGCATGGGTACTGTGGACGCTTCCTTAGGTGGAGAAGATAGTCCAGGAGCTCAAACATTTCAGCCCTGGGCTCGTCCTCCACAACCACCGGGAAGGGGATGGCCGTAGACATCTCCCGGACAAAGGAAGCGAAAGACAGACTCTCAGGAGGAGAAAGCTGTCTTTCAGGAGAGGGAGTGGGATCAGAAGGAAGACCCTCAGACTCCTCGTCAGAGAAATATCTGGGGTCCTCCTCTTCCTCCCACGAGGCCTCACCTTCGGTGTCAGACACAAGTTCACGAACCTGTGTCTGCAACCTCGCCCGGCTCGACTCCGTGGAGCCACGTCCACGATGGGGGCATCGAGAGGTAGACTCCCTCGCCCGCATCGGCGAAGCTCCCTCCGCCGACGTAGTCGGGGAGCCCTCCTGGGAGGTGGCCGCAGCCGGCACCGCACGCGGGTACCGACGTCGGGGACCTCACCCCGGGCGATGGGCCAGCCGGCGCCACGCTCGACGGTACCGGAGGCGCAAGCACCGCCGGTACCGGAGGGGTAGGGCGCAACAGCTCTCCCAGAATCTCTGGGAGAACAGCCCGGAGGCTCTCGTTCAGAGCGGCTGCAGAGAAAGGCAGAGAGGTCGATGCAGGCGTCGACGTCAGAACCTGTTCTGGGCGAGGAGGCTGTTCCGGGCTGTCCAGAGTGGAGCGCATCGACACCTCCTGAACAGAGGGTGAGCGGTCCTCTCGGTGCCGATGCCTGCTGGGTGCCGACTCCCTCGGCGACCCAGAGCTCTCGGTGCCGACGCGGGGAGGAGACCGGTGTCGATGCTTCTTCGACTTCTTCCGAAGCATGTCACCGGAGCTCCCCGGCACCGACGAGGAGGACGTAGAATCCAGCCGTCGCTTCCTCGGGGCCGAGGCCGAAGGAGGTCGGTCTCGGGGGGGCTGTACCGCAGGAGCCCTCAGGGTAGGAGGAGACCCACCCGAAGGCTCACTGCCACCAGCAGGAGAATGGACAGCCCTCACCTGCACTCCCGACGATGCACCACCGTCCGACGACATCAGCAGACGGGATCCCGGTACCACCGACGTCGATGCAGCTATCCGATGTCCCGGCGCCGATGCAGAGGGCCGATGCCTCGATGCACTCGATGCACTGGCGGCCGAGGATGAAGCTCTGGACGCTGAAGACGTCGATGCACCCGATACCCTCGGTGCCGATGCCGACGAAGAGCCCGAGAACAAAACGTTCCACTGGGCCAATCTCGCTACCTGAGTCCGCTTTTGTAAAAGGGAACACAGACTACAGGCCTGAGGGCGGTGCTCGGCCCCCAGACACCGAAGACACGACGCGTGTCTGTCAGTGAGCGAGATAATCCGGGCGCACTGGGTGCACTTCTTGAAGCCGCTGGAAGGCTTCGATGTTATGGGCGGAAAAATCACGCCGGCGAAATCAAAATCTGAAATGACGGAAATGAGCACCAAAAAGTTTAAGGGAGAAAATCTCGACCGAGGCCGAAAAGAGGCCTACCCCGACGACGAAAGAAAACTTACCGGGGCAAAGACTGAAAAATACGGGAAGGGGCAAAACGAAACCCGAAGGGCTTCCGGAGTACTTCCCGACAATTTTTAAGGGTTTTCCGAAGAAAAAAGCAACACGCCAAAGAAAAGGACGCGCGAGGTCGACTTTCCGGGGCTCGACACGGCGAAAACACGACCGTACCGAGTGCGGACAAAAGAAGATTGGCCGGCTTGAGCCGGTTTCGGGCGGGAAGACGGCCGCGCATGCGCAGTGCGCGCGGGCGCGCGAGGGCTAGCAAAGGACTTTGCTAGTGAAGATTCCGATTGGAGGGGCTGCCGTGGACGTCACCCATCAGTGAGAACAAGCAGCCTGCTTGTCCTCGGAGAAAGTTTTATAAATTTACCTCTTAGTAGCTTTATAATTAAACTTTGGATGGGCTGATTTTAGAATTACAACAAGCATGATGTCTCTCAAAGTAATTTCTAACATAGACATGATTTGGATCTTGATTAGGGTTTCTGTCCTGAAGTGTTTATAAACTGTATACTTAGCTGTTTAATTTCCGGCTAATTGGGGGTTCTGTAAGAATATAAAAAAATCAATGGTTATCAGGGTTTTTCATTGCTAAGTATCTATTCTGGTGGAATCAGGGAACAAGATTGGGAAACGGATCCAGGCACTTCAAACACAGACCAAGGAACATCAGATATGAAATTGAGACTTTTATTGATGACTCTAAATGATGACTCGATACGGTACTATGTTTCAGCACAAACGTGCCTAACTCAGGAGTCTCTTAAAAGTGTTGTGTTGTAAAAATAATAGTCACAAATGAGTCTGTCTTCAAAGATTCAATTGCTGATAGAGGTCTTGAAAAAGACTGTTCATTAGGAGAGTGAATAGTCTCAGAGACATGCTCTACCGGTGACAGTTTAATTGCTTCCCTTCCAAGGAGGTTTAATTGCTTCCCTACCAGGCAGCCTCCATCTTGATAACTCAAAATACATTATTTTGTATGGAGGCAAGCTCTGCCTACTGGCTTAAGGCCAGATAATGGGCCAAGCATGCTCCCACCGACTTCTGTCAATCAAACCTCCTTGACCATCGTTGACTAAAGTAACTATGCATGCCCAGCATTAAATAATCAAGTCTTAGGCGACGCCCAGAAGTTATGTGGGTATGGCTGATATTTGCTGCCATATAGAAATAGCTAACTAGGCAGAGTTAGTTCTCCTTTTTATGTGGCCTTACATTCTCAGTCAGCTGGATATTCCCAATGCCCGCATCGCTCCTGGCTCCTCCCTGACTCCACCTGTGGACCGCGCCGGCACTAACCTGCGAGTGCCATGGCAAACAAAGCTGATTTTTAGCATCGCTGTTCAGTTAAATGCTGCTGAATATATCAGTTCCTGGGCCACTCAGCTTGATTTAACTGAGAAGCCTATGTTGCACAGTTAAATTGTTTTGAATATTAGTAACATTTTAGGCGTATTTTCAAAGCATTTAGACTCACAGAGTTACATAGGAACCAATGGAACTTTGTAAGTCTAAGTGCTTTGAAAATAGTGAGCCCCATAGTAACATAGTAAGTAACAGCAGATAAAGACCTAAATGGTCCATCCAGTCTGCCCAAAAGTCACATTCATTATCAATTCAAGATTTAAATCAATAATGAATATGATATTATTTACTTGATCATGATCTTTCTTTGATGTTTCTGGAACATAGATCATAGAAGTCCACCTGGCTCTTTCCTTATGTTCCAACTACTGGAGTTGCCAACAAAGCCCACTCCAGCTTATCCCAATCCGTCTTGTCTTTTGCGGGACAAAGACCGTTAATGTCTGCCCAGCAATGCCCTCACTTTCCAAACCATTGGAGTTTCCGTCAAAGCTCTCTCCAGTCCACCCTAAACCGGATCGCCATATGCGGGACTCAGACCATACAAGGCAGCTCAGTACCGGCCTTAGTTGATGCAGCCAGAGTTGCCATCTAAGCACCACTTGACGTGCAAACACATATGCAACCCTTCCAGTTTTGTTTTTTATATCATTTATTTTCTAATTAGAGAACCTCTGTGTTCATCCCAGGCCTTTTTGAATTCCACCACTGTTTTTTTTTTCCACCACCTCCCTCAGGAGGTCATTCCAGGCATCCACCACCCTCTCCGTGAAAAATAATTTTCTGACATTACTCCTAAGTCTACCACCCTGCAACCTGAATTCATGTCTTCTAGTTTTACCACTTTCCCTTCTCTGGAAAATATTTGTTTCTATATTAATACTTTTCAAGTACTTAAACGTCTATATCATATCTCCCCTGACCCTCGACTCCTCTAGGGTATACATATTCATATGTATACCCTAGAGGAGAGGAGGGACAGGGGAAATACGATACATTGACCCTCTGTTGCTTATTGTATACTGGAGGTGTTGTATTGGTGTTTATTGGTTAAAACCTAAAATATTTAAAGCAATATTAAAACCAAGACATGGTGTTGAATTCTGGGAGGTTTTGAAGCTGACAACTTCACGGTAGTGATATAGAGCGATTCATAGGCTAGGATTTCAACGGTATAGAGGACATCTAAACAAGGAATACAGTTTGAAAAGTGGTCCAGGAAGATGCCCGATAAATTTGGAAAAACACAAGTTAAATGTCTGTCATCTAAACTTAGACATTCCCAGATTAGAGGCATGATCTTCACATTGGATGCAGCAAGGTTATTTTCAGTACAATTATACAACTAAACCTACCATTTGTTACAGCAACACATATTTAACTACCCCATTCAATCTGATATTCAGATAGCATTTCAGACAGACATCGAATACAGCTTCTATTACGGCACCCTATACTTTCAAAATCGAGGTCGCACATTTCCTTGGATCAAGATTTCTGTTTTTCCATGAAGCACAGCAGAGTGCAACCTTTTAACACATACTGTGTGATTTAGCCCTAGTTAACTAAATTCCGGATTGCCTTGCATTGCGATCATCTTACCAAAAAACAAGTCTGAAAAAAAATATATACTGTATTTTCTCAATGACTGATAAGGATTATCTGTTCTGGGTCTGACCTGCTTCAATTGAATGGTTTTTTTTGGCAGACCATGTAAAGGAGATGTACCATGCAAGTGAAGTCCGCGGGTCCACAGTGCCATCTAATGGATATGATATGCACACTCTGGCTCATCTTAGCCCTTCAGAAACCAGTTATATATTACCTTTGTAAAACTAAAGGTAATTTAATATCTTGTTGTTATATCTGTCACTGACAGGCAGATAAAAAGGACATTAAATGCTACATTTCTATAGTTCATTCATCAGGGAAAAGAAAAGTGGCAATTTATTTCTTAGATTTACAAATATGCAATAAAACACTCCATTTCACTCCATCCCTGCTCTGAGGCCAGACCTGCCAGGTGCACACAGCTCCATAAAAATGAGGCCTTGGTATTTTTGTTGCATTAAAAAAGTACAAAGAAGTGAAAGAGCTGCAAAGCAACACTATAAAACACTGTGATATCCCTAGGAAAGTGTGTTTTCCATATCGATTATACGTAGCAGCAGATTTACATTTCAGCAGCACCTCTGTGCCAGCTGCCTTGCAGTTTTATAATGAGAAGGCCTCATCCTGGACAGAATGCAGGGCATTTGCTTAAACCACATGAGGTCTTTTTCTATAACAGGGACTTCAGCAGCTGCCAGCTGTAAATGTCACTTTGCATTTTAGCAATGGCAGTCGAATTAGCATTCCTCTTCATTTGAAGAGTGTCCTGGGCAGGAGCATTGCAAGGGACAAATATGACCTGTGTGACACAGGGGTGTAGCTACGGGGGCCTGGGCCCCTGCAAATTTTGTACGGGCCCCTGGTTTGGTTCTTCAGCGTGGTCTCCGGCGCAGCCGCGTTTGCAGCCTGCCCCGGAGACCGCGCTGAAGAAGGCTTCAGCTGGCGGGGGTTGGGGACCCCCGCCAGCAACTGTATTTGTTTGTGAGGGGGGCGAGGCGGTGGGGGGAGTGAGGCGAGGCATGGCGGTGGGGGGGCGGCAGGGTGGCACTCAAAATGTGCCCCCAACCTAAGTCCTATATTACTAACACAAAATAAGAATACTTAGGTATAAATCAAATAAACCCTCTATGTATAAAACAATCAATATAACAATGTTAAATAATGTGTAAATTTTTAAATTGTGCTCAGTCCATATCCATTGCACCCATAGCGTCCCTAAGGAAAGCATGTGGTAGTGTTGTAGATGGAACCATCATAGCACAATCTGTGTTCTGCCTCCTTAAAGTGTATGCGCACACATCTGCATCTACTACTGGTCTTCCTCTGATTGAATTGTGCTCCCGTGGATGCTGTGCCTCCTGGTACATTAATTCTGCCTTTTACAGGTTTTACCTGAGAGATTTCTGGCTGCCGCCCAGCCATTTCACTTGTGGTTATTTTCAACTGCTGTGGTACAAGGGGCCCTGGTGCTTGGCAAAACAAGCCATCGCCACTAGCGCAGGGACGCTTTAATTGCAGCTTAGTAAAAGGCCCCATAGTTAGCTATAACACTGGCCCTGAGATCTCTAAGAATACATTTTCAATATGGCATTGTGGGAGCAACCTATAGGTGTACAACAGTAGACTGCTAGTGACACAAAGAGAATTGGAAAAAGAACAGCACAGGCAAAAGAAAGTGTGCCTTAGGGGTTGCAGTCTGTATACCAGTCCGGATTTTGCCCATCTAAGAACAAATTCAGAATAAAATACAGAGGGGAAACTGAAAAGCAGAGAGGAAGGAGGTGCACGTCAATCTAGCCAGAAGTGTTTCTCAGAGGATAGGAACCATGGATATGCTCGTTTAGGATATGGCATCAGCAGAATAAAAAATCCTTACGAAAAGCAGGAAAGCGGCAGCCAGAAATCTCTCAGGTAGAACCTGTAAAAGGCAGAATTAATGTACCAGGAGGCACAGCATCCAGGGGAGCACAAGTCAATCAGAGAAAGACCATTATTATTTTAATATGTGTAGTGGTTTGTTGTTTATTGTAAACTAGCCATTAAGCCCGTTAAAACAGGCGAGTATTGGTATGTTCTATTTTGAAGTCTAACTCCCTCCCTCCCTCCCAGCACCAAGGCCCCATTCCCTCCCCCCCCCTCCCCTCCCAGTTGCAAGGCCTCCCGCCCTCCTTCCTTCCCTGCCAGCTCCAAGGCCCTCTGTCCCTCCCTCCCAGCTCCAAGGCCCCCCTCCGTCCCTCCCAACTCCAAGACCCCTGCCCTCCCTCCCAGCTCCAAGGCCCCCCTCCATCCCTCCCAGCTCCAAGGGCCCCCCTCCCTCCCACCCAGCCAGCTCCAAGGCCCCCTTCTGTCCATCCCTCCCAACTCCAAGGCCCCCCTCCTTCTGACCTCCCATGTCCAGCATCCTCCCTCCTTCCCTGCCAGCTCCAAGGCCCTCTGTCTCTCCCTCCCAGCTCCAAGGCCCGTTCCAAGGCCCCTCCTCCCTCCCAGCTCCAAAGCTCCCCCTCCGTCCCTCCCTCCCAGCTCCAAGGCTCCCCTCCGTCCATCCCTCCCAGCTCCAAGGCCCCACTCCTTCTGAGAACTCCCATGTCCAGCATTTCTCCTGCCCTCCCCTTCCTCCCCCCTGAGGTCACTGCCGCCCCCCCCCCCCCGAGGTCGCCGCCCCCCCTCCACCTGGGCCCTCTCCTCTCCATTAAACGTACAGCGCCTCACCTCCGAAACCGCAGCAGGCAGATCGCCTCCCGTCGGCCTTCCTTCCCTGCCTGTGTCCCGCCCTCGTGTGACATAACTTCGGCGAGGGCGGGACACAGGCAGGGAAGGAAGGCCGACGGGAACTGATCTGCCTGCTGTGGTTTCAGCGCTGTAAGTTTAATGGAGAAGAGAGGGCCTGGCCCGGGTGGAGGGGGGCTGGCGGTGGCGACCTGGGGGAGGGAGTGGTAGCAGCGACCTTGGGGGGGAGCGGTAGCGACCTCGGCAGTTCCCTCCCTCCCCTTCCATGTGGTGCACTCCTCAGCACAGTTTCCCTCTCTGTTCCGTCATCACGTCTTGATGCGGGGGCGGGACAGAGAGGGAAGTCTCTACTGCGCATTTGCAGGTGAGTCGGTCACTTGCCATTTATATGTTTGATTTATTTTATGATATATGTGACTCTGTAAGCCACCTAGATTTGTAGATAGGCAGGATATAAGACATTTTTAAACAAATTGTAAACTCAGAACTACCACTCAAGATGTGCATAGATCTGTAAGTGGCCTGGTAACCCCACATTTCGAGGCCTAGTTTAGGGACCCTTTTACTAGATGGCGTTAAGGCCTATTGCGTGGTTAACACGCCAAAATAAGGCTTACTGCAAAACAGATTAAAACAGTTTTATGACATTTTGCCTGTTAGCATGCACTAATTACTCATTATATTTTTATGTAATTATTTTAGGAAGGGACATGCCATTGGGAAGCATTATCCAGCTTACGCATTCTGATTAGCAGTGTACCAACTGCATAACATGGACTTAATGCAAAATCACTGTGACTCCTAAATATGAGGCAGTAAGTGCTCCTGTGTTAATTTTTTGCAAGTCCCTTGCAGTAATGGAAAAATTAGCACGAGATCCTCAAAAAAAACAACAATGTAAAAAGCTCTAAATACTGCCATGGAAAATCTAGGTTTAACAGGCAGAGCTGAACACATTTTAATAAAAGGCCACCTTAATGATTTAATGATAGCTTTAAAGCGTGTATCAAGTTGTTGCATGAAATGTTACACTGGCCTGCACAGATATAGAAGGCTACATTCTCAAAGAAAAAATTGTGTTATTTATAAAGTGACACCTTTAAAAAGCAATAAAAGACAGTTGGGCCATTTTTCTGGGGCAGTAGCCAGCGCTGACTTTTAAATGACATCAGTATCATGTTTTTTGGCATAGTTATCTTTATTTCTTCTTCAGTTTCACTTGTGTTCCTCCTCACAGTGTCATGCACTGTATTTATCGTGGCTTTAGCCTAATTTTCTTATAGTATTTCTGTATTTCTTTCTAAGTGTTTATACCTTGGATTATGTTTTAAATTGCAATAAAATAAATGAAAGTGTTACACGTATGTTCAGTACTGTTGTCCCCTGTGTGTCTCTGTCTTGCCCTGTCCTTCATTTCCCTGTCTGTGTCCCTCTTCCTCTCCTCATGTACAGCATTGCCCCTGTGTGTCCCTCTCTCTCCCTCTGTGTCCTATCCTCTCTGTATCCAGCATAGCCCTTCTATATCCCTCTCCCCCCATGTCCAGCATAGCCCTTCTGAGTCCCTACCCCCCCCCCCCCCCGTATCTAGCATAGCATTTCTGCATCCCTATCCTCCCTGTGTCCAGTATAGCCCTTCTGTGTCCCTACATGACCAACATTGCCCCTCTGTGTTCCTATCCTTCCTCCCTTCATGCCCAGCACCTCTTCTCTATCTCCCTGTCCCTCCCCTCTCTCTTCCCTTCTTCCCATATCCCTCCTACCCTGGGGCCAGTATCCCTCTCCCCCCCCCCCCCACCCCACGGTTCAGTATATCTCCCTCCTGGGTTTCCGGTGTCTCTTCCTCTCTTTTCCATCCAGTATCTTTCCCCCTTTCTTCCCCTTCCCCAGTCTCTCTCTCTCTCTCTCTCTCTCTCTCTCTCTTTATCTTCCTTCCACCCCCCCCCCCCTCCCAAGCTGGTCCAGCATCAATCTCTTTCCACCCTTCCAGTTCAGCACCTCTTCCTATCTATCTATCTATCTGTCTATCTATCATTCTCTTCCCTAACCCCGTGGAGCACAGCAGAACAGCCCTTAGTTCTCCCTCCTCGAGTCACATATCTCTGTGTCCCTCCCTCTCGCCCGCAGTTCCAGCATTTCTCCCCTTTCCTTCTTCCTCGCCCCCACCATTCCAGCTTCTCTCCTTCCCTCCCCACTCTCCGCTGCTCCTAACCTGTATTGTTTGCTGCCGGTAGAGACACCACATCAATTAAGTACATAAGTATTGCCACACTGGGACAGACCAAAGGTCCATCAAGCCCAGCATTCTGTTTCCAACAGTGGCCAATCCAGGACACAAATACCGGGTAACAGTGCGTTTTTCTAGCAAAAAAGGTGCCGGTACTCAAATGCCAGGCCACCCTTCAGGGATGGGGTGATCACTGAGAGACCCACCCCACAATAGCCAAGCCCACTACAACCAGTCACAGAATCTATGACAAGGCAGAATTGGTGTGTTGAGCCTGAGCTCTTTCATTAAAACTTGTGGACCATGGGTCAATTTTAGCAGACAATGGAAAAGGTGCCGGTACTCAGTACCCCCAAGTACCCCCTCAAAAAAAGCCCTGCCAGGTAAGATCCCGAAAACGTACAATACATTTTATGCTGCCTATCCCAGAAATAAGCAGTGGATTTTCCTCAAGTCAATTTAATAATGGTCTATGGACTTTTCCTTTAGGAAGCCGTCCAGATCTTTTTTAAACCCCGCTAAGCTAGCCGCCTTTACCACATTCTGTGGCAATGAATTCCAGAGTTTAATTGCACGTTGAGTGAAGAAAAACTCTCTGATTCGTATTAAATTTACTACTTTGTAGTTTCATTGCATGCCCCCAGTCCTAGTATTTTTGGAAAGAGTAAACAAACCATTCACGTCTACCCGTTCCACTCCAGTCATAGACCTCTATCATACCTCCCCTCAGCCGTCTTTTCTCCAAGCTGAAGAGCCCTAGACGCTTCAGTCTTTCCTCATAGGTAAGTCATCCCATCCCCTTTATCATTTTTGTCGCCCTTCTCTGTACCTTTTCTAATTCTACTATATCTTTTTTGAGATGCGGCGACCGAAATTGAACACAATATTTGAGGTGCGGTCGCACCATGGACCAATACAAAGGCATTATAACATCCTCACTTTTGTTTTACATTCCTTTCCTAATAATACCTAACATTCTATTTGCTTTCTTAGCTGCTTCAGCACACTGAGCAGAGGGTTTCAACGTATCATCAACAACGACACCGAGATCCTTTCTTGGTCGGTTACTCCTAACATGGAACCCTGCATTACGTATCTATAGTTTGGGTTCCTCTTTCCCACATGCATCACTTTGCACTTGCTCACATTAAACGTCATCTGCCATTTGGATGCCCAGTCTCCCAGTCTCGTAAGGTCCTCTTGTAATTTTTCACAATCCTCTCGCGATTTAACAACTTTGAATAACTTTGTGCTGTCAGCAAATTTAATTATCTCACTAGTTATTCCCATCTCTAGATCATTTATAAATATGTTAAAAAGCAGTGCTCCCAGCACAGACCCCTGGGGAACCCCACTATCTACCTTTCTCCATTGAGAATACTGACCATTTAACCCCTACTTTCTGTTTTCTATCCTTTAACCGTTTTTTATTCCAATTGAATTTAACTGAAAGGAGCAGCCTCGGCTCTTCACTGTAATACGTTCTGCCTCTTCTGATGCAACTTCCTGTTCCAAGGAAGGTCCCGAGGCTGCTCCTTTCAATCACTGCGGTGTCTCTACCAGCAACCAACAATGCAGGCTAGCAGCACCAGTGGGGTCATGGGGAGTGAAAGTGATGCTGGACAAGGGGTAGGAAGGAAGAGAAAAAGAAACCGGACTGTGCAGTGGGGTGGGGTGGGTGCCAGGGAAGATATATCCGGACATGGGGGAGGGGGGGGCTGAGCCAAGAATGGGGGGCTGGGCCTCCAAGCCCCCCTCCCCCACACACACACATAAATACACCACTAATTCCTAGCATACTGTTTGCTTTTTTACCAGCCGCCACACACTGGGCAGAAGATTTCAGCATATTGTCTACAATGACACCCAGGGGCATAGCCAGACTTCGGCAGAAGGGGGGTCCAGAGCCTGAGGTGAGGGGGCACATTTTAGCCCCCCCCCCCCCCCGGCGCCGCCGCCTCCCCCCGCCATTGCTGACCCCCCTGCCATTGCCGAACCCCCTGCCACCAACTTTGACCCCCCCCCACCATTGCCGACCCCCCCCCGCACCAACTTTGACCCCCCCTGCCGCCGACCCGCCCGACCCCCCTGCCGCTGCCATCCCGCCGTCACCTACCTTTGTTGGCGGGGGACCCCAACCCCTGCCAGCCGAGCCGAGATCCTCTTCTTTCCAATCCCGTACGAGGCTTCGTTCTACTCACAGAAACAGAACTAAGCCTGGCTGATCTGGAAGGCTTCGTTCTGTTTCTGTGAGTCTGACATCCTGCACGTACAACGTGCAGGACGTCAGACTGGAACGAAGCCTTGCTCGGGATTGGAAAGAAGGGGACCTCGGCTCAGCTGGCGGGGGTTGGGGTCCCCCGCCAACAAAGGTAGGCGACAGCAGGTTGGCGGCGGGAGGAAGGGATCAGGCGGGGTGGCGGCAGGGGGGTCCAGGGGCAAATCTACGGGGGCCCAGGCCCCCATGGCCCCATACTGGCTACGCAACTGATGACACCTATGAAAGAAAAGAAAAAATAGTCAATATGACAGTAAAAAAATGAACTCTTGAAGTTCCACTTGTGATTCTTCTTCCAAGAATGCATAGAGTGCTGTATAGCACAGTGATTAACAAAGCAGAAAATCGCCACAATAACACAGCATATGAGCAGTGGTGTACCAAGGGGGGGCGGTGGGGGCGGTCCGCCCCGGGTGCACGTCACTGGGGGAGTGCAGCGCGCCTGTCAGCTCTTCATTTTCATGCTCCCTCTGCCCTGGAACAGGTTACTTCCTGTTCCGGGCAGAGGGAGCATGAAAACGAAGAGCCGGCAGGCGCGCGGCACCCCCCCCCCCCCCCAGCGGCGTGCACCCGGGCGGGGTTCTTTTGCCGGGGGATCGGGGGTTCTTTCGCTGGGGGAGCATCGCACTGTTCCGGGGGGGGGGGGCGCTGCACCCGGGGGGCGGGGCGCATCGGCGATCCGCCCTGGGTGTCAGCCCCCCTAGGAACGCCACTGCATATGAGTCTCCTAGCCATAACTAAAGAAATTCCAGACAGCTGAAAAGTGCACCTATTCCTCCAAACTTATTGCAAGAAAACCAGTGAAAGAAAAGAACTTGTTATTTTTAGTGTTAACTTGCATGTGTTAATTATCACATCCCAGCATCATTAAAAATACTGACTTGTGATAATTGCAACACATCTCTCCAGCCAGTTCCAGAAAAAGGGTTCTTAGAAAATAACTATCATTTGTTGTTTTCAGCTGCGTCTGGATGTGACTCTTCTTCTGAAGGATTTAGATTATTAAGTTAAGTAAGAACTTTTACTTGCCTATTCCATGTTCTTCCTACCATAACCCGTACCAAATTGCATCACTGAAAGAGCCTCCTGCTGCCTTCCCAAAATCAGGATGGGGTCGATATTCAAAGTGGCCAGAAACGGTTAAATCACTTCTTTGGGGCTAACCTGTCATATTCAGCAGCACTTAACTGGATAGTGCCACTGAAAATGCGCACTTGGCCAGTTACCTTGTATACTCGACTGAAGGTGAGATTTTTGGGCCCCAAAAAAGCCCATAAATTGAGGTCTTGGCTTACAGTCGAGTCAGAAGAAATTTATGTGCTTTCCCCCTCCCCCTGCGGTGAACGCCACTTCTCTCTTGCTCCAGCTCCGGCAATAACCGGTATTGCTTACCACTTTCTCCTGGCTTCTAACACTGTTGTTGATACGGAAGTGGGGCCTTGAGCATCTGCACATGCTCAAGACCTCCCGACTCCAACCCTCTCAGAAACTCACTGGTGGATGGTGGGGGGGGGGGGGGGGAAGAGGGCAAAAATACTGGACACCAAGAGTGAAAGGGAAAGGGAGAAATGCAGGACACTACAGGGGTTGAAAGATTACCAGTGTACTTGAATATAACCCTCATCCTCACCCCCGGCTTATACTTGAGTTAACAGTTTTCCCCCCATAGACAGTTAATTGCTGAATATTGCACTTAACCGGCCATGTTTTCACCAGCTCCGAATACCTGAAAATT
The DNA here is from genome assembly GCF_901765095.1 of Microcaecilia unicolor. Classification (NCBI taxonomy): domain Eukaryota; kingdom Metazoa; phylum Chordata; class Amphibia; order Gymnophiona; family Siphonopidae; genus Microcaecilia; species Microcaecilia unicolor. Next base: position 599,476,467 of record NC_044031.1, read on the forward strand.
CAGTGCCGGAACCCAGAAATAGCCCAACGTGCGCCAAAATGGACTTACCGCCTGACTACCATATGGCTCCTGTGGTAATTTCATTTTTGGCGTGCATCCACTACGCGCATCTGAAAAATAACTATTATTTTCAGACGCGCGTAGCGGACGCATGCCAAGTAACATCTGATGCACATAGATCCTTACCGCCCAAATTCTTTACCGCTAGGTCTATGGCTGGCGTTCAGGTCAGAGACCCAAAATGGACGCGCAGCAATTTTGATTTTGCCGCACATCCATTTTCGGGAAAAAAGAGGGCTTTTTTACAGGCACGCTGAAAAATGATTCTGTGTACGCCCAAAACCCACGCCTAAACTCCTGCAAGACACTTTTCAGTGTGCCTTTGTAAAAGGACCCCTAAATTAAGCAAATGTGTGTAACACCTAACTGCTTTCTTTATTGATATTATTCAAAAGTGAGGTTTTTAAATACATGCCGGCCAATATTCAAAGCGAGTTAACCAGCCGGGAAGGGACACCGACTAATTAATTCGCTTACCAATGGCTATCTGGTCATTTTCAGAGGAATTTAACAGAATGTTCGCTGAAAATGAATGGTTAGCGCCAAAGTGCAAGCCAGCTATGTCAGTGGCATTCCGGTGGCGGAATCTGGTTAGCTCCTGATTACTACTACTACTACTATTTAGCATTTCTATAGCATTACTACTACTACTACTATTTAGCATTTCTATAGCGCTACAAGGCATACGTAGCGCTGCACAAACATAGAAGAAAGACAGTCCCTGCTCAAAGAGCTTACAATCTAGTAGACAAAAAATAAATAAAGTAAGCAAATCAAATCAATTAATGTGAACGGGAAGGAAGAGAGGAGGGTAGGTGGAGGCGAGTGGTTACGAGTCAAACGCAATGTTAAAGAGGTGGGCTTTAAGTCTAGATTTAAAGGTGGCCAAGGATGGGGCAAGACGTAGGGGCTCCGGAAGTTTATTCCAGGCGTAGGGTGCAGCGAGACAGAAGGCGCGAAGTCTGGAGTTGGCAGTAGTGGAGAAGGGAACAGATAAGAAGGATTTATCCATGGAGCGGAGTGCACGGGAAGGTGTGTAGGGAAGGACGAGTGTGGAGAGATACTGGGGAGCAACAGAGTGAGTACATTTATAGGTTAGTAGAAGAAGTTTGAACAGGATGCGAAAACGGATAGGGAGCCAGTGAAGAGTCTTGAGGAGAGGGGTAGTATGAGTAAAGCGACCCTGGCGGAAGATGAGACGGGCAGCAGAGTTTTGAACCGACTGGAGAGGGGAGAGGTGACTAAGTGGGAGGCCAGCAAGAAGCAGATTGCAGTAGTCTAAACGAGAGGTGACAAGGGTGTGGATGAGGGTTTTGGTAGAGTGCTCGGAAAGAAAGGGGCGGATTTTACGGATGTTGTAAAGAAAGAAACGACAGGTCTTGGCAATCTGCTGGATATGAGCAGAGAAGGAGAGAGAAGAGTCAAAGATGACCCCAAGGTTTCGAGCTGAGGAGACAGGGAGAATGAGAGAGCCATCAACAGAAATAGAAAATGGGGGGAGCGGGGAGGTGGGTTTGGGGGGGGGGATTGAGAAGCTCGGTTTTGGTCATATTTAATTTCAGGTGGCGTTGAGACATCCAGACAGCAATGTCAGACAAGCACGCTGAAACTTTGGTTTGGATGCAAGGTGAGATATCAAAAGTAGAAAGGTAGATTTGGGAGTCATCAGCATAGAGATGGTAGGAAAAGCCATGGGATGAGATTAATGAACCAAGGGAAGAAGTGTAGATAGAAAAGAGGAGGGGACCAAGAACAGAACCCTGAGGTACGCCGACAGGCAGAGGGATAGAAGTAGAAGAGGATCCACCAGAGTGAACACTAAAGGTGCGGAGGGAGAGGTAGGAAGAGAACCAGGAAAGGACAGAGCCCTGGAATCCAAGTGGCTCCTGATCTTCAGATCTAACCAGCTAGTGTTAGCGCATAAATAAGACGCATAAATAACTGTTCCATTTTTATGTGCTAACACATTGCCAGTTAGCTCTGAATATTGAGTTAACTGGGCATGCGCTAGTCAGCTTTAAAAAAACAAAAAACAAATATTCAGTGCCAGCGACTGACTATAACCTGGCATTAAATATCCAGGCTCAACGCTGGCAGCAGACAATAACAGTGCTGCTTGCCACCGCCAGCTGAATATGAGGGGATGGAGTTGCCTTATCTAGCTCTCCATATCAGTCAGTACTAGCTGAAAACATATTTTCCTTATGGTGTAAGATTATCAAAATGCGATTATCAATGCTGCCATCTTGTGGATACTGAAACAAACCATAATGAAACTACACATTTTGAGTCTTATATTCTAAAACATTTTTCCCACAGTGGGAGAAAACCATTAGGAAATAAGCACCAAAAGGTTACACAATTTGAGGTATATACAGAAATAAGAGTTAACAAATTAAAATTACATCTGTAAGTCTGTTACATTAGATTTAGGGCTGCACATCCATTAAAAATTATAATCGCTCAATTAATTGTGATTAAAAGTTTTATTTTATACAAAATATAAGAAGCAGATGTAAATTCTCAAAAGTGAAATATTTTAGTTACTAAACTTAAAGTAAAATAAATTTTCTCTTATTTTTATTTGGTGATTTTATTTTTCTAATCAGCTTGCTCCCTGTCAATTCACTATTTCTTTTCTCTCTTTCTGTCTTCTTCATGTCCTGCCCTATATCCATATTTCACATTGATCTTGTTTCCAGTTTTCTGCCTCCTTCCATGGGCAGCATCTCCTCCCTTCTCACTTCCCCTCCTTTCCATCCATGTGCCAGAATTTCCTCCCTCTCTCTTCCCTTCCCCACCATCCATGTGCATTCCCCCATTCCTTTCTCCTACCCTCCCTTCAAGTCCAGCCTTTTCTGTCTTCTTCCGTCCCCTATTTCCATCCAGCACTTCTCTCTTTCCCCTCATCCAACATCACCAATTTCTCTCTCTTCCTCCACCATCCAACCAACCACCTTTCTCTTTTTCCCCCGCCATCTAGAATCACACCTTTCTCTCTTTCCTGTATCATCCAGCATCAGCCAGCATCGCTCCTTCTCTCTCTTCCCTTTTCCACACTTCAGCATACTTTTTCCTCCTTCCTAATCACAGCTTTTTGTTTCTATTTCTTCCTAGGCAACATGCATCTTTTTCTTATCGTTTTTTTTTTACATTTGTACCCCGCGCTTTTCCCACTAATGGCAGGCTCAAAGCGGTGGGCAATGGAGGGTTAAGTGACTTGCCCAGAGTCACAAGGAGTTGCCTGTACCGGGAATCGAACTCAGTTCCTCAGGACCAAAGTCCACCACCCTAACCACTAGGCCACTCCTCCTCTCTTCCATCACCATCACCCCCATCACACATTCTCTCTCCTCCTACCCTCCAAATTCAGCATTGCCCATCTCTACCTCTTTCCCCCTTTCTACCACCATCCAATATTGGTAGTCTCTACCCCCTCTGCTCCCTTCCACCACCATCTAATATTGCCAATCTCACCCCGTCCCCTTCCATAACCATCTAGTATTGCCAATCTCTACCCCTGCCCCCTTCTACCACCTCCCAGCATGCCAGTCCCTAACCTCAACCCTCTTTCCACTATCACTCAGCATTACTTTCCCTCACTGTGTCCCGCCCTCGTGGAAATAGGAAGTTACATCAGAGGAGGGTGGGACACAGTGAGCGAAGGCCCACCTGAGGCGATCTGCCGCTTTCACACAGAAGGCGTGGCGCTGCTGATTTCGAGATTTTTTTTTTTTTGTTTTTTTAAATGAAGGTGGTCGGATGGCAGACAGAAGGGAGCTGAGGGTAGGTAGGTGGAGACTGGGGACTGCGGTGCTGGTGGCCTGGGAGCAGGAAATGGCAAGAGACCCCGGCGCTGGGATCCCTTGGAGTCCCTGCCCCAGGGAATTTTGCCCCCCCTCTCGGTGACCCTGCTTAACCCAAGCCTAAGCTTGAACTGAGAGAACAAAGCTGAATGGAGAGTGTAAAGTGAGCAAGAGTGTGGTATAGTGGATGTAGAGAGTATCCTTGTGACCCGGCTCAGTGTGGAATGAGCTGTGCTGGTGCTGGAGTTGGTGAGACCAGGATTACACGTGCATGTGTCTGGCTTTGATAACTGTATGGTTCCTGGGGTAATAGTTTGTTTTTACCACCGTATTGGTGCATTTACAATTTGATTTTCCTTATTACTACTACTACTTAACATTTCTAGAGCGCTACTAGGGTTACGCAGCACTGTACAAATTAACAAAGAAGGACGGTCCCTGCTCAAAGGATCTTACAATCTAAAGGACAAAATGTCAAGTTGGGGTAGTCTAGATTTCCTGAGTAGAGGTGTAGTGGTTAGGTGCCGAAGGCGACATTGAAGAGGTGGGCTTTGAGCAATGATTTGAAGATGGGCAGGGAGGGGGCCTGGCGTATGTGCTCAGGGAGTTTGTTCCAAGCATGGGGTGAGGCGAGGCAGAAAGGGCGGATCCTAGAGTTGGCGGTGGTGGAGAAGGGTACTGAAAGGAGGGATTTGTCTTGAGAGCGGAGGTTACGGGTAGGGACGTAAGGGGAGATGAGGGTAGAGAGGTAAGGAGGGGCTGCAGATCGAGTGCATTTGTAGGTTAGTAGGAGAAGCTTGAACTGTATGCGGTATCTGATCGGAAGCCAGTGAAGTGACTTGAGGAGAGGGGTGATATGAGTATATCGGTCAAGGCGGAAGATAAGACGTGCAGCAGAGTTCTGGACGGACTGAAGGGGGGATAGATGGATCTAATTCTTTTCTCTTGTTTTCCTTCTCTATGTCCAGTAGTAGATTATCACTCATTCTTTTTATTTATCAGAAAGCTTGTTCAACATCTGAGGCAGCGGAATATCTTTTTGGTTAGAAGGGTCACACAATTCAATCTCCAGTCCTGCCCACAAGCTATTTGCTTGTCCTCTATCGGGCAAAATATTGGTGAAGCCATGGACATTGCAGTCCACCCTGTTTCATTGCCTATATCCAGATTAAGGATGCTGATATGGCAGGTGCAATGCTGCTTTAATGATGCAATTCAATATATACAGTACTAAGTAGTGGTTTTTTCTCTCGCAGGAGTGTTTTCACTGCTGTTTTTCCTTGTCAGTAGAAGCCAGTGATAAAAATCTGTGTGGGGATTGTTAATAAGTCCACGATTTTCCCTGGACAGTTGAGGCTTCATTTGCTATATAATTCATAGTATTCAAGAGGTGACCTCTTATGTTCTGTTCCAACTGGTGTGTCAACAAAATAGTTTTGATATTGGTAAATTCATTTTGTACACTATAATCTCTACACAGTCCACCTTGTGTTAACAAGATAAACTTGACTTCAGATCCCCGGTGCTGTTATAAATATTTGTAAACTGCACCTCTCTGCTATACCGCTGGGTATTTTTATAATACCGCTGGGTATTATTCTTCCAGTGCGATTTCACGTGGAAATCCTCATTAGTCTCTAATATCTTTATTATACACTTTTTTTTAAAAAAAATTTCTTTTTATATATTAAGAAATTAACTATTTCTTAATTTCCACTTATCTTAATATTCGGGCTCTCTCACTGGTTTCCCCAGTCTCAGCTAGGGAGAAGAAACATCTCTGTCCTGAGACCCTGTTCAAGACTTGTGAGTAGGTAATTTCCTGAAACTCGCCAGGTGGTACCCAGGTAGTAACAAGTGTTAGATAGTTTTTAATACTGATCCTTATTCAGTTACCTGCTATTGTTAGTTGTTTTTCAACCTGTTTTTCAAGCATTCATTGATCTACTGTGACAGCAAATAATCTGGTGCGGGAGGTAATGCTGCTGGGGCCTCTTGATAACAGTGATCATAACACGATCAGATTTGATATAAGCTCCAGAGTAAGTACACACAGGAAATCCAATACATTAGCATTTAACTTTCAAAAAGAAGATTATGATAAAATGAGAAGAACGGTGAAAAAAAAACTTAGAAGAGGAGCAGCTGTGAAGGTCAAAAATTTACATCAGGCATGGATACTGTTCAAAAATACCATCCTAGAAGCCCAGGCCAAACATATTCCATGTATTAAAAAAGGAGGAAGGAAGACCAAATGACAGCCAGCATGGTTAAATGTGAGGTGAAGAAAGCTATTAGAGCTAAATGAAAATCCTTCAGAACATGAAAGGATCTAACTGAAAATAATAGGAAACAGCATAAAGAATGGCAAGTCAAATGCAAAGAGCTGATAAGGAAGGCAAAGAGAGGCTTTGAAAAGAAGATTGCACAGGAGGCAAAAACGCAGAGTAAAAACTTTTTTAGGTATATTAAAAGCAAGAAGCAGGCAACAGAATCGGTTGGACCGCTAGATGACCGAGGGGTGAAAGGGGCACTCAGGGAAGACAAGGCCATAACATTTTTTGCTTCGGTTTTCACCGAGAAAAATGTGGAAGAGATACCGGTGCCAGAAATGGTATTCAATGCTGACGAGTCAGAGAAACTGAATCAAATCTCTGTAAACCTAGAAGATATAATGGGGCAATTTGACAAATCACCAGGACCAGATTGTATATCCCAGAATACTGATAGAATTGAAAAATGAACTTACAGAACTATTGTTAGTAATATGTAATTTATCTTTAAAATCAAGCATGATACCGGAAGATTGGAGGGTGGCCAATGTAACACCGATTTTTAAAATGGGTTCCAGAGGTGATGTGGGAAATCATAGACTCCTTAACAAATTTGATTTTGACTCATTTAACTCTTCACAAGGTAATCCATAACCTGAATTGTAACAAACTGTATTTCCATTATTCATAATGTATTGTAAGCCACACTGAACCCGCAAAAAGGTGGGAAAATGTGGGATACAAATGCAATAAATAAATAAATAATAGACCGGTGAGCCTGACGTCAGTGCCCGGCAAAATGGTGGAGACTATTATAAAGAACAAAGTTACAGATCATATACATAAGCATGGCAACAAATTCCAGAGTTTAATTACACGTTGAGTGAAGAAATACTTTCTCAGATTAGTTTTAAATGTACTACTTTGTAGCTTCATTGCATGCCCCCTAGTCCTAGTATTTTTGGAAAGAGTAAACAAGCATTTCACGTCTACCCGTTCCACACCACTCATTATTTTATTTACCTCTATCATACCTCAGCTGTTTTTTCTTCAAGCTGAAGAGTCCTAACCTCTTTAGCTTTTCCTCATATGACAGTAGTTCCATCCACTTATTCATTTGCTCACTATTCTTTGAACCTTTTCTAATTCTGCTATATCTTTTTTGAGATAAGGCAAACAGATTTGAATGCAGTACTCGAGGTGAGATTGCATCATGGAGCAATACAGAGGCATTATAATATTCTTGGTCTTATTTACCATCCCTTTCCTAATAACATCTAGCATCCTGTTTGCTTTTTTGGATGATGCCTCACACTGAACAGAAGATTAAAACTTCTCCAATACATGAAATATCCACTTGACCAAACCCATTTCCTCATTATAGTACAGACTATGGATCTTATAGGACTTGGCTATTGCAATACAGTCTATTTCAGTGGCGTAGCCAGACAGCCAGTTTTGGGTGGGCCTGAGCCCAAAGTGGGTGGGCACAATTTTTTCTCTGCCCCGCCCTACCCCCACCTCAAAATATAAATACTTTAGCTAATGTCAGCTCTGTCAGCTGAAGACTTTCTCTGAAGGTGGCCAGAACTCCCTTTTACCAAGCTTGGCAGGCAGCAGCAATGACCCTAAGCCACTGATGCCGGCACCCCACACATGCTTAGTTGTTGATGGCTCAAGGATGCTGTTGCCAACTGCAGAGCTTGATAGAAGGGAGTTCTGGCCACCTTTGGAGGAGGTCCTTAGCTGGGGATGCTTGAGGATCCTCACCAGCTAAACAGCAACGGTCAGGATTGGTGTTAGACCTGCTTGGGCCCAGGACAAAAAATAAAGGAGGGCTCCCCTCCCAGATTTCCTCTCCTCTCTGCCTCCCCTCCAATTTCCCACCTGCCATTACTATCACACCAACAGACCCTCACCAAATACAGAACAAGGGATCAGAAATAAAAATATTTAGACAAAAATTGAAAGGGAACCCCAAGAAGTTAAACATAACATTACTGCAACACTGGAGACATAAAACAGAGATACATTTCCTTTTCTACAGAACATAATAAGTACATAAGTAATGCCATACTGGGAAAAGACCAAGGGTCCATCGAGCCCAGCATCTTGTCCACGACAGCGGCCAATCCAGGCCAAGGGCACCTGGCAAGCTTCCCAAATGTACAAACATTCTATACATGTTATTCCTGGGATTTTGGATTTTTCCAAGTCTGTTTAGTAGCGGTTTATGGACTTTTGCTATGCACATTTCCAAAAGCTAACATATTCCATTTAAAACATTCAAAATAAAATGCTTTGTTTCTACCTTTGTTGTCTGGATATTTTATTTTTCCATCTTGCTGGTCCCAGTTTCTCTTCTCTGCTTTCCTCTCTGTCATCTTGGTTCATTAATCTCATCCCATGGCTTTTCCTACCATCTCTATGCTGATGACTCCCAAATCTACCTTTCTACCCCTGATATCTCACCTTGCATCCAAACCAAAGTTTCAGCGTGCTTGTCTGACATTGCTGTCTGGATGTCTCAACGCCACCTGAAATTAAATATGACCAAAACCGAGCTTCTCATTTTCCCCCCCAAACCCACCTCCCCACTCCCCCTGTTTTCTATTTCTGTTGATGGCTCTCTCATTCTCCCTGTCTCCTCAGCTCGAAACCTTGGGGTCATCTTTGACTCTGCTCATATCCAGCAGACCGCCAAGACCTGTCGTTTCTTTCTTTACAACATTCGTAAAATCCGCCCCTTTCTTTCCGAGCACTACCAAAACCCTCATCCACACCCTTGTCACCTCTCGTTTAGACTACTGCAATCTGCTTCTTGCTGGCCTCCCACTTAGTCACCTCTCCCCTCTCCAGTCGGTTCAAAACTCTGCTGCCCGTCTCATCTTCCGCCAGGGTCGCTTTACTCATACTACCCCTCTCCTCAAGACCCTTCACTGGCTCCCTATCCGTTTTCGCATCCTGTTCAAACTTCTTCTACTAACCTATAAATGTATTCACTCTGCTGCTCCCCAATATCTCTCCACACTCGTCCTTCCCTACACCCCTTCCCGTGCACTCCGCTCCATGGATAAATCCTTCTTATCTGTTCCCTTCTCCACTACTGCCAACTCCAGACTTCACGCCGTCTCGCTGCACCCTACGCCTGGAATAAACTTCCTGAGCCCCTACGTCTTGCCCCATCCTTGGCCACCTTTAAATCTAGACTGAAAGCCCACCTCTTTAACATTGCTCTTGACTCGTAACCACTTGTAACCACTCGCCTCCACCTACCCTCCTCTCTTCCTTCCCGTTCACATTAATTGATTTGATTTGCTTACTTTATTTATTTTTTGTCTATTAGATTGTAAGCTCTTTGAGCAGGGACTGTCTTTCTTCTATGTTTGTGCAGCGCTGCGTATGCCTTGTAGCGCTATAGAAATGCTAAATAGTAGTAGTAGTAGTAGTAGTAATAATTCTTCAAGCGGCTGCAGTCCATTTGTCTTTTCTCCTCTCTCCTGTCTGTTACCTCACTATTCCTGCCTCTGACATATTGATCATTCCTTTTTAGCTCTTTTCTGCCTCTCTCTCACCCTTCTTCTCCTCCGTTTTACTTTTCAACTAAATATCAAATTTCTATCTTCTTCTTTCACCCACTAGCTCTCCCATTCCCCATCTTACTCCTCCCCAGCCCTACTTTCTCTTTCATCTTTAATCTACTCCCCATTACCATATTTCTACCCTCTGTAATCACTATCTCTCAATCATTTCCTTGCCATCCCCTCCTCTCCCTCTTGGCCTCTCCCACAGGGTTCCACCATTCTCATCGTCTTCCTCCCTCCACCCTTCTAACCAGCATCTGATCCCTCTTCTTCTCCTCCCTTCCCACCCCAGCCTGGTAGCCTGACATTTTCCTGTCCCTTCTCTGTTCCTTCCTGCCCTCTCCCCCATGGTCCAGAATTTTCCCTCTTTCTCCCCTCACCACCTACTGTGTACCTCTCCCTCCCTCTCATCCACCCCCATGTCCATTTTCCCCTCTCATTCCCACTGTCCACCATCTCCCTCTCCCTTGTGTTCTGGGTTCAACATCTCTCTCCCCTTCCCATGCATCATCTCTCCCTTCCTCCCCTCTACCATCATGTCCAACATTTCTCCCTCCCCTCCACCTTATGTCTAACATTTCTACCTTGCCTCCACCCCTATGCCCAACATTTCTCCCCCTCTCGCCACCTATCCCCTCTCTATGCAGCATGTCTCCCTCCCCTCCACCTCATATGCAGCCAAGACTTCTCCCTTCCTCACCCCTCCACTCCTTTGCTGCATCTCTCCCTTCTTCCCTGTGCAGCATCTTCTTCCCCCACCATGCAGCATCTTTCCATCATCCCTCCCCCATGCAGCATCTTTCCCCCATCTTCCCTCCCCCCATGCAGCATCTTTCCTTCCATTTTCCCTCACCCCCGTGTAGGATCTTTCATCCCCTTCCCTTCTCTTCTCTTCTCATGATCGCCAGCAGCGCCAGCGATTTCCACACGCTGCCTACCGCTCAACAACCTCCTTGCAGCCGCTAAGCACTAAGCCGGAAGCCTCTCCTCTGCCGCATCTTGACTGGGCAGAAACCGGAAGATGTGGCAGAGGAGAGGCTTCCGGGTTAGCGCTTAGCAGCTGCAAGGAGATTGTTGAACGGCAGGCAGCGTGTGGGAATCGCTGTGAGCCTGCGACTGTCACCAGTGGAAAGCTACTTGCAGGAACACTGCTGCTGGGCGGGCCTGACCCCAAATTGGGTGGGTCCAGGCCCACTCGTGGCTATGCCCCTGGTCTATTTAGGACTACCAGACAAATCACTGAAACGTCTGGAAATAGTCGAAAATGCAGCAGCTAAATTGATAGGAGGAGGTCACTGGTCTGATCATGCTACATCATTTCTCATCAAACTACACTGGCTACCCATTAAAGCAAGGATAGAATTCAAGTTACTAACAATGATCTTTAAAAGTCTCTATGGCCTCACACCATCCTACATTCGGCACCTTGTCTAACTATATCAACCCAAAAGAACCCTAGGATCCTTAAAGGAAATCAAACTGGTTATACCAACTTCACAAGAATGCCGAAGAAAAAAAAAACTCACAACATGACAATTACAGGCAAAGTAGGAGAGCTGTGGAACTTACTGCTGCGAGACATAAGATTAATAACAGACTATCTGCTTTTCAGATGCTCAGTTAAAACTTGGTTATTCCAGAAACACTTTGGCTCAACCTCAGGGACTATCAAGTTTCATATTAAATATGGTCTTCTATAAACAATTATGCTCAACCATGTCTAGCTAGTTAATAAGATGTAATGTAATATTGTTTACTGAACACTGAACAGTTCCACTGTAAGTTATTACTAACAAGCAAAAAAACCCATTTCGCAAAAAATGAAACGGGCCCTAGGAAGGCTATCATCTAAGCGATTTCTCCTCTCTCCCCTGCCCTCCCTTCCATGTCCAGCGATTCTCCCATCCCATCCCATCCTATCCCATCTAATCCATGTCCAGTGACTCTCGTCTAAGCGATTTCTCTCCCCTACGCTCCCCTCCATGTCCAGCGATTCTCCTCTCCCATCCCATCCATGTCCAGCGATTCTCCCCTCCCATCCATGTCCAGTGACTCGCCACAGCCCCCACCTGCCCCCTTTTAAGCACCCAAGGTCGAGTTCAACCCCAGCCCTTACTGCCTGCCCTCATCTCCCACAACAGGCCTCTGTTCCTTCCTGCTGCGCTGCCTTTAAAACTTTCCTTTTACCTGAGGTTGTAGCGGCGGCAGGCTCGGCTCGCGTCGCCTCCAGTTTTCCCTTTCCTTCCCTCAGGTCGCAGCGGCGGCAGGCTCAGCTCGCGTCGCCTCCAGCCTTTCCTTTCCTTCCCTCTCAGTGTCCCGCCCTCCTCTGACATCATTTCGTCTTTCCGCGAGGGCAGGACACTGAGATAGAAGGCAACGCTGGAGGCGAGCTGACGTAAGCTCATTTGTATGCTGTTACGAACCCAGCCAGCCATCCAGGGAGGCAGATTGACCAATTATTATATAGAGATTAATGTTAGCTAATCTTTTGATAGCATACTGTTAAGTGTAAACCACTTAGAACTCATTGGTAAAGTGGGTTATAAATGCCAAATTAATTAAATGTCACCTAGATCTTTTTCTTGGATGCTGATTCCTAAGGTGGACCCTAACATCAGGTAACTATGATTTGGATTATTCTTTACAATGGGCATCACTTTGCATTTGTCCACATTAAATTTCATCTGCCATTTGCATGCCCAGTCTTCCAATTTCCTAAGGTCTTCCTGTAATTTTTCACAGTCCACATGTGTTTTGACAACTTTGAATAGTTTTGTGTTCTCTGCAAATTTGATCACCTCACTTTTTGTTACAATTTCCAGATCATTTATAAATATATTAAATAGCACTAATCCCAATACAGATCCCTGCAGCACTCCACAATTCACCCTCCTCCATTGAGAAAAATGTCCATTTAACCCTACCCTCTGTTTTCTGTCCAATAATCAATTCCTAACCCACAAAAGAACATTGCCTCTTATCCCATGACATTTTAATTTTCTCAGGAATCTCTCATGAGGAACTTTGTCAAAACCTTTCTGAAAATCTAGATATACTACATCAAACGGCTCAACTTTTTCCACATGTTTATTCACGCCTTCAAAGAAATGAAGCAAATTGGTGAGGCAAGACCTCCCTTGACTGAACCCATGCTGACTCCCATTAAAACATGTTTATCTACATGTTCCGTAATTTTATTCTTTATATAGTTTCCACTATTTTGCCCGGCATTGAAGTCAGGCTTACTGCTCTGTAATTTCCCAGATCAGCCCTGGAACCCTTTTTAAAAATTGGTGTTACATTGCCCACCCTCCAATCTTCAGATACACTGGATGATTTTAATGACAGGTTATAGATCACTAATAGCTGATCAGCAATTTCATGTTTGAGTTCTTTTGGTACCTGGGGTGTATACCGTCTGGTCCAGGTGATCTATCACTCTTTAACTTGTTGATTTGGCTCAGTATGTCTTCCAGTTCACTGAGATTTCTTTCAGTTCCTCCACATTGTCACCCTTGAAAACTATTTCTGGTAGTTTTCTTCCGTAAAGACCGAAGCAAATAATTTATTCAATCTCTACGCTATGGCCTTGTTGTCCCTGATCCGTTTTGCTCCTTCATGATCTAACGGTCCCACAGATTCCCTCACAGGCTTTCTGCCCCTGATGTACCTGAAAAAGTTGTTACTATGAGTTGTTGTCTCTAAGGCAAGTTTTTCTTCATATTTTCTTTTAGCTTTCTTTATCAGTGAAGAGCCATGTGCAGAGATTTATTATAGGGCCTCATTTGTACAGCACTCTACAAAAAGGAGAATGAGCATGCTGAGCAAGAGAAAGAGGAAAGTAGAGAGACAGGGTAGGATGAAGATGGAGAGAGGAAGTAGCCTAGTGGCTACAGCAATGGGCTGAAAACAAGTGAAACCAGAACTTGGGCAACTCATTTTATTTCCCTTTCCCTCAAGTACCCTCATAGACTGTAAGCTTTTGGGGGAAGCTGACCACTAGGGGCAGGAGCGAAAGAGCTGTGCTCCTGCCCCCAATGACCCTCTAGACCACCAGGGATTAAAAGGTAGGCCTGGGAGTGGATCAGGGGCCTACCTAGAGCTCTGGGGCTGGGGTTGGGGGGGTGACATTGTGGGTGTGGGGAGTTAAAGTTGGTGCAGGGTGGGAGAGGGTGGGAAGGATGGAGGGGGGCCGAGAGAGGGATCATAGCATTTAGGAGATTTTTAAAGTTATGCAGATCCCGGCAAATATTCAGCTGGGACCTGCATAACAGTCTTGTGCAGGCCCCAGCTGAATATCAGCTGGGTCCACAGAAGCTCCGGCAGTGTGCCAGCCCACATTTAGCCCCCCAATATTCAGTGCCTGGGCATGGCCCAGCACTAAATATCGGGGACTAATTTAGCTGGCAACAATTAGTGTTTAAAAAATCACTGACCACTGCCGACTGAATATTGGGGGGATTGTGTTTAATTGGAACTAACCACAGTAAAGGTGACTCAAAAATAGCCAGACAATGCGAGATTTCAAATGTATGTTAGTATCCATGACTCAACACGAGCCATGTTTCGACCATGTAGGCCTGCATCAGGAGTCTCACAGGGATGTAAATGAGAAAATTTGTCTAGTTACTGTAGCGCCACAAGATATAGAAATCACAATACACATATGGGCTGATATTCAGACCGTACTGGCTAACTCTCATGGTTGGCGTTAAACCCAGATATTCAATGCCGAGCGGTTTCTGGTGACCGGCACTGAATATCTGGTTTAATTTTGGCCGGTTTGAAGATAACTGGCTATGTCGATATTCAGACTTAGCAGGTTATCCTCAAACTGGCCAAAGATTTGGTCAAATCAAAAAGTGGAAGATATTCCACTTTTTGACTTGACCAAATATGGTCACTAAACCCGGTTAAAAAATCGGTAGATAGCCAGTTATATTGCGCAATATAACCAGCTGTCCGCTGGTTGCTAATGGGGATATTCAGCGGGGGATAGCCAGTTATACCTTGCTAAATATCCGCGGATAAACTGTTAAGCGCTATTTAACAGCAGCTGTTCTGGCTGGTTAAATAATGCTGAATATTGGGTGAATAAAGTCTAAATCCGCCAAATGACTAGTTTCCACTGTGTGTAAATAGAATTCCAATATGCATTCTAAGGATCTCAGTTCTGCTTCATGCGTCATTTACACACAGTGGAAACCAACCGTTTGATGGGTTTAGACTTTATGTCAGGGGTGTATCTGGACTTTGCCGGTAGGGGGGTCCAGAGCCGAGGTGAGGGGGCACATTTTAGCCCCCCCGGCGACCCCCCCTGGTGCCACCCCGCCCCCCGCCGCCATTGCCGCCACCCCCTCCCCCCGCCGCCACTGCCAGAACCAGAACCACCTCCAACAACTGTCACCCGCCTGCCCGCCCGATGACACTCTCGACCCCCCGCCCGCTGTCACTTACCTGTGCTGGCGGGGGACCCCAACCCCCACCAGCCGAAGCCGTCGTCCATTCATTTTCTTCTTTCTGAGTCTGACTCTGACGTCCTGCAGACGTCCTGCACGTTGTGTACATGCA
Organism: Microcaecilia unicolor; assembly: GCF_901765095.1. Classification (NCBI taxonomy): domain Eukaryota; kingdom Metazoa; phylum Chordata; class Amphibia; order Gymnophiona; family Siphonopidae; genus Microcaecilia; species Microcaecilia unicolor. The sequence continues at coordinate 599,491,761 of NC_044031.1, forward strand.
GGACGTCAGAGACGAGTCAGAGTCAGAAAGAAGTAAACAAACGAACGAAGGACGACGGCTTCGGCAGCAAAGGTAGGCGGCGGGAGGGGGGGTTGTGAGGGCCGTCGGTAGGGGGGTCCATTGCCAAATTTACGGGGGCCCTGGCCCCCTTGGCCCCTTTACAGATACGCCCTGCTTTATGTGTATTGTGATTTCTATCTTGTGATACTACAGTAACCAGGTGAATTTTCTCATTTACATCCCTGTGAGACTCCTGATGCAGGCCTACATGGCCGAAAAACAGCCCATGTCGTGAACGCTAATAAACATTTGAAATCTCACATCATCTGGCTATTTTTGAGTTACCTTCACTGTGTTTGTGTCTGAGTGATTGCGAGGGTTTGTTCTTCTGTCATACGACGTCTAATTGCAACTGACATTTCAGACTTCATGCTGTAATTTTCTTCAGGTAAAAAGAGGGAGAGTGAAGAAAGTCACAGCACACGGTTCCACTTATTCAGACCCGGTAAGACTCGGACAACCACAACAGTTTATATAGGGATGTTTAGCAATCTGACTTGTTTTAGTTTTCCCAGCAGGTGTATTGACGTTCCAGAGCAGCGGTGAGAAACCATGGCCCTCCGGGAGATTGATTTGCATGTACTGCTTCAATTGTATGCAAATAGATCTCATGTATATTCATTGTGGAAATCTTGAAAACCTGATTGGTTTGTGGCCCTCAAGGACTGTGTTTGCTCATCCCTGTTCTAGAACCTTCTTAACAATGATGCTGCTGACCCCTAGTAACAGTTTTGCAGTACTGCTGCTGGGTTTTTTTAAGCTGCCATATAAGGGCTTTTTTCTTTTATATTGCAGCTTGAACCCTTTAACTGTGCAATTTTGAAGAAGGCAGCCATCAGAGCAAGAACAAGCGGGGATCAATCCTCTCCCTGGGACCCCTGAGGTGAGTTTAGGTTATGCAGCTGAGGAGCTGATGTGGGAGGGGGCACCAACGTTGGGGTAGGGGAGCAAAAGTTGGTTCAGGGTGCCATAGTCCCTTGATCCAGCCCTGCGTACCCACTGTGAAATAAATGGGTTCGATGAGATCTAGCACAGTCCATCCTGCCAGCCCACTCATGGGAGAAGATCAAGGTGAAAGAAGAGGGTGTTAAGGCAGCAGGGGGGTGGGGATGGGGGGGGGGGGATCTGACACTGTCCTTTTCACTGGGTACAAACAGAAGCAGGTGTCTTGAGAACCCTAAAATCCAAATCTAGATCTACGTAAATTGTGCTGTTCTACTACTGTTTATATAAGCCATAAATGTATTAACTTTACTTAACTCTCTTATCTATTTATGCTCTGCATGTCGTCTGTGCTTTGCAAATAATAAATAAAACAGTAGGAGGGAAGTTCTGATAAATCAGACCTTAATTATATAATTACTAATGTCATAAAAACAGAATGTGGAAGCAGAGTCACCTGATTGACTGTTTAATTAGAAACATGAATGCGTAGCTCTTTGCTTGTAGAGACAGTGTACAATTCCCTTAAGGTTTCTTAATTCTACTATCAAACTCCTGGCTTCTCAATGGAAACTACAGCATCCAGGCAGGAAATGACAGAAGAAATTATGTTAACTGCAGAGATCCATTTTCCAGACATGTGTAATGGTTGGTCAGCAGTAAATGCTTACAGCCACGGCCATAGTTAAACACTGATGGGCCGATGCTCAGAACTCCTGCACTAAAGCCAACGGTGCAGAACCCATACCACCGGAACAGCACAGGAAACTAGCTCGCCAATGCTCAAAGAAAACGGTATTCAATTTATATGTGCACTGTAAAAGCGAAAGCAAGGGGGAAACGTGCTTGGTGCATGTGCAGAAGAGTGTTTCAATTATTTTTTTTTACTTGGAAGGCTTATATTTAAGCAAAGGAAACAGGCAGCAATGTGTGCTTTCACTTTTCGGTTTGCTTTGAATCACACAGCTTTGCCTCACACACATTCGACTCTCACTACCAGCGCTGAGGGGCTTGCACGGCAGTGGCGTAACTACGGGGGGGCCTGGGCCCCACAAATTGACTCTGGGGCCCTCAGTTTGGCCTGACTCCCCTGCTTCCGACCCCCCACCACCACCGCCGCTGCTTCTGACCCCTCCCCCGCCGCTTCTGACCTCCCTGCTGCTGCATTACAACGAGCATGCAGGGCGCACTGAAAACAGGAGTCACAACATGAGACAGTAAGGGACAGACAAATGCTTCAGCTGGCGGGGGTTGGGGACCCCCGCCAGCCAAGGAACTTTTGCAGCAGCAGGGAGGTTGGAAGCAGTGGCGGAAGGGTCAAAAGCAGCGGCGGTGGTGGCGGAGGGTTGAAAGCAGCGGTGGCAGGGGGGTCAGAAGTGGTGGCGGCGGCAGGGGGCGGAAGCATGGGAGGCATGCTAAAATGTGTACCCCCACCTTGGGCTCTGGCCCCCCCCAACCCATCAAGGTCTGGCTATGCCCCTGTTGCACGGGTTTCCTTCTGCTTCCAAATTCAATAAAAACCAACAGATTTTAAAAGAAAGAATCGTGAGAAATCCTGTCTTCAAATATCCTAATGCCTGCTCCGAGCTGGTATTAGGTTTTCAGCAGTAAGGGTGGCTTTGTTTTGTGTGCTGTTCTCTGAGCATTGGGAGGGAATAGGAAATGACCCCCATTAACATCTTTTTGCCTATACTTGCATGCTATTTGTGCTAATCCTTGACGCGCACATTGTCTCTCGTGCTATAGCACGCTAGGTATTCTGCACCAACTAACACCTGCGCTAATCGCCCCTAGCATTTGTGTTACGTTTTGAACAGTGGCCCATGAAACACTTTAAAAAAACCTAACAAATTAATGAGGATACACCCAAAATACACACGCATCATAGGATTTTCAAAAGAAAACAAATTGAGCACCGTGCCATAGATCCTCATATTATAATTTCCACGGTCCACATGGAGGTGGGTAGGGGCAGGGAGAGGATCAAAATAGTTTGGGAGAAAGGAAGGTAGTCTGATTAGTAAAAAGGCACAAACACTCACTAAAAGAAAATCAAGCAATAATAATGTGCCTTACAATTTAGTGTGCCTTAAAAATAGTGGGCCCGATATTCAGCCGGTGGCAGGCAGTGCTTTTGTTGTCCACCCCTGGAATTAAACCGGGATACTCAATGCCAGGCTGTTTCCAGTGACCTGCATTGAATATCTGGGAGGGGGAGGGGGGGTTAACTGCTAAAACGTTAACCAGTTATGCTGATATTCAGTGCTAACTGGATAACTTTTTAGCAGTTAAAAGTAGGCCTGCTATTTATGCGGCCTATTTTAACTGCTGAACATAGCTGGTTAAGCACTGAATAACCGCATGGTATAGCCGGTTAGTGGCTAGCCGCTAACCGCGGATATTTAGCAAGAGATAATCAGTTATCTCCTACTGAATATCCACGTTTAGGCGCCAACATGCTATTTAATCAGTCAGCGGCCAAGCCTGGCCGATTAAATAGCTTTGAATATCGGGGGGGGGGAGGGAGTGTGTATAGAATCATTTGAACACGCATTAACCCCTGAATTAATGCACATCCAATTGATTTGCAAGCATTAAACTGTTCTAATGCACACTACAATGTTTTATTATAATGAAAGTGTAAACAAACCACAGAAATATATCCAAAAACTGGGAAAAATTCTGAAAATTCCAAAAATAAATCAAATATTTATTGCCTGCGCACATTCCTATGAACCAGAATGGCCATCTATGGGCCAGCCCAATGGCCCCGGTGGCAAATGCTGTGAATTGTAATGCAAAAAGTCCCCGATATAAATATCCTGCTCATCAGGTTGGAGGTGTGACGTGGAAGTGTGTTTGGGGGAAGGAGAAGAAGGGGGTCATGGTCATTGCATAAGGATAAAATGTAGTGGTCAAATCCAAGACCACAAGTGCAAGGTTCAAGAAAGTGACCTACCCCTTGGCACTTGGCTGATGGCTGTCACAAGAATTCCTGACTAGGAATGTTGAGAGAGGGGGGAGGTTGTACAAAGTGAGGTAAAATCCTCCGGTAGCTACAAATGAAGGTTCATGGCGCTTCTGTACTTTTATTATGGATGTTAATTGTAATCCACTTAGGACAGATATTAAATGTTTGAATATGGCAATATATAAATAATGGAATGGAACAGTGGGGTGCCCAATCCCAGCCCTGGTGCAGGTACAGCTAAAAATATAGAGGAGCAGGAGGAAAATTCTGGATGAATAAATAAGAAAAGTTGCATGAGTTCAGAATAATCTGTATATACAAAACCGAATTTCTTCCCTAAATTAATAAATCTTGAAAGAAATACTAAAGTACATGATCAATAGAAAATCCGCTGCTCTTCTTCCTGGATGTGAGGCAAATGGTCTATTGCAGAGGTTTTCAACCTTTTTCATCTCATGGCACACTTACATGGCACTAAAATTGTCAAGGCACACCTCCATAAATGGTCCAGCATTTTACCTTCTACCCCACCCCCACCTCCCACCCACACATGGCCCAGCGTTTTCCCTTTCCCCCCCCCCCCCCCACCCACACCTCCACACATGGTCCAGCATTTTACCTTCTCCCCCCCCCCCCAACTAAATAGTCCAGCATTTACCTTCTCTTCCATCCCCTTCCATCCTCCCAAATAGTCCAGTATCTCTCCCATCCTGTTTCCTCTCCAGTCAGCGACCAGGCATCTTGGCTTTAATGGGGTTAAATCGAGAATATCTCTGACCCCTCCCCCCATCTACCTTTTAAAAGTTTTCTTGTCTCCAGCGGTCGATCGGTGGCAGCAAGCAGCGATTCATACAGGCTGTTTGTGCCAATCCCGGAGTCTTCTCTCTGACATAACTTCCTACTTATATAGAAGCAGAAAGTTACATCAGAGATAGAGCTCCAGGGTTGGTGCAAGCATGTTGTATGAATCCTTGCTCCCTGGCACTGACCGCTAGAGAGAAGGAAACTTTTAAAAGGTACACTCCGTTCCAGCACAAATTAAGCTGGCCTTATTAATAAACCACCCTCAACTCCCACAGCACACCTGCGGACCAGCTGCGACACACCAATGTGTCATGGCACACATTGAAAAACGCTGGTCTATTAGGAAGTGTGTTTTCCTTCATTTGAGCCCATTAAGAATTTATATATAATTTCAACATCTGCAGCTATGATATCCTTTAACTATATGCAGCTGTTGCAGAAGATCTGCCTAGAATGAACACCCTCTCCCCTTCCCCAGTGGGTGCAAATTTGTTGAGTGGGTCAGCCTTTGCATGAACTTGCATCATAAGGTTAATCATGTTAATGAATGAATGCAGATTCTCATTCCATTTCAAAGGCCAAGTACAGCACAAGAAAAAAAAAGGAAATCTTATATGCTTGAGATTAAAAAAAAAAAAGATTTACAGCTCAGATAAGACTTATCAAGGTAACACCGTGTATCACCAGTGGAACTTGAACAATATTTAGAAGCCGTGCAACAGCACTGAATTACTGACACCTTGGCATACATCCCACCTCCTTCATGTCAGATTCTAATGGATTGAAGGCTGTTCAAACATACAAACAATAAAAGATATGAATAGGAATCAATAGGGATTAGAGTTAGAACAAATTCAGAGGTTTCCAGACTGACTAGTGTGTTTATTTCACTAGCATAGAGTTGACTGAAACTCTAAAATCAGTCCCTGGATAGATCATGGTTAGTCACCTGTGCTACCTTTACAATTTTAAAATACAGAGGGGCGGGCCCAAGCAATCTGCTCTAGTCATCTAGTGATCCCCCCCCCCCCCCCGAACCGACTCCCCCTTCCCCTGATATTTTAAAAAAAAACCTTGCCCTGGTAGTCTAGTGGCCTGCCTCTCCTCCCCCCCCCCCCCCCTTCCAAAAATGTATTTGGTGTCTAGTGATATGTCCCTCTAGACACAACATCTTGAAAAAACCTTCCTGGTGTCTACTGAAATTTCTCCCTTAATTCAGCAGACTAGGCCCGCCCAGTGCATCCCAGGATACACTACGTGGGGCAGGCTGCCACCATTTTGCAGATGATAGCTCCAGAGGCAGGAATGAGTGGATATCACTCATGTCTCATTTAAGGTACAAGGGGTCTGGGGGGCCTGCACAATGGGTTACGGGGTGGGGGAAGGGCCACAGACACCAGTGACCTTTTTTGGAAGGAGGAGGGGGGAGAGAGCTAGGGCAAGTTTTTTTTATCTCGGGGAAAGGGAGAGGGGTCACATCAGGAGGGGGGGGGGCAACTAGACTACCAGGGAATACTTAGGAAAGGAGAGGAGGAAGGGGAGGCCACTAGACTACTGGGGCAAGTTTATTTTTTAAAATTTCACAGGAACAGATTCAGATTGGGGCGAGCAGAAAGGGAGGCAGATCAGAACTTTTAGTACAAGAACAGTACTGGGCAGAAATCTACGGTCTGTGACCTGAGAATGGCAAGGACAAATCAAACTCAGGTATGCATATAAAGTATCGCATACCATGTACAATGAGTTTATCTTGTTGGGTAGACTGGATGGACTGTGCAGGTCTTTATCTATCATCATTTATTAAGTTACTATCAGGGGAATTTTCGAAAGAGAAGGACACCGATCTTTCGACACAAATCAGGAGATGGGCGTCCTTCTCTCAGGGTCGCCAAATCGGCATAATTGAAAGTCGATTTTGGGTGCCCTCAACTGCTTTCCGTCGCTGGGATGACCAAAGTTCACAGGGGCGTGTCGGCACCATACCAAAGGCAGGACTGGAGCTTGCTTAAGAGATGGGCGTCCTCGGCCGATTATGTAAAAAAGAAGGGCGTCCCTGACGAGCATTTTGCCGACTTAACTTGGTCCATTTTTTTTCACAACCAAGCCTCGAAAAGGTGCCCGAACTGACCAGATGGCCACTGGAGGAAATCGGGGATGACCTCCCCTTACTCCCCCAGTGGTCACCAACCCCCTCCCACCCAGTTTTTAGTGGGTGCAGTGCACTTCAGGCAGACGGACCCAGGCCTATCCCCCCCACCTGTTACACTTGTGGTGGTAAATGTGAGCCCTTCAAAACCCACCCGAAACCCACTGCCTTGGATTTGGTCGTTTTTGAGATGAACGTCCTCGGTTTCCATTATGGCCGAAAACCGAGGACGACCATCTCTAAGGTCGACCATCTCAACATTTAGATCGACCATCTCTAAGGTCGACCTAAATGTTGAGATTTGGGCGTCCCCGACCGTATTATTGAAATGAACGATGGACGCCCATCTTGTTTCGATAATACGAGTTTCCCCGCCCCTTCGCCGGGACGTCCTTAGAGATGGGCGTCCCCATTTGAAAATGCCCCTCCACGTTACTATGTCTAAAATGAAAGCAGATTTAGAAAATTCTTTAAATGCTTACAACATAGTTTATAAATTAGAACCCTTGTTGAGGATTCTGAGGATTACACAGGATTATAATCTAACAATGGAGACAGAAGTAAATTCTCTAATGAAAGGCTGTTTTTGGATTATGTGTAAATTGGGGAGAATAAGAAAATATTTCCAACAGGACAAATTTAGATTAGTTATACAATCACTGATATTGTCCAAATTGGACTATTGTAATATTGCTCATCTGGGATGTACACAAAATCTTTGGAAAAGACTACAAACAGTGCAAAACATAGCAACCCGCTTAATATTTGCCCGCCATAAATATGACAGATTAACTCCGCTGTTTGTTGAGCTACATTGGCTCCCTGTTGAATTATGTATATACTTTACAGTTTGATTTTTAGACTTTTTCAGGGAACTACACCCAGCTACATGTATAGGTTAAATTGCCTCTTCTATGTTAATAAAACATCACTTGCCCACTTTGTTATACATTTTTACTGATGGTCATTTATTCTTAATTTAGGTATCAACACATTACATAAATTATACAGTGACTAACAGTCAACCACATATAGCTCTTGATCTGCGTGGTCTCATTTTGGGGCCTTGTTTACTAAGCCGCACTGTAGGCGCGTAAACTTTTTAGTGTGCACTAACGCTAGAAACACCCAAAGAAATATAATGGGTGTCTCTATTATTAGCGTGTGCTAAAAGGTTTACGATCCTACAGGGCTCTTGGTGTATAAATATTTTGTTATTACAATTATTATATGTTTCAAAAGCTTTCCTTTTTGCATTTTTATTCAGCATTTTGGTCTTACATATTCACTCTATCTTTTTTTAACATTTTTTAACATGTTCTTATTTAGGATTACGTTTTCGTTACACTCCTGATGAAGTATTCTCCCCTAGTTACCTATGATCACACATCCTGAGGTATAGTTTATTTTCACAGTTTATTTTCACAATATCTTTCTCACTTCAGCAATCCATTTCCCTGGTGTTTTTTACAGTTCTCACTTTATACACTCCATTTTCCCTACAAAACTTGTTCCATTGGTCTTCCAATTTCTATTTCTATCTCTATTTTTATCTTTCTATTTTATGCTCTTTCTTCTTTGCTTGTTATTTTCTTTCCATAGTATGTTAATTTCTCTATAAAGGTCACTACACAATTAATTATAGCGCACATAACATTTCTTTTGTTTGCAATTTTTTCACAATTTTGCACATGTTCACTTATTCACCATTTTGCATCACATATTTAGATTTGTATATTATCTTTACATTTTTTTACATGTTTATATATGTATGTTACTTTTTACATTTTTGGCGTCTAGCTATGTCCCCTGAGGAAGACTGACCGTGTCAGGTCCAGGTGACTTATGTGATCTTATAAGGAAAATAAACTTTTCAGAAGATATTGGACTTCTGTCCATTCTTTGGAACATTCCTCCACTCTGATTGTTGCTGTGGAAGGATTTTCCTGCCCCGTTTGATTTTGTTAATAAGAAATATCCCCATCGTAATTCTAGTATCTTGAATTTCCAAATCATACAGGTAATAGGACTACAAACATTTTTTTCCTCTTTATTTTCTTACGAAACAGCAAAGGGTTGGAATTCATTTCCTGTTGTTATAAGACCTTTGGATAGCTAGCAAGTCTTCAAGAAGGCTATCAAAACCAGATTATTTGAGGAATATGTGTTACATCAGGACATGTAATTTGGTTTTATATTTAGGTATGCAATAATTATTGATAATTGTGTAATTCCCAGACAACTGGTCTGGCTCTTGCTTTTGTAATCCGCTTTGAACTTTAACTGGTATGTGGAATATAAGAGATAAGTATGTAATATATGCAATGCATGTAATATAGCCATTACCACCCTGGAATGACTATGCCTAATGATTCACATGCTAGTTGTATGGGCAGGGAATGGGTATGACCTGTGCATTCAATTAGCTACGAGAGGAGAATCTGCCTCTAAGGCTGCTATTGCTCATTGGTTAAAAGACACAATTTTCTCTACTTTCATTTTGGTGGGAAAACAAACCCATGTGATTCTGAAAGCTCAGTCCACTATAGGAGTTTTGTCTTCTTGGGCTGAGTACTCTATAGTCTCTCCCCTTGACATCTGTAAGCCTGCAACATGGTCCACTCTTTATATTTTTGCTACATTGGAGCGAGGGAGGAAGCTACCGCAGCACAATGGAGGAGGGCTGGTTTGTGAAGGTTGGAGGACCTGGAAGCAGCAGGGTGGGATCTGTGGTGGCAATGGTGACGAATCTTGTGCAGGAGTGGTCTCTCTTTAGGCAGGAACAACTGCTGTATGGTCGCGAGGATTGCATCACAGGGAGTGGTGCACATGCCCCAGTGGACAGTTGCTGCCCCCCCCCCCCCCTCCCCAGTGTTTTTTCCAGGCCCGGCATTGCAAACAATGGCAAGGCTAGGGCAGTTCGGTGCCCGCTGGAGGCCGGACAGGACCCGCCCACCCTTAGTTAAAGAATTTCAGCCTGTATACACGGAGCTGCTGGCTCCATCGCTCCCATCCCCCTTTGATATCAAATTCCTGTTCTGAATAGGGTGAGATTATCAGAGTCGGCAGCCACATGTACAGAGGATGCAGTCCCTTTTGCAGGGTTTTTTTTGTGTCAGCCATTGCTGATCCCAGAAAGCAGCAGCCACTGGGGTGCTGGAGGAGCGAGGTTGGGGGAATAGAAGATGTCAGGGGAGGAGGTGGGGAAGAGGAGACAGGAGATGCTAATTGGATAGGGAGTCTTCCAATCACATTCCTGCTAGTGGGAGGTGATGCTTCAATATTGTGTTTTTGATTGCTAAGGACAGGCAGGTTCCCTGGAGTCCCGCAGAGCTTGCCTGTCCCTTGCACTCCCCACCAACACCACCACCACTGGCAGGAATGTAGGTGGAGGACTCCTGTATAGCTTAGAGGGAACATTGCTCTCTGCATTAATGTATAAACTAGCCCAAACAAGCTTGCTGAAAATGGTGACCAGAGATTATGTTCCCTCCTTTTTCCTATTGCCCTGATCCATCCATTCTCCAACCTGCAAGCCACCTGACAGTTCTTCAATACATCCAGGGCAGACGTAGTCCTGAAACAAAAATGACAGTCACAATCCAACTTGCTTTTATATATGGAGAAACAGTACAAAATCTCTCTCAGGAAACTTTTCATTTGCAAAACCCTCTAGAACTACCTGTACAGAATGTTCAATTATATAGAAGCTGATAAAGATAAGACAGAAATGCTTAGCAAATAATTTTGTTCTGTGTTCCCTTTCCATTATTGCTCAACAAATAATTGCAGTCTGTGTTCCCTTTCCATCTCTCAGTGTTATTGTTGCAAGCAGATTAGATCTCACTTATTTGATAGATTGGCTGACTTAGTGAACGTGGGTATATAATTTAATTTTCCATCTGAGATCTGAGTCGGGAAAAAAGAGAGCATCAAAAAAACTCCCCCAAAATATGGGAGAAAAAGATTGCTCGCCAAAAAAGCAGATACTCAACCAAATCCACATAATCCACATCAAACATAAATACGCCTAAATATGAAGCTCACTAACATTTTTTACACATACAATTTTCGCGAGGCTTATATTTAGACTCAGAAGAACAGCATTTTCATAATTTTAATCTGCAACTTCATCACGCGACTCCTCACCACCGCAGAGATTTCATCACGTATTCAAACTAAAGGCATTCAAAGTATATGGGTGGAAAACTTGCAGCAAATGGGGGTGGGGAGCGTGCCAGTAAACACAGCTTCTATGTTTGAATCTCCAAAGGAAACCCAAAGTATCAGCACACATTAGCACCTGTTTTTTCGTGCCTAAATAAATATAAGCCTTGCTAAACACATACTGAAACCATGCATCCCGATTTGCTTTCATGTTTTATCTACACAGGTCTCCAAGATGCTGTGTTGCTTCCTCCCCTCACAACATTCCCATCCTCCCCATTCCAACTGTGTTATGTGCTGTGTAATTTCCTACCAGTGATGAGCTGTAATGGTTTTGACTTTTCATCACCTTTGTGAACTGATTTTCCATGCATTGTGCGTTATGTGGTATGTGCTGTTTTAAATGTAAATAGCTTGGCTCAATTTGCCTAGCATGTTTTCCACACATATAATTTGAGTACATATGGAGGGGCATTTTTGATATGACATCTAAATCCGACTTTGCTTGTGAAAAACATCCAAATATCCATTAGTGAAGGTAAAGCCATCTATTTTGCTTTTTTTTTTTTTTTTCGAAAATGGCCATTTGCTAGATATTGTTAGGCTCAGTGCGTCTATCTTTTTGGAGCATTTTCAAGAACAAAACGTCCAAGTACAAAAGCACAAAATCAAGCCACTGGAATGTTTGGGGGGCCAGCATGCTTAGTAGGCAGGCCACACAGACATCCCAGCGGGGCAGTGGGGCACCCTAGGGGGCATTGCAGTGGACCGCTGGGGGCATAGCCAGACTTTGGCGGGAGGAGGGTACAGAGCCCGAGGTGAGGGGGCACATTTTAGCCCCCCCCAGTGCCGTCGACCCCCCCATTTTTGAACCCCCCCCCACCGCCGCCACCACCACCTTTGACCCCCTGGTGCCAACCTTTTGACCCCCCTTCCCAACGCTGCCAACCCTCCCTTCGCCGTCGTCTGGAACCTTTGCTGGCGGGGGTCCCCAACCCCCACCAGCCGAAGTCCTCTTCTCCAGCGTGGCCGCATTGCTGATCTGCAAGGCTTCTGTTTCTGTGAGTCTGACGTCCTGCATCAACCTACTACATTTCTTTGAAGGGGTGAACAAACATATGGATAAAGGTGAGCCAGTCGATATTGTGTATCTAGATTTTCAAAAGGCATTTGAGAAAGAAGCTCCTGAAAGACTCCAGAGGAAATTAGAGAGTCATACGATAGGAGGTAGAAACATAGAACATAGAAATATGATGGCAGATAAAGGACAAATGGCCCCTCCAGTCTGCCCATCCTCTGTAACCCTAACTCTTCCTTTTCCTAAGGGATCCCATGTGCTTATCCCAGGCCTTCTTAAATTCTGACACAGTTCTCGACTCCACGACCTCCATCGGGAGGCCATTCCACGCTTCCACCACCCTTTCCATGAAATAATACTTTCTTAGATTCCTCCTAAACCTTTTCCCTCTTAACTTCATCGTATGCCTCCTCGATCCAGAGTTTTCCTTCAGTTGAAAAAGGTGCATTTCCTGTACATTAATGCCATTGAGATATTTAAACTACTACTACTTAACATTTCTAGAGCGCTACTAGGGTTACGCAGCGCTGTACAAATTAACAAAGAAGGATGGTCCCTGCTCAAAGAAGCTTACAATCTAAAGGACAAAATGTCAAGTTGGGGCAGTCTAGATTTCCTGAGTAGAGGTGTAGTGGTTAGGTGCCGAAGGTGACATTGAAGAGGTGGACTTTGAGCAATGATTTGAAGATGGGCAGGGAGGGGGCCTGGCATATGGGCTCAGAGAGTTTGTTCCAAGCATGGGGTGAGATGAGGCAGAAAGGGCGGAGCCTGGAGTTGGCGGTGGTGGAGAAGGGTACTGAAAGGAGGGATTTGTCTTGAGAGCGGAGGTTACGGGTAGGAACGTAAGGGGAGATGAGGGTAGATAGGTAAGGAGGGGCTGCAGATCGAGTGCATTTGTAGGTTAGTAGGAGAAGCTTGAACTGTATGCAGTACCTGATCGGAAGCCAGTGAAGTGACTTGAGGAGAGGGGTGATATGAGTATATCGGTCGAGGCGTAAGATAAGACGTGCAGCAGAGTTCTGAACAGACTGAAGGGATAGATGGCTAAGTGGGAGGCCAGTGAAGAGTAGGTTGCAGTAGTCAAGGCGAGAGGTAATGAGAAAGTGGATGAGAGTTCGGGTGGTGTGCTCAGAGAGGAAAGGGCGAATTTTGCTAATATTATAGAGGAAGAAGCGACAGGTCTTGGCTATCTGCTGGATATGCGCAGAGAAGGAGAGGGAGGAGTCGAAGTTGACACTGAGGTTGCGGGCAGATGAGACGGGGACGATGAGGGTGTTATCAACTGAGATAGAGAGTAAAGGGAGAGGAGAAGTGGGTTTGGGAGGGAAGACAATAAGCTCGGTCTTGGCCATGTTCAGTTTCAGGTGGCGATTGGACATCCAGGCAGCAATGTCGGATAAGCTGGCCGATACTTTGGCCTGGGTTTTCGCAGTGATGTCTGATGTGGAGAGATAAAGCTGGGTGTTGTCAGCATAAAGATGATAGTGGAAACCATGAGATGAGATCAGGGAGCCCAGGGAAGAGGTGTAGATTGAGAAAAGAAGGGGTCCAAGGACAGATCCCTGAGGAACTCCAACAGAGAGCGGGATAGGGGTCTCTAGGTAGTATTCTATTGTGATTTGAAAACTGGTTAAAAGATAGAAAACAGAGATTAGGGTTAAATGATCAATATTCTCAATGAAGAAGGGTAGATAGTGGGGTTCCCCAGGGGTCTGTGCTGGAACTGCTACCTTTTAACATATTTATCTGATCTGATGAAGAAGGGCAGCCTTCGAAAGCTAATCAAGAAATGTATTAAGTTATGTCCAATAAAAAAGGTATCATCATATTTTCTTTTCCATGTTTTATTTTGTTTTATTTCTATTGATTAACATATTTATAAATGCTTTAGATATGGGAATAACTAGTGAGGTAGTTAAATTTGCTGATGACACAAAGTTATTCAAGGTTGTTAAATCGCAAGAGGATTGTGAAAAATTGCAAGACGATCTTACGAGACTGAGAGATTGGGCATCCAAATGGTAGATGATGTTTAATGTGAGCAAGTGCAAAGTGATGCTAATGGGAAAGAGGAACCCAAACTATAGCTACATGATGCAAGATTCCATGTTAGGAGTCACCGACCAGGAAAAGGATCTAGGAGTTATCATTGATGATACTTTGAAACCCTCTGCTCAATGTGCTGCAGCGGCAAAGAAAGCAAATAGAATGTTAGATATTATTATGAAAGGAATGGAAAATAAAAATGAGAATGCTATGCTTTTGTATCGCTCCATGGTGCGACTGCACCTTGAATACTGTGTGCAATTCTAGTCACCGCATCTCAGAAAAGATATAATGGAATTATAAAAGGTACAGAGAAGGCAACAAAAATGATAAAGGGGATGGGACAATTTCCCTATGAGGAAAGGCTGAAATGGCAAGGGCTCTTCAGCTTGGAGAAAAGATGGCTGAGGGGAGATATGATAGAGGTCTATAAAATAATGAGTGGAACAGGTAGATGTGAATCACTTGTTTACTCTTTCCAAAAATACTAGGACTAGGGGGTGTGCAATGAAGCTGCAAAGTAGTAAATTTAAAATGAATCAGAGAATATATTTCTTCACTCAACGTGTAATTAATCTCTGCAATTCGTTGCCAGAGAATGTGGTAAAATCAATTAGCTTAGTGGGGTTTAAAAAAGACCATAAGCTATTATTAAACTGGACTTTTGAAAATCCTCTGCTTATTTCTAGGATAAGCAACATAAAATGTATTGTACTGTTTTGGGATCTTGCCAGGTACTTGTGACCTGTTTGGCCACTGTTGGAAACAGGTTACTGGGCTTGACGGACCTTTGGTCTGTCCCAGTATGGCAACATTTATGTACTTATGTAATTCTTCATGGAAATGTTAGTGAAATCATGGAATGGCCTCCCGGTAGAAGTGGTAGAGATGAAGATTGTATCTGATTTCAAGCTAGTTTGGGGATCTCCAAGTGAGAGGATGAGATAATAGATGGTATAGATGGGCAGGATGGATAGGCCATAATAACTTTATCTGTCTTTATATTCTATGTTTCCATGTTTCTAAGGTACTTTGGATCATTCATCCTGAAAATTTCAAAATGCTAAGATAGCCAGGCATCTGGATCGGTTTGGAAAACTGTGATGATAGAATTAAGTAGATGCTGGTTCTGTCTAGCACACTGCAAATACAGTAATAATGATCTCAGTTTGCAAATGGTCTTCATAATGGGTATTCTGGTTATGTGTGACTCTCTGTACATGGAGGGGATTAAATATGTCTTGAAGTTTTTATTTATTTATTTTTTATTTAATGAAAGCGCAATGTAGAGATAGCAGTGTTTCAGACTGAAAAGCCCTGTTCTTCTCCACATGGGAACCAAAGTGTGTATGCTCCAAACTTTTCTTCTCCTTCTGGCCAACACACTCAAGCTGCAGTGGAAAAATCTCCCTCTGCTGTAAGCAGGACAAATGGTTCTTGAGGATAAGGTAAAAACTGGACTGTAGCAGCAGTCTTTAACTGGACCATAGCAGAAAGTTTGCTGTTCATCCATCCTAAAAACGCTCTTCCTTCTGTTCACTATTGCTGATTTCACACTAGCTTTTATTTATTTATTTCACATGCTTGATATACCACATGGGGCCTAACCAAGGCTTCATTGTGGTTTACAAAAACAAATTTAAAAAACTGGGACATAAGTACATAAGTATTGCCATACTGGGAAAGACCAAAGGTCCATCAAGTCCAGCATCCTGTTTCCAACAGTGGCCAATCCAGGTCACAAATACCTGGCAAGATCCCAAAAAAGTACAAAACGTTCTATACTGAAGCAAAAGAGAAATGGAAGAGAGAGATAAACACAAGAAAAAGGGAGAAAGAGACTGCGGAAGACTCGAGCGAAAGTCGTCCAGTGTTCATTGATTGCCATCACCACGGAGCCTGAAGCAGGTTGGGAGAGAAAAAATACCAAAACCTTGGCCATTGTCGGCCGTGGAAAGATAATGGCAATTTGAAGATATGCACAAAGATAAGTGCTATTAATTTAAGAACTTGAGAGATTAAATACAGACACTAACGGAGGATTTTTAGCCTATGATGACAGCTAGAACTCCTTATACTTAAGAGCTGTGAAGCTGAAAAGTAGGAGTCTGTTGAGGCTTTTCTTCTGATACAACACACAATATATGCATGGTTCATTGATAGGATTTAAAGTGATAGTATGTGTAATAGAAGGATCCTTAGGTAGCGCTCATTTATATGTAGTAGGTGTTTCTTATTATTTTCAGTCAGATCCTTCTTCCATTTTCTGAATTATTTTCTTTTTTAGCTCTAATAGCTTCCTTTACCTCACTTTTTAACCATGTCGGCTGTTGCTTGGCCTTCCTCCTTTCTTAATACATGGAATATAACTGGCCTGGGCTTCCAGGATGGTATTTTTGAACAGCATCCACGCTGTGTTATCAGGGCATGAATTATATCACTATTATAGGATATATCAAATTGGAGGAGGGGTTACACTGTATGTTAAAGGGAGAATTGAGTCAAGCGAAATACAAATTCTGCTTGAAACAGACAGCAACGTGGAAACCTTATGGATAGGAATTCCATGTGTAAAGGGAAAGAACATATGAATAGAGCTATACTACCGTCCACCAGGCTACAACAATCAGACAGAAGAAGATATGATAACAGAATTTAGGGAAGCTAGCAAATGTAGCAACAGTATAATAATGGAATTACCCCAATATTGACTGGTCCCTTTACTCATGGACTTTTCTTTTCCACCATCACTTGGACTTTGATATGGCTCCATGCATCTCTGCGACTTGGAGCCAAGGGTGTGCTTTTCATAGCTGGAAACAAGGAGCGGGGAGTGGTGGCAATCTATTTACTTGGCTGGCAGGGCTCAGCATCCCCACCAGCAAAGTAAAAGAGAATTCAGGAGGGGGCCCGAGCCCACATTTTAGGAGCCAGTTGTTAAAGAAGCCATGGGGAGGGCCTTCTTTAACAACCGGCTCCCAAATTTTTTAAAACCTTAACAAACAGATCTCGAGAGCGAGTTTGACACATCAGGGACACCACTGGTTGGAGCTATATACTCTTGTGCTGCTCTTGTGAGAAAGAGACACCATAGAAATATCAGCAATGACTTAAGCTCACAGAGCCCTATGAGATAATGTAGAAAATGTAGCAGCAAAATCAACAGGCAGATGGTGTATTGGCAAGACTCCGACATCAGAAGGTGGAACAGAGAGGAAGGATAAGGTCTTCGCAGCTACAGTCTTCTGCCTTCTCGCACAAAGTCCACTATTCATAGCCAAGCTACTCAATATGCACTGTCTCAAATGGCAGAAATAAACATCTGAAAGGTCTAAAAACGGGCTATCACCTTAAAATCATCACCAAGGAAACTGCTTCCTCACTCAAAGCACAAAGGGAAAACCTACCACAATATGAGGAAAGGTGAGAGCATATACCTCTTATATTAACATAATAAAACCTAAGGAACACCATAAAAGATATTCAAACCGTACTTCTAGAGGATTAATTACTGAAAGAAATATTCTTGGCTCCACCCCCAACATTCTAGTCCTCTGGTAATCACTTGATCTGAAAAATACATTTCTAAGTAAACTGAAATAATTTTTTAAAAACAAACCCCAGAATTGTTCCCTATAAATAAAATCTCACTCACAAGTAGTTTTGGCCTGTAGGGCAACAGACTGTATCATTTGGATTAAACATTCAAAGGAGAACAATTCCACGTTCATCACATTAACATATTATGGGCAGTAATATCCATGAATTTTTAACTAAGTGCCTTTGTTTTTTACAGTGCAAACACTGGGATCATTATATAAGCAGAGCCCTGCCAGTAATAACAGCTCATGTGCTTCAGTGTCATTAGTTCTGGATGGATGTCTCCACATAAGAAAACAATTTCCAAAGCTTCAGTTTGGCGTAGGGATTGTGGATCAGAACCAGCCAAGCTTCACGGGAGGAATAAAGAAGAGGAAAGCAGAGCAAGTCAAGTGTTGTGAGATAATGAAGCTAATTCTAAATTCAAATAGAAGATAATGTTGGTCAGGGCTTTTTTTTGAGCCGGTATTCACTGGTGAGCTGTACCACCACCTTTTCCCTGACTGCACTTTGTTCATAATCAAAATGGTTGACGCATCTTCTCGTGAGAATGCCAAGGAAAGTCACAGCAGCCTATTTGAAATTAGAACTGGAATAGGTAATAAGAGCCAAGAACATGTCCAAACTTTTTTTTAAACCCAGATATACTAACCGCTTTAACCACATCTTCTGGCAATGAGTTCCAGAGCTTTTTCATTAAGTGAAAAAATATTTCCTCATATTCGTTTGAAAAGTATTACCACGTAATTTAATCAAGTGTCCTCCTAGTCTTTGTACTTTTTGAAAGAGTATAAAATCGATTCACTTTTACCTGTCAAGGAAGAAGAAAACAAAAAAAGGAAGAGCAATTAAACACTCACCAAGTCTTCTATAATTCACCAACCTAATTGGCTCCAAAATCTCCCTGGTTCTCCAAAGGGACACCTATGGGACACTTCCTAACCCAAAGGTAGCACACTGCAACAAACCTACAAATTTCATCACTTTGTGTGTCTCTTGATGATGAAGCTAGTGGAGCACATATGTGCTATCCAACTACACAGAGGATATTTGGGCCATTGAAGTGCTTAACTTGGTCAGCAAGTTTTATCATTTCCGCATCCTACAACATGCTTTTAAATTTCACCACTTCCTGTGTCACCTGATGATGACATCAGCAGAGCACGTCCTTGCTATCTGACAACAGGGCAGGTATTCAGGCCACCAAAGTCCTTCCTGTGATGATGGTAGCTTGGTCAGCAAGCTTTACAGTCTCCAACTTTATTTTTAAATAGACAGCCTTACTGATGTATCAGACACACAATTTTATAAAAGGGAAAGGAGAAAGGGAATGGGACTTGATATACCTCCTTTCTGTGCATTTAGCAACTACATTCAAAGCGATTTACATAGTATATACAGGTACTTAGATGTACCTGGGCAATGGAGGGTTAAGTGACTTGCCCAGAGTAACAAGGAGCTGCAGTGGGAATTGGACCCAGTTGCCTATTTTTGTCCATAAAATACTACCATATAAAAGAAATTGCTTTCAAAATTGTCCTTTTTGTAACTGATGTCAGATACAATTTCAGGCAAGTTGAGCTACCTGAAAATTAAGAGTCCTATTGAATGACAATACTACTTACCCAGTTGCCCAAACATAGGTGACATACAATGGTTTCACTTCCTACTTGTTCCAAAGCACCAAACAACCTAACATGGGTCTGTGATTCAGCAGAAAAACACCGCCTGTGTCAGGGGTCTCTGTATGACAAAGCTCCTATATGTGGTGCTAGGAATGATCTGCTGTAAATGCAGGTAATGTGAAAAACCACAATGTCACTTGTTCCCCGTGACAAGAGAAAATGCTGTAGGCAAAAGGAGCCCCCAGATTTGACCCCAGATGCAGGCGGTGCTTTTCCACCAAAACATGGACCAGTATGTCTTGCCAAGTTTGGTGCTTTGAATAAAGGTTATCTGTTCTCCTTACATGTGTGAAGCAGTGGCATAGTTCCAGAGCTGGTCTCCGGCACCACCGCATTGCCTGCCCTGCTCTGCCCTCCCCTCACATCCGGCACGCTCCTTTTAGTGAAACTGAGCATGCTCAATTTCACTAAAAGGAGCATGCAGGACGTGAAGGGAAGACAGAGCAGGGCAGGCAATGCAGTGGCGCCGGAGACCGGCGCTGGACAACACTTCAGCTGGCGGGGCTTGGGGACCTCCGCCAGCCAAGGTACTTGCTGCGGCAGTGGGTGGGGAGCGGCAGGGCAGCTGGGGGGATGGTGAGGTGGCAGTGGAGCGGCAGAACAAAATGTGCCCCACCACCTGGGGCTCTGGCTCCCTCCCCCCTCGAGGTCTGGCTACGCCCCTGGTGTGAAGTCGTGTGTCATCCTCTACTCCTTTGGAACCTGTTCTGATCTATGTAGAGGTATTCTCCTATTTCTTCTTTTGCACGGTTTCACTTCCTACTTGCCAGTGGCCATTAAGTTTGACACATCAGGCACTAATTTTGAAAATCTGTCAAAACTAAGTATCTGTCATGTTTGTGTTTATTGAACGTAATATACCACTTAAATTACACATTCCAAAGTGGTTCATATCATATTAAAAGCAGTACATTAAAATCAAACTACAGAATGTCAAAAAACAATAGGAAAACCTATCCCAGACACAACATTCAATCCACACACAATTTCTAATTAAATGATTAAGTAGAGGAGTGTGGTAGCCATGTTAGTCCACTCTTAAAGTTCTCAATAGAAATCAAACAAAATAAAACATGGAAAAGAAAATAAGATGATACCTTTTTTATTGGACATAACTTAATACATTTTTTGATTAGCTTTCGAAGATTGCCCTTCTTTGTCAGATCGGAAATATTAAATGATTAAAATTGCAGTTTAAAATTTGCAAAATATCTAACCACACATTATCCAATTATTTGCAGAACCATCACAAGTGCATCATCCATCATAACTCCCTATCAGGAAAAGCTTGCTTATAAAGAAAAGTTTTTATCAAAACCTTAAACTTTTTACCAATCAGTTCTCCCCGAACTATCGTAGGCAGCTCATTCCAGTATTGCAGGGCTAACCAAAAAAATACCTTCTTACAAGTCTACTGACATAATCTTTGTGTCCGATGTGGCATTGCTAATTTATTTTACTGCAATGAGCGCAAAGTTCAATTTGGAACCTACGGGGCTTTAAAAGATCTCAAATGTAAAGGTAAAAAGCAGAATGTTCTCTGATATATAGTAAAGACTTCTGAAGGATGCTCTGGTAGTAACAAACAGTAAACAGATTGTATTATATACATTTTTTTTAAAGAAAAGCAATCAAAACACTGTTTCTTCAGTGTCATCATACCATATGTTTTAATAAATCAATAGACAACCAGATGTTTACAATTTCTATATTCTAAAAACCCACTGAGAAGAATTTCTGGTTCTAGTTAGATGTTTTCCTTGGAGATTTAAAGAGAATGTGGCATGGTTTAAGCGTGCTGGAAAGATTCCTAACCACTTAAACCTTATACTAAGGGGCCCCTTTACTAAGCCACGTAAGCATCTACGCACGCCCAATGTGCTCCACAATGGAGTTACCGCTCAACTACCGCTTGGCTCTTACGGTAATTTCATTTCTGGCATGCGTCCGATAAGCGCGTCTGAAAATTGTGATATTGAATAAATAAGTGTATGTTTGTGTCCCTAGTCATGCATCCAAAGTTTATATAATCCTTTCAAGAAATTCAGTTAATCATTTAACTTATTAGTGAATCATAACCACAGAGGAATGGTATGATCGCATTTTTAATATGGTAATACTAGGGTCTAGCTAAGGAACATGTTGTTTTGAGTTAGTCTTCACTGGACCAAACTTGCTTTCCTTGTGCCATCACTATCCAGCAGGTAGGCAGTGTCTTAAAATGTGGAGGATAAAGGATTTTTTAAAAAAACATTTAAATCACACATTATCCCAAGCAATGTGGTTTACATTTGAAAATACAGTGAGACAGAATAATAGAATTCAGTTACATCATGGGAACAAATAGATGGATATGTATGAAACATTTAACAACAACTACTACTACTACTTATCATTTCTAAAGCGCTACTAGATGCACGCAGCGCTGTACACTTGACCATGAAGAGATAGTCCCTGCTCGACAGAGCTTACAATCTAATTAGGACAGACAAACAGGACAAACAAGAGATAAGGGAATATTAAAGTGAGATTAGCATATTAAAGTTGAGATTAGCATACATACCCAACTGGGCATTTAAAAGGTTGTCCTTTAATGATATCACATGTTCAGAAATCATAGCCAGAAGTATAGACAGCTATTCAAAGCTTATTACATGCACACACCAGAACAGGCATCCATCATATTGCAAAAGTAAACAACAACTTCTACAGAGAACAGCCAAAATTTAATTTTTATTTCCTTATTTCCATCTTCCAAAATTCCAGACAGCAGATGTACAGATCAGCAGGACCAAAAGCATTCCAAAACAAGAAAAGTCAGAGACAACACAGTTTATGCCTAATTGTTCAACCACCCTTAGGATTCACCTTTAGGTTTAAAAAGCAAACTATGTGTATGTAAGTTCTGGATAAACAAATTAAAACAAAGTTTAAAACAAATACCCTTATGTAATGCATGGTAGCAATAATGAAACAATGATGGAATAGAGAACAAAAAAAGTGAGGAGGACAAATGAGGATACCAAAAATTGTATTTATTCATATAAAATGACCCGACACGGCCATGTTTCGGCCCAAAGGCCTGCCTCAGGGGTCTTTAACAATCTAGAACAAAACAAATGAAAAAAGGAAAAAAAAAGGTAGCTCTGCCCTCATTATTCAATATCTGTCTTTTAAATAATAGTAATAAAAATATCACGAGCATTTTTATAATATACCTCTGCAATCCACAAAACAAAAGGAGCAAGTTCCCACATACCATCTTTTTCTTTTGATCTAGGCACAGGAAAAACAAGATTTAAAATACTCCCAGGTTTCAACCTAATTCATGTTTAATGTGGGGTACAAACGTCATAAATAAATAAATGTTAAACACCTGATTCTCATAACATGATGTCTATACTTATGAAAAGTTATTCAATTATTATAGTTCCTCTGTGTACATCCATATGCTGCACTAGCTGGCATGTATGAAAATATAAATGAGATGAAATACAAATGCTACCAACAATAAAGAGCAACGAGCTTATAGGTTTGCTTGCTTTGTTTTGAGAGTACATCGATGACGGCTATGCAGGGAAGGGGAAACTGAGACTGACCTAATTTATTTCAACATTTTGACGTCACTTGGTCTCATGTCAATTAAACATTCTTGTGATAAACAGACAATGTAGGTTGTAAAACACGTTTGTAAACCATGTGACTCATGGAGCCCACCAAAGGTAGAGGAACAAAGTTCAAGAAAACAGATGTGGGTTAGATACTGTAGCAGGTGCCAGATTTAGAGGCATAAAAGGAAGCAGTTCACAGACTGTCGGGGGGGGGGGGGGGGGGGGGGTCAGTTGGTTTGGTATTGCAAGAAGGTGCTGCCCCCAGCCTTCCCCTGATAGCCTCTGAATAGATGCACTCTTGATTGCCAGTTTATATGCCTACAGTGGTGGAAATAAGTATTTGATCCCTTGCTGATTTTGTAAGTTTGCCCACTGACAAAGACATGAGCAGCCCATAATTGAAGGGTAGGTTATTGGTAACAGTGAGAGATAGCACATCACAAATTAAATCCGGAAAATCACATTGTGGAAAGTATATGAATTTATTTGCATTCTGCAGAGGGAAATAAGTATTTAATCCCTCTGGCAAACAAGACCTAATACTTGGTGGCAAAACCCTTGTTGGCAAGCACAGCGGTCAGACGTCTTCTGTAGTTGATGATGAGGTTTGCACACATGTCAGGAGGAATTTTGGTCCACTCCTCTTTGCAGATCATCTCTAAATCATTAAGAGTTCTGGGCTGTCGCTTGGCAACTCGCAGCTTCAGCTCCCTCCATAAGTTTTCAATGGGATTAAGGTCTGGTGACTGGCTAGGCCACTCCATGACCCTAATGTGCTTCTTCCTGAGCCACTCCTTTGTTGCCTTGGCTGTATGTTTTGGGTCATTGTCGTGCTGGAAGACCCAGCCACGACCCATTTTTAAGGCCCTGGCGGAGGGAAGGAGGTTGTCACTCAGAATTGTACGGTACATGGCCCCATCCATTCTCCCATTGATGCGGTGAAGTAGTCCTGTGCCCTTAGCAGAGAAACACCCCCAAAACATAACATTTCCACCTCCATGCTTGACAGTGGGGACGGTGTTCTTTGGGTCATAGGCAGCATTTCTCTTCCTCCAAACACGGCGAGTTGAGTTCATGCCAAAGAGCTCAATTTTTGTCTCATCTGACCACAGCACCTTCTCCCAATCACTCTCGGCATCATCCAGGTGTTCACTGGCAAACTTCAGACGGGCCGTCACATGTGCCTTCCGAAGCAGGGGGACCTTGCGGGCACTGCAGGATTGCAATCCGTTATGTCGTAATGTGTTACCAATGGTTTCGTGGTGACAGTGGTCCCAGCTGCCTTGAGATCATTGACAAGTTCCCCCCTTGTAGTTGTAGGCTGATTTCTAACCTTCCTCATGATCAAGGATACCCCACGAGGTGAGATTTTGCGTGGAGCCCCAGATCTTTGTCGATTGACAGTCATTTTGTACTTCTTCCATTTTCTTACTATGGCACCAAAGTTGTCTCCTTCTCGCCCAGCGTCTTACTGATGGTTTTGTAGCCCATTCCAGCCTTGTACAGGTGTATGATCTTGTCCCTGACATCCTTAGACAGCTCCTTGCTCTTGGCCATTTTGTAGAGGTTAGAGTCTGACTGATTCACTGAGTCTGTGGACAGGTGTCTTTCATACAGGTGACCATTGCCGACAGCTGTCTGTCATGCAGGTAACGAGTTGATTTGGAGCATCTACCTGGTCTGTAGGGGCCAGATCTCTTACTGGTTGGTGGGGGATCAAATACTTATTTCCCTCTGCAGAATGCAAATAAATTCATATACTTTCCACAATGTGATTTTCCGGATTTAATTTGTGATGTGCTATCTCTCACTGTTACCAATAACCTACCCTTCAATTATGGGCTGCTCATGTCTTTGTCAGTGGGCAAACTTACAAAATCAGCAAGGGATCAAATACTTATTTCCACCACTGTAGGTATTTCTGATTGCAAGTCTCTGTAACTGTATTACTTTTCTGCAACTGTTTCCTTTGTTCTGTGCTGAGAAAAAAATTCTGCCTTTAATTTTGTAAAGTGTGTTGTGAGTAAGATTACTGAATAGAAGATATTTACTGGATAAGCGAGTCTTCAGTCTCCGAAGGGATAGTGTGAGTGATTGTGTGAGAGAATGGAAACGAGTACTGCAGGGATTGGGTGTGTGAGATAGGGTGGGGTGTCCTTGAGAGCGAGGCTCGGGACATCCTCCCCTTCCCCAGCCTATTTATGACTCTCACAATCCAAGGGGTCATTTATTAGGTGGTGCTTTACCTTTTCACACATTCGTGCTGTTGAAGCTCCGTTGATTGAAAATAATTGAAAATTTACAGAAACACACACAGGTGAAAATATTCATGCCTTTTTAATGCATGTGTTCATTAATGTAATAATTATCCCCAATCCCCCCTGTATACTGCACATTGTGGAGGTGGTTAAGCTGCAAAGTTATGGATTGAGACACCTAGTGAATAAGTTCACTAACACATCAGATTTATCTCAATTTAATGCCTACAAAGTCTGAGTTCATCAGGGTTCAGTGGCTGCAGCTCCTGTATTGTTAATGCTAGTGGATCGTTGGTGATGGTGATTCCTGGTCTTATCGCCCCAATGAGCAGCAGCAACAGACTCAGGATATCCTACTTCTCCTTGATGCCCATGAGTGAGGTGGAAATAGGCAATATTCAAGAAGGCATGCTGACTGAAATGACACTTCAGCAAAAGATCACCAACAGGAACAAGAATAGGTTTTAGAATATGACAGAAGCACAATAACAGCAACATCAGAAAAACCTAAACATGATGGCATTTGAGAAGTATGGCTACAACATTTAAATAGACAACCTTAGCTTTTGTAATTCAACCAAATGTTCATATATTACAATCCACCCAACCGTTCATAACACAGAATTGCTGCAGTCCGCTATATAGATAGATAGATAGATAGATAGATAGATAGATAGATAGATAGATAGATAGATAGATAGATAGATAGATAGATATTTGTCCGCTCACAGGACAAATCCCTCCTCTCAGTACCCTTCTCCACCACCACCAACTCCAGGCTCCGCTCATTCTGCCTCGCCTCACCCTATGCTTGGAATCAACTTCCTGAGCCCTTACGCCAAGCCCCCTCCCTACCCATCTTCAAATCCTTGCTCAAAGCCCACTTCTTCAATGTTGCTTTTGGCACCTAACCTTTATACCTTTCAGGAAATCTAGACTGCCCCTATTTGACTGACTGTACATTTGTCCTTTAGATTGTAAGCTCCTTTGAGCAGGGACTGTCCTTCTATGTTAAATTGTACAGCGCTGCGTAACCCTAGTAGCGCTTTAGAAATGTCAAGTAGTAGTAGTAGTAGATAGATAGATAGATAGATAGATAGATAGATAGATAGATAGATAGATAGATAGATAGATAGATAGATAGATAGATAGATAGATAGATAGATAGATAGATTCAGCAAATTCTTACATGGAAATGCATTAGTTCACTTTACAAAGCTTTCTACAAATGAAGACATTTTACGATAGATAAAGTTTGTGCATAACACATCACTTTTGTTGGTGGACTTCATGAATCCTTAAATAGCACCAAGATAATCCATGTTTCCTTCCTATAGCTGTCTTGATGTTTTTCCTCCCCCACACACACCCCCAGTTCTCAATAGTATATTGACATTGATTGCAATAAAAGCTTTTCCTTGTAAAGAGGATGTGCCCAATTGATTTCGGCTTTCATTCTGTTTTATTCCGAAGCAAGAAGGTCAATAATTGTATTAACCAGGGACTTTCTGAGAGATGTTGTTAAAAGCAATTAAAAAAGTACAAAAGCTTTGACATCCACTAGGAGCACACACTTCTGACCAGCACTGATGGGGATTAATCAGTTACTTAAGGAAACATGAAAGAGTTGAGTACTTTTTGTTTGATGAGCTGAACAGCTGCATCTGAAATCATACATAAATGATTTGACCAAAGTTTTTGAAATTGTTGACAGCACCGAGAAATCCATTTTTGCAGAAACAAAACAAACAAAAACTTTTTGCTCTCTTTGTAGCAAAATATAGGTTATCAAATTCAGACTTATTGATCCATTTTTAAAAACCTGTACTTACATTTAACCATTCAGGTAGCAAATCCCAGAACAGTAAAACAGATTTTATGTTACTTATCCCAGAAATAAGCAGTGGATTTGAAAACCAGCTCGACTGACATTTGAATCCCATCTGAAGTGGGATATCTAATGCACTATAGTTATGAACAAATGTATGGCTCCCTGTTCCAAAGTGAAGCAACATAGAAAACTGAGCTCCTAAATTAGGCTCTTAAATATGTGACCTGTTTTCAGCTAATTTAGGAGCATAAGTTTTCAGCTGAAGATTCATCTTAATTTAGTAGCTCAAAAATTATACTTATAAATTTAGACTTGCCTTCCATGTTCCTAGATATATAAGCCCAATGTAAGAGCAAACCCCCAGATTCTATATAGCACATTTGAAACTGCATATGCAAATCTGGTCATATTTTGGATTTGTGCACACAATTTAATTCCATAATAAGCCAATCAGCGCTGATAATTGCCACTTAACAAGCAATTATTGATCCTAATTGGAATTAATTAGAATTTACGCACACAACTTGCTAGGCATATTCTGAAAAGTGGTGCGCGTAAATTCTAATGCATGCTGCCAAAAGGGGGTGTGGCCATGAGTGTGGAATGGGCAGACCAAGGGCATTCTGAAAATCTTTGCACATGGTTATAGAATACACCTGTTTTGTGCCTAACTTAGGCGCCTGTATTAACACCAAGTTTTATTTGGTGTAAATAGATGCACCTAGAGTTAGGCATAGGCATGGCTGCTAGGTGTATTTTATAAACTGTGCCTAAATCTAGGCAGAATACACCTTGGCGGAAATATTTTCGTCGCAGATTTTTCAGGCACCATACATAGAATCTAGATCATAGTGCTAAAATTTAGTGTTCGTCCCCTACCACCACCACCCCACCCCACCCAAATCTGCCCCTGTTGTCACTCACTTTTTATTCTCCTAAATTTAGGAGTTTAATGAAATTTTGAGAAGTTATGCATTCCAATCTAGAAAATTTTCAGAGGCCAATTTATGAGCATAACTCTCAAATAACACAAATCCTTTGAATATCAGGCCCATAGGGTTCAAAGGTCAGTAAGGGCAGCTGCCATATAAAATTTAGTGCTAGACCAGTCACAACTTTAATAGGTTAATTTTATAAAGAGTCACCTGGCATAAGCACATTTCAGGCACCAATTTTAAGTTAGTTTTATAAAGACAAGTGCCTAATTATCTTTATAAAATACTAGCGTAAGCAGCAGAAATTTCACCTAATTTGTAACAAGTGTAAATGTCTGTGTCTATAATTTTTACGTACAAGCATAGATTAGTATATTGTATATACCAAGCTCTGCCACGTATCTGCTTACCAGCAAAGTACGCACCATCATGACAAGTAACATTCTACAGTTTACAGTTTATTTAACACTTTCTATACTACTCTGAATAACAGAACTGAGTGCTGCATAATTTAACAATATGGATAATAGGAAAGAACTATAAAGTTCAAAAGGGATAGAAGTACATCCATTGTGAGGAATATGAGGGTGAGAGGGAGAATGAAGGCACATGGAGGAACGAGGAGGCTCGAGAGGGAGGGAGACTGGGTAGAGAAAGGAAGGAGTCTTTTCCCCTGAGGGATTGGAGAAAAGGAAAAGACTACAATTCCCAGCAGCCCCTGAGCAGGGCCCATGGTAGAAACAGGGACTTCAATCTCCAACAGCCCCCAGAGGAGGCCAGGAGAAGGGCAAGAGAAGGGAGTTGGAAAAACCTGTCCCAGAGAGCCAGGATGAGGGAAGGAGTTCTGAACCTGCCCAATCAAGCAAATGGAGAGCAGCTGAGCAGTGGGTATGGGGAGGAACCTATGGACTGGCAAGGGGAAGAAAAGGGGGAGGAACTAGAGCAAGAGGAGCCGATGGAGATTGCTGCTTTGACTAAACTGGAAGGAAAGAAGGTGAAACAGGAGAGGGCTGCTCTGGAGCAGAGCCTGGTAGAAGAAGGGAAAAGGTGGCTATCCCACGAGGGGAGCTGAGAGAACAGGTTTACCACGGAAGGGTCATGCGGGTGGTGGTCAGGGTATAATGCTGGCCTGGTTGGGGAGGGACCCTTGCCACTCTCCCTAGGTTGATTTCTTTTGAAAGGGAGTGAAGAGTGGTGGTTTGGGGCATAACTGCTATACATGAACTGCTGGGAGTTTGAACCCTTTCTGAACTGCTGTGTTTGGGGAATTGTTTTGCCTAACTGCTGACATGAACTGCTGGGGAGGGTTTGAACCCTTTCTGGAGCTATCGTGTTTGGAGAATTACTTTGCATACCTGCTATACATGAACTGCTGGGAGTTTGAGCCCTTTTTTGAATTACTTTGTTTGAAGAATTGCTTTGCATATCTGCTTTATATGAACTGCTGAGATTTTGGAACCTTTTGGGTGTTTTTTTGTTTTGTTTTGAATACTATGCTGTTGAACTGCTATGCTTCTTGAGAAATGCTGTGATGGGAACTACCTTTGGAGGAGCAGTTGACACAAAGGGATTACAATAAAGTATAATGATCTGACCTTGTGGATTGCCATGTGCTCTTTAGCACACAGCTCAGCTAAAGGGCTGAGGGACTCAAGAGTCTCCCGATGCAGGGGACGTTTCCAAGAGTCTCCCGGTGATGGAGACCTTACACCATACAAGAAGATAGAATCAATCATAACAAGGTTTCAGTAATATTAAATTTCACCAAAGATCAGACTCTTGGGAGAGAAAGCAATTGTTCAATTATCAAAGGCTCGACAGAAGAATCAAGTTTTGATGGCTATTTTAAACTCCTTCAGTGAAGAGATACTATGAATATATAGTGGCAAATTATTCCACTTCACAGGATACAAGGCACTATGGGGTCCTTTTACTAAGGTGCACTGAACAATGGCCTGTGGTAGTGTAGGTGCGGGTTTTGGACGTGCGCAGGTCAATTTTTCAGCGTGCGTGTAGAAAAGGCCAGGCCTTTTTAAAAAAATTTGCCGAAAACGGACATGCGGCAAAATAAAAATTGGCACGCGTCCATTTTGGGTCTGAGACCTTACCGCCAACCGTTGACTTAGTAGTAAGGTCTTTCGTGTTAACTGTGCGGTAATCACCTACGTGCATCAAGTCAGAGGTACCGCCCAATTTTCACCGTGCACCAGAAAATAAAATATATTTTCTGGCATGTGCAGCGGACATACATAAAAAATGAAACTACCGCACGGGCCATGTGGTAGCCAGGTGGTAACGCCAAATTGATATACGTTGGGCACGCGTAGGCACCTACACGGCTTAGTAAAAGGGCCCAATGTCTTGTAGACTCCAGTCATGCTTGTTTGGAACATAGGAGTACCAGAGGGAAATCATTTATAGACTAAAGTACATAAGATGCCAAATAATCTGGGACACCCATTTAAAAGCCTTGAAAGTAGTAATAATGACCTTATAAATAATTCTTTGCTCAATAGGAATCCAATGCCTCCTCTTAAGCAAAGGGGTAACATGATCAAACCTCTTTGCGTGATATAGTTGTCAAATCACTATATTTCAAATTCATTGAAGCTTTTTTTTAATGTGGAATGTGGAAGACCAGAATAAATTATATTACAGTAGTACAGTTTAGTAATAAGAAGGTAAAGAATAAGCTGATGAAAAACATCAAAGAAGTGTCTGACTGAATGTAAGAGACTAATTATGCATTAATGTGACATAAACACATGAAAATGCCGTTATAAAATGCATCTGTATACGTTTATTCAGCAGCACTATGAGGACAATTCTTCAATAGAGCACCTACAATTAGGCATGAGGAGGGCACCTGATGGGAACCTATTCTATAAAGGAACATAGTACACACTCAAATTGAAAAGCAGTTGAAGACAAGAGCACCCAGATTACTTTCAGAAGTGATGCTTTGTAGCAAGAGCAGTTATTTCTGGGCAGACCTCAGTTAGATATAGGTTCCACAAGCTTAAAAGAATTCTCTGAAGCTGAGGATGTGTGATGAGGTTTTAAAAGGAAATCTGGTCCTGTTTGACCTCACGGCAGTATTTGACATAGTTGTTTGTGCCATTCTGTTATTTAAATTGAGCTTTTTAGATATTACTCGCAATGTGTTACATTGGATATGTGAATTTTTGGTGTGTAGATATTATAGAGTGAAAATGGCAAATAAAATTTCAACAGATTGGAGACCACCTTGCAGAGTGAAACAGGCCTCTACACTTTCCCCGTCACTATTTAATATCTATATGATTACTTTTTGCCAAGGTTTTTCTTCTATATATAGTAATATAGTAGATTAATGCAAATAAAGACCTGCACAGTCCATCCAGTCTGCCCAACAA
Source organism: Microcaecilia unicolor (assembly GCF_901765095.1). Lineage (NCBI taxonomy): Eukaryota > Metazoa > Chordata > Amphibia > Gymnophiona > Siphonopidae > Microcaecilia > Microcaecilia unicolor. The sequence goes on from NC_044031.1 coordinate 599,523,290, forward strand.
GACAAACCATATGCACACCCGATCTTGATTTGTCCCTGCCATTTTCAGGGCATGGACCATAGAAGACTGTCCTTGTTCTAAAACTTCTGAAGTTGTCATTGAAGCCCCTGAAAAGCTCCACTCCAACCCATCAAAATCTATTCAGCCACGATCAGGGGACGGGCTGTAGAAGGCTGCCCGGCACTGGCCTTGTTCTTCAACTTCTGAAGCTCAATCTGTCCAGCCATGATCAGGGTGTCTGCCCAGTACCGGCTTTGCTTCCCAATTACCAGTGTTGTCACCTAATCACTGCAAAGCTTCTTTGGATCCATTCCTTCTAAACAGGATTCCTTTGTGTTTATCCCATGCACTTTTGAATTCTGCTATCATTTTCATCTTCATCAGCTCCCGCAGGAGGGCATTCCATGTATCTACCATCCTTTCGGAGAAAAATAATACTTTCTGACACTATTCCTGAGTTGGCCCCCCTTCAGCTTCATGTCATCTAGTTCTACAACCTTCCTGTCTCTGGAAAAGGTTAATTTAGGTTCTACAGGGGTTAAGTTCTTTTCATATGCAGATGATATGTTTGTATTAATACGATCCAAAGAGCACTTACCCCCTCCTGTGACCTGTGTCTTGCTCGGTATAAAGAGAATTGAAGAACAGAGTGCTATGCATGGATTTAAATTACATTAAAAAATGAAACTGATTTGGTTTAGTTGGAGAGAGAACATCATTCCTCCAGAGCTAGTCACTTCGGATGGTCTGCTGAGCAGGATCTTCAGAGGCAATATGGCTAACCTGGCTTTCCCCCACCATCCTATCTTTTAGGCACAAGAGTATTTGCCTAGGGTGCGTAATGTTGGATGCACTAAAGAAGGCAGTAGTTTTAAGCTTTTACCCAGGATTACACAAAATAAATCCCGATGGGAATGGCTCAGTCCAGTATGATAGAAGAGTAGCCTAGAGGTTAGAGGACCAGGCGGGCAACCAGCAAAGCCAGCTACTTAGGAGCCCTTTTCCAAAGGTGTGGTAGGCTCTATGAGTGTGCAGCGCATGCCGAAATGAGACTGCCGCCGGGCTACTGCCCCCCCCCCCGTCCCCCCGCGGTCATTTTGGATTTGGTGCATGCCCATACTGCTGGGACAAATTATGGCGTTTCTGGCGTTAATCGCCAGTTGGTGTGCGCCGATTGGTCACTGCACGTGTAACACATGAGCCCTTACTGCTAAATCCATACGCCAGGCCCCCTCCCTACCCATCTTCAAATCATTGCTCAAAACCCACCTCTTCAATGTCGCTTTCGGCACCTAATCACAACACCTCTACTCAAGAAATCTAGACTACCCAACTTGACATTTCGTCCTTTAGATTGTAAGCTCTTCTGAGCAGGGACCGTCCTTAGTTATTAATTTGTACAGCGCTGCGTAACCCTAGTAGCGCTTTAGAAATGTTAAGTTTGACCCTTTCCCAACAAAGATAGTATAGCAGGCAAGCAGGAGCCTCATAGAAGAGGTTGCAAAAATTGTGAACACAACTACCAACAGCATTAAAAAGGTCAGTGGTGCATCCTGAGCTAAAGAAGAACAATTTTGATCAGGACAAGCTTAAACGTTACTAGCCAATACCTAGCACCCATTTCTAGGAAAACTTATAGAATACAGCTCAATAGATGGCTTGAAGACAGAAACTGGCTAGACCCATGCCAGTCTGGATTCAGACCTGGTTATGGAATGGAGACAGTCCTTGTATCCATACCAGCTGATCCTCACAGAAACCAAGACCAGGACTTTGCCTCAGTGTTAGCACTGCTGGATTTCTCAGCTGCTTTTGACACTGTGGATCACAATATCATGCTAGCACATCTGGCAGAAACAGGTATCAGTGACACAGTACTTGCCTAACAAATTGGCAACAGTCCATATTGTTTGGCAGAATGAATCTTGTCACCACCATGGGTACTGACCTGTGGGGTAACACAAGGATTGATACTATCACCTATTTTGTTTAATATCTACCTCAAGCCACTAGCCAAGCTGATTCAGTTGATGGATACTCAGTTCTACATCTATGCAGATGAGGTGCAGCTACTCATACCGATTGAACCAGGCTTACCTACAGCCCTGAATAAACTGACTATTTGTTGAACTGCAATTCGAGAATGGGCTAAAAACAACAAAGTTTGCCTGAAGTACAACTGAGCTCCTGTGGGTCCCTAACCCAAGTGGGCACATCCCTTTTGAGGGTAATTAACTGCCCCTCAAAATCTTAGATCAGGAACCTTGGGGTACAACTAGATTCAACACTTATATTGATCCTCCAGATTCAAGACCCTTCAGGAGTGATCTTTATAGTCTACGACAACTATGCTGTCTCTCTCAATACATTGAAAAGGAAAGTCTTGTCACAGTGCTTCAACCATGATAATATCAATGCTGGATTACTGTAATTGATAATTGGTGTGACTATAAAGAATTTTTACCAGCTCCAATTCATTTAGAATTCTAATGCATGACTGGTAGAAGACTGTAAGTGATGTGATATGTCAATAAATTTATTGGGAAAAGAGTTAGCAGATTGGGATGCAACTCCGTTTGTTGAATCTTGGATGAATAGCAAACATAGGTTGGCTACATATACAAGAGTGCGGCAAAAATCAACCAAAGCATTGTGTGAAAATCAATTGGCCATTTGGAATTTACAGTAAAGAATATTGTACTGTATATTTTTGATATTGTTTGTAAATTGGTTGCTACAGATGTCCTTTGTACCAATTATGTATAATAAAATTACATACAACATACATATGTACAGTTTTTTGTTTTTGCCATGTCCCACCAGCCAAATAGACTTCTGCCACTCTCCGCTGCTTGTTTCCTGCGCAGAGCAGCATGCCAGGCAGTCGGGATTTCTTGTACATGGTCTGAGAATGCGCAAAAAGTCCCAGCATGCTGCACAAAGCCAGAAACAAGTAGTGGGGAGCGGTGGCAGTCCATTTATTAGGTTGTAGGGCTCAGTATCCCTGCCATTAAAGGAATGCCTAGCATTCCTACATGGGTAGGGGGGAGATAAATGTGTTGTGCCCCCTCCCCCAAGTCCACCCCTGGGTCCCCCCCCCCCCCATCCAAATTGCAGGGCAGGCTATGCCCGGAGAGAGAGCCTGTTGTTACTACTTTACCAGCTAATTCTCTCCCTGGGAATAGCCAGCTCTGCAATTTGTGTGTGTGTGCTGGGGGGGGGGGGGGGGGGGGGACAGAGGTGGATGGGGGAGAGAGCCTGTTGTTAAAAATTTACCAGCACACCATTGATTATGTTATACCATTCCTGAAAAATCTTTACTACAGTACAGGGCTAAATTTAAAACTCTATGTCTGGTCTTCAAGGCCCTTAAAGGAAATGAGCCAGTGTACTTGAAGAACAGGATCTACCTCTGCACACCTTAAAGGTCACTAATGTCATGCCAAGGACTATCCCTAACCACACCCTCTTCAAAGGAAATCATTCAATGTGACACAGGCCAACAAGCTTTCTCCAGAGTAGCTCCCACACTCTGGAACACATTCTTAGAAAGGTTTTGCTTAATGCAAGACTATCTGTAGTTCAGGAAGCAGGAGAAAGCTTGGCCCTATTCCTAAGCCTTTAGTGGAAGAAGCAGCTAACTAGCTAGTTTGTCATGGTCCTACCATAATTTTGGAGCCGCGCTGCTGACATGCTTAGGGGGAGCCAGCTGTCTGGCATGTAGTATGATAATATAAAATGTAAATTTTTCCCTTGTGTGCACTAAAATAAAGAGTTTAAACAAAAACCCCAAATGTAAATGCATGGTTTCCTCCTTTACCCTAAAACATGCTCACAGGAATGCCTGCACATACATTTAGGCACTCTGAAGATGGCAATGTTTAGAGAAGACAATCTAATATATGGTCACTTTTCACAAATTAAAACACGAGGAAAAAGACCTCAAAACACCCAAACGTCAGTTACGTGCTAAACCTCCCTTATGTTTCATAAATGCTATGATTTAAATGTCATGAAACAAGAACTTAACTCAATTATCGTTGTGTTGCAAAATTGGGAATTATGGTTTTAAACAGAAATTTGAGTGTGAATAGGAATTTGAAAACCTTAAAAAACTTTTCAATACAAGTGGATATAATAAAGCAATAAAAGTAGAAATAAATAAAATTTCAATATCACGAGGTTTTTTTTAGACCAATGATGAATGATACAACCCCAGCAGAAGGCGCCGAAGCTGTAGTAAGCGTTTCGGTGTTTTCAGGTCTTTTTCCTCGTGTTTTAATTTATAAAAAGTGACCATATATTTTTGGTTCTTATTACTGGACTCTTCATTAATTGATAATCATTTGGTGGACGGCATCTGCAGTAATACATTACTTCAAAAAGAAAATCACACCTACATAAAAAGAAGCATGCTATTTTATTAATGTTTCTTTTCACAACACAGAAGCCACATAAATCATCAAGACAAGATGTGTAGAAAAATATTTGAATTGTTATCTTGGCACTAATAACTATTATTACTCTTAACATTTTCTTGTATAATCATTATTATTACACAGATCAAATAGCCGTAGTAAACTGTAAAATCTCACAGTGGCTTTATACATTACATTCATGATATTGTTTAAGTACAGTAAGGAATCACATCAAAAGAATTTACCTCTTTAACCCTTCCTTTTACAAAACCGCACTTTGAATGAGCTGTGTTGGCATTACCACACTGGCAGCCGCTAGCGCGGCGTGGTAAAAGGGAGGGTAAAATAAGTTCTAGGTCATTTTCAAATGGAAAATATAATAGTGAAAGCCCTTTCTGTTCTTTCCCTAATAACATAAATATTCTATGAACAAATTAAAGATAGTTTAACAAGGTCTGCTTTATTAAAAAAAAAAAAACACATTATTGATGAACTACTCTGATTTATTACTGTATATGTGTGCTATTATTGTATTTTGTGATCTGTCTTGCAACTTGGTGAATGACAGAATGTAAATCAAAACAGTAGCATGTATTAAAAGCAGTACACACATGTTCAATGTAAAATTTGAAAAACTTACTCTTAAAAGTTTATATTTTAATCTTAAGTTGTCCAAGATCTCAAGGAGCGGCAGTGGGATTTGAACCCTCACTTCTCTGTTTCTCAGCTTGCTGCTCTAAGCATTAGGTACAGCAAATACCAAGGACATTACATTGAGAACAGGAGCCGGCATGAGCCTATCTAGCCCATTAGGGGGCTGAAACCAGTAAGGAGGAGCTTACCACCAGTAGGCGGAGCTTGCTGCCATTTTAGTTCACCCAAAACAATGACCAAACACTATTAAAAACAATAGCAAAGGCTTATTTTAAAAAATAAGGGTCTGCCTATGAGCGGTCCATCTTTAAAAAAGTCTAAAGCTGTTCTAGTTGGATAGGCAGTGCCTTAAAAAGTGGAGCATAAGGGATTTTATTTATTTTTATTGACAGCTTTTTTATGTATTTGAAAGCTTCCCATATCTAGATATAAATATCATGAAATAAAATTGATTATCACTAAAACAGCTTAAAAAATTATTGTAGCTGGTAGAAACAGCAGTAATAAACTCTGTATTTTATACTCATTTTTCTACACTGTTCTACAGAATACAGTAATACATAGCCAATTCTTAGTGAGGATATCTTGTTTCCTGATGGGCTCATATTAACTGTTGTTGTAATCTACCCTGGGAAGCCTGACTGGTCTTACAAAGATGGAATATATTGAAATTAAATGGAAGTAACATATGTTTCAAGGACAAGCGGTTTTATAAGTTGAAATAATAAAAATATTTGGTTTCATGCAGATCTGTCATTTGTTGAAATATAACTAATGGGCTATAAGCCCCTAAAACAGTCCATTGGTTTTCTTATATTTTGTTCTTGTGATGACTTATACCATGCCAAAACTGAAAGCTCTTATCTCTTCTATCTGGATAATAAAAGGAGCTCATTGTGAAAACTATCTACCCTAAAAAGTTGTTTTGTGGCTGTGCATGAGAAATTGTGATACAGAAAACTCATAAGATCAATTATGGGTGGATAATATTGCCATTGCTGCAGTAGTGCCTATCTATATTTTGTTATGGTGAAGGGATAAAAGAAAAATGGGTGGGAGGGGGGGAGAGATATATTCAACAGGGAGATAATTTAATTATTAATGAAATTGATGTATTGAATTAATTAATTAATTAACAAATTAATTAGCAAAAAGAGGTAAACAAAATAAGAAGTCATTACCAGGAAGAGATGCTCAGGGTTAGGGGTCCTTTTACAAAGGCGTGCTGAAAATTGGCTTGCAGTAGTGTACGCGCGGGATTTGGGCGCGTGCCAATCCATTTTTTAGTGTGCCTGTAAAAAATGCCTTTTTTTGTTGAAAATGGACGTGCAGCAAAATGAAAATTGCCACGCGTCCATTTTGGGACTGAGACCTTACCACAAGCCATTGACCTATCAGTAAAGACTCATGTGGTAACTGAGTGGTAATGACCTGTGCGTGCCAAATGCCACTTGGCACGTGTCCGTTATGCGTGGCCAAAAATAAAAAATATTTTTCAGACGTGTGTATCGGGCAGACGCCAAAAATTAAATTACTGCAAGAGCCACACGGTAGTTGGGTGGTAACTCAATTATTGCGCACGTTGGGCGCACATAGATGCTTTTGTGGCTTAGTAAAAGGGCCCCTATGTAAGGCATTCAAATTAGAACAGAAAGAATGATGACTTCAAAGGGTATATACATTTTGGGTTGGTTTTTAAGGTTGGGGCAGAGCAAAACAGCATGAGAAAGTCAAGAAAATTGGCGGGCTCCGGGCTGAGGAGAATTGATAGGCAGCAAGGAGGAAAGCTAGTTCAGGGAACTGAAGCAAAAAATCTCATCCCACTCAATCCCTCCCAAAATTTAGAAGAGTGAGGGTTGAGAATGGGATCTTGGGTAATTTTTTAGTTGGGATGAGTAGCGTAGCCAAGGGTGGGCCTGAGTGGGTTCAGGCCCACCCAGTAGCAGCACATCTATAATATGGCTGGCAGGGATTCCCAAGCCCCACTAGCCCAAAACTCCCAACTGTCCCTTCTGCATACCTTTTAAATAGCAGATCTTCACGAGCAGCGACTGATGCATACTGCTCAAACCGGCTCCACAGCCTTCCCTCTGATGTATTCCCATCTATGCGGAAACAGGAAGTAGCATCAGAGGGAAGGCTGTGGGGCTAACATGAGCAGTGTGTATTAGTTGTTGCTCGCTGCCGGTGAAAATCTGCTACTTAAAAGGTATGCGGGGGAGGGGGACGTTTGAGAGACCATATGGCAAGCAGGCGAGAGAGGGAGAGACCAAATCACTTGTGGGACAAGACGAAGTTCTGCCCACCCATCTTGGGCCCAGATCCACCCAAAATTGGGTCTCTGGCTACGCCCCTGCTACTGTTGGTGATATTCTTTAAACATTTTTATTGAATATGTGCATTTTACAAATATACAAACATACCAGCTTCTTTTTATCCACAAATGAAGTATCGTGTATGAAGCAGTAAGTTCACTTCCGGCCCTGGAACTACCCCCTCCCCCCCCCCCCCCCCCCCCCACAGTTCACTTCCAGGTCTGACCCCACCGCTACTTCCTTTTTATCTGCAAATTAAGCCCTGTGTAAGATGCACCTAGTTCAAGCTTACTTTATAAAGAAAATGCCTTAAAGTACAATCACTTATAGTAGTGAAGGAATAGGTTAGCAGAGCAGTAGACTGAAAAAAACAAGGAAGCCCAGATCAAATCCCACTGCAGATGTTTGTGATCTTGGGTAAGTCAGGTCCAAACTTGGCTGCGAGTCCTCCGAGGACAGGAAAATGCCTATTGTACATATGTAACTTGCCTTGAGCTACAAATGAAAAAAGTATGAGCTAAATCCAAATCTATATTTCTGGTCCAAATGGTCACACCTATGTGTTGCAGGAAATGCACCTAAATGATAGCATTCTATAATCCGTGCATATACTTGCTTCCACCGCTCATGCTGTGCCCAAACTTCACCAATACGCATGCCCATAACGAAAGTATGTGCCATGCAAATGATGCACATATTTTTACACTGGTTGGTATTTTATAAGAAGTCATGAGTGCACTTAGGGTTCCTTTTACTGACGTGTGATAAGCGCTAGTGCATGCTTACCGCAGGCTTACTGCAGGATGTGCTCAGGCGTCCTGTGGTAAATTTCCAATTGGCGCACACTACCCATGCGCTAAAAAATATTTATTTTTGAGCAGAGGGGGGCACATCAGAGCAGAGACTGGACATTCCAGTGCTAATCAGTTAGCATGTCATATTACTGCGCATTGATTAAATAGGCGCCTTTACTGCCTACCAAATGAGTGTTGCTAAGTGCTCCCTTGTTTGTTTTTTAAAATGGCCACACACTAATGCAACATTACTGCATGGCTATTAATTGAAAAAATAGAAACTTGGCTATTTTATGGCCATGGTAAAAATGGCCTTAGTATGTGGGAAATACCCATGCAAGGGCACACTAAGGCTAAGGACCCCATACTTTGCCACTTTACAAATGTACATAACTAAAATGCCAACATTTACATATGTTCAAATATAAAATTAGGTGTCACATTATAAAACGAGGTGGCACCTATGTGTTTTTATAACACACCTACAATAAAGTGTTGCTAGGCTGGGATCCTGTGATGAATGCTTTTCTATCAAAAATTGGCGCTTGTTTCTTCATTTTTAGATTTATATTGTAAACTGCTTTGTACTGAATAAGATTAAGCGGTATATTACATTACATATCAAATTTAGGGGTCCTTTTACAAAGGTGCACTGAAAAATGGCTTGCAGTGGTGTAGGCGCAGGTTTTGGGCACGCATCAATCCATTTTTTAGCACGCCTGTAAAAAAAGGCCTTTTTTTTTTTGCTGAAAATGGATGTGTGGCAAAATGAAAATTGCCACGCGTCCATTTTGGGTCTGAGACCTTACCGCCAGCCATTGACCTAGCAGTAAAACTCACGCAGTAACTGGGCGGTAATGACCTACGCATACCAAATGCCACCTGGCACGCGACCATTACGTGCACCCGAAAATAACAAATATTTTTCAGGCACGTGTATTGGATGCACGCCAAAAATTAAATTACCACAAAAGCAACGCGGTAGTTGGGCGGTAACTCCATTTTGGCGCATGTTGGGCACGTGTAGACGCTTACGCGGCTTAGTAAAAGGGCCCCTTAATAAACATAAACATAGTGTAAGTGGCATAAATTGTGATTTTTAGCAGGGGTAAATGTCTGTGCCTAGATTATTTTAAGTAGGTATGTACATTAGTATTTATTTATTAGGATTTATTTACCGCCTTTTTGAAGGAATTCACTCAAGGCGGTGTACAGTAAGAATAGTATTTTATAATTTATGCATGTACGGGTGAATTCCACCCACTTTGCTCAAACTCAATCCCTATAAATGCCTACCAGCAAAGTACACGCCATCATGTCAAATGTGTGTACTTTTACACTGGGTGTAATTTTATAATAGATCATTTATCTGTGTATGTGGCCACAGATTCATGAAAAGGACTTTACAAAATTATCCCCTTTGCTGGTTTTTAGTGCTAGGCATTTAACATGGCCAAAACTGAGCACAGGAATACCTTTGAACCAGTGCCCCCCCCCCCCCCCCCCCCCCCCGCACCACACACACACACCAATCCCTTCCTTCCTATTTCTGATATAAGTGATTCTTGGGTGGCCTATTTCCCTCATCTTCTATCAGTCTCCCCCAGTATATAAAATCTGAGATAAAAACTGTATTGTGTTTTTCATGGTAGTCCAACTACAAATGTATAAACAAATCAACAAGCCAGTTGTTGGTGACACCTTTTTAATGGACTAGACTTAGTCGAATAAAATGGCATCATTATCCAATGGCTTGTTTATTGATCCTTATTTCCAGATTTTCCATAGTATTGAGAGAAAAAAATATAACACTGAATTTCAAAAATTATCCTAATTTGATTTGCACTTCTCTAGCTTAAGAAGCCACTTAGGCCCTATTTACTGATCAGTGTTAAGGTTTTGCAGGTATTGCTTAACAGCACAAGTGAATCCACGGTAGCTGCAAAATGTCCATGGTAATTGTTGGGAGAAGACAACCTTATTGCTGGCACAGTGCAGAAGTCCCTACTTTGCATCATCAATGTGGCTGGGAACATGGCAGAGTTAACTAGAATTGTAATTAACTGTTTACTTCACTGTAACAACATTTGATCATGTGTTTCACCAAAAAGCCCAAAGCATGGTACAAAATTTAATACATTCCATTTACTCAACCCATCCACAGTCCCTCCAATCCCCAACCATCCCTATCATACCATTCCTTTCCCCTATTATAGTTTACCAAACACCTGATTAAAATAACATGCTTTCAATTTTTTTCCTAAAGGTTGGATAATGTCTATCAAACTGTAACTCCACCACCAGTACATTCCTTAATTTTGGACCTAGCATTTCAAACACCTGCACAATGCAATCTCACTTTTCCTAAGATGAAATAAAAATTGTTATGAAGATTGCATTAGTGAACCCCATGTTAATTTCAAGGTACATTCCCTACCCCTTTCCCACCTCTTAATCTGAAATTCCACAAGTTTCTGGGGGGGGGGGGGGGGTGATAATTTTAATAAAGGATACTAGATTTAAAGACCAGGACGGTACCTATTTTATAAAAGCACCATAGGCACTTATGTTCCTTTATAAACCATATTTGGGGAGAGTTACAAAGCTGCATTAGGGAACTAATCTGCATTATTTGCCCCTTAACGAGTGTTAAAGTGCTCTACCATTGGTTGTGGTGCTCTAATGTAGCATTATTTAGGTTACCCTGCTTCACATAGTAATGAGATGCAAATCAAGCATGTAAAGCAGCTTATTACAATATAAATACTATAATGTGGGAATTATAGCCGGTGTATAATTATACTACAGCAAGAGGCCCTCACTGGATGCCCACTGGAAGGGTGGAAGGCCAGATTTTAGGACTCAGGCTGTAAAAATACCAGCTAGGTTCAAAAATCTATGACTGGCTGAGCAAGGACGTGCTTTACCTGTAAGTTAATATGTGTCCCCGCTTGGGATCCATCCACTGGAATAGTGGTGGGTCAATTTACATACCTTAAACAGCTTAAACTGCTAAAAGGCACTGACTAGGCCTCATTAGAATTTGGTGTGACATTCAAAAGCAGTGCAAAAGCCAAGATCAAGGAATTGATGGCTAAAATGCTAAGTCAGATTACAAGATGATATGAACCTGAGATATCTATATTTAGATATCTTCATAAAAAAAGTTGTTTTGTTCATGTTTGGATGTCCGTATCTAGGGAAATGTTGACAAAAAGGGAAATTGCACAACAGGTTGCAATACTAAAACGGAAGAGCACCTGGCCGGAGGTCATGACTCATAGATTAAGCAATATTAGAGAAAAAAATCTCTCTCCATAGACTTGTATAGTGACCAAATTGTATAAAAGCAGGGTGCATGCAAGCCCTCGGGGGAACTTTTCTTCAACGCCTCGAAAGCAGCAGAGCTCCGGTCAGCTGAATCCAGAAAAAGTCTGATGAATGTACCTGATTAAAGTCTGATATGCAAATAAACTCTTCATTCTAAATGATGGTTTGTGGGCTTCACTTAATGATGAAAGGCTGTAAGTACAAATGCTTTTGCTACATCAGGCTATCATTCGCTGCATTATATAACCTGTAGCCTAAATCCAGTTTGTCATAAGGCTGGTATCTATTCCTTGCCAGTGCTGAGAGGCGGACTAATGCCGGTATTTGAGACCTAACGTCTCTCTCAGTGGCAATTCCTTTTAAAACCTCATAACTCCTGGATTACCCCAGTACTAGTGTTATTTAGAGATGGAGTCAGATTGAGGTCACTCTAGCCTTCTTGGGGGGGCTCGGGACCCCCCCATTTCTCAACACCAGTAAGAGAGAGAGAGAGAAAGAGAGAGAGATGGGGCGATGGTGGATGGGGAGAGAGATGGGTTGCTGCTGTTTGTGGGAAGAGACACACTTAGAGATGGGATGATACTGGATGGAGTCATCAGTCTGCAGTACTCAGATCCATATGTTGGTGACTTCCATGGTAAATCAAGGTGCAGTAAAAGGCTGCCTTTTACCGCTCCTTCACACCCCCCCCCCCTTTTTATGTTTAAATCTTTTTATTCAAAACAAAAGTGACAGTTGCAAATACAACTCACAGGTAAAATTGACAACTTAACATGTCTGCAATCCAACTCCAATAAACATATAATGTGGAAAAGCATGTTTCAAACTCCCCCCCCCTCCCTTCCCTCCCTATTCCCCCCCCTTCCCCCCCCCCAATACATTCAAGCAGTGCATCAGAAAGGCGTGGCACATTTCAACACTATTTCACAGAGGCATTAACTATTAAGGAGACTGCTCCTGGCTGCGGGCTGTAGTGTGTCCCAGAAACGACTCCACACCAACCGCAAACGTCTGCCCTCTGGTGACTCAAAATTCTTGATTCCCCGTCTCTCCAGTTTTAGTCTCTCAATCATTTGCACCCTCCAATGCACCACAGCTGGGCCCCCCCCCCTTTTTAAAGCCAGCTCCAATAGTGCACAAATTGTCACCTGACTTGTTCACGCTTTTCAAAAATACTAGGACTGGGGGCATGCGATGAAGCTACAATGTAGTAAATTTAAAACGAATCAGAGAAAATGTTTCTTTATTCAATGCGTAATTAAACTCTGCAATTTGTTGCCAGAGAATGTGGTAAAGGCGGTTAGCTTAGCGGAGTTTAAAAAAGGTTTGGACGGCTTCCTAAAGGAAAAGTCCATAGACCGTTAATAAATGGACTTGGGGAAAATCCACTATTTCTGGGATAAGCAGTATAAAATGTTTTGTACATTTTTGGGATCTTGCCGGGTATTTGTGACCTGGATTGGCCACTGTTGGAAACAGGATGCTGGGCTCAATTGACCTTTTTGTCTTTCCCAGTATGGCAATACTTATGTACTTATGAAACATCAAATACATGCCAAGCACTGCTTTACAACAGGCTGGAAAGAAACGTCTATGTCGCAAAAACATGGAGAAAATCAGGAGGCGTGTTCGGGGTGACCAGAGGGTGTAACACAGTAACATAGACAGGGGTGTACTAGAGACATGTCACATGCAGTGCAGCATTCACCACACGCAGCAGTGATTCCATCCTGGTAGCACATCAACCTGCAGGTTGTGGAAGAAAAACGTCTGGACTTACACCTGCTATAAAGCACAAATAAGCACCACTGCAGTTTGTCTTTTGGACTGCCTGTGTTGATGCGGACTGGAGGAGAGCTGATTTGAGTCTGTGAGCCTGATTGCTGTTTCTGTTCACCCAGGTCTGTTGGTGCATCATCCTTATTGATCTCACCCGTGCCACAATCCCTCAGCCCTGCATCCCTCTACAAACCCCTCTCCTGCAACCTGTCCCCTCCACCTGTGACCCCTCTCAACAACTATCCCTGACCTAGGCCCCAACAATTCTTTGTTTGCCAGCATCTGCCCTGCTGCCTATGAGTCCCTGGTCCCATGCAGCATCCATGTCTGTGTACAAGTGAGGTCTTCTCTGTGAGCATCCATGCTGTTGCTCTGTGTATGTGTAGCTGGGTGTTAGTCGGGGCTGCCAAGGGAGTTCAATTTTTGAAAGGGAGATTTTAGTATCTGCCCCTAGCATCGCCCGACTCTGCGCTAGTCCCTCCCAATCAACTTGGTTGTCCCATCCAGCATCACTCCATTTCTATCTGTCTCTGTCCCTCTTCCCCCATCCAGCATCACCCCATTTTCTTTGTCTTTTCCCTGCCCCCAATCCAGCGCTGTCTTATATTTCTCCCCCTAGCCAGCACCGTCCCATCTTTCACCCACTCCAGCATTACTCCTTTGTCTCTGTTTCTCTCCCTCCCAGTTACCCTCTTGCTGCTCTCCCAATTGACTTCAGCAAAAGAAACAGAAAAGATGCAGGCGCGAGACCAGTTCCCTGCATGCCTTGCTGCTAGTTTTGCCAGTCCCGCCACCTCTGACCTAAACTTACTGCATCAGAAGGGAGTGAGACCAGCAGATCTAAGAGTGGTGTCCCATGCCTGGATCTTTTCTATAGCTATTACTGTTGCCACTACCGCTGCATTGCTGAGAAGGCAGTGGTGGCAACAGGAGTGAGGGAAAGTTCAAGTTGGGGCTGGGGAGGCTCAGCAGGAGCAGGCCATCTCTTGCACTTTAGTGGGAGTGCAGGAGATGGCCTGCCAAAGCAGGAATGGCAGGTCTGGTTGATGGTTAGGGAGCACGCTGGGTGTTGGTGGTAGCAGTCATCAGCCATGAGTCACCAGAACATATGGGTTGTGGATGCCATATTGCATGAGGCACACTGGGAGGACAGGAAGGCCATCATGTCATGCCCCTATTGTAATATATATATGACCAGGACACAGTTCCTTGACCTCACCAAGGAACAGTGAGTATCCTGCATCTGCTTTGACATCTGTGAAGAGTTGGAGCCCCTCTGCTCCACTAGCCACACAGGGGGCAAACTGTGCCTGCGCACCTCAAAGTCACCTCTACACCTGTCTTTCTTGACACATGAAGTTTCCAGACTGTCCTGCCTCAGCCAGTCACTATCTCGCAGTGTATCACACATATTTTTGACTACATAGCATTCCCCTAGACCCTGCAGCAGAGGCAACATACAATGACCCAGTTCTGTGAAGTTGCCTGCTTCCTCTGTGTTCTCAGTGCAATTGAATGCACTCATATCAACATCAGGCACCCAAAAGAGAGAAAGCCCACCTACTGCAACCAAAAGGCCTTCCACTCTGTCATTATGCAAGTGGTAAGCAATGCATGGGGGAGATAATTGATGCCATCCCATGCTTAACTCGATCCTGCCATGACTCCTACATTCTGGCACACTTGGGGATACATGACCAATTTGCAAATGGAGAAATCACTGGTGGCTGGCTCATAGGAAAGCCCACACATATAGCCAGCACCATGAGCCTATACATCCCTGTGCCATAACCCAGTTTCCAGCACCGTTGCACAGACAGTTGTAAGAGTACCTCATAACACATCTCTGCCCCCCCCCCCCCCCCCCCCCGTCATCCCATGTCCATTCTTCCTCTCTCCTCAACTCACACAGGTGGTTGGAGCTACAGAG
This sequence comes from Microcaecilia unicolor, assembly GCF_901765095.1. Classification (NCBI taxonomy): domain Eukaryota; kingdom Metazoa; phylum Chordata; class Amphibia; order Gymnophiona; family Siphonopidae; genus Microcaecilia; species Microcaecilia unicolor. The sequence goes on from NC_044031.1 coordinate 599,538,510, forward strand.
GAGGTGGCTAATGGCCCCCTTGTCAGACCCCTGCTATGAGGCAGAGGAGTGCTACAACAGGGCATACTGCCAAACCAGGGGCATAATTGAAAGGACTTTTGGACTGCTTAAGACACAATTTAGGTGCACTGACAGATCAGATCAGATCAGAACAGAAAAGGTCTTCCAGATATTCATGGCATGCTGTATAATACACAACCTTGCAGTAAATGGCAGAGTACAACTACCTGAGTAGAGCCAGAGGGTGTGAATACAGAAGAGGAACAAGCATCACCAGCACCGTGCACATCCACATCAGCAGGGCATTGAACTCACACACCACTCATCTCAGGGAAGGTATGTTGGTCTATATTTCATCAAGTGAGTCATGTATTGAATAAGTCAGAACAACCAACCAAAGATTTTGTAGACTTGGAAGATGCAGCAGATCTCCACAGCCTCTGTGAATTGACATTATTTAAAGAACATATGGCCTCATTTTTTAAAAAATAAAGTATTAACCTTTACCACTTCGACTGAGCCAAATGGTGGTCTGTATAAAATGTCTTGGAAAAAGAATTGGGTACGTCATTATTTCCTCTCAGTGGTATAGTCTTTGGACTGTAATAACGTGATGTGCAAAATTAGCCAGTCTAATGTATTTTTTTCTTTCTCTTTCATTGTACTTTTTGGACCCCTGCTAGAGCACATTGCGCTAATGTTGCCCATTCTGGCATCTGCTGCTCTTGTTGAGCACATTACTACTACTACTACAAATCATTTCTATAGAGCTACCAGTCGTACGCAGCGCTTCATAATTGAATATGAAGAAGAGGCAGTCCCTGCTCAAGAGAGCTTATAATCTAAATCAGGACAGACAGACAGGACAAATAAGGGTTAACGGTAGGACAGACAGATATGACACATAGGGAAAAGGGACTATTAAAGAGAGGAAAACAAGATAAAGGTTACGAACAAGTAACATTAGGTAAATTAAGTATAATACACATTGAACACTTTATGAGAAGTGTGGACTGCAATAGGCTCTGAATACCACTTAAGCCGCTAGTCATAATTGTGACAATAAGATACTTCTTGCATGGTAGATCTAATGTGAGCCCTGTACCCTTTTATCCCCACCTCTTTATTTCCCTTACCTCTTAGTTGTTCTGCTGCCGGTCCTATTTAGATTGTGAGCTCTTTGAGCAGGGACTGTCTTTTCATATATGGTGTACAGCGCTGTGTATGCCTTGTAGCACTACAGAAGTGATAAGTAGTAGTAGTAGCCATGTTATTCTGAGGTTTCCTCCTACTTCTTAAATATATTTTAGTGCATTGAGGGACATATTTGCTTTATATGTAGTGGTCCATCAACTTTGGCATTGGAAGCATTGGTCTCTTATGGGTCCCAGAGCTGCATCAGATAATGGGAATACATCGGCATTGAAAGTGCACCATTCACTCTTGACATCAAGCATTGAAAGAGGTCATTGTTACTTGTCATTACCTTACTCTTGCACAAATAAGAGGAAATATTCATTCTAATTCTGACACTGAGGGCTCATGATGCTGAATGTCAGGTGGAGGCTGGGGCTGAGGTCAGTAGTGTCCTCAAAGCACCCTCAATGTGAGAAGCACTCATCCTCCTTTGTATCAGAGGAAGTGCAACAGACTCCAAGGATCTGAGACATGTCTTCTGATACTTTCCAAGTGGCTTGGAGGACATGGCCACTTCTAATGCAGTCTCAAAGACTTTGTTGATGGCAGCCTTTGAGAATCAGTTGAGGAGATTTGATAAGGGAACACAACACTTATTTGCTTGGTGTGATGTTACAGCTTTGACACTGTTGATGTCAGTGCAGAGGTACACCAGCCAGTCTTCAAGACTCACACACTGCCTGCAGAGGAGGCTTTGACACTGAGACTCTGAAAAGCCTCAGAGTTCATATCTGTTACACTGCTATTGATCTCCAGTGCACTGAGGGAAGAAGCTTCACTGAGGTATCGGAGATCCTCAGGGTCTCAATGCCCATGCTCTGACTCTGATGTCAGTAGGTCAAGACAGGCATACCCCAGATTTCTCCTCTGGAGTATGTTTCTGTGTCTGATTCTGACTTCTACTGGGATTCCAATTATAAGCCAGATGTATTCTCTAAAGAAAGTTAAATGGGCTTGCCATAAGACGGTGCTGCTGAATATTCCCTCTGACCACCCATGCTGCAACTGGCTACTTTGTGTATGGCGCAGAGGCAGAGTTAGGGCAAAGACAGGGTGGTGTGGAAAGCCAGCCAGTTACCAGAAATTTTCAATCTGCTAACCACCTGAGCAACCTTATAAATTTAGGACAGAAAAAAGGATGTCCTAACTTTATGTGGTAAAGGCAACCAGGTACTCTGAATATTGGCTGGTGGCCGGTTACCTTCCAGGTAGTGGCTCTGGCTGCCCCCATTCCAATCCCTTCTCACTCCCCCTCCAGAATGGCAACTCCCCCTGTGACCCAAAGTACCTTCCTCTCACCCTTCCCAATGACCCCCTCCCTGATCTTAGGCCTCCTTGGGCTTACCTTCAATCCCTGGTGGTGGTGGTGGCAGGAGTGAATCTTTTTAACTCCTGCCCCTAGTGGCATCATCAAGAAAATGGATGCTGCAAGCTATTGCAACAGCCATGTTGAAGAAGCCATTGTTAGGAGCAAGGGGGTTCACTCCTACTAGATCACTAGGGATTGAAGGTAGGCTCAGGAGGGCCAGGGGGGAGGTACTTAAGATCATGGGCCAAGGGAAGGAAAGAGGAGGGATGTTTTGTGGGGACCCTGGAGGGCTGCTAATGACCCTGCAAAGTTATATAGATCCTGGCCGATATTCAGCCAGGGCTCACATAACTGTATTATGCAGGAGCTGGCAGAATATTGCCTGAGTCCTGCAAAAATCAGGCAGCAAGAGCAACACTATTTAGCACCATAAATTCAGTGCTCGGGCCCACAACTGACCAGGCACTGAATATCATGGGCTAAGCTATCCAGCAACAGTCGGTGTTTAAAAAAATGCTGGCTGCCATATGCTGAATATTGACTGGAAAATTATTTTTTCTACTTTTTTTTTTTAGCTACATTTGTACCCTGCATTTTCCCACTCATGGCAGGCTCAATGTGGCTTACATATATAGGTACTTATTTGTACCTGGGGCAATGGAGGGTTAAGTGACTTACCCAGAGTCACAAGGAGCTGTGCCTGAAGTGGGAATTGAACTCAGTTCCTCAGGACCAGAGTCCACCACCCTAACCACTAGGCCACTCCTCCACTTTTGTGGTGTGGCCATTTAATTTTTCTGCTTTCTCTACTTCTGCTTTCCTGTCTTAACTATCTTTCCATGGATCTTCTGTCCTTTTTTCTCCTCACCTATCTTCTTCACTTCTTCCACTACATCCAGCTCCATCACTGACATGTTTCTTTCAGCTTTCTTCTATTTTTCTGCCTCTCTATCCATTCAGATTTCATTCTTATTGCTATTCATCTCCCTCTTTTTATTATGTTTCCCTAGCTTTCCACCTCTTTCCCTCACCCTCCCATTCTCCTTCCTCTTATTCTCCATTCTTTCTCAAGCTCTTAATCTCTCCCTCTGCCAACCAGCATCTTCTGTCTCTCCCTCTCTCCCACCACTATCCAGCATATTCTTTCTCTCTGCCCCTGCCATTCAGCATCTTTGTCTCTTTCTACCACCTGCCATCCAGCATCTCCTCCCTTGCCTTGCTCCCCTTCCACCATCCGTTATCTCCTCTGTCTCTGGGGTCATGATTTTTCAGCACTGCTCTTTGGGAGCCCATGACTTTTGGGCACTTGTGACATTTGCAACCCTAGCCATTCTGAGTAACTGGTGCTGTTCTGTAGCCCTCTGCACCAAGTGGGACTATACCAGGAGTTCACGGTCAGTTCATGACAGGTGTCAGTTGAGTCATCTCACTCCATTAAACATGTTGGGGTACAATCAACACCCAAAGGAGCTGTGGTACAGGCAAGGATATCATTGTTCTGTAGAGCAGGACAGTGAAGGGAGCACTGCAGGCTGTGTTTACATGGTGAGGAGCTTTCCAGTTTAGGGCTGAAGGTAGTCTCCTTGATTTGGAGATCTTCTCCACTTGGTGACATGGAAACCAGCATTGAAAGCCAGTAGGAGCATAAGAAATATAGGTGAGCAATGTCAGGCAGCCTTATTTCCAGAGCAAGTGAAAGCAGCCATAGGCAAGAGGGTTTTCCCAGATCTATGTGATCTTCTGGAGAAGTGTCTGCAGCAGTTTATCCTGATGCTGACAGATTGGAGCTTGACTGTATGCTCTCTCCATATGGTTTCTGACTCACTGATGTTGCATGCAGTGATCGGTGCTCTACCTCCAGCGCCATTCACCTGGCGCTCTTCCTTCTGCACTGTTCCACAACTCCAGTGCTAATTTAAAGACATACCAACTCTCAGAAGGACTTTTAGACACCACCATTTCAGTAACCAAAAGTCCTGCATCCAAATGGCAGCACCAAAGTCATGCTTTGCCTGTCTCTCTGCCACCCCCACCATTGCCCGTCTCTCTCAGACCCTGGCATGAAGCACTGCCCATGTGTGTGTCTCCCTCTTCCCCCAATCTGTCATTGCCCTGTCATCTCCTCCCCATGCAGTATTGCCCCCATCCAGCATTGCCATCTTTCTAAATCCCACTGGCATGCAGCATTGCCCTTGTCTCACTCTCTCTCTATCACTGCGCCATTCAGCAGTCTTGCTTCTCCCTTCCTCATCCAACCTTGTTCCTATCTCTTTCTCCCTCTCCTTCTATACAGTATCATCTGTCTCACACTCTCTCCCCCTCCCATCTGGTATTGCTCTGGTTCTGTCTCCCATCCAGCATTGCCTCTGTCTCTCTCCCCTCATCCATCCAGCATTGCCCATTGTTCCCCCCCCCCCCCAGCACTGCCTCTTTCTCCCCTCTCATCCAGTATTGCCCAGTTTCTCTCTGCCCTCCAATACAGCATTGCATCTCTTTCTCTGCCCCCTCTCTCTTTGCATCCAGTATTGCCTGTCTCTCTCCCCCCCATAAAGTACTGCTATCCTTTCTCTCTCCTTCTCTCCCTTTATCCCACCTGCCACCTTGCAGCACCATTTCCCCTCCCTCCCAATGCAATCTTTGCCAGTAATTAAAGGGCACAGACATGCAGGACTGTGGCTCTCTATATACCATTGCTGCTTCCACTACCAGTATTACCTCCTCTGATAGAACTTCCTCTTTCATAGGAGACAGAATCAGGAGTGGAAGCAGAAGCAGCAACACCACCACACAAAGAGCCACAAACCCATGAATATTTATTGTTTAATTACTATAGTGGGCCTGGCAAAGGTGGCAACAGGAGGGAGGACAGAAAAGGTGTTCTGAAAACCAAAACCTCCTTGCCTTCAGAAACCCCACTTGCATGGTGGCAGGTGGGGTATAGGACAAAAAGAGAGAGGGAAAGGGGCCAATAGTGGATGAGAGGGGCAGAGACAGGAAATACCAGGAAAAGGATATAAGGGAAAATGATTTAAAAAAACTGCTTTTCTGTGGTTACAAAGTAGTTTACATATTATATGCAGGTACTTATTTTGTCCCTGAGGCAATGGAAAGTTAAGGGACTAGCCCAGAGTCACAAGTAGCTGCAGTGGGAATCAAACCTGGTTTCCCTGTATTGCAGGCCACTGCACTACTCATTAGGTTACTCCTCCTCCAGGCAGCAGGTCCAATGAGTACATAAGTATTGCCATAGTGGGACAGACTGAAGGTCCATCAAGCCCAGCATCCTGTTTCCAACAGTGGCCAATCCAGGTCACAAGTACCTGGCAAGTTACAGGTCAGAACCATGATGTCACGTCTTTGCCTTCAAGAAGTGCCATTACACCATTCCACCCTGTCTTGGCATAAATTAGGACCTGGGTAATTTTATGAAGTATGCATTTACATTTATACAGCAATTACGTGTGCATTTGTGCACATATGCATGTCATGCTAAATATCTGCCAAAACACTATTCTGTAAATACATGCATATCTTACATAGCATGTATTTGATAGGTAGGAGTACACATCAGCAGAGGGATGGGACTCAAATGCATAACTTATATGATACTATAATTTGCATGTGTATCTCTGGAGTTTAGTCATGAGCACTTACATCAGCTCCATGGCTGGTGTAAGAACTTGTGCCTAAATTATACCCACATCTCTAACCTGTTATGCAGGTATTCTATAAAGGAAAGTAGGTACTTACTTTACTGAATACATTTTTTTGTTACATTTGTACCCTGCACTTTCCCACTCATGGCAGGCTCAATGTGGCTCACATGGGGCAATGGAGGGTTAAGTGACTTGCCCAGAGTCACAAGGAGCTGCCTGTGCCTGACGTGGGAATCAAACTCAGTTCCTCAGGACCAAAGTCCACCACCCTAACCACTAGGCCACTCTAGGCACCTACATATAGGTGTGCAGTTATAGAATTGTTTCAACGTAACTTCCATCAACCTGCCCAGTCATTTTTTAAAGGTGCACTGTGAATTCAGTATCCTAAATTTAGTAGGTCAGCATGGGATATTTTTCACTTATAGTGATCTAGGAATCCAACTCCTTAAATATGCACCTAGATATTTTGAATGTTCACTTCTTATTATTACTGTGAATTTAAAATGCTTGAAAATTAGTGTTTTATAAATATGTAGTGCTTTAGAGCCTCTTTTACCAAACCACGCTAGCGATTCCAACATAGCGATATTGATGAAGCCCATCAAAATGAATGGGCTTTGTCGGCATTGCCGCACCGGGAATTGCTAGTGTGGTACAGTAAAAGGGGCTCTTAGTTTCTAACCATGTTAGGAAACCATAATGTTAAAATACTTAGAAAGATAAGAAATATATTTAATTTAAATGCTACCTGATATAAAGGTGATCCAGTTATTTATTACAACATTTATAGGGCCTAGAACAGTTAGACCTATGTAGTATGATTTAATTTATAAAAAGAAATGAGCGTTACAAATTAATGACACAAGAAATCTCAAATCTATCTATAACCAGACATACATGTACACACATCCACAGGCACAAGGAGAACAGTATAATTTGAAATGTCTAACTTAAGATGGTTTTCAGTTTGTACATATATTCAGCCATGGTGCTATCCATTTAGGTTGTGTTGCTGAATATGCAAATACATAAGTACATAAGTAATGCCACACTGGGAAAAGACCAAGGGTCCATCGAGCCCAGCATCCTGTCCACGACAGCGGCCAATCCAGGCCAAGGGCACCTGGCAAGCTTCCCAAACGTACAAACATTCTATAAGTGCAACCTAGATGTTTTATGTTATATCTGCTATTTGTGTGAGCACCCAGATGGAACTTATAGGCTTGATTATATAACAGAATGCCTATGAGAGAAGTCCTAAAATGTATCTATTTTAAATAATGGATGGAAGAGACTGTTTCTGAAGTTCTGCAGTTGATTTTTCCCTGAAGCAGGACATCAGCACAAAACATGATATTGTGTCTGGAATTTCTGACTGGTTTGGCCATTGTTGATTGAATTTGAGAGGTCTCCAAAGTTTTTAAACCAAGGGCCCTGTTTACTAAGATGCACTAGCGTTTTTAACACATGCTAAAAATGCTAATGCGCCTTCAGCACGGCTTAGTAAACAGGGCCCAAAGTAAATATATTTTTGTTACTCCCATTTTGAGGTTTCAAATCATTGGTGTGGTACATAAGAATGAAAAACAAAATAACAACTATAAGTAATATCAACCATGGCATTCATATGAATTCTTGTGAGCTTAAGTGTGTGTGATATGATGGTATAATGAATACATTTTTTGAGAGATTATAAGATTTATGATTTTGTGCAAGGACTGTTAATTGATAATTTTATATTATTATATTTCATTGTGGGGGAATTTTATATTACTATTTTTTATATTTTATAAAGACAGCATAGGTGCCTATATACATTTATAAAACAGGTGCCTAGATCCAGCTCCAACTGCACACAAATGCTGACACACATATTTACACCTATTTTAAGGCAGTGGTGGGAAAAGGATTGAGATGTCAGATAAAAGACCATATTAATGTGCACAATATAATGCATGAACATTCTAATGTATATATGAAAGGTAAACCATTTGGGGGGGGGGGGGATTTATCAATATGGGTTACTGTTAAGACAGGTTATTTTACAAGTTGGGCTATTTTAGCATAGGGTCCCATTTTGTGCAATGAGATCATGTTCTATAATCAGGGCCGGTCTTAGGCAGAGGCGACCGAGGCGGCCGCATAGGGCCCCGCGCCTAAGGGGGCCCCGCGCGGCCCGCCTCAAGTCTGCCTCGCCTCTCCTACCACCGCCAATGCTCGCCTGCCCTCCATGTCCAGCGACGCGACTCTCCAGTCCTCGTTCCCCTGCTCCCTCTCCCTCCAGCCGTCTGAGCCCCTCCCCCGTCTGAGCCCCCCTTGCCCGACCCGCCAAACGACCCTCGTCTACCACCCGACCCGCCGGCACCTCACCTGACCCAGCATTTTTAAAAAAGCTCCAAGCGGCAGCCGGCAGTGCCTCCTCGCGTCTGTGAAAGAAGAAAAGTCGCTTCGTCCATTGGCCGGCCTTCCCTCATGTCCCGCCCTCTGATGTAACTTCCGCAAGGGCGGGACATGAGGGAAGGCCGGCCAATGGACGAAGCGACTTTTCTTCTTTCACAGACGCGAGGAGGCACTGCCGGCTGCCGCTTGGAGCTTTTTTAAAAATGCTGGGTCAGGTGAGGTGCCGGCGGGTCGGGTGGTAGACGAGGGTCGTTTGGCGGGTCGGGCAAGGGGGGCTCACACGGGGGAGGGGCTCAGACGGCTGGAGGGAGGGGGAGCAGGGGAACGAGGAGAGTCGCGTCGCTGGACATGGGTGGAGGGCAGGGGGCACAGGAGGGTCGCTGGACATGGGGAAATAGCAGGGGAGGGGGTCTGGAAATAGGTGGAGGGCAGGGGGCACAGAAGGATCGCTGGACATGGGGGAATAGCAGGGGAGGGGGGTTTCTGGAAATAGGTGGATGGCAGGGGAGGGCAGGGGGCACAGGAGGGTCGCTGGACATGGGTGGATTGCAGGGGAGGGGGTTTCTGGACATAGGTTGAGGGCAGGGGGCACAGGAGGGTCGCTGGATATGGGTGGATGGCAGGAGAGGGGGCTTCTGGACATAGGTGGAGGGCAGGGGGCACAGGAGGGTCACTGGACATGGGTGGATGGCAGGGGAGGGGGGCGTCTGGACATAGGTGGAGGGCAGGGGCACAGGAGGGTCACTGGACATGGGTGGATGGCAGGAGAGGGGGTTTCTGGACATAGGTTGAGGGCAGGGGGCACAGGAGGGTCGCTGGATATGGGTGGATGGCAGGAGAGGGGGCTTCTGGACATAGGTGGAGGGCAGGGGGCACAGGAGGGTCACTGGACATGGGTGGATGGCAGGGGAGGGGGGCGTCTGGACATAGGTGGAGGGCAGGGGCACAGGAGGGTCGCTGGACATGGGTGGATGGGCAGGGGAGGGGGGCTTCTGGACATAGGTGGATGGCAGGGTAGGGGGTTTCTGGACATAGGTGGATGGCAGGGTAGGAGGTTTCTGGACATGGGTAGATGGCATGGGAGGGGGGTTTCTGGACATAGGTGGACGGCAGGGGAGGGCAGAGGGGACAGGGGGGTTTGCTGGACATAGATGGATGGCAGGGGGGACAGGAGGGTCGCTGGACATGGGTGGATGGAGGAGAGAAGAAATGCTGGACATGGATGGAGGCGAGGGAAGAGTGAGGAAGGAGATGAGGTGAGGGAAAAGGGAGAAAAAGTGCACATGGATATAGAAAATAGGCAAAAGCTGGATCCACGTTATGCCTCCTCCAGTCAATTCCACGGAGGAGGACCCAGCTTTTACTTACAGATGTAGGGCAAGAAATTAAGAAGAAAGGCGGAAAGTAAAGAAATAAATGGAAAGGAAGCCCTGGAAACTGGAGTTAAGAGGACAGATAGCAGCACTATCGGATACTGAGCCAGCATGATCAGAAAAAACAAAGTCACCAGACAACAAAGGTAGAAAAAACTATTTTATTCAGGATTTATTAATTGGAATATGTCAGTTTTTGGAAATGTGCATCTGTGATATTTTTCATGTACGTTTCAATTTTTGTAGTATTGCTGCATGCTGAGTCTGACTTCTTGAGGTAACTTTCCATTTCAGTATTTTGCCTTCATGTATTTTTCAGGTGTGATCAAGGAAGGTGCAGTATTCTGCTGGCGTATAGTTTGAATCCCTTTTTGTTTGTTTTTTTTCACTAGGTTGTGCACTGGTGTTTTAGAGCCAGGTGTAATTACAGTTGCCTTTCCACGCCACGCATAAGGTTGTAGCTCGTTCTGTCCTTGGAATTAGTGCTGTTTATGGTTTGTTAAGGTTATGAGTGTATTTTTGCACAAGTTTGTGTATAGTGTTTTGCAGTGGAGAGATTGTGTGTTGGCCTTACTAAGGTGGCACCAAACACCAGAAAGGGTGTAGAGCCTAAATCATGACACACTACCTCTAAAAGGTTGTTTTGTGGCTCTGCATGAGAATTGTGGTATTATGATCCCTTGCTAGCTTCATATTGTTGACGGTCTGCATTTTCCGTATGGCTGGTATATTGGTGTATAAGGTATTAATTGTGACAATTTGTTTTTACTTATTTTTTTTCTGTGTGTTGTCAGACAGTTATGGATGACAGACAGAGTTGGAGTCTTCTTGAGTCAGAGAGCTGTGGTATATATTTTAAAACAATTTTAATACCTTGGTGGTCTATATGATTTTATATTGTACATTATATTTCACACATCACTTTATTTTATTGTATATCTTTTCATTTCATTTTTATTTTATTGCATATATGGATTACAGAGTAATAGGGGAATTTGAAAGTACTGAATCTTTTCTTAATATTTTTCCTTTATTCTCCTTTGTTATGAGAATTGGAACTGCTAATTGTAGTGGACTTGAACTGAATAATTTCTGGGGAGGGGAGGTTTCATGATAGCATTGTGCTTATTATTTCAATCAGTTTTTTTGTACAAGTTTAGCTTCATTTGTCTTTATTTGAAATTTCATAAATAAAAAATGTTCTGAAAATGGAATAATCTTATCAATGGGGTGGAGGTAGGGGCGGGGCTACAGTGGGGGCGGGACTATGGTGGGGCGGGGCTAGGATGGGACCCCACCAAATTGGTCTGCATAGGGCCCCGCACTTGCTAAGACCGGCCCTGTCTATAATAACCTGATATAACAATAGCCCATGTTGATAACGTCCCCCATTAGAATGTTATGATTGGTGGTATAGCGATATTTTCGATAAGTAAATTCTTGCATTAACATACATGTATCTAATTATTTTTGACCACTAATGTTAATGCTAATTATTGATGTTAACTTACTTTAGTATACAGGCCCCACATTTGGCGTATCTTTTTTAAAAATGTACTTAAGTTTTCGGTATTATGCCTACTCAGAAAGTAAGAGGTGATTAGTTTTCAACTTATTTCAGTATGAAACTGATAATCTGGGTGCCAAATGCCAACTCTTTGCATCTGTAGTAGCCATTACCAAACTGATGCAGATATCCAGATAGACTCTTTGGGTTTGGCATGGGCAACTTGTGTCGACTCCTAACATTTTACAGGGAAGCACCAACAGTTTCCCACTGGAAAAATCATAAATCTTGCCATGATTTCCAGCATATATATTTTTACTATACATAAGTTTAGAATTATTCTATAGACAAGTACTGCTACACAATCAATCTCTTTTGATGATCTAGTGACTACATATCTAACACTCTCAAGTTGTAAAACTCAGTGAGTTCACCTCCAACATATCCTATCAACTGATTCAACTATCTTATCTAATACTGACAATACGGCCTCCATTACGAAATGGTGTGACTCTACTCTTGTTGAAGGTAAAGCTGTGTCCACATTTAACAAAATCTTCAGCGATAAGGTTTATACCACCTCTAAGGATCTACTTAACTCCTGGCATAAAGACATTGATAATAAAACCTTGTCTCCAGACTGGCCTACCATACGGTCCTCTTTTAATAGACCATTATTCTCATCTGGAATGCTGCAATCACTCTACTTTTTTTTAGTCAACATGCATTCTTGGAAAATGTGGAAAGTCAAATTAAGTCAACATGACTTATGTTGGCATTGCTCTTCTACTTCCGGTTTTCTTAGACATATGATATTTGATTATACCCCTATACATGCATTTTAGGCAGACTATCCAATCTATCACCAAATGTTCATCGACTTATGGCATTATCATTATAAGATCTCAACATCTATGTTTTTCTTCAACATCATGTGCACCTAAACTGATTGATATTCTTTTTGCTATTGGTATTCATCATATCTTAAAAAAATTGGAAATCAGCAAAGTTACTGAACTACACTTTTAGCGAATGCTACATACCTGTAGAAGGTATTCTCCGAGGACAGCAGGCTGATTGTTCTCACAAATGGGTGACGTCCACGGCAGCCCCTCCGATCGGAGATCTTCCTAGCAACAGCGTTTGCTAGTCCTCGCGCGCATGCGCGGCCGTCTTCCCGCCCGAAATCGCTCGTGTTCGCTAGCTTCGTACCAAGCAAAAACAAGACAAGGGAAGACACAACTCCAAAGGGGAGGCGGGCGGGTAGGCGAGAACAATCAGCCTGCTGTCCTCGGAGAATACCTTCTACAGGTATGTAGCATTCGCTTTCTCCGAGGACAAGCAGGCTGCTTGTTCTCACAAATGGGGTATCCCTAGTCCCCAGGCTCACTCAAAACAACAAACGTGGTCAATTGGGCCTCGCAACGGCGAGGACATAACTGAGATTGACCTAAACTTTTCCAACTAACTGAGAGTGCAGCCTGGAACAGAATAAAAATGGGCCTAGGGGGGTGGAGTTGGATTCTAAACCCCAAACAGATTCTGCAGCACCGACTGCCCGAACCGACTGTCGCGTCGGGAATCCTGCTGAAGGCAGTAGTGAGATGTGAATGTGTGGACAGATGACCACATCGCAGCCTTGCAAATTTCTTCAATAGTGGCTGACTTCAAGTGGGCCACTGACGCCGCCATGGCTCGAACACTATGAGCCGTGACATGACCCTCAAGAGTCAGCCCAGCCTGGGCGTAAGTGAAGGAAATGCAATCTGCTAGCCAATTGGATATGGTGCGTTTCCCCACAGCCACTCCCCTCCTGTTGGGATCAAAAGAAACAAAAAGTTGGGCGGACTGTCTGTGTGGGCTTGTCCGCTCCAGGTAGAAGGCCAATGCTCGCTTGCAGTCCAATATGTGCAGCTGACGTTCAGCAGGGCGGGTATGAGGATGGGGAAAGAATGTTGGCAAGACAATTGACTGGTTCAGATGGAACTCCGACACCACCTTCGGCAAGAACTTAGGGTGAGTGCGGAGGACTACCCTGTTATGATGAAATTTGGTATAAGCGGCATGAGCCACCAAGGCTTGAAGCTCACTGACTCTGCGAGCTGAAGTAACTGCCACCAAGAAAATGACCTTCCAGGTCAAGTACTTCAGATGACACGAGTCCAGTGGCTCAAAAGGAGGTTTCATCAGCTGGGTGAGAACGACATTGAGATCCCATTACACTGTAGGAGGTTTGAGTGGGGGCTTTGACAAAAGCAAACCTCTCATGAAGCGAACTACTAAAGGCTGTCCAGAGATCGGCTTACCTTCCACATGGTAATGGTATGCACTAATCGCACTAAGATGAACCTTTACAGAGTTGGTTTTAAGACCAGACTCCGATAAATGTAGAAGGTATTCAAGCAGGGTCTGTTTAGGACAAGAACGAGGATCTAAGGCCTTGCCATCACACCACACAGCAAACCGTTGCCAGAGGAAAAAATAACTCCTCTTGGTAGAATCTTTCCTGGAAGCAAGCAAGACTCGGGAGACACCCTCTGACAGACCCAAGGAGGCAAAGTCTACGCTCTCAACATCCAGGCCGTGAGGGCCAGAGACTGGAGGTTGGGATGGAGAAGCGCCCCCTCGTTCTGCGTGATGAGGGTTGGAAAGCAGTCCAATCTCCACGGTTCTTCGGAAGAGAACTCCAGAAGAAGAGGGAACCAGATCTGACGAGGCCAAAAAGGAGCAATCAAAATCATGGTTCCCCTGTCTTGATTGAGTTTCAGCAAAGTCCTCCCTACCAGAGGAATGGGAGGATACGCGTACAGGCCTTCCCCCAAAACAGAAGGAAAGCATCCGACGCAAGTCTGCAATGGGCCTGCAGCCTGGAACAGAACTGAGGGACCTTGTGATTGGTCTGAGTGGCAAAGAGGTCCACCAAGGGGTGCCCCACACTTGGAAGATCTCGCGAACCACTCTGGAACTGAGCGACCACTCATGCGGTTGCATGATCCTGCTCAATCTGTCGGCCAGACTGTTGTTTACGCCTGCCAGATACATGGCCTGGAGCCACATGCCGAACCGGCGTGCCCAATGCCACATGCTGACGGCTTCCCGACACAGGGGGCGAGATCCAGTGCCCCCCTGCTTGTTGATGTAATACATTGCAACCTGGTTGTCTGTCTGAATTTGGATAATTTGATGGGACAGCCGATCCCTGAAAGCCTTCAGAGCGTTCCAGACCGATGGCAACTCCAGGAGGTTGATCTGTAGACCTTGTTCCTGGACGGACCAATTCCCCTGGGTGTGAAGCCCATCAACATGTGCTCCCCACCCCAGGAATGATGCGTCCGTGGTCAGCACCTTTTGTGGCTGAGGAATCTGGAAGGGACGTCCCAGGGTCAAATTGGATAGAATTGTCCACCAATGAGGGGAGAGGAGAAACCTCGTGGACAAGCGGACCACGTCCTCTAAGCCCCCCGCAGCCTGGCACCACTGAGAGGCTAGGGTCCATTGAGCTGATCTCATAAAAAGGCGGGCCATGGGAGTCACGTGAACCGTGGAGGCCATGTGGCCGAGCAATCTCATCATCTGCCGAGCTGTGATCTGCTGAGACGCCCGCACCGAAGAGACAAGGGCCAGCAGATTGTCGGCCCTGGTCTCTGGAAGGTAGGCACGGGCCGTCTGAGAATCCAGCAGAGCTCCTATGAATTCGAGTTTCTGAACTGGAAGAAGATGGGACTTTGGATAATTTATCACAAACCCTAGCAGCTCCAGGAGTCGAATAGTCACCTGCATGGACTGCTGAGCTCCTGCCTCGGAGGTGTTCTTTACCAGCCAATCGTCGAGGTACGGGAACACATGCACTCCCAGCCTGCGTAGAGAAGCCACTACTATGGCCAGGCATTTGGTGAACACTCTGGGCGCGGAGGAGAGCCCAAAGGGTAGCACACAGTACTGAAAATGCCGTGTTCCCAGACGAAATCGAAGATACTGCCTGTGAGCTGGCAGAATCGGGATGTGCGTATAGGCATCCTTTAAGTCCAGAGAGCATAGCCAATCGTCCTGTTGAATCATGGGAAGAAGGGTGCCCAGGGAAAGCATCCTGAACTTTTCTCGGACCATATATTTGTTCAGGGCCCTTAGGTCTAGGATGGGACGCATCCCCCCCGTTTTCTTTTTCACAAGGATGTACCTGGAATAGAATCCCAGCCCTTCTTGCGCCGGTGGCACGGGCTCGACCGCATTGGCGCTGAGAAGGGCGGAGAGTTCCTCTGCAAGTACCTGCCTGTGCTGGAAGCTGAAGGACTGAGCTCCCGGTGGGCAATTTGGAGGTTTGGAGGCCAAGTTGAGAGAGTATCCTAGCCGGACTATTTGGAGAACCCACTGATCGGAGGTTACAAGAGGCCACCTTTGGTGAAAAAATTTTAACCTCCCTCCGACCAGGAGGTCGTCCGGCACAGATACTGGGACGTCGGCTATGCTCTGGAGGAGCCAGTCAAAAGCTCGCCCCTGACTTTTGCTGGGGAGCCGCAGGGGCCTGAGGCGCGCGCTGCTGACGAGAGCGAGCGCGCTGGGGCTTAGCCTGAGCAGCAGGCTGGCGAGAAGGAGGATTGTACCTACGCTTGCCAGAAGAATAGGGGACCGTCCTCCTTTCCCCGTAAAAACGTCTACCTGAAGAGGTAGATGCTGAAGGCGGCCGGCGGGAGAACTTGTCGAAAGCGGTATCCCACTGGTGGAGCTGTTCAACCACCTGTTCGACCTTGTCCCCAAAAATATTGTCCCCCCGGCAAGGGGCATCCGCAATCCGCTTCTGGATTCGATTTTCCAGGTCGGATGCGCGCAGCCATGAGAGCCTGCGCATCACCACACCCTGCGCAGCGGCCCTGGATGCAACCTCAAAAGAGTCAAAGACCCCCCTGGCCAGAAATTTCCTACACGTCTTCAGCTGCCAGACCACCTGCTGAAAGGGCTTGGCCTGCTCAGAAGGGAGCTTGTCCACCAAGTCCGCCAACTGCCGCACATTGGTCCGCATGTGTATGCTTGTGTAGAGCTGGTAGGACTGGATTTTGGCGATGAGCATTGCAGAATGGTAGGCCTTCCTCCCAAAGGAGTCCAAGGTTCTAGAGTCTTTGCCCGGGGGCGCCGAAGCATACTCTCTAGAACTCTTGGCCTTCTTGAGGGCCAGATCCACCACACCAGAGTCGTGTGGCAACTGAGTGCGCATCAACTCCGGGTCCCCATGGATCCGATATTGAGATTCGATCTTCTTGGGGATGTGGGGCGTAGTTAAGGGTTTCGCCCAGTTCGCCAGCAATGTCTTCTTGAAGACATGATGCATGGGTACTGTGGACGATTCCTTAGGTGGCGAAGGATAGTCCAAGAGCTCCAGCATCTCAGCTCTCGGCTCATCCTCCGTGACCACAGGAAAGGGAATTGCCGTAGACATTTCCCGGACAAAGGCCGTGAAAGAGAGACTCTCCGGGGGAGAAAGCTGTCTTTCAGGCAAGGGAGTAGGACCGTCAGACTCCTCGTCAGAGAAATATCTGACGCCTTCCTCTGCTTCCCACGAGGCCTCCTCATCAGTGTCGGACACCAGCTGGTGGACTTCGGTCCGAAGCTGCGCCCGCCTCGACTCCGTGGAAACACGGCCACGGTGGGAGCATCGAGAAGAGGACTCCCGTAGCGGAGACGACGGAGCTCCCTCCATCGATGTCATCGGGGAGCCCTCCTGGGAGGCGGCCAGCGGCGCAAGCGGTACCGGGGTGGGCGTCCTCAGCACAGACGAGGGCCCAGCCATCGTCTCACTCGACGGCACCGGCGGCGCAAGCACCCCCGGTACCGGAGAAGGGTGAAACAGCTCCTTCAGGATCCCCGGAAGGACGGCCCTGAGGCTCTCGTTCAGAGAGGCTGTGGAGAAAGGCGGTGGGGCCGGTATCGGCGACGAGCTGCAAATTTGTTCCGGGGATGGAGGCGGTACCGGGCTGTCCACAGGGGAACGCATCGACACCTCCTGAATGGAGGGTGAGCGGTCCTCCCGATGTCGACGCTTGGGTGCCGGCGGTACCGGCGACCCAGAGCTCTCGGTACCATGCTTGGAGGGTGACCGATGCCGGTGCTTCTTTGCCTTAGCACGACGCACAGCCTCGGCTCCCCCCTGGTACCAAAGAGGAAGACATCGAATCCAAACGTTTCCTTGGGTCCGGGTCCGAAGAGGGTCGATCCCGGGGGGGGGGGGGGGGGGGCTGTACCGCGGGAGCCCTCGAGACAGGCGAAGACCTGCTCATGGGCTCACCGCCACCAGCAGGGGAATGGACAGCCCTCACCTGCACTCCAGACATCGAAGCACCCTCCGACGACATCCTCACGAGGAACGATCCCGGCTTCGCAGCTGCACCAGACGATGACTTCGATACCGAAGGCCTCGATGTCGATGCAGGTACCGATGAACGCGGTACCGAAGTCGATGATGGGCGCGGTACCGAAGGCTCCGATGCCGAGGACCGCGGAACGGAGGATGTCGACGCGCCGGATGAAGTCCCGAACAAACTGTTCCACTGGGCTAATCTCGCCGCCTGAGTTCTCCTCTTCAAAAGAAGACAGAGATTACAGGCCTGGGGATGGTGCCCAGCCCCCACTGAAGGCAAGAAGCGTGCCTATCAGTGAGAGAGATTATCCGGCTGCACTGGGTGCACAGTTTGAAGCCGCTGGAAGGCTTCGATGACATGGGCGGAAAAATCACACCGGCAAAATCGAAATCCGTGATGGTGAAAAAAGGCTCCAAAAACTCACCAAAAAGCGAACGGGCGGCGAAAAAAGCCACACTCAACCACGAAAGAAAACTTATGGGCCAACACTAGAAATAAAGGTAAATTTTAAAAGAGAAAACGACCGCGAATCGCGAGGGATCTCCCAGGGGCGCGGAGCGACCGAAAAAACAGCCGTTCCGAGCCGCGGAAAAAAGGAGACTAGCGAACACGAGTGATTTCGGGCAGGAAGACGGGCGCGCGCGCAAGGACTAGCAAACGCTGTTGCTAGGAAGATCTCCGATCGGAGGGGCTGCCGTGGACGTCACCCATTTGTGAGAACAAGCAGCCTGCTTGTCCTCGGAGAATGGTGGAATACAGTTTGCCTTTGCAAACAATATGAGATACATGCCTCTGAAAAACAGCTAAATGTCTCTGCTGTCAAGCAAGTGTAGATGCCAACTGACTCTTTTTGACAAAATCATTGACTTTATTTCATATGTTTGATATGCAAGTCCCCTCAGATTGTTCTATTTACTGTTTTATGCTACTTTACTTGATAACTGTCTAGTATGGTTCAGTGTTACCAGTATCCCTGTTTTATAAAAAAATTATTAATAAAGAAATTGAACTAAAAAAATCATAAATCTCATGTCATATCAACTTGCAGCATCATAGGTCACCAAATAACTTTCATGTTCTGATGACTTTATGCACAATTGAGTTGTACTTGAATATGTATCAAACAAGTCTTCCTTGAAGAAACAAAAAAATAAAAATTTACTTTTAGAAAAGCCAAATTATGCCCTTTTAAAATTCCAATTCAGAGGTGGTGTACAAAGTTAATTTGGCTTTAGTAAAGTCAATTCTCCTCTCACTGTTCATCACCTCTCCCCTGGCTCCCCCCATCCCCAAGACAATAAAAAGTAACCATCTTTAAAAAGCAGTCTATGCCAGCTAAGAAGCTAATCTAGGTATGAGTGTCTACCAATAATTACCAGACTTCATGCACATAATTTTCTTATTATAAGGGTGAAAACTGCTTCAAGTAGGAAGAAGTGACCTTTCATCTCAATGGCTATGACCGGAAGTGGTACAAGTCCAGCAGGGCTATGGAATGTGCTGGTGCTTTTAAAATGCTTTTCTATTGTTTACATTTCTGGAGTCAAGAGAGAGAGGCACCCTCGACATATAAAAATATTTTGAAATAAGATACTGGTTGTGTGGGGGGAGGGGGGACAAGGGCTCCTGTGCTAACCCGGCAGTACACAGCACTGCCCAATTACCGCTGGGTACACTCCAGTGCTACAAAAATAAATTCATTTTTGCAGTGCCATAAATGATGGCATGCTAGGGGTGGGAAGTACCATTGGGCTGCTACGGTAGCCCAGCAGTACTTTCTGTATAGCGAGCGGTAAGCCTGCATTGGGCTTACTGCCGCTTAGTAAAAGGAGCACTGAACTTTTAAAAAGATTACACTTTGGTTTTATAATTTCACAAAGTACCAAAACACTTTTATTTAATAAAACTGCTTTAAAGACTTTTACTCAGTTTATTGCATTAGTTAATATTGCTTTTCCTTTCACACCCCATGCAAAACCACCCTATCTTAATCCCACCCAAATAAAACAATTTTTGCAAGCTCTAAAATGTTTTTGATACCTACACTGTTTCACTAAACATTAAAACAAGCCAGAGCACCTTACATAATCCTGTAGATACTTATTTTCCAAGATATAGATTTTTAGCCAGTGTGGTGACTATAAAGTTAAGAGGTGGCACCATCAACTTAGTACATATGTGCACCATAGCATCTGTATAGGTAGCAGTACTGAATATAAATGCAATGGGGTGATCGTAATGGCACTTTTCCTTTAGTTCAAGCCTGCTGACCAGTACGTCTAAACTAATGCCTGTTTACAAAGCCATGTGGCACTACTGACACAGCCCATTACCGCATCGACAGCCGCTAGCGCAGCTTTGTAAACAGGAAAGTAAATGCATATCATATTCATTTAGCAGCTATATATTGCTACTAAATGGATAATTTTTAGAACTGTCTTCGCCCTGCCCCTAATATGGCCCTCAATTATACCAAAGTTTCTGGCTGTTTAGTGATTAAAATGGCCTGATATTATTTAAATACATTTTGAAAATATATAGATAAGCAAATTATGTGGTTGCCAGTCACTAGTGAATGCTTACCTGTTTACTAAGCCGCCCAATGCCAACACAGCCTGTTCACTTTATTTGGCCTGTGTCAGCTGCCGCTAGCATGGCTTAGTAAACAGGGGGGTTAATTTGTTTTGAATATCAAGAGGCTAATTTATATTTTAAGTTTGTTAATATACTTTATTAGAACGTTCTATATAAAACCAGCAACTGAAGAAATCATATGCCTTTGGTTGCCTTTAACTTTAGAAATATACACATCATAGGGGTAATTTTATAAACGATTTGAACATGTAGACATCAGGACCATGGACATTGTTGCAGTGGAAATCAGAATTTTGCATCAATAATTTAAAGTTGAAAAACATTCTCATGGAACATTTTTTCTGCCGATGACTGAATGAGAAAGCACTGGAGTGAATATGGTGCTAGATGAAATTCTGAGACATTTTCCTTCTGAGAATATTTCTGCTTATCCAATGAGAGCAACTAAATAAATATGTATAGTAGTGGAGTTTAGATTGTTGGATATATTGAGGGGCAAAGTCGGACTTTGGATGTTTTGCACTGAGGACTAGATTCTATATACGACGCCTTGATTTCCACAAGGAAAATAACTTAATTAGTGTAACAAGCCAATCAGCATTTTTAACAGCACTTAACAAGAAATAATGAGCAAGAATTGGCAATTATCAGAATTTATGCATGGAAATCGCTAAGCATATTCTATACAGAATTGCGCCTAAATTGAAAAGTGCAGTTGAAAATAAATGCTTGTAGCTTAAAAGGGGTGTTTATGGGTGTTTCAAATTTCCACGTGTAATTACAGAATACAGGTCAGTCACCTAAATATACATGTATGGATTTACACCAGGGTTTTTTTGGCGTAAATGGGCGTGCATAGATTTAGGTGCTACAGTATCAACTAAGTGTATTCTATAAACTGCACCTAAATCTTATAGAATACACTTAAATCCACATGGATTTTTTAGGCGCCATATATAGAAGATAGCCATAAATGTCCCAAATCCGAATAGAAAATATGACCATTTTGAAACTGCAAAATGTCTTTTTTTTTTCTTTTAATACTGCTTGTAACAAGGTTTTATGCTTGGTGTGTTTATTTTTTCTGGCCATTTTTGAGAAAAAAAACCCATACAAGTGAAAAGCATAGAAAATCAAGCCAATGGGATGTAGGAGGGGCCAGCAGACTGGTCTTCCAGATATCCCAGGAGAGCAATGGGGCACTGCTGTGGACTTCATATAAATGTTCCCAGGTACATATCTCACCATTGCCCCCTTATCTTATCTGCTGAGCCCTCCAAAACCCATTATCCCCAACTGTACACTACTGCAATAGCCCTTATGGATGAATGGGACACCTATATGTGGGTTTCTGGTGAACTTTGGAGGGCTCAGTTTCCACAATAGGTAGGAGGAGGTATGGGCTTGGGTCCACCTGTCTACAGTGCACTGCACACACCACTACACTACTCCAGGAACCTGCATACTAGTCTAGTAGCCCAGTGGTTAGTGCATTGGCCTTTGCTCCTGTGGAACTGGGTTCAATTCCTACTAAAGCTCCTTGTGAATCTGGGCAACTTGCTTAACCTCCATTGCCCCAGGTACAAATAAGTACCTGTATATACTATGTAAACCACTTTGAACATAGTTGCAAAAACCACAGAATGGCAGTATATTAAGTCCCATTTCTCTCTAATGGACCTGGGTATAACATTAGAGACTACTACTATTTAGCATTTCTATAGCGCTACAAGGCGTACGCAGCGCTGCACAAACATAGAAGAAAGACAGTCCCTGCTCAAAAAGCTTACAATCTAATAGACAAAAAATAAATAAAGTAAGCAAATCAAATCAATTAATGTGAACGGGAAGGAAGAGAGGAGGGTAGGTGGAGGCGAGTGGTTACAAGTGGTTATGAGTCAAAAGCAATGTTAAAGAGGTGGGCTTTCAGTCTAGAGTTAAAGGTGGCCAAGGATGGGGCAAGATGTACGGGCTCAGGAAGTTTATTCCAGGCGTAGGGTGCAGCGAGACAGAAGGCGCGAAGTCTGGAGTTGGCAGTAGTGGAGAAGGGAACAGATAAGAAGGATTTATCCATGGAGCGGAGTGCACGGGAAGGGGTGTAGGGAAGGACGAGTGTGGAGAGATACTGGGGAGCAGCAGAGTGAGTACATTTATAGGTTAGTAGAAGAAGTTTGAACAGGATGCAAAAACGGATAGGGAGCCAGTGAAGGGTCTTGAGGAGAGGGGTAGTATGAGTAAAGCGACCCTGGTGGAAGACGAGACGGGCAGCAGAGTTTTGAACCGACTGGAGAGGGGAGAGGTGACTAAGTGGGAGGCCAGCAAGAAGCAGATTGCAGTAGTCTAAACGAGAGGTGACAAGGGTGTGGATGAGGGTTTTGGTAGAGTGCTCGGAAAGAAAGGGGCGGATTTTACGGATGTTGTAAAGAAAGAAACGAAAGGTCTTGGCAATCTGCTGGATATGAGCAGAGAAGGAGAGAGAAGAGTCAAAGATGACCCCAAGGTTTCGAGCTGAGGAGACAGGGAGAATGAGAGAGCCATCAACAGAAATAGAAAACGGGGGGAGTGGGGAGGTGGGTTTGGGGGGGGGGGCAGGAAATGAGAAGCTCGGTTTTGGTCATATTTAATTTCAGGTGGCGTTGAGACATCCAGAGAGCAATGTCAGACAAGCACGCTGAAACTTTGGTTTGGATGCAAGGTGAGATATCAGGGGTAGAAAGGTAGATTTGGGAGTCATCAGCATAGAGATGGTAGGAAAAGCCATGGGATGAGATTAATGAACCAAGGGAAGAAGTGTAGATAGAAAAGAGGAGGGGACCAAGAACAGAACCCTGAGGTACGCCGACAGGCAGAGGGATAGAAGAGGATCCACCAGAGTGAACACTAAAGGTGCGGAGGGAGAGGTAGGAAGAGAACCAGG
This sequence comes from Microcaecilia unicolor, assembly GCF_901765095.1. Classification (NCBI taxonomy): domain Eukaryota; kingdom Metazoa; phylum Chordata; class Amphibia; order Gymnophiona; family Siphonopidae; genus Microcaecilia; species Microcaecilia unicolor. Next base: position 599,561,817 of record NC_044031.1, read on the forward strand.
AAAGGACAGAGCCCTGGAATCCAAGTGAGGACAGGGTATCGAGAAGTATGCTGTGATCGACAGTGTCAAAAGCAGCGGAAAGATCAAGAAGAATGAGGATGGAATATTGACCTCTGGATTTAGCCAGTAATAGGTCATTGGAGACTTTAGTAAGCGCAGTTTTGGTTGAGTGGAGAGGGCGAAAACCAGATTGTAGTGGGTCAAGAATAGCATGTGAGGAGAGAAAATCAAGGCAGCGACGGTGAACAGCACGCTCAAGTAATTTGGAGAGAAAAGGTGACTGCTTTTATTCACATTTTTGGGGGATTAGTAACTACTGGAGGAGTAAGGGGGGGAACAGCCCTGAATCCCTCCAGTGGTCATTTAGAGAACCTTTTGTGTCTTATTTGTTAGAAAAAACATGTCTAGACCAAAACACTGAAGTTTTCATCCTAGACATTTTCGTTTTGTTCCATTATGGCTGTAAAACGTCTGTTTGGCATGCCCTAAGTCCGCCTTCAAAATGCCCTGACACACCCCCATGTGATTCTGACGCACTGCAGACAAAATACATATAGACTTTTGCAAAATAGGTTTTGAAAATACCAATTTGGACATTTTGAGAAGAAATGATGGTGCTTTATGGCACTTTGGACATTTTTCTCTTTTGAAAATGAGCCCCATTGTATCTTTAGTCCTCCATTCCTTTTCTTTTTGGTTGTACTCTGACATCAGGGAACATCCATTAAATATACAAAGTACTCCCAGGTAAAGCATACCTACAGAGGCTTGAATTATGAACCTGAATGCTTAGCTGGAAAATTTGTGCTGGAAACTGAGTACATCAATTAGAGACGTGCGATAGTGATAAAAGTGGCTTGACTTCATGGTTTAACATCTCTAAGGTTTCTTTCTCACGCTGAGGGGAAGCCTGCTGCTGAACTGAAGTGAGTACTCTTTGAAAATGAATCCACTACCAGCAAGATTGAGAATTTCTTTTGCAATGGAAATAGTCATAGCTTACCAGTTCTCTTGTCCTGCTTATGCCGGGGTGTCCTGATAGTTGAGAATCATGGCATATACGGATATGCATAGACAAAATTTGGGGTTCATATTCAGATTTGTTTCTAAATTTTTGGGCAGTTTTGCTTTATTTTAGACACTTGTTCTAATAACATTTTTAATACACATTAGAACCTTTTATTGTACATAAATGAATTGTGTGCATGCTGTTTGGTAGATTAACATGTTAAATTGATTCTATGCACGGTAAGGGGGTAGTCACTAACAGGAAAAAGAATAACACAAGATTTTTGCCTCTCAATGTTAAATGCCAAAATTGTGCATTATTTTACTGTTATGTACATTAGTTTAAGGTACTGCAGGGTACATATGAGATGCAAAGAATGAATGCAAATACCTCATTTGTATGTAAACTAATGCAGTTTGTGTTGAATTTCATATTTTTCCTGCCCAGGAGCTCCCAAGGGGTTGGAGTGGAAAAATGTGTGGTTTGAGGATTGCTCCCCCCCCCCCCCCCTGTAAAGCCCCATCTGAAGATATCCCCCTCCAGACATTACAGTTAAGGGATCAAGCCCATTTGCCCCATTACTGTTGCCTCCCCCACCCAAAGACATTTTATGCCATTGCAGGTCCCCTGGGTTTACCTGAAATCTTCCAAAATTTGCAGTCTGACCCCTAGCAGTAGTATTGCAAGTTTACTGTCACAGATCAGAGGTGCCTTCTGCACTCAGCACCAGCAGGGCAGAAATGACTGGGGAATTCTATTGTCCCAGACTATCAACAATTACTTCAAAGGGGGGTGAGGGGAAGTGTGGTAGAGCCTGATTCTCTTCTTAACTAGCGTGTCTCTTGGGAGGGGTAGAGGGTCTGGGAAATTGAGAGTATCTTCAGTGAGGAAATGCCACAGGGAGATCCCCAGACTCTGTATTATTTTTAATCATGCCTATGCTTTTAAGAGAGTGTTCCCAGGAACACAGATATGTAGGTTGATGGGCTGATGCTCCTGGGGCATACAGTAATGCAGCTTATAACTTTGATCGCAAGTTGCAAAGTTGTGTATTCCTTTTCCGCAGGAGTCACTAAATTGCAGCACTGCATTACTGAATGTTATTTACTCCAATGGTAAACCAAGCTGCAGTAAAATATCATATTTTACCACAGAGTAGTAACTCCTCCCTCCTAAATTTTTAAGGCTTGCTAATGAGCTTGATAAGCATCAAAGAATGCATATCGAAGGGCGACTAAAACCATAGCGGGGATGGGAAGACTTCCCTGTGAAGAAAGACTAAGGAGGCTAGGGCTTTTCAGCTTGGAGAAGAGACAGCTGAGGGGTGACATGATAGAGGTATATAAAATAATGAGAGGAGTGGAACAGGTGGATGTGAAGCATCTGTTTACGCTTTCCAAAAATACTAGGACTAGGGGGCATGCGATGAAACTACAGTGTAGTAAATTTAAAACAAATCGGAGAAATTCTTCTTCACACAACGCATAAACTGTGGAATTTGTTGCCGAACGTGGTGAAGGTGGTTAGCTTAGCAGAGTTTAAAAAGGGGTTAGGCAGTTTCCTAAAGGACAAGTCCATAAACCACTACTAAATGGACTTGGGAAAAATCCACAATTCCAGGAATAACATGTATAGAATGTTTGTACGTTTGGGAAGCTTGCCAGGTGCCCCTGGCCTGGATTGGCCGCTGTCATGGACAGGATGCTCGATGGACCCTTGGTCTTTTCCCAGTGTGGCATTACTTATGTACTTATCTATAACAGAATTTTAAATTCTAAAGTAAAGCCCTTTTGGCATACAGTTCACCTCCTATATAGAGGCAATCCCCTTGCCAGCTCTTCCCGCTATCTTCTCTATTTCTGCTCTTGAGAAAACTGATCACTTGGCAGCTTTTCCTTGATTTGCTCTAAGATACTCCGCTTTCTTTTCCTCACAATAAATTTCTCAGCTCGAGGTATACTGAGTAGTGGCTCCTGTTGAGATGACTTTCTCACCTGAGAAAATGCATATATCTTGCTGTTCTGGGATCCAGGCCTAGAGGTCAACATAAAATTGAATTGGGGGAACAATAATGACCAGTGTGCTCCTCTAGAGCTCATATTCTGAGAGGTCTTTATAAATTTTATGGCTCATTTTCAAAACAAAAAGTCCAATAAACATCATAAGGTGGCAGAATATTTTTCTTTCAAAATCTCTTTATATAAAAGGCACCACCAACGTTCTAAATGAAGCCTCCAGCCGGAAGTGTGAAGGGGGAGAGACATCCGGTTTCCCCATGAGTGTCTGCCCCGCCCTCGCTCTCTCTGTAACACAGTGAAGGAAAACACAGCAAAGCACGAAATCAAATCGCTTTCTCTGTAACAGTGAAGGACTCAGAGGGGGAAGGGGAGAGAGGGCAGAAGCCCTCACTATCTCTGTAACACAAACACAGCACAGCAGGAAACTTAACACTGAAGGACTCGACTCCAAGGGGGGAGGGGACAGAGAGGACAGACAGCACAGGGGAAGGGAGAGAGGGCAGAGGGCAGGGACACACACACTCCCACATGCACACAGAAGAAAACCTTGCTAGCCCCCGTTTCATTTGCATCAGAAACGGGGCTTTTTTACTAGTGTTCAATATTTGATATTCAACAATTTTTGACATTTTGCTCCACAGTTCATCCAAATTCAAAAGTGGCATGTTGGGGGTGTGTTTTGGGTGGACATGGGCTGCACCAAATGACGCTTTTCTACAATAATGGAATAAAGTGAAAACATCAAGGCCCACCTGTTTTAATCACGACTTAGTAACCTAAAGATGCCCTAAATGAGATTAAGGCAAACTTCCCCAGTGGTCACTGACCACCTCCCATCCCCCAAAGATATGAAAGAAACAGTACACGTCAGCCTTTATGAGAATTTCAGATGTTATACCCAGTCCTATTAGAGCAGCAAGCAGGTCCCTGGAGTAGCATAGTGGTCAGTGCAGTGACTCAGGCCCATATCCCACTCTAACTGGTAACTTGTTGTGGAGAGTGTGAACCATGTGTACGTGGGATCTTTTATGTGAAGTCCAATTCAGTGCCCCACTGTTCTAATGGGATATCTGTGTGGCCAGTCTACTAAGAATGCTGCCCCCCCAACACACACACATCCCAAAGGCTTGTTTCTGTTTTCCCTGATTTCTTTTTCTTTCAAAAATGGTCATAAAATATAGACACAAGCACAAAATCATCTAGCAAATGGATATTTAAAAAATAATATTTAGACGTTTTTCTGGTTTGAAAACAGCCATGTTTGCTACTGGGTTTTTGACATTTTTCGCAAACGTCCTAAATTGGATTTAGATGTATCAAAAACGCCCCTCTCACAGGTTCTTTTGATCTGTTGTTCTAGGACAGAATGGCCTATAAGACCAATCTTGATAGATCTGTGATTATTTTTGTCTGGGTGTACCAGAATTGGAGCACATGTGAATGCTATCTTTAGCTGTTTGCAAGTCTGTTGTTGTTCAAAGGTCTATATGAATGGAGTTCCTTTCTTCAGGACTTCTGTAAGAAGTGCTGTCACCTAGGGGAAACTTGAATGAATTGACTAGAAAGAAAAAAAAATAGAATCCCAAGAAGAAATGCACTCCTTTTATATCTTTGGGACTGGTCATTCTGGCACTGAGGAGACTTTTTCAGGTGCATGATTAAGATTTCTGTGGATATTATACATCCTAGGAAATCTGTTGGCTTCTTGTTCAGTTTGCATTTCTCTAACTTTCTGAATAGCTTACATCTTCTTAGGTAAGTCTATGACTTGACATACCTATTGATCATGATCTACCAGATTCTAGGAATATATCAGATTTTCATCTAAACTGGTCTAACATATAGTGAAACAGTTTGTTTGCAAGGTTTGGGGATGTAGCTGGTACATTCCCTAATCCAAATGGTACAATTAGGAACTCAAAGGTGCTAACATTTACTTACATGTATACACCAGCATGCCCTGTTATGCTTCAAATACCCATTTAACTTACATAGTGCATATTTGCAAAGGGGCATACACATGGGCTCCATGGATGGGACGTAGACGGGACTCTCACATACACACGTAACTTCAAGAATACTGCACTTAGGTATTAACACCTATACCAGCTCTATGGCTGTTTCAAATGATCACACCTAAATGTTTGGCACATTAATACCAAGTTACACTACTATTCTATACATAAACTAGATGCCTACATTCCTTTATAGAATAGGCTCATACCTCATGCCCTCCAGACATCTAATTCAAGGTGCCCTGTTACAGAACTGCCCCCCAAAAGGGCAATTCTATAACTAGACATTCATGGTTACAGTGATGTGACAATGTCCTCCACCATCCTCCTGATTTTCCCTATGATTGCACATATGTCACATTAACTACTATTACTTATCATTTCTATAGCACTATAAAGATGTATGCAGTGGTGTACATATCATATGCAAGTACTTTCTCTTTTCCTAGTGGGCTCACAATCTAAGGTGTTTTTTTGTACCTGGAGCAATGAAGGGTTAAATGACTTGCCCAGGGTCACAAGCAGCTGCAGTGGGCTCACTATACTAACCAGTAGGCTACTCCTCAACTCGCAGGGGAATTGTATACATGGTGCCGAACAGCAGGTGATACCTCTGTGTCAGAATTTCAGTGTGGAAAAGCGTTATAACGGATGAAAGGGGCAGAAACAGCAGATTTGCACAAAAACACACATGCTCCCATTTATAGAATACTGCCTAAATGTTTCCGTGCAGATCTGTAAAGGGGACGTGGCCATGGGCGGGCCAGAGGCGTTCCCTTAAAACGTGTGTAGTACTAGAGAATAGTGCGGATCTGCGCCCAACTTGCATGTTGGGATTTATACCTTGTTTCATTTGATGTAATACCCAAGGTTAAGAGTGGATCCTGGCGCTATGACTATTCTATAAAGGGCGCCGATCTTGGAATGCCTATTATAGAATACTGTTCAGCGCAGATTTTTTATTGGCGCTGAATTTAGAACGTCATATACTGAATCTAGGCCGAAATGGCTCCATATCTTTAAACATAATGTAATATTAGAAGAGAACTTAATAACATCATAACACAGCTTTTACATTATAACGTCATTTATTTACAAAACAAAGTTATCCAACACCCATATGGAAAAGTAACTACCCCCCCCTTAGGTACTCAAGTCAACCAAATGACCAAATTTAGTTTTTAATTAGATACATCTAATTGAACACAGGCAGGCTTGATTGTAACCAGCCCTGTTGAATCTAAATGACAGTGAAGTAGTCACCACAAAGTTTCTATCAGAATGACATGCCTCAATCAAAAGAAATTCCAGAACACATGAGAAAAAAAGGTGTTGTAATATATTAGTCTGGAAAGGATTAAAAAGCTATTTCTAAAGCTCTGGGACTCCACTGAACCACAGTGAGAGAGCCATTATCTCCAAAAGGAGAAGACTTGGAACAGTTACAAATCTTCCGAGGAATGGCTGGCCTGCCAAAATTACTCAAAGAGTGCAACAAGATATTCAGGAAGTCACAAATCAACCCAGAACACTCAAAGAACTGCAGGCTTCTCTAACCTCAGTACTTATGAATCCACAAAAAATAGACTGGGCACAAATGGGATTCATGAAAGAGTAGTAATGTGGAAACCACTGCTATCCAAAAGTAACATCAATGCTTGTCTCACATTTTCAAAAACACACTTGGATTATGGCACAACCTACGACCAGTTCATGCATGAAAACCTATCAATGTGTCAGAATTAAAGCAGTTCTGCAAAGAGGAGTGGGCTCATATTCCCCAACAGTGATGTGAAAGACTGATATAAATTTGTGCTTGGTTGCAATCATTGCCATTGAAGGTGGTTCAACCAGTTATTAAGTTTAGAGCAGTTACTTTTTCATATGGGAGATATGGGTGTTAGATAACTTTGGGCCTTTTACTAAGCTGTGCTAGGCACTAATGCATATCTAATGCAGCTTAAAAGGGCTGGAGTAGCAGCCAATGGTTAGTGCAGCAGACCTTGATCCTGAGGAATTGCAAGTCACTTAACCCTCCATTGCCCCAGGTACAAATACATACCTGTATATACCATGTAAACAACTTTGAATGTAGTTGCAAAAACCACAGAAAAGTAGTATATCAAGTCCCATGTCTCTTTCCCCCCCTTATCACATGACACACTCAGGCATCCTGTGGTAAGTTTGACATTTATATGCACAAAAGATTTTTTCCATGGAGTGTGTGTGTCAGTGGCTGGGAGTAGCAGTTTCTGTGCTAATCATTTCTAGGATAAGCAGCATAAAATGTATTGTACTGTTTTGGGATCTTGCCATGTACTTGTAACCTGGATTGGCTACTGTTGGAAACAGGATGCTGGGCTTGATGGACCTTCGGTTTGTGCCAGTATGGCAACGCTTATGTTCTTAATCAATTGGCACTTGCATTACCATGCACCAACCTATTAGTTCACGATTACCATGTGTGAGCTCTTACTGCATACAAAATGGGTGGTTGTGTTTACATGTTAAATTTTGTTAATGGCTGCGCGCTAATGGCTATTTTTTTTGCTTCTATTGTATGTTCCAGTATTCAGTGCCCTTTATATCATTTTTAGGTCCTTGCACTGAGTTTCAGTCTTGTGATCTGTTACCCATTTTTTTGGTAAGACATATTCATTTGTGATTTTATCTTTATTGTCTGTTATTATCACCTATTCTGTTAGTTTAAATGCACACACCCTCATCTATTTCTGTGTTTGAGGAGTAATTTCGTTCACCATTTGGATGTTCATCATTTTGTTTTCATATACATATATTATTTGTGTACTAGTTTATATTCACATTTTTCACTATTTGGTATATGTATATATTTCATCAATGGTTGTTCACATTTCCACTGTGGACAAATAGCAATTTCTGTGACTTTACAATTATTATCACTTCTATTATTTCTTGAACTTGTGTGCTTGATAATTTCAATTGTACTGTTGTTTTATACAGATCCCTGACCCGTACTGGGTACATGAATAAAGCACCAAGTGTTTGTCCCAACCTCATAAGTACGTAAGTGTTGCCATACTGGGACAGACCGAAGGTCCATCAAGCCCAGCATTCTGTTTCCAACAGTGGCCAATCCAGTTTACAAGTACCTGGCAAGATCCAACATTGAAGGCCCTTGGTGCTTTTTTGTTTGTGCTTGAACATCAGCACACAACCATTAACTGAGAAAATAGAAAACTGGTCATTTTCCAACTGAGTGGGTTCCCTTTGTTTAATATTACATTTTGTTTACAGATCTGAAACTATTCAGTGTGACATATATGCAATAATAGGGGAAATCAGGAAGGGGGCGAAACTTTTTCACATCTCTGTATGTGTGTGCCCTTTTGCGTATGTTAATACAGAGAAAAGTAGCATTTACATGCATTAAGCCTCCTATACTATAAAGGTGTGCATAAGTGCTACAGCATGCAAATGCAAAGAACGCATCCATGTGGGAGGAGCTCCAAGTTATACATACCCTTGGCTTCATTTGGGCGCCTAAATGTAAAGTGTGCCAATGCCAGTTTATTCTAGTATGTTGTTATAGAATAGACTTTTACACTTGGCATCAGGGATGCCTAAAAGGAGGCACCCATTTAAAAATTACCTCCAAATATCTATACTGGGTACATGGTGCTGTTTTCCATTTATTCCCCTTGCAGATATCAACAAATTAGTCTCCGTAAAGGTCTAGTTAAGATCTGGGCAGACTGGAGCAGTTCAAGGAACATGTTAATGAGAGAGAGAGAATATCAATTATGGGAGACAAACCATACTGAAGGCTTGGTAATTGAAACAGGGTTTGAGAGTGCCATATCTACAGAAGTAAATTCAGGCTATAGATCTTGAGGTTGATTTTCAAAAGCCCTTTTGCACTTGGCAGTGGCGCCAACCACATAAGTTTTGGAGTTTTTTTTTTTAATCTAAGACAGTTGAATAGAAAATTTTGTACTTAATAAATTATTACATGCTGAAAGTCATACATTCAAAATAGAAGCAGGATTTAGGATACTCTAAGGTGATGCCACTTAGATGAGTAACTTTCATGTCTAAGCAGTGATAGCTGTAATAACTGTACAACTAGGTCAGGGATTTTCAACCCAGTGCTCAGGGTAGACCCAGCTAGTCAGGGTTTTCAGGATATCCTGAAAACCTCGGCTGGCTGGGTGTGCCTCGAGGACTGGGTTGAAAAACCTCTGATCTAGATGATGGCATAAATAGCAGGTATAAAAAGAAATGTACAATTTAGACAATTTCAGCTATACATGGATATTCGGTGGTGGCCATCTAAATGGATGGCATTGTTGAATTTAAGAATGATTTGAAACAATCTAAGTTATTTCAAATGATATTTTTTGGGCCTATATAGCTCCTTCCTAACAAAGCACAGTCATCACAGTGATGGTCATCAGGCAGGGATCAGAAATGGCTAACTTGAACCAAGTTTCCAGCTATAGGTGCTACAGCTGAATAATGGTTGAAATGTCTTTTCCCCCAAGGTTATGAATGCTGTCTCTATAGCATCCCTAGACCAAACTGACCACAGAAGCAGAAACTTTTTTCTGGGACTGAATGCTTTTCTTCTACACGGTGGTGCACAGCACCTGCCATTAAGCTGACATTAATATATATCTATCTATCTATATATATCTATATATATATAGACATACACACACACTTTTTAAAATGTATTATATAACAACCTGAATTCATTCTTCTGACCCAGGCAAAACAATGTTTGACTAGATGCCCTGAGGCCTATATTCAGATCTACAGCAGCAGTTGCATATAGATAAGTTAATGATTTACCTGTTTACCATTACGCTCAATATTCAGCTGCCCTATCTGTTTAGATAACATATACATCTGTTTTGAAAGCTGCCCCAGGAAAACGACGAACATAAATATTTTTCTGGGTCAATTCATACACGTTTGAATTTTCAAAAACATATACATAAACATAAACTGCTCAAAATCCACAGTGGGAACACCTCTCCTAGCTGTAGGCAAAATTATGTGCACACAGCCTATTTGAATGTACTCTTACCTACACAGAGGATGGACAAATTTTGCAAAAGCACATTTCTGCAACTAACATACTGTTTTACTTACAGAAATGTCTTTGGAAATAACCTGCAGATTTTGCTTGAATCCATGATAGTGGAGTGTGTTTGTGGGGGTGGGGGAGGTGCTTTCAAATACTCGATTAAATTATTTTACTTTAAAAACATAAATTAACAATTAAAATGTGCAAGAATCATCTAAGGGCCTCTCTTATCAAGCCATGTTAGTGGTTCCCACACCGCAATGCCGATGCAGCCCATTCAAGGTAAATGGCCTTTGTCAGCACTGCCGCACCGAGGACTGTAGGCGTAGTTTGAAAAAAGAGGCCCTAATTATGTTAGAGACATATTTTCCTGATATTGTTGGCCTGAATTGGAGAAAGGCTTTAGAAAGACTGGGATAGCATGATGATTACAAAACCATGTTTTTGCTTTTAACGGATGGTTTTGTCAAATTACTATTTTCTCTCTTTTTCATTTCTAAAATTCTGAAGGAAGAGGTAGTAGTAGGCTGGAAAGGGAGAAGTAAGGAAGAACACAATACACTGTTTCTGATAATAAACAACAAGAACAGTTCCCATCAAGGATTCATTTTGAATAAATACTGTTCCTCTTCATCTTAGCAGGTTGGGGGTGGGGGGGATGTGAATTCAAGATACATTTGTATTAGATGTTCATTTTATACTTACCAAGTCATAAAGACATGTGCCTTGATTTAAAACAAAACAAAACTTGCATAATGCTACAATTAGGCAGTGGTATTATACACACATTGAACAGTATCGGGGGCTCTGTTGATCCCATTTATATCAATAGTAGTTTTTCTATTTCTACTACTTTTAATATATCTAGAGTGGCGTTTTATGTATTTTCAAACAGAAAAATGAGAAATATTGTTTGCTAGTTCTCTGCAAACTAAGGGGTCCGTGTACAAAGCAGCGCTAGTGGCTATGTGCTAGTGCCGACATGGCCCATTCAAAGTGAAAGGGCTGTGTCGGCACTAGCGCATGGACAGCTGCTAGCGCTGCTTAGTAAACCAGAGTGTAAGACTATTCCGAGGTTAAGAAAATAAAATCATATTGCTCTATTCTATAATATATATCTCTGCAACCTACATGAAAATAAAAGTATTTTTTTAAATGTCATTTCAATATTTCTTTTTCTATCTACATTGTATCTCTTGTCTCTACTCTAACACTTTGGCACTGGTATTCAGCTCTATTTATCAAGCTGTTTTCTGGCTTCTGCTGTCTCCATTGACGAGTATGACTATTTGAAGTAGTTCAGACCTGCAACAAGAAAATATTTCTCCAGGAAAAGTTCAGAATCCAGCACAGCAATGTGTGCAGCCCTTCCAATTAGCGTGTTGGCAGTGTTAGGCAGTGCGTGGAACACACTGTGTCGGATTAAAGTGCAATCCTTCACCTCAGTCAATGGTTGGAGGAGATTATTTATCATCTCTTTATAAACAGGACCTGAGCGAGAGTAAAAAGGAAGTTACATGTATGTTTTCAGCTTGAAATCAGTCATTTAATATAACCACACCCACCCAACCTTTTCACCATAATCTATGAACTAGAGATTGGGTAAAACTTTGCCACAGAGGAAGCGGAACAGGCAGAATCTCCTGTTTTGTCATTTATGGGTTTCCTCCAGGTTTGTCTGAAAAAAACTTCCAATTTAATTTGATTGCTTATGTTCCATTCGGTCAACAAAGATTCAATACAGACAGCAATTCAACATAGCAATAAGTACAAACCAAACCAATAAGTATAAAAGTACAATCCCAAACACATACCTTAAAATTTTTATTTAAAAAAGTCCACACAATTCTTATCCAAAATTCAGATAATTTGTCCCCTCAAACTAATGGCTATAGATGGGATAAAGTAATTGCATGTCTTATTTCTAATAAATTGAGTAGTTGAGAGCTATTCTGCCACTTTCCTTTATTCTTAACAGCTTTAGCTATTCAAATTGATGGTCTCTATCCTCTGCACTATCTGAATGTTTACCAGGCTTCTCTAGTTTCTTCTGGTTCACTTGACAAACTGAGCTTGGTGATAGCTGATTAGTCTTTATTTGGGCTCCATTCTAGTTTTACGAGATTTGAATATACATGCTAGCCCTAGTCTGAAGGCAGAAGAAGATTTCATTGCACTTTTGGATAAATGGCTGCTCTTTGCTTTTCATCTGTCCCAACTCACTAAGGTTGCCATTGCTTAGACTTGGTTTTAGGAAAGGATAAAAAATTTCTAAACAACCTACCCCAGATTACCCTTTGTATTGGACACATCTTTTTTTTTTGGTCCTCTTTGGCCTCCACATTTCTTTCTACAAAACTACTCCTCAAGTTTACTGGAAGATGGTGCTGTTTGGATAAAGATTAATTTGCAGCAGGCCATACTCTTCTTTCAGGTATTGTCATTAGATAATAACTGTCTGCTTGGTTCACTTAAGGATTTTAGTCTGTCTTCCATTCTTATTACAGACTGTTCAGATTGAACTCTGTAGTCTTCTCAGGCTATTTGGTTATTCCTTCAGTGACTAAGGGGGGGGGGGGGGGGGGGGAAAGCTATCAAGGTGCGGTAAAAGGTGGGCATTTACCGCACTTTCATTTACCACAGTGGTCACCAACCTACAGTACCTCAATACTGCAGGTTGCTGACTCCTATGAAAAATGGGACTGGGTAATGCATTTGATATATCACCTTTCTCTGGTACAAACAAAATGATTTACATATTATATTCAGGTACTTTTTCTGTCCCTAGTGGTTTTATTTTTTTACCTGGGGCAATGGAGAGTTAAGTTGACTTGTCACAAGGAGCCACAGTGGGAAATAAATCCACTTCCCCGGTTCTCAGTCCATTCCATAAATAATTAGGATACTCCTTCACTTGGGTTCCCTAGTTCTAAGCCCACTGAACTCAATGAACGCTGTATGCTAAAAGCCACAGTCTAATACTGCTCAGTCATCTCTTAAAGGCTCAAATTGTAGGCTCCAGTCCACCCCCCAACCCCCCCCCCCCCCCAAAGACACTGCTGTGCCTTCCCTCCAATAGTACCCTCCAAGCAAGCACCCTCACCAAAAGGAATCCCCCTCAAGGTGAGGCCCCCCAACCAGAATCCCCCACCAAAGTCAATTCCTCTCTGACAGCACCCCGCCCGCACTCATACCTTTAAAAATCCCTTAGGTCTAGTCAGCAATATTACTGCTTAGGGTCACTGGCACCATTTTGGATCCTAGTGCCGACAAAGGCAGAGAAGACTGGGGGGGGGGGGGGGGGTTGCTCCAGCCTGCCCACTAGATCCCAGGGATTTTAAAATGTAGAAGTGAGGGGGGGGGGGAGATGCCTTCAGAGTGGTGGTGGGACCTCTGGGGCAGGGCTTCTGAGTGGGGGTGTCTCACTTTGGGTGGGGGCCCTTCGGCTGATGGTGTGAGCAGTACGCTTCCCTTTATCTGTGGGAAGCAGCCTTCCTAGAACATATAGTTCAGGTGGGAAGTGAGTTGGGCTATGAATTGGTCCAGGGCAACTTTTAGTATGTGGTTGGGCCATGTGTCTAGCATGCAGTGGGTGGAGGAGAATTTTCTTAACACTTTTTAAGTCATGTATACCCAGTTTCAGCACTTCCTGGCCCTTTTCAATTGCATCACTGGAATGCAAAAACAAGATGGCCGTTGGAATGTATAACTTTTCACACTGTAAATGTTTTTGAATGCTTTTTGCAGCATTATTTGTTACAAATTATCGATTTCTGGAGAGCACATTGAGCTCTATCTATTCCCACTTTTTTTCAAATTTGAACATTTTTTGATGATATTTTTTAAGAACATTTTTAGCATTTTTAACACAAGAATAGTTTTTTTATGCTTTTTGCAGCATTTTTTGTTACAAATTAGAGATTTCTGGAGGGCACATTGAGCTCTATCTATTCCCACTTTTTTTCAAATTTTTAAAAATATTTTTTAAAGAACATTTTTAGCATTTTTAAAAGAAACATAGTAGCTTCTTTGTTCATTTCCCATTACAGAAGTAAGGATATGGTATACATTTTAAAGGATTTAGATTCCAGTGTGTTGTATGACTTTTGACCTGTGAGGAAGCATGCGCCAAATCGGCACTACTGCCGGGGTAGCACAAGCATCTGGTGGTAATTCCAAGTTTGTTGCTCACCAAATCCTGCGGTAGAAAATATTTTTCTATTTTCTACCGGGGGGGGGGGGGGGGGGGGGGGGGGAAGCGTTCCTGGCGGTAATCGGTAGTGCAGCCCCGTTGACACACGCTGCATGGTTACCGCATGCATACTGCGTGAGCCCTTACCGCTAAGTCAATGGCTGGCGGTAAAGGCTCAGGCCATAAATAGGCACAAGCTAGTTTTAATTTTTGAACACGCCCATTTCCCGGCCTATTAAAAAATAGCCTTGTCCCCAGCTATGGTAAAAAGTGGCCCAGCACACTCCCAAAAGACGCGCCCACACTACCACAGGCCACTTTTTACCATGGCTTTGTAAAAGGACCCCTTAGCTAGTAGCTGAAACAAGATGGCAGATTGTGAAGTGCTGGTTCGTAAGTACATTTTATCTTTTTATAGTTTCCCTTTTTTTGAAATGTTTTTGTATTTGTTTTATCAGTTAGTACTTATAATGTGAGTTTACCTTATTTTATCTATTTAGATATAGTAACATAGTAAATGACGTCAGATAAAGACCTATATGGTCCATCCAGTCTGCCCGATGTAAAGTACCCCTTTGCCTCTGAGGGGAGCTGAACACTTCGGAGGGGTCAGAAAGCCCTTTCGGCAAAGGAAACACAGTCCAGAGTATATTTTTTCTTTTTTATAATAATGCTAACATTTATTAAACAAATGATTACAATAAAATTCTTTTATCCCAGTGTTATAGAAAATTGAATGCTTATTTATATACATCTAAATTTCAGCAGAAGCAAAATAAAATCTCTCTCTGGTGGCTTCTCTATGTGTTTCCCTGGAAGCTATGAAGTCTGACTGCTACAAGACGTGCTTAGTCAGATACTGAAGCTTCCCTTTGTCTAATCTCTTAATCTCTTTTATATTTTTCTCTTTATTATCTGGTATTCTTCAACCCTAACCTCTAAGGTCACCTTATCATACCTCTGCTTTTTTGAAATTTTTTCCACCTTTATCTATTTAGATATAAGAGGAGTTTATTTTACTTTTTCAGGCTGATTGGATTGTTTATATTTGGGGAAGGTTTTGTTTTTAATTCCAATTGGTACGTGTCCCTCTTAGTTTTCAAGAGAAACTATACACAGATTATGCATGCAGGAATCTGATATCCTTCTGTGAGCACCAACCCCCCTATTTACTAAGCCATGCTACCGGCTGCCGTGCAGCAATGTTGACACAGCTCATTCGAAGTGAATAGGCTGTGCTGGCATTAGTGTACAGCAGCCGCTAGCGCGACTTAGTAAACCGGAGGGGGGGGGGGGGGGGGGGTGGTAAGTTTGCTATAAGTATGCATTGTTTGCCTTTTCACTTTCTGTATAACACAAACACTCATTAAGACACTGTTTTTTATTTGTGTTTCAGTTTGTATATGTCTCAGTATGTTCCACTGGTGGATGTGTTCAGTATGATTTAATGCTCATTTGATTTTACTGCTTCATCATATAAGTGACAGATTGCTGTGCACATACACAACATGATTTTTGTAGAGATTTTTATTTCAGCATGTATAAGTCAGTATGTTAGAACTCACTCCTGGTATTTTTAATGCTTTATTTCATACATATTTATTTCCTTCATTTTTATTTGTAGTATTTATGTATTTTGTATGATTTTAATTTATGTATTTAGTTTTTACTCAATTCAAAATATGGAGTCTAAGGCAGTAACTCAAAAGACGGTACGGCAGTATCCAATCCCCTGAGGAAGCCGAATGGTGAAACGGGTCCCCGTTGGGACTATGGGGCCCTTTTACCAAGCCGCGTAAGGCTCTATGCGTGCCCAATGCACGCCAACATGGAGTTACCACCTGGCTAACATGTGGCTCTTGCGATAATTTCATTTTTGGCACACATCCGATATGAGATACCGAAAAATAATTTTTATTTTTGGACGCTCGCCAAGTGGCATTTGGTGCGCGTAGGTCATTACCACCTGGTTACTGCGTGAGACTTTGCCACTAGGTCAATGGCTGGCAGTAAGGTCGCAGACCCAAAATGGATGCGTGACAAATTTGATTTTGCTGCATGTCCATTTTTGGCAAAAGTTTTAGAAAGGCTTTTTTACAGGCACGCTGAAAAATGAATCGACGTGCACGCAAAACCCGTGCCTACACTACCGCAAGCCATTTTTCAGCACATCTTAGTAAAAGGACCCCTATGATTCTACTGCCATAGACTGCCACACAAGCAAAGTTCAACTTCTAGTTCCATGAATTTTGCTATCGATGTGAATGAAAACTGAATATGTCACAATATTTTCTCATAGATAGAAATGATTTGCACCAATAATTTTTCACAAAAAATTGCCCATTGGTTTGGCTGGGGGTTTTTATGACCGATGACAGAAGCTGTAACTGTGGCATGGATGGTAAAATTATGTATAATCATACCTGATAATTTTCTTTCCATTAATCATAGCTGATCAATCCATAGACTGGTGGGTTGTGTCCATCTACCAGCAGGTGGAGATAGAGAGCAAACTTTTGCCTCCCTATATGTGGTCATGTGCTGCCGGAAACTCCTCAGTATGTCGATATCAAAGCTCCATCCGCAGGACTCAGCACTTAGAGAATTACACCCACGAAGGGACACTCTGCCCAGCTCACCACCGCCGAAACGGGGGAGGGGAATTAACCCAGCTCATCCCCACACAAGTGGGGGAGGGGAATCCGTCCAGCTCATCCCCGCGGAGCGGGGGAGGGACACCACACCCGCCGATGCGGGGGGATCTGGCTTATCCTGCAACCGCAACCGCGGGAGGAGCTGACTGACCCTAACACCGCCGAAGCGGGAGGGGTACAAAGCTGCCCTACAGCCGCCCGAAGCGGGAGGGAGTGCCGGCAGAATTTATGTCTCAATCCAGCCCCGTAAAACGGAGGGGAGAGGAATGCAGCAGCTCACTGTAACACAAAGTCGTCTCAACTCTTGAAGAATCCAAGTGAAAGAAGAACTTGAACACGAAGTCCTCCTGAAGTAACTGAAGGCTAAACTTGAACCTAAAATTCAACCAGAATATAAACAGTACAGATATCTGGGAGGGGCTATGGATTGATCAGCTATGATTAATGGAAAGAAAATTATCAGGTATGATTATACATAATTTTACCTTCCATATCATCAAGCTGATCAATCCATAGACTGGTGGGATGTACCGAAGCAGTACTCACCCAGGGCGGGACATAGAAATCCCTGACCTCAACACTGAAGCTCCAAACCGGGCCTCCGCCCGTGCAGCCACAGTCAAACGGTAATGCTTGGAGAATGTATGAGCCGAAGCCCACGTTGCCGCCTTGCATATCTCTTCCAAGGAGACGGATCCGGCCTCTGCCATCGAGGCCGCCTGAGCTCTCGTGGAGGGAGCCTTCAGCTGGATAGGCGGCACCTTCCCCGCGGCCACATAAGCCGCTGCAATGGCTTCCTGGACCCATCTTGCCACTGTAGGCTTAGCAGCCTGCAGACCCTTACGAGGACCTGCAAACAGGACAAACAGATGATCCGATTTCCGGAAATCATTGGTCACTTCCAAGTATCTGATGATGACTCGTCTCACATCCAGATATTCAAGAGCGGAGTACTCCTCTGGGTAGTCCTCCCTACGAAAGGAAGGGAGACAGAGCTGCTGATTCACATGGAAGCGAGAACCAATCTTGGGCAGGAAGGAAGGCACTGTGCGAATAGTCACTCCTGCCTCAGTGCACTGCAGAAAAGGCTCTCGACATGAGAGCGCCTGGAGCTCGGAAACTCTTCTGTCTGAAGTGATAGCCACCAAAAAGACTGCTTTCAACGTCAGGTCTTTCAGAGATGCCCTCGACAAGGGTTCCAAAGGCGGCTTCTGCAATGCTCTTAGCACCAGGTTGAGATTCCACGCAGGCACCACTGAGTGCAGAGGAGGGCGCAGGTGATTAACTCCCTTGAGAAAGCGCACCACATCTGGCTGCGAAGCCAGGGAAGCACCCTTCAGGCGGCCCCTGAAGCAAGCCAGAGCCGCTACCTGGACTTTAAGGGAACTGAGCGACAGGCCTTTCTCCAGACCTTCTTGCAGGAACGCCAACACTGAAGAAATTGGAGCAGTGAAGGGAGAAAGTGAGCCTGCTTCACACCATGCTGCAAAGATACGCCAAACCCTGGCGTAAGCAGTAGAAGTAGAGCGCTTCCTCGCTCTCAGCATAGTGGCGATGACCTTGTCTGAGAAGCCCTTCTTCCTCAGACGCTGCCGCTCAATAGCCAGGCCGTAAGACCAAAGGGAGAGGGATCCTCCATCACCACGGGACCCTGATGTAACAGGCCCTGCTCCACTGACAGCCGCAGAGGATCGTCGACTGAGAGCCTGAACAAGTCCGCATACCAGGGACGTCTGGGCCAATCCGGACCCACCAGGATTACCCTGCCGGGATGCTTTGCCACCCGGTCTAGCACCCTGCCCAGCATGGGCCAGGGCGGGAACACATAGAGGAGCTCTTGTGTCGGCCACTGTTGGAGAAGAGCATCTACTCCCAGGGATTGAGGGTCCCGTCCTCTGCTGAAAAAGCGCGGCACTTGGCCATTGGCCGATGACGCCATCAGATCTAGGCTCGGCTGGCCCCAGCGCTTCGTGATGTCCAAGAACGCCTGAGCAGATAGTTGCCACTCTCCGGGCTCCAAGGTATGGCGACTGAGAAAGTCCGCCTTGACATTCATGACTCCGGCAATGTGGGCCGCTGAAAGCTGCTCCAGGTTCGCTTCCGCCCACTGGCAAAGACTCATAGCCTCCTTGGCTAGAGGGGCGCTCTGGTACCTCCCTGGCGGTTGATATAGGCCACAGCCGTGGCATTGTCCGACAGGACCCGTACAGGCTTCAACACGAGTACCGGGATGAACTCCAATAACACCAAGCGAATGGCTCTGAGTTCCAGGAGGTTGATAGACCACTTGCCTCTGCAGGAGACTAGAGCCCCTGCGCTGTCCTTCCCAAGCAGTGGGCTGCCCAGCCCATCAAAGAGGCGTCTGTCGTGACGACAATCCACTCCGGGGGTCACCAGAGGCAATCCTGCAGACAACTTGTCTGTCTGCGTCCACCAGCTCAGCGCCTTGCGCACTGCTGGGTCCACGGGAAGGCGCACAGCATAATCCTCCGACATCGGAGTCCAGCGCAGCAGCAGAGATAGCTGTAGTGGTCTCATATGAGCCCTGGCCCAGGGCATTACTTCCATCGTGGCCGTCATAGAGCCCAACAGCTGCACGTAGTCCCAAGCCCGAATAGGAGAGGCTACTAGGAACTAGTCCACCTGAGCCTGAAGCTTGACAATCCGATTGTCTGGCAGGAACACTCTGCCCACTTGGGTGTCGAATCGAACTCCCAGATACACCAGGGACTGAGTCGGGCGCAGCTGGCTCTTCTTCCAGTTGATGATCCATCCCAGGGAGCTCAAAAGAGCAACTACCCGGTCCCATAGCTTTGCCGCACTCTGCATAAGAGGGGGCTCGGATCAACCAGTCGTCCAGATAAGGATGGACTTGTACTCCTTCCTTTAGCAGGAAGGCCGCTATGACCCCAATACTTTGGAAAAGGTCCGCGGAGCAGTAGCCAACCCGAAAGGGAGGGCTCTGAACTGGAAGTGTCGTCTCAGGACTGTAAAACGCAGAAAGCGTTGGAGAGGAGGCCAGATGGGAATATGCAGGTACGCTTCCTTGATGTCCAAGGAAGCCAAGAACTCTCCTGCCTTCACTGCCGCTATAACAGAGCGGAGAGTCTCCATGCGAAAGTGCCTCACTTTCCAGGCCCGATTGACCCCTTTGAGGTCGAGGATAGGCCGGACAGAACCTCCTTTCTTTGGAACCACAAAGTAAATGGAGTAACGTCCCTTGCCCATCTGATTTTTTGGCACCGGAACGACCGCACCCAGGCGGATCAGGTTGTCCAAGGTCTGCTGCACTACCACAGCTTGACCGGAGACTTGCAGGGAGAGAGTACAAACCCGTCTCTTAAGGGTTGGCAGAACTCTAGCTTGTAGCCGTCTCTGATGACTTCCAGCACCCACGCTGCACTGGGGCGTGGACCAAGGCCCCGTCATTGGGTACGAGACCCTGGGGGAGGACCGGAGGGAGCACCTCCGGGACGGCGGTCTCTGCGAAAGGAATGCTGCTTGGGGGAGAAAGTCCTCTTGAAGGAAGAGGGGGCAGAGGAACCCGACTTGCCCGGGCGGTATGGAGGTATCGGGACGAGTACTAACCCGAGCCCTGACCTCTGGTAATTTCTTGCCCTTAGACGTGCCGAGATCGGTCACGATTTTGTCCAGCTCGACCCCAAAGAGCAGCTTGTCTTTAAAAGGCAATCTAGCCAGGCGGGATTTAGAGGCGTGGTCAGCAGACCAATGTTTCAGCCAAAGCCACCGCCGCGCAGAGACTGTCTGAGCCATGCCTTTAGCTGAGGCTCTCCAGACATCATACAGCAAGTCTGCCAAATAGGCTAAGCCCGATTCCAGGGCCGGCCAATCAGCCCTCAAGGAATGATCCGAGGGGGAAGCCCGCTGCACCATAGTCCGGCACGCCCTGGCCACATAGGATCCGCAAACTGAGGCCTGCAAACTTAAAGCAGCTGCCTCCAAGGACGACCTTAAGGCCGCCTCCAATCTTCTGTCTTGGGCGTCCTTTAGGGCCGTGCCACCTTCCACCGGCAACGCCGTTTTCTTAGTCACCGCAGTGATTAAAGAATCCACGGTAGGCCACAGATAGGCCTCACGTTCACTCACAGCCAAAGGATAGAGGCGGGACATAGCCCTAACCACTTTAAGGCTCGTTTCCGGGACATCCCATTGAGCCGCAATTAAGGTGTGCATGGCATCATGCACGTGGAAGGTTCTAGGCGGGCGCTTCGTCCCCAGCATAATGGCAGAGCCAACAGGGGCTGAGGGAGAGACGTCCTCCGGAGAGGAAATCTTCAAAGTGTCCATGGCCTGTAACAACAGGTTGGGCAAATCCTCTGGGCTAAAAAGCCGCGCTGCAGAGGGGTCATCCGCTCCATCCGAGCGGGGATCTATCTCCTCCAAGGAATCCGCAAAGGATCGTTGGGAGACCTCAGACACGCTGCCCTCATCTACAACGGAGGAGACAAAAGTCCTCCAAGGCCTGGAAATCAACCCGAGGGCGTTTACCTCTGGGAACCTCAACCTCTTTATCAGAAGAGGGAGCAGGGGCAGCGTTTGCATGAGGAAAGCCTGATGCAGCAGCAAAACAAACTCGGGGGAGAAACCCCCCAGACTGTGCACTTCCGCAGCCTGGGCAACAGCCCTAGACGCACTCTCAACCGGCGCTCGCAATAGCGGGGGAGAGACATGCTGCGCATCCAAAATGGCGTCCGGCGCGAAACTCCGTGAAGGAGCCGCGCGGGAAGAACGGCGCTTAACTTTAGCCGCTTTTGTGCCGTCGCCCAAATTAAGGGCGTTCATGGCATTAATGTCTCCAACCTCAAGGGCGGCCCCGAAGATGCCGTCCGAGCCGCGTGGCCGGCCAAGATGGCGGAGGCGAGGAGCGGGGGATGGGCGTTTAAGGCGGGAAAAAACCGCCACGCCGGAGGAACGACCGGGACATTCATCGGTCACTAAACTATCACCCATCAAGGGCGAATCAGGTTGTAAAACCCCCGCATCCCCTCTAGAAGCGCTCCAGCGATCCGGGGAGCGACCCTTTGCGCCCTCGCCCTCCGACGCCATTGCCACGAGGAGAAGAATCGGGGAACCCCCTGCCCGCTATAAAAGGTAAAATTACCTGCTTGCCGCTCCGAGCTGTAACGAACTGGTGTCCCAGTGAGTAGCTGCAATGAACGTTTAAAGAAACGTCGAATTAAACGCCTTTAAAGACGTTTAAAAATATATATATATATTTTTTTTTTTTTTTAAACGGAGCCAGCGGGAGGGGGGAGAAAAGGAGGGACCTGGCACCACCAGGTTTGCACTTGCTCAAAAGAGCCCTCAACCCCAGGCCTCAACAAAACCTAAGGATTAGGCTTGGAGGCCTAGCCAGAGCTGCTGCTGTGTGTAACCACCACCTGCTGAGATAGAGAACATACTGAGGAGTTTCCGGCAGCACATGACCACATATAGGGAGGCAAAAGTTTGCTCTCTATCTCCACCTGCTGGTAGATGGACACAACCCACCAGTCTATGGATTGATCAGCTTGATGATATGGAAGCTGTGATTTCACATTACAATAGCATTCTGAGGATAACACATTTATCTGAGGTCTGTTCCCCCACCATCCTTTTATGGTGTTAGATCACAGAGAGTTAATCCTCACTCCATACTTTGAACTGAGTTTTGACATTTACTGAGTGAGTTTCCTTTTGTATTTTGTTACTTTGTATTTAGTTTTTACCCATGATGCAGCCTGTGGGCGAAATGTGGCCACGTCGGGTGACTGTTTTAATAAATGATACAGCAATTCTGGACTACTGGTCTGCTTTTTGGTTTATTCTTATGCGTAGTTGCGGATCATCGCCTCTTGTTGTTGTGCTCAGCAGAGAGTTTTACAAAGTCACTATAATCTGCCTTTTCCTGCTGGGCTTTCCTTTCCCTATGCACTCAAGCATTCTTATAGCTTTGCCATCACCTTTTCTACCTGTTTAACCACCTTAAGATCATAAAATGCAATCACCCTCCAGATCTCACTCTTCTTTTGTATACAGAAGGATTGATGGGGATAAAAAGAGGGATCCAGAGCAAGCAGCTGGAAAAGAAAAGGGGGATATAGGGCAGGACAAGAGACACTCATGAAATGCTGGAGCTTCTGCAAAGCAGAGGGAGAATCATGTCTCCATAAACAAAGAAATGTGTCAGATCAGACACTGTTATATCCAATGTAAGAATGTAATTCTGAGTATCTTCCTCAGACACAGACAACGCTTATCATGGTACTGAATGTGACATATATGTCATAGGCTCTCTTTAAGCACTTTGGTGAACATATATTCTTCCATTTCTATTTTATGTTTTGTACAGTTCCGCCTGTTTTTCTTTGACTTTTCATTATTTTCTATAGTATGGATGATAAAAAAAAACAGGAACCCCCCCTCCCACTCTCAAGAACAGTTTGGTAAATTCAAATGTATAACCTGACCTGTTGTTTTTTTTTTTTTTAAGGAAAGAGAGGAGTATAGTACCTGTGTGTTTGTCTTTAAGAGCAGACTTGCACATTTCTATTCGAGCAGAATGGAAAGGTACGTATCGGTCTTGAGGGGAAGCCACCAGCACAACATTTTTAAAAAATTGAAGACCTATAAGAAAGAGAATTATAAAATGCATATTTTCTCTCTCATTTCAATATAAAGAAGTTGTTTAGCTGTAGCAGGTGTACTCTATAGACAGCAACATATATCAAAGAAGGAATGGAAGACACTGTTCAATAACAATGACATGCATTTTCGAAAGAAACGTCTAAGTCAGAATGTGGACGTTTTACAAAGATGTCCAAATTCAAAGGCAGGGAGAAGGTCATTTTTGAAAAAGATGGATGTCCATCTTTTGTGTTCGAAAATACCACGTATGTCCCTGGATTTGGATGTTTTGGTCGTCTTTGATTTTCGACCGTTTTTGAAACAAAGATGTCCAAGTTTAAAACGTCCAAAGTCAAGCCATTTGGATGTGGGAAGAGCCAGCATTTTTAGTAGACTGGTCCCCCTGACATGCCAGGACAGCAATCGGGCACCCTTAGGGGCACTGCAGTGGACTTCATAAAATGCTCCCACGTACACTTTACCTTGTGTGCTGAGCCCTCCAAAACCCACTACCCCCAACTGTACACCACTACCATAGCCCTTACAGGTTGAACACGCCTCCGATATGTCCCCTTGAGATTTGTACGTCCTTGCGACGGACCTCCGATAAAGACGTCCAAAATGCGGTATCGATTATACCGATTTGGAAATCTCTGTGAGAAAGACATCCAAGGGCCGATTTATGTCACTTTTTGGATGTCAATCTCCTTCGAAAATGAGCCTGATAGTAACATAGTAAATGACGGCAGATAAAGACCTGTATGGTCCATCCAGTCTGCCCAACAAGATAAACTCATTTTACATGGTATGTGATTCTTTATATGTACACCCGAATTTGATTTGTCCTTGCCATTCTCAGGGCACAGACCGGAAAAGTCTGCCCAGCACTCTTCTTGTACTAACTACTACTACTACTTATCATTTCTATAGCGCTACTAGACATACGCAGCGCTGTACACTTGAACATGAAGAGACAGTCCCTGCTCGACAGAGCTTACAATCTAATTAGGACAGACAAACAGGACACACAAGAGATAAGGGAATATTAAAGTGAGGATGATAAAATAAGGGTTCTGAACAAGTGAACAAGGGTTAGGAGCTAAAAGCAGCATCAATGCGAAGAAATGCAAAGTGATGCACCTAGGGAGTAGAAATCCAAGGGAGATGTATGTGTTAAGCGAGGGAGAGTCTGATAGGTACGGACGGGGAGAGGGATCTTGGGGTGATAGTATCTGAGGACCTGAAGGCGATGAAACAGTGTGACAAGGCGGTGGCCGTAGCCAGAAGATTGCTAGGCTGTATAGAAAGAGGTGTGACCAGCAGAAGAAAAGAGGTTTTAATACCTCTGTATAAGACCTTGGTGAGGCCCCACCTGGAGTATTGTGATCAGTTTTGGAGGCCGTATCTTGCGAAGTATGTTAAAAAAAAATGGAAGCGGTGCAAAGAAAAGCTACGAGAATGGTATGGGATTTGCGTTACAAGACGTATGAGGACAGACTTATTGACCTGAACATGTATACCCTGGAGGAAAGGAGCAACAGGGGTGATATGATACAGACGTTCAAATATTTGAAAGGTATTAATCCGCAAACGAACCTTTTCCTGAGATGGAAAGGCGGTAGAACTAGATGGCATGAAATGAGATTGAAGGGGGGCAGACTCAAGAAAAATGTCAGGAAGTATTTTTTCACAGAGAGAGTGGTGGATGCTTGGAATGCCCTCCCGCGGGAGGTGGTGGAAAAGAAAACGGTAACGGAATTCAAACATGCGTGGGATAAACATAAAGGAATCCTTTTCAGAAGGAATGGATCCTCAGGAGCTTAGCCGAGATTGGATGGCAGAGCCGGTGGTGGGAGGCGGGGCTGGTGGTTGGGAGGCAAGGATAGTGCTGGGCAGACTTATACGGCCTGTGCCCTGAAGAGGACAGGTACAAATCAAGGTAGGGTATACACAAAAAGTAGCACATATGAGTTTATCTTGTTGGGCAGACTGGATAGACCGTGCAGGTCTTTTTCTGCCATCATCTACTATGTTACTATGTTAAAAAGGTGGGCTTTTAGCCTAGATTTGAAGACGGTCAGAGATGGAGCTTGACGTACCAGCTCAGGAAGTCTATTCCAGGCATATGGTGCAGCAAGATAAAAGAAACAGAGTCTGGAGTTAGTGGTGGGGGAGAAGGGTGCAGATAAGAGAGATTTACCCAGTGAATGGAGTTCACTGGGAGGAATGTAGGGAGAGATGAGAGTGGAGAGGTACTGAGGAGCTGCAGCGTGAATGCACTTATAGGTCAATATGAGGAGTTTGAACTGTATGCGGAAACGGATAGGAAGCCAGTGAAGTGACTTGAGGAGAGGGCCAATATGAGCCTAACGACCCTGGCGGAATATTAGTCGTGCAGCAGAATTTTGAACAGTTTGAAGAGGAGAGAGATGGCTAAGTGGGAGACCTGTGAGAAGCAAGTTGCAATAGTCTAAGCGAGAGGTGATAAGAGCGTGGATAAGGGTTCTGGTAGTGTGCTCAGAAAGGAAAGGGCGAATTTTGCTGATATTATAGAGAAAGAAACGACAGGTTTTAGTAGTCTGCTGAATATGTGCAGAGAAGGAGAGGGAGGAGTCGAAGATGACCCCAAGGTTACGAGCTGATGAGACAGGAAGTATGAGAGTGTTATCCACAGAAATAGAGAATGGGGGAGGAGGAGAGGTTGGTTTAGGGGGAAAGATAAGAAGCTCAGTCTTGGTTATGTTTAGTTTCAGATGGCGCTGAAAGTTATGAAGCTAACATCAAAGCCTCTTGAAATTTACACTCAAGCCCATCCATATCTATTCAGTCACGATCAGGGCACAGAACATAGAAGTCTGCCCAGCAACAGTTTTGCTTCCCAATTACCGGTATCACCACCCAATCTCCGCTAAGTTTCCGTGGATCCATTCCTTCTAAACGGGATTCCTTTGTGTTTATCCCACGCACGTTTGCATTCCATTACTGTTTTCATCTCCACCACCTACCATGGGAGGGCATTCCACATATCCACCACCCTCTCTGTGAAAAAAATACTTCCTGACATTACTCCTGAGTCTGCCCCCCTTCAACCTCATGTCCTCTAGTTCTACAGCCTTCCCATCTCCGGAAAAGGTTGTTTGCGGATTAATATATTTCAAATATTTGAACGTCTGTATCATGTCACCCCTGTTTCTCCTTTCCTCCAAGGAATACATGTTAAGGTCTGCAAGTCTCTCCTCGTATGGTTTGCAATGCAAATTCAATACCATTTTTGTAGCTTTTCTTTGCACTGCTTCCAGTCTTTTTACATCTTTAGCAAGACACGGCCTCCAAAACTGAACACTATACTCCAAGTGGGGCCTCACCAACGATTTGTAGAGGAGCATCACCTCCTTTCTTCTGCTGGTTATACCCCTCTCTATGCAGCCTAGCATCCTTCTGGCTATGGCCATCCCTCATCACATTGTTTCTTCACCTTCAGATCCTTGGACACCAACACCCCAAGGTCTCTCTCCTGAGTAGAGCTTACTAATCTGCATCATTCTACACTTCTTTGCATTAAAGTTTAACTGCCAGTCCCTCGACCATTGTTCTAACACTCGGCGATCCCTTCTCATTGTTTCTACTCCCTCCAGGGTATCCACTCTATTGGCTAGTTTTGTGTCAACCACAAAAAGGCGAACCTTTCCTTCCAAACCTTCAGCAATATCTCCCACAAATATATTAAACAGAATAGGCCCCAGAACCGACCCCTGAGGAACTCCACCGCTCGCCTTCCTTTCCTTCGAGAAGATTCCATTTACCACTACCCTCTGCAACCTGTTGGTCAACCAGTTTCCCATCCAGTTCACCACTTTCAGTCCTAAGTTCAACCTTTTCAGCTTATTTATGAGTCTTCTGTGGGGGACCATATCAAAGGCTTTGCTGAAGTCCAAGTAGATTACATCTAACGCATGTCATTCATCCAGTTCTTTCGTCACCCTGTCAAAGAAGTCAATAAGATTCGTTTGGCAGGATTTTCCTTTGGTAAAGCCATGTTGCAATGAGCAATGAGACAGAATAGCTCTTTCAGAGTTTAGAAAGTATTGAAATATTTTCTAAGCATATATGTCTCTTCCCTTAGCTTAATATCACCTCTTAGGAAGGAGATAGTTAATAGTCTGATCTGGTATAGGCAGCTACTAACCAGTTGTCCAGATACGGGAACCCTTGAATCTTCTGTTTGTAAAGATGTACTGCTACCACTTTTGAGCACTTGGTGAAAACCATGAGTAGGTTTCTATGGGGGGAGGGTGGAAGGGGCATGGGATGAAATCATGACATGCACAATTTGTTTCACAAGTTACCGATATGCATAGCAGTTGGGCATCAGTTCTGGCATGTACTGGGGCACAAACGTATTCTCTCTTAAATGTCTATGCTTCCACAATATAAAACCTTTATATATATATATATATATATATATATATATATATATATCTTGTGAGAAGTACAGAAACTATAGATCCCAGAATGTATTGCAGGGGAGGGAAAGACAAGTCCAGAACAGCTACAGAACCCAGAATACACGGCGGGAGGGGAGGAGGCAGGAGCATAGACAGCACAGATTTCAGACTGCCTGGAAGAATAAGGGTGGTCATGACAAACGAGAACCGGAGTGGCAGGAGAAGGAAAGAGAGATGGCTGATTGGGAAATGGAATCAGCGGAGGAGAGGGTGGAACGTCTGAGAGAGGGGGTGGAGATGAGAGGATGGAATGGGAGGAGTTGGAGGAGGTAGGAGGAGAAGGGGTGGAAGTGGATGAGGAAGTGGCGGGAGGAGAAGAGTGATTGCTGGAGGAGCCCAAGGTAACAAGGAAAGCATAATAGTCAGGGGAGATCCGGTGGCTGGATGTCAAGAGATAAGTTGTTGACAGTTGTGGGTGGTGGATCGTTTTAGCCTGACTTGTGGAACTGTGTTTAAAGCTGGGCTGGCTAAAAGGGAGTTTGGGGAGGCCTTGCTGATTTCTGAGGCCTTACTAACTGAACTGTGTAGAAAAGCCTGGCTGGCTGAACTGGGGATAAAAGCCTGGCAAGTTAAACTGAGTATAAAAGCCTGGCTATCTGAACTGTGTTTAAAAGCCCAGCTAGCCAAACTGTATTTAAAAGCCTGGCTAGCCGAACAGTGAAGAGAAGAGCAAACTGCACTGACGAGTGGGGAGTCGGTGGCGGACAGCACGGACGAGTGAAAGAGAGAGAGAGAGAGAGAGAGGATTACTCGGCTGAGCGGAGAGGCTGACAATATATATATATATATATATATATATATAACCTCTATCGAGCAGGGACTGTCTGTGTCAGGTGTTCAGCGCTGCGTGCGACTGGTAGCACTATACAAATGTTAATAATAATAATAACCAGGATTTTTTTCAGGAATTAGCAAAGATACTAGGAGAAAAAGACACTACCGGTAATAAAATTATGGTGGGTAGCTTTAATCAACCACTTGATACTCAATAGGATAGACAATCCATGTGTAAATTGGCTAAAACCAAAGCCTATTTAGAAATTCAGAATCCGATTTATTTATTTTTAACCCACACAATCCATAGAGCTCTTGGCAGTTTACAATAAGTACATTTGCTCATCCTCTATCCAACTATCCACAGTATCCAACTTCTTAAATCTTGTGTACACCTTGCTTGGGGTAAATTCCTGCAAACCACAAACAGATGTCATCATCCCCCTGAAAACCTTTTCTGGCTTTGACCCCATATTTCCACTGTAAGGTTTGTGAAAGAATTAACTGTAACATCTACCTATGAGAGCCAAGGAATCACAGTAACTCTGTGTCCATAAGTACACCTTGTTCTAGCTTAACCTACTGCTTTGTCCTCACCTGGATCCACTCCAATACTGCTCTTAACTGGGCAGCTTGATAATATCATTGGAAGTTTGGGACTTCTACACTACCCCTCCACTCTTGGGTACTACAGGGCCTTCCAACCCACCTGGGACTGACATCAATTCTAAATACAGTCAAAGATCCGCTTATATAGTTTTCTAAACAAGTAGGATGGAACTGCTAGAGATTTTTTATTATCCCCAACCATGAAATATAAAGGCCCTTTCTCCTCTCAGGACCCCCCCCCCCCCCCCCAAATGTCAGCAGCATGCCATCTGTGGAGAGAAAGAGAGATCTTATAAAAGAGTCCCTTCCCACTCAGACCCCTTTATTTCCTAGTGCCCCTATATTCTGTGGGCAAATGGCTCACAGAGTAGGAGGCAGAGTAGACAACCATGCCTAATTTCCTGGCTAAGGGGAAAGGGCTCACTACATACTCCGTTAATTTACAAACAAGCCTGAGGACCCTTGTAGAGGGCTCTGACCCAATCTCAATATTTACCTCCCAAGCCCATTTTCTCCAGCACTCGAAATAGGGCCAATATACTCTATCAAACACCTTTTCAGCACTGATTGAAACCAACAGCTCTAGCTGAAGAGTTTCTTTTCTATGCCATATTTAATTGAAGATATTTCTAATTTTATCCTGGGCCTGGGATCCCATAAGGAACCAGGATTTGTCCTTATGGATAATTTTCAGCTTATGCCTTTTTATTCTGACAGCTAAAATGTTTGTAATAATTTTGTAAACTGTCCCCTCCCTGAGCAATGATAAGACCATTTCCCTCCTAATCCTCCCCCTCTTTATGAATTAATAAGACCACTGCTACCCTAAAAAGAAGGAGGTAGCTTGCTCCGTAATGCTATCTAAAATGTTAGCCAGGAGCATTGAAAGAAGTTCACTATTCAGTTTATAAAACTTGTTGGAGAACCCATCCATTCTTGAGGTTTTATTTATTGGAAGGGTGTTAATTGCTAAAAGAACATTCATAGGTGTGATAGGACTATGCAAACCTTTCTTCCTCTTTTTTCCCATCTCTGGAAGGACCATGCTCTCCAAATTTCTATCAATTTCCTCTAGTGAGGCACTGTACTCTGGGCAGTACAGTTTCTTATAAAATTCAATGAATGAATAGAGAGGTGTGGTAGCCGTGTTAGTCCACTTTTAAAGGTAATCAATAGAAATCAAACAAAATAAAACATTTGCTTATTTCCGATCTGACCTTCAAAAGCTAATCAAGAAATGTATTATGTCATCTTATTTTCTTTTCCATGTTTTATTTTGTTTGATTTCTATTGATTAAAATTCAATGAATAAACTCCTAATATCTGCATTTTCAACGTGTGCATTCCCTGATCCACCTTTAATTTTTACAATATTATGCTCATTTGTAATTTTTTTTTTTTTAACTTTCAGCGCCAAAAACCTGCCAGCCTTACTGCCTAACTTAAAATAAGTCTGCTTTACCCTAGGCAGTTGGAACACCACTGTTCCCATTTCCAAATCGTGTAATTTCCTTCATGCCCCTCAAAGGTGCTAGTCCACACATGTGGCACTAAAACCCATACAAAAAAAAAAAAAGCTCTACAGCAGTAAGTTTAACCCTCTTACACTTCTTTGAGGTCTTCCTGGCGCTGTTTATATATCTGTTGATTTCATGTTATAATCCTTTTGTTCCAGAAGATGTGTTTCAATACAGTAAAGAATTTCAGAATATCCCATAATATTCTGCTTCACTCCATATGTCTTCATTCAAACAGAACCCTTTAAAGATGACCTACGCTGTGACTTCTATAAGTCCTGAGAGAAAATGTGTGTGAAAAATTTCAACTTGTGCACATTTGGCACACTTTAGTCACTTTAGTATATCAGGCTAAGAAGTGGACTGGCTTACAAGCATAATAATAACAGTATAACAAAATAGCGCACAATTAATAATAACATTAAAAAAATACAAAATTTCAAAACCTCCTTAGCCACCTCAGACCATAAATGTGTCAGAGGCAATTCTATAAAGGGCACATAAATTTAAGTACCAATGGCACACACTAATTTACAGGCATATTTATGAACATGAACGACATCACAAATTGGCAGCTACGCACATATTTGCTAGGTACTATTCTATAAAATTGGCAAGCTAACCACATGATGTGTAACAGCAAATGGTCAGTACCAGTGGGTGGAACATGGACATTTCTCCTAACATTGAACTCTGTTCATCGAATAAGCTGTCATGCTTACGTTTCAGCATGCCAAAGCAGCTTGGCGCTACTATTCTGTAATGGATTAGGCACACCCTAACTAGTGCTAAGCACTCTTCTTTGTCGTGCCTACATTTAG
This sequence comes from Microcaecilia unicolor, assembly GCF_901765095.1. Lineage (NCBI taxonomy): Eukaryota > Metazoa > Chordata > Amphibia > Gymnophiona > Siphonopidae > Microcaecilia > Microcaecilia unicolor. Next base: position 599,593,629 of record NC_044031.1, read on the forward strand.
GCAACACTCTATAGAACTGCCCCCACAGTGCTTTGGTTTGCTATAGAAAACACTAAACAGCTAGTATTTTATAGTCTGCACAGTCACCTGGTTTTTGACTGAGTAGGTAGAGGAATGATTTACGTGGATCAGCATTGTCCCTGAATGTTAACTGAAGAAGTGATTCTGATTTTTTCAACTTCTGCATAAGCCACAAGCCTAGAAATATTAAAAAAAGATAACTCAAAAACAGAAAGTATTAGCAGTTCATATATTTGTTAGGCACTGATAAGTACTGTTAACTACCTAAACTGGCAAGCTTGTTTGAAATACAATTCATGCCAAGGAAACATAAATTAACAATGGAAAGCTTCAAAGATCAGACCTGAGGCCAATTATACAAAAATATTTACATTCTGCTACTTTCTAAAACATGGTGTGGCGTGGATTACAAAACAGATATTAGACATTTCTAGAAATTATTTAAAAAAATATATTAACCATATCAACCAGATTAATTCTGAAATTTCAAATACTGAGCTACGGAAGGAAGTGAATTTCAACACAAAGCTGCCTAGTAGTGTATTTTCACGTATGTAGGAAAACAAAGATGTAAATTAAAAAAAAAATTTTATTCCTGTCACCTATGGAAAATATAGCATCTGAAGCTCATGAAAATATACAAGATGTAGAGGCAATTGGATACTAAGATCTGCAAGACAGTGGTGTTGGGAGTAGAAAAACTGAAGAATATTCTAAGAATACTTGAGAAGTGGTCAATTACTTGTCAGCTATGATTCAATACAAAAAGGTTGGAATCATACATTTTGGGATTAAAAAGAGCAGTATGCAGTTGTGAGAGCCAGGGAAGATACTCTATGCATTGAACAGGAAGATGTATCTCAATATTGATGCATCCTCAGGATCTGATGCAGCTCTGGGTTCCCCACACATTGAAGTTTACGATGCTGATGGATTGCACTTACTGGCACCAAAAATATGTGTGCACTTTTAAACTGCTGTGTTTCGAATATAAATTGTTTTGGGTGAAACTTCTGGTTTATCTTTTTGACCAAGTTGATGAAGTATGTTTCTTGGAGAGATTTTGGCTCATCACAGAAAAGTCTTCTGCACCTTCAAGGTGTTGATGTTATTAAGCTCTCAGCAACTATGAAAAATTTTCATATGTGGGACCTTCACTCAAACTCTTTACCTGAAGAATTTCACAATGTTTCTTCCTATTTGAGCTTTTGTAAATTATTAAAAACTTGGCTATTTTCACACAGTTTTAATTTATGTGTTTTGATATGTTACTTTATGGAAACATATGTTTATTTATTTGCATTTGTATCCCACATTTTCCCACCTATTTGCGGGCTCAGTGCGGCTTACAATACATTGTAAATGATGGAAGTGCAATTGGTTGCAGTACAATTATGGGTTACATTGTGAAGAGTTATATAAGACAGAGTAACTTCAGGATATTATTAGGGGATAGAACAGTGGAATATAACAGTGGTGAGTTGAGAGGGGGACAAAACAGTAACGAGGGAACAGGGAGGTCTGACAATTTTATCTGTGGGTAGGGTTTAAGAGTGGTGAGAGCGCGGGAGAAGAGATTACGAAGAGTGTATTGGTGCGTGTCTGTGAGATTGTATGGGCTTCATGTGTTTTGATCCTTGCCGTAGATTTTCTCGAAGAGATAAGTCTTTAGTAGTTTGCGGAAGTCGGTCAGTCGGTCTTGGTTACCTTTGTCTCTCGATTCTTCCCTTCTCAGTGGTCCGCTCATCCCGATTGTGCTACTCCAATCTTATTGCTCCTCTGGTGGAATCTGGTCGCCTCACAGTACACCCTTCCTTGGCAGTCTGCCCGTCTTGGATGTGCTAATTCAGTCTTGCTTCCCCTCTGGTGTACCTGTGTAAATTATCTTCAAATAGCAACAGCTGCAATCTAATCTGAGTGTGCTTCAGACAGGGTCTAGGATGTAGTAGCTGTCCACAGTCCATGTAACAGTTGCTCCTCATCTCTTATGGACTACCTGTTAGGAAAAGGAATGTGGGCCTTGCTCCATAGTGGCTACTAGCTGAAAGCTTCATCAAGTAGGATGATAATTAAATCCGACAAAGAGATGGTTCCACTCAAGCTATAAGAACTCTATCATCTTCTTTGGTTGGATCAGGAACCTTTCAGCTCGAACTTTAGTGTGTTCTGATAATATCCTGTCTAAGGCTGAGCTGAGTTATGTATTTTCCACGCTCTTGGGCTAGTTAATGCAGGATCTGCTCTCATTTTAGGCCTTTTGAATGGTGAAAAGTCCTTTCTGAAAATGACTTATTGCAAGAGTAAACCTATTCCTCTTGATAGCCATTCCTATGAGTTTAAATTCCCTCTGAAAACTTTTGTCCTGACCTCATACGGGGATTCAGTGAACACACTATATATTCCAGTTGAATCAATTCAATGTGGAGCCTTTGCTCAATTCTAGGCGTCACTCTTCTTATTCAATCTTTGTGTTCTAGACCCTAGCTGCAGCTTCCCACGTACGGCCCACAGCGAGCTTGCTACGCCTCAGCGACAGCAACCACAGAGGTGGCAGAAGCCCCTGCTCTTCAGGCCGGTGGGAAGGAAGGGAGCCACCCAAACCGAATCCCCCTTCTCTGCGTCTCTGCGGAACCAGCATGTTCTCTCCTCTCAGTATTGGGGACAAAATTCCACTCCTCAGCAGCCTGGGTGCAGTCACTCCTCAGAAGCAGGCAGGAGAGGTCAAGACAGCTTATGCCAGTCTCAGATATTATAGTTGGGTCCTAGCTCAATGGGGTGTGCCGTGACCCTGGGACAGATCCTTTCCTCTCTGTTGATAAACCGCCGCTGCGGGACACGCTCACTAAGGATTTCACCCAGTGTCAGCACAGGATCTGCCGGGGATTTGTTGGTTTGTCAGGATGTGTCCTGGTTTGATGGGTCTGACCTGATTCATAGTGGGCCTGGGGCAGCTCTGTACTCTCCGTAGATGCTGGTGTTCCCAAGCGTCACTCATTCTCGCCAGGTTTCTCATCGTCCGTTCTCACGTTACCTGGGGCAGCTCCACACTCTCCATAGATGCTGGTGGCCCCGAGCGTCGCTCGTTCTTGCTGGGTTTCACCGATGGGTCCAAGATGTGCCCGGTATGCTGCGGTTCTGACCTGGTTCGGCTTGGGCCGTGAGGCGATTGCACCACGTGGAGGACACGTCTGTTCAGGCAGCCTGGCGGTCAGGTTGTGATCACGATCATGCCTCCTGGATTCCCGATGCCAGTCCTGGGTTCAAGGCTCACGATTTGGACAAGACAGACCGGGCCGGTTTGGAACGTAATTCAGGCTGATTTGGATGGCAATCCTGGAGCTGGCTACGAACGTCCATCCTGGTCAGTCATCTTGGGCTAAGGTATTCACATGTGCGTTCAGTGGCTACATTCCTGGCACATGACTCTCCCTAAGGGGACAGTGTTCCCCCAGGGCCTAGTAGGCCAATTTTAATGACTCCCTGATAAGCCTCATAAAACGCCTCAATCCCACATGGCCTACAGCCATGAGATGCATGAACGGATTGAAGAACAGGACTGCAGGCCTGTTTTTCCAACCCCCCTTCGGAGGAGGTGCTTAGGTACCGCAGTATCTGGTGTGCTGTGGTGAGACACCTTGCTTCAACAGGTATCACAGGCTGGTGAGGGCCATGTCAGTTGATATTACCATAAAGTGGGCTAATTCAGATTAAAAGCATGATGGATTGGGGCTGGACTGTGAAAGGGGGGGGGGGGGGCAGCTGGGACACCTACAGGGACGATTGGTGCCCTGTACAGTGGTACATAATTAGAAAGTAAGGGTAAGCCACTATGCTTATGCACTCAGATGGCCCTTTGCACAATCCCCTCCCCTTCTGTGGTGCTTTTACCCCTCACTTTTATGCAGTCTCCCTTTCCTATGGGTTGCATAGTACATTCTTACTGTACACCGCCTTGAGTGAATTCCTTCAAAAAGGCGGTAAATAAATCCTAATAAATAAATACAGCCCTAGTGCAGACGGCCTGACACGTTGCTCCTTTTTCCCATTTCTGTAGAGGTATTTAATGTTTCACTTACCTCAGGGCTTGTACTTACCTGGGGGCACTGATCACCCTGCTCCAATGATTCTAGTTTAAAACCTTTTTCAGCAGGTTAGCCAGTCTGCTCTTCTTTCGCAGATGGATACCATTTCTGTTCAGCAGCACTTGGAGAAGCATCCCATGCTCCTGATGACACCATCAGCGCAGCCACATATTCGTCTCCAGGATGCGAGCTTCTCTGCCTTGGCCTTTACCCTCAACAGGGAGGATCGACAAGAATACCACCTGTGTGCCTGTCTGCTTCACACTCTCTCCCAGAGCCATGAAGTTACTTTTGATCTGTTCAAAGGGGTACCTATACTTAATTTCCTACTTTACATAACAAAATTCTGTGTTACCTATTACTATGTAAGCAGCATTGAGCCTGCTTTTAGTGGGAAAGTACGGGATATAAATATAATAAATAAATAAATAAATAAATATTATATGTGCCAACATGGATGAGTAGCATTGGATAATGGTCATTAGGCTTGATGATTCTTGGCAAGCTCTCTAGAACATCTTGAATTTTAGCATCTGGCAGACAGCATATTTGCCAGGACATCATGTCTGGTCTGCAGTTGGATGTCTCTGTACCCCTCAGAAGAGACTTGCCAACCACCACTACCTTTCGCCTTTTAGTGGTCACTGATTCAGCAACTTTGGGAATTTCAAGCTCCAATTCCTCCTCTCTCTAGGATACTCTTACCTCCTCTACTTCCAGGGCTGCATACTGGTTCTTCAGTTCGAGAGCAGGTAGAGTCATGATATTGATCCTGCAGGGTCTCATGATCTGAGTCCAGCTGTCCTCTTTCAGCACTGCATCTTCTTCCCCATTGCTGGAAATCTTTGATGCTTCATTAAGTATTTCAACAATGTATTTCTAAATTTTGCAGATGCTTCTCAAGCTTTCCACCTCCTCTCTCGGTTCTTTCACTTCCTTCATGAGGGATTCAAGCTGAAGATATCTTGTACATGGAACCAGCCCTTCTCCTAGAAGCCCCTCTCCTAGGATCACATTTCTGTCTGCACAGAGGCAGAAGCTGTAACTGGGGCAACAGTTTTGGTGACACGATGCTTCTCAGCCATGCTACAGTTGCAGAATTATTTGCACCTGTAGAAAGATAACAGAAAAAGCCCTACCAAAGTCCCTAACTTTTCCTCAGCTGTCCTGTTGGCTCAAAGTAGCAGCCATCTTCTTTTGTGTATAGACAAACCCTCAGAAGTCTGGGGACTTCAAAACAGATTATTTAAGTCACCACTCCTTTTGAAAAGGAGGTAAGAAAGAAATCCTGGAGCAAGAAAGCAAAGAAGCTCCTTAAAGAGAAAATTAGACTAAGTCTTCTCTACTAAGATAAGAAAAATAAAAAGCAGCAGCTCTCCCAGCAGTGTAAAATTTGAGTTTAAATAAACCCTTTCCTAAAATAAATAAATCAGGCACAGCACTTGTTGCAAAAAAAGAAAAAAAAAAAGCCAAAATTCCCCCCCCCCCCCCCCCCCCCAAATCTACTTTAATCTACAATATCTTCCGTGGCTAGAGGGATGCTAGGCTGCATAGAGAGAGGTATAACTAGAAGAAAGGAGGTGTTGATGCCCCTGTACAACACAAAGGGCTTTCAAGAGTGGTACAAGTGTGCTTTATTAATGATCCGATATAGGCTGTGTTTCGGCATACAGCAATGCCTGCTTCAGTAACCTATGGAACTCTAAGTGCTTTGAAAATGAGCCTCATAGTGTGCAAACTGAAGGGGACATACTCAAGGGCAGTACATGGGTGGGGCTCCCAGTTATGCACATAATTTACAGAATGCTATAAACTATGTGTGTCCCTGCTGCATTTAGGGGCCCTTTTATTAAAGGGTTGGTGTGCGGCAATGGGCTTGCTGCACGCCAATCTGGAGCTACTGCCGAGCTACTACAAGAGCCCGACAGCAGTTCCCACTCCCAGCGTGCGTCATTTCTGGCTCTACAAAAATATTTTCAATTTTTGTAGCACTGGTGCTCACCTGGCAGTAATCAGCCAGGGCTGCATGCTACACAGTTACCGCTGGGTTAGCGGGAGCTCTTACCGCCACCTCAATGGGTAGCGGTAAGTGGTCCCCTCCCCCAGCAAATGGCCATGCGGTAAGTGGTTCAGCTTAGTAAAAGGACCCCTTAGTTGCCACACTTATGCCAGTTGTACTGCTGGTCTAATGGCGGACACTAAAATATTAGGCACGCCAATACCAGGGTACACTAGTATTCTATAATGGTACCTGGGTACCCAGGTGCCATTATAGAATAGGCTCCTACCACATGTCCTTGGGACACCTAAATGCAGGCACCCAGCTGTAGAACTGCTTCCATATGGGTTAATTTTGTAGATCTTTTTTATGCATATATGCATGGGACATGCCTTGACACAGTATGATGTGAAACGTGATTTCATGTCAGATACTTGTTCCCAAGTTGATGTTGAAATAAAAGATGAGTACAAAAATTAAAAGGCATTGAAGAGCATTTTTAATCAGACTTATGATGACTCTGGTGTGTTAATCTCGGTAAAAGCAGTACAGCTTGTGAGCGACACTTCTGAAGGTCAAATATATGTATTTACCTATCTAGTGAGGCCTATTTGGCCTTTATAATATAGACTCAAATTAGGCACCATTTTGAGTATTGGCATCCTGTTATAAAAATTTGGGGGGGGGGGGAGAGGAGGAGGCAAATAGACACCTATTTAGGCCTGTTTTATATGAATACATAGGTGCCTATTTTATAAAGACACACAGATATCTCTTTATATTTCTGAAATACCAGCAGAAAACCTAAAGAAATCATGGGTAAAATGAATTTTGCTGATGAGCTGGTATAAAAGTATGCACATATATTTATAAACAACGCATGCAAATCATGACTCCATTGGTGATGCACTCAAACTGTGCCCCCTGATTATGCCTGTACCCAAATCACGTAAAAGTATATGCATTCTTATCATTATGAGGGCTATTCTATAACAGCATACTAATATTTGGGTGCCTAGACTGCTCCTATGTGACGTGTATTTAATGAAGGAAAGTAGGAGCTTACTTTCATTTATAGAATACTAGCATAATAGGTTAAATATGTCCCTATTATTAAGCTGCAAGCACCTAACCAGCCAAAGAGCTGTTTCAAGTGCTCATGCCTAAATGCCAGAGATAAGCATGTAACTTACAGTATTCTAAGTGTGAGTCCCGTCAATGCTCTGTCCAGACTCCATCCATATATATGCCTACATGTCAAATACACACTATGTAAGATGTATGTGTATATACGTAAATGTTAACACACACTTTATAGAATTACCCCCCATATGCACTTTTATATGAGAGGAAAGTCATTTTATAAGAGGCATTTTATACCTATACACTGGCACATATACCCAATTCATGAATAGTCCTTACCTGTACTAACCAAAGTGCTACTATTGTAAAGAGTTCCTAGATGTGGCCCAGAGAGAGATAGGAAGGTATGTAACTTGCTGAGGTAACATCGAAAGCGAGGTCGAGTCAGCACAGATCTAATGATGATATTACCAAGTGAATGGCCAATAAAGCTAAAATAAAACACAAAATTAATCTTTTAAAAACCAATCTTTGAGAACAGTCAAGTAGTTAGGTCTCTCTCGCTCTCTTTTTTAGTAAATTTCCTATTGCAGTATGGCAACCACATCAGAGATAAACTGCTTCATACATCGTATCATTCTAGCACAGGGGGGCAACCATGGTCCTTGAGGGCCACAAGCCAGTCAGGTTTTCAAGATTTCCACAATGAATATGCATGTGATTGGTTTGAATGTACTTCTTCCACTGCATGCAAATAGAACTTGTGGTTACCCAACTCTGTTCTAGGGCAATAGAGCTTCTAACAGCTCTAAAATTAACTACTACTAGAAAAACATTATCAAAGTAAAATAACCAGGAAGAGATAATAGGCAGGTTGAAGATATGAGTACGACTGCTACCTATATAATTCACTGGGACCTAAACTTTTCAGGCTAATACTTTTGAAAGTAAGAATTTTGTGCTGAACTTTGTGTTGAATATATTCAAATTGTAAATGTTTCTTGACTTCTGTGGATGACTCCTTAGGAGACTTAGAGGGGCATAATCGAACGTCGCCAGCAAAATAGATCGCTGGCGATCTATTTTGGTGGCGGCGCAACAGCTGGCCGGAACCGTATTATCGAAAAAAATGGCCGGCCATCTTTTTTTTCGATAATACGGTTCAGCCCGGCCAAATTCCAGAGTTCGCCGGGTTTGAGATCGCCGTTTTTGTTTTTCAGCGATAATGGAAAAAAATGCCGGCCATCTCAAACCCGGCGAAATCCAAGGCATTTGGTCGTGGGAGGAGCCAGCATTTGTAATGCACTGGTCCCCCTCACATGCCAGGGCACCCTAGGGGGCACTTCTAAAAATGCTTTAAAAATACACAAAAAAAAAGCTCCCAGGTGAATAGCTCCCTTACCTTGGGTGCTGAGCCCCCCAAATCCTCCCCAAACCCACTCCCCACACCTCTACTCCATTACCATAGCCCTTATGGGTGAAGGGGGGCACTTACATGTGGGTACAGTGGGTTTTGGGGGGTTTGGAGGGCTCAACACTTAGCACCACAATTGTAACAGGTAGGGGGGAGGGATGGACCTGGGTCTGCCTGCCTGAAGTGCACTGCACCCATTAAAAACTGCTCCAGGGACTTGCATACTGCTGTCAGGGACTTGGGTATGACATTTGAGGCTGGCATAGAGGCTGGCAAAAAAGTGCTTTATTTTTATTTTTTTCGTGTGGGAGGGGGTTGGTGACCACTGGGGACTACGGGGAGGTCATCCCCCATTCCCTCCAGTGGTCATCTGGTCAGTTGGGGCACCTTTTTGAGGCTTGGTCGTGAAAATAAAAGGACCAAGTAAACTCGGCGAAATACTGCTTAACGCCGCTTTTTTTTTCCATTATCGTCGAAAGCCGGCCATTTGTTAGCCACGCCCATGCCCTTCCATGTCCCGCCTTCGCTTCGCCGGCGACACGCCCCTTTGAACTTTCGCTGGCAAGGCGACGGAAAAGCGGCGATGCTGTCAAAAAAGCAGCTTTCGATTATTTATTTATTTATGACATTTATATCCCACAGTATTCCCACCCAAGGGCAGGCTCAATGTAGCATACAATAGTTAATATGCAAACAATAGTACAAAACACAAGGTCACAAAAGGGAGAAAGAAATAACTGAGGAGGAAAGGGAGAGAGGGGAGGTGATAAAGTATCAGAGAGAGAGCCGTGGGTCAAAAGGGCATGGCACCAAAAGGGCCCACTGCATATGCTCTGCCAAAAAGGAAGGTCTTGAGTTGCTTCTTAAAGGTTGGGTGATCAGGAGTGAATTTAACCTCTCGAGGCAGCCCGTTCCACAATTGAGTGCTGAGATAAGGGAAAGAGGAACCACAGATGGTCTTATATTTGAGGCCACAAGGAGCCGGGTAGTGGAGATTGAGGTACGAGTGAGCCGACCGTTGGGAATTCCTGGGCGGCAGGTTAATGAGAGTGTCCATATAGGAAGGGGCTTCACCATAGATGATTTTGTGCACCAATGCGCAAATCTTGAACGCGATGCGGTCCTTCACAGGAAGCCAATGCAGCCGCTCACGAAGTGGTCTCGAACTTTCAAATCTCGATTTGCCGAAGATGAGTCGAGCTGCTGTAGTCTGAGCGGTTTGCAATTTTCTTAGGAGCAGGTTTGTGCATCCCCCATAGATACTGTTGCAGTAATCAAGACGGCTAATTACCAGGGACTAGATTAGATTGCGGAAGAAAGGCTTGATACGCTTAAGCCTCCAAAGAGAGTAGAACATTTGCTTGACTGTAGAGTTCACATGCTGCTCCAATGTCAAAGATCTGTCAACCAGGACTCCCAAGATTTTTAGGGATGCCGAGATAGGCAGGATGAGCTCAGGAGTAATTGATTTAGGAGGCCTGTGTTTGTTATAGGGAGAGGAGAGGATCAAGCAGTGCGTTTTCTCTGCGTTGAGTTTAAATCGAAAAGAATTGGCCCAGTCAAGCATGGTTTTAAAGCCTTGCCGTATCCTACAGGTTATTTCAGTTAGGTCATTTTCAAAAGGGATGAAGATAATGATATCATCTGCATAGATAAACGGGTTTAATCCCAGTTTAGAGAGAGCAGTTGCCAGAGGGATCAACATCACGTTGAAGAGGGTAGGTGATAGCGGGGAGCCCTGTGGCACACCGCAGTCTGCTTTCCAGTGAGAAGATAGATTAGAGTTGGCATGTACTTGGTAGGATCTGGATGTAAGAAAACCTCTCAGCCAGGCCAGTACGTTACCACTTGCACCAAAATAGTCAAGGAGCCACAAAAGTATACCATGGTTCACCATATCAAAGGCACTAGACATGTCGAACTGCAGAAGTAAGATACTCTTCCCTTCAACTATTTCCCTCTTGAAGTTGGATAGGAGAGTGACAAGTACGGTCTCAGTACTGTGGGAGCGGTCGAAATCCTGATTGCGAGGTATGTAGAATATTAAATTTATTCAGGTGCTCACTAAGTTGTTTATTCACCAGGCTCTCCATGAGTTTTACAAAGAGGGGAATGGATGCTATTGGCCGGTAATTGGACAGATCATTACTTTTTTTTCTTAGTGTCTTTAGGTACCGGAGTAAGCAAGATGTTACCATGGCTTGTAGGAAACTTGCCTTTACCAAGCATGTAGTTGAGGTGTAGCGTCAAGTCATCTAGGAAACAGGCAGGGGCACACTGGAGCAAATAGTTGTGACATGCATCCCAATTTCGCCACTTTTCCGAGATCGCCGGCCATCTCCCGATTTATGTCGGAAGATGGCCGGCGTTCACTTTCGAAAATAAGCCCGTTAGGATCTTAGGAGACTTGAACATACTCATTATAATTGGTTGGCACTATTATACTTCATTTTAAAAGTATGTTTTCTTTGGCATGTTTTGGAGACATTTTTAAAATAGAACGACATTTTCAAAATAACGTCCAAATGGAGAAATAAATGTTTATTGAAAAACAGTTAAAAACTGGAATCTATAATGGAAGAAAAAAAAAAATAAACGTTTTCCGATATTCGAAAAACAAAAAAAATGTTTTAAAAGATGTCCTGAAAATTTCCTAGATGTTTGGAGATAAACATTTTCACCAATTGAAAATATACTATGCAAATCGTCTAACAGCAGTACTGATCCCTGTGTCCCACAAACATCCACAGCAATGGTAGGACATTCCTTCCACATGCAAAACGTGCATATATACCCCTGCATATGGAGGAATGATCTTCAGCGGCCACAGACTTGTCTCTGAGCAGGGAGCAAAATTGCAATGTTGCTGAGACAGAGCTCCTGGAGCTCCTGTGCCTTAGAAAGGAGAGCAAATGAGTCAGTTTTCCAGATGTGGGAATTTCCAGGCAGATGAGAAGCCACCTCCCCCTTAGGAATGCTAATATCACAGGATTTAAACGCTGATCTTCCCAAAACATTTTCATGTGTGCATGATACTCAAAAAGAATGTTTTCATGCTTGCACCATAATCGGAAAAAAACTGTCTATCTCCCAAACGTCTAAGTGGCTGCAGCTGAGACATCTCCAGTGCTCTATAAAAACATCTATCTTGGAATTTTCAACCTTCCACATCCTATTATTGTGATGGCACCCAAAAATAAAGCACCAAGCAGAAATGCAATTTCAGTGATGATTGAGCTCCTTGTCAGGAGATCATGGCATGCCATCACAATCTCTTTGCTCCCAAGGGCCAAACTATATGTGCATTTACATAGGAAAAAGAATGGGTCACTATAAGTGACAGGCTTAATGCAGTCTATCATACTCATAGATCTACAGAGAACATCAAAGGAAAATGGAGGTAGCTGAATAGGTTGGTGAGATGCAAGGCTGTGGCCAACCCACCGGGTGCATACACTGTGAACCTCACTCCAATGGAGCGCACGGTGCACAGAGTCCTACCACAATCTCCAGTATTTCCTGCCGATGCCAACTTTGGCCTCAAAATGGCTGCTGCAACCTCTAGAGGCAGTTAAAAAGAAACGCTGGAGGGATGGAGGAAGTGACGTCAACAAGCAGCATGGCCACTTAAGAGCAGAGCTCCTGCTGCCCCACAAAAACTGAGAGTGGTATAATTAATCCCAGAGCATTTTGAGAGCAAAGAACGCTGGTAGGTGTTTGCCCGGTCGGCAGGGACTACAGCGACCATGAGCTCGAAGTTGGCAGTGGTGGATTTCTCCCGTTTCGCCTTCCCTGGAGGAGAGGCAACGGAAGGAGGCAACATGGCAGAGCCCCGGAAGACACGAGAGTCAGTGAACGCGAAGAAACCTCAGCAGGTGGACAGACCACAGGAGCGGCGAGATTCGGAGGAATCGGAGATGGGGATCCCCCCAGATTTACAAAATTGGCTGCGGGAGATCAGTTCGGATCTGAAAGCCTTATGAGCAGATGTGGCGACACTTGGGGTGGATTTAAGAGGAGAAATTCGCGAGCTGGAGTCTCGACTGGAGCAAATGGAAATGCATGTGTAAGCTCATAATGAAGCAATAGGAACTTTAGAACATCAGCTTACTGAATTGCAAGAAGAACAGCAGCAACTATTAGAAAACGTGGAAGATCTAGAGAATAGGGGCCACCACAACAATTTGCGGTTCCAGGGTCTCCCAGAAACGTCTACCTATCAAGATAGCGAATTGGTGGCTCAAAAGCTGGTTGGGGAGTTGCTGGCAGCGAATGGCACTATAATAAAGACTGAGACAATACAGCTAGAGAGAGCTCATAGAGCGCTTGGCCCAGTGCGAAATAACCTACCTAAGGATATCATTGCGTGTTTCTCAAACTACAAACTTAAAGAGCAGGTTTTAAAAGTGGCGCACCAGGTTCAAGACTTCACGTGGAACTCCTACAGTATTGAAATTTATAAAGATTTGGCAGCAGCGACCTTAAAGCGGCGGGGAGAGTTAAAACCCTTTACAAGGCGACTACAAGATCTTAAAAATTCAATATCGATGGCGGCATCCCTTTGCCCTGGTTTTTTATAAAGAAGGAAAAATTCACCAAGTGAAGTCTTTGGCGGAGGCTCGGGCGGTTTGACCAGAAGCTGATGTAGGAGTGGATCCTGCTGAACCAGGGCCGGGGAAAAGGAACCCCCTGCGGACCCTCCCGCCAAAATGGCGGAGAGTGGGCAAGGGTCCACGATGGCTGCAGCGCCAGCAATCGGCAGCGCGGATCACTTGACTGTTATGCCCACTCAAGAGTTAGAGTGAGTTGGTAATCATGACTTTGGAGGTCAATAGGAAGATTATGTCTAGATATGTTCTCCATGTCTGCGGAGATTGTTATACTGGGTTTGTTGAAAGTTATATCCGTGGGGTGAGCAGTAAGTGGTTTGTTGGCTTCTTCCTCTTTGGTTGGGCGCCCAGTGGTAAAACATGGGGCGTTATAATTCAGTGTGGGGTAGTAGGGGAGGGGATCTATAAAAGAGGACAGGAAGAGGGGGGAAGGAGGGAGGGGAGACTTAGGGGTTGGAAGGAGGGGAGGAGGGGTGTAATTTAGGGATGACTGGTGGTAGATGCGAGAGGGAAAAAGTGATATGTCCAGATGGCTGATATAAAGTGGTTGTTATTGAATGTAAGAGGGCTAAATATCCCCAGGAAGCGACAGCTATTGTTTCGTGAGTTGTGTCATCTTCAGGTGGATGTAGCTCTGGTGCAAGAGACTCACATTAAGCCAAGGTATGAGCGTTTGTGTCATCATAGGCAATATCCTTCTATGTATTTTGCTTCTAACACTGATAATACTAAAAGTAAGGGGGTTCTAATAGTTTTTAACAGCTCCAAGCCATGGGAGATACGAAAAGTGATAAGAGACAGGGGAGGGAGATATCTATTAGTGATCTTTGCTCTGGCGGGAAAGGTTTATCCTGTAATAAACGTATATGGGCCTAATGCAAACCAAGGGGAATTCTTTTTAGAGCGAGATCGTTTGATTACTAAGCACATCGAGGGATCCCTACTGATTGGAGGAGACTTCAATCTCACACTGCACCCACAATTAGATAACTCATCGTCCAAAATTAGCTATGCTAGACAAGACAGGCGGAAGTTTCAGGAGCTCATAACCCGCTGGCAGCTAATAGATTTATGGCACAGGGACAACCCCACTCTACACAGCTACACATACTTCTCGGCAGTGCACCAAACATTTTCTAGGTTAGATATGTGGTTGGGAGATGTCTCAGTTTTAAGAGAGATTGGTGCTCACCAAATTCTGCCTCACACTTGGTCAGACCATTCTCCAGTGTTATTGCAATTAAGCAGTTCAAGGTCTGATAGGGAAGAGCGCACTTGGCGTCTGGATGACGCACTGCTAGTCGATCCGGCCAATCTATCCTGTCTAGAACAGCATATCAAAGACTATATGCACTTTAATGATAATGGGGAGGTTTCCCCAATTGTTTTATGGGAGGGCTTTAAGGCGGTAATACGAGGTCATTTAATAGCACTGAGATCGCGAGGGTGGAAAACGCGCTCTGCAAAGGAGAATGGGTTGTGAGGGAAACTGGCAGAAATTGAAAGGCTGTTGCACCAGGGGGGCACCCAGCCATCACCTTATCTTATAGCTCAGGGGATCCGTAATCAACTTCTTGATTTTGAATTGGCAGACCTCTCACAAAAGCTTCAGAGAGCACGCCAGTCTCATTTTGAGTTCAGTCATAAAGCTAGCCGGCTTCTAGCATATAAGCTTAAACAACATGCTAGTCGGAATGAGGTTGGGGGTCTTTGAGACGAGGGAGGTGAGTTGCACTCAGACTCCGAGTTTTTGAAATCAGCTTTCAGGAAATATTATCAGAACCTGTATACTTCAGATGCTGTTCACAGCCAGGAGGTCATAACAAACTATTTAGATGATATTGAGCTCCCGCAGCTGCCCAATAGCGCCAGGCAGGCTTTGTCAAGCCCTATTGAATTAGAAGAGACTGAGTAATCAATAAAAGGATTGTCCCCTAATAAAGCCCCGGGACCAGACGGATATACCAATAAGTTTTATAAACCAGGTAAAGACCCGCAGTTATGCAGTTCTTTTAGACCATTTCTCTGCTGGGAGTTGATTATAAAATATTTACTAAGATCTTAGCAACCAGATTGCAGCGTCAGCTTCCATTGCTAATCCATGAAGATCAAGCGGGATTTGTACATGGCCGTCAGACTTCTGACAATATTCGCCCTGTATATGAAACAAAATGCACATATCACTAAGACCCCCCTATGCGTCCTATCCCTGGATGCTGAGAAGGCTTTCGACCAGATCAGTTGGTCTTTTCTTTTTGCAGTGTTAGAGAGGGCTGGCTTCATGGGGCGGTTTGCGAACTGGCTGCACTTAATTTATAAGATCCCAGAAGCCTCTGTGCGAATTAATGGTCATTTATCTCAATCATTCTTATTACATAGAGGCACTAGGCAAGGCTGTGCACTGTCCCCACTACGTTTTGCCATAGTAATGGAGCCCCTAACTATTCAAATTAGAACTCATTCTGAGGTTAGAGGCCCGAAATGGGGGGGGGGGGGGGGGGGGGGGGGGGGGTTAGAGACTAGGATTCCTCTGTTTGCTGATGACATCTTGCTCACATTGAAGGAGCCTTTGGTCTCCTTTCCAATAATCAGTGAGGTGATATAAACATATGTGGAGGTCTCTGGTTTTAACATTAACTTCAATAAATCAGAAGCGTTGCACGTGAATATACCCAACGACCAAGTAGAGCAATTGAAATGTCAGTTTTCATACAGATGGGCGACCAAATATATTCGGTACTTGGGGGTTAATATACTGCAGCAGCTTGATGAGATTTTTAAAAGTAATTTTCCAGACAAAGTACGAAGCCTTTTTATGGAGCTGGAAAGACGGGAGGGATTGACATTATCCTGGATGGGGCGGATTAGTGCTGTAAAACTGATTATTCTCCCAAAGCGCTTGTATTTATTTATGGCATTGCCTATTTCTCTACCGGATGGCTTTTTGCGGGGCCTGCAGAAGAGAATACTTTCGTTTATATGGAGAAAGAGACTACCTCGGGTGCAGAAGGAGGTGATGCATCAATCAAGGGAGAGAGGGGGGATGGGGTTCCCTCCATTCAGGCATACTATCAGGCTGCCCATTTAAGAATCTTAGCAATCTGGCTACAAGATACAGGGAAGATATGGGTTAGCTTGGAACAAAGATGGTTAGCCCCATTCCCACTTAAGGCAATACCTTGGCTCCTGAGACAAAAGCTAGCGGAGATAGTCAGGGATAGTCCTCCTCTGCTTCAGTGGCCCTTAGCTATTTGGAGCAAGATAAGAGAGCAATTTTTCCCAGGGCGTACATACTTTAAACATATGTTTCTCAGATTTGCTCCCCAGTTTGATCCAGGTCAGTTGGACTCTGCCTACCGTGGATGGGAAGCCATGGGTTTATGTGTGTTAGGCCAGATGTGTGAGGAGGGGGGGAGTTGCCTCGTTTTCGGAATTAAGCCAGGAACACGGGCTCTCTCCTCTGCAGACTTTTCAGTACTATCAGGTGCGCGACTTCATTAAGCGTCGGGTGGGGGAGGAGCTTAGCTTAGCTGACACACTATTAGAACAAGGAATGATGGGAGGAGGAGGGCGGGGAAGTATTTCCAGAATTTACAAGGCCTTAATGTCACAACACACCTCAGTGGAGCACTATTTATCTAAATGGGAGGCTGCATTAGGGGTAACATATGAATTTCCACAATGGGTACAGGCTTTTAAGTCCTTATTACGAGTGTCAGTTTTGAGTGCAATGGTAGAAAATGAACACAAGATTCTATATTGCTGGTATTATACACCTAGTCGTTTGGTAAAAATGTACAACTCTGGATCTGCCTTGTGCTGGCGACAATGTGGGTCTGTGGGAGACATGTTCCATGTTTGGTGGACTTGCAGCCATGCTCAACAGTATTGGACTGAAGTTCTGAAATTTTTGAGCACGATGACGGCTGTAACATATCCTATGAGCATGGACGGCTGTCTGCTGCACTTTAAACCATCCGGAGCTAAACAATCTATTCATCAGTTTGCCACTCAGGTGTTTGTGGCGAGTAAGATGGTTATTGCGGCAGATTGGAAGAAGCCAGTCTTGCCAGGACTTCAGGCCATTTTGGAAAAAACTAGACAATGTTCAGCTGATGTCAAAGCTTACAGCTGTACGCAAAGGTCAGATTGTTCAACATCATAGAATCTAGAATCTGGAACTTATATAACCAGTGGTCCTCTGCTGATAAAGCGAATGCTACATACCTGATGGGTTGACGTCCTCGGCAGCCCCCTCCATCGGAAAGTTTACTAGCAAAGGCCTTTGCTAGTCCTCGCGCGCCCATGCTCACCGCGCATGCGCGGCCGTCTTCCCGCCCGAAACCGGCTCGAGCCGGCCAGTCTAGTATGTAGCAAGACAATACACTTCAAGGGAAGACTCAACTCCAAAGGGGAGGCGGGCGGGTTTGTGAGAACAATCAGCCTGCTGTCCTCGGAGAATACCTTCTACAGGTATGTAGCATTCGCTTTCTCCGAGGACAAGCAGGCTGCTTGTTCTCACTGATGGGGTATCCCTAGCCCCCAGGCTCACTCAAAACAACAACCATGGTCAATTGGACCTCGCAACGGCGAGGACATAACTGAGATTGACCTAAAAAATTTATCAACTAACTGAGAGTGCAGCCTGGAACAGAACAAACAGGGCCCTCGGGGGGTGGAGTTGGATCCTAAAGCCCAAACAGGTTCTGAAGAACTGACTGCCCAAACCGACTGTCGCGTCGGGTATCCTGCTGCAGGCAGTAATGAGATGTGAATGTGTGGACAGATGACCACGTCGCAGCTTTGCAAATTTCTTCAATAGAGGCTGACTTCAAGTGGGCTACCGACGCAGCCATGGCTCTAACATTATGAGCCGTGACATGACCCTCAAGAGCCAGCCCCGCCTGGGCGTAAGTGAAGGAAATGCAATCTGCTAGCCAATTGGATATGGTGCGTTTCCCTACAGCCACTCCCCTCCTATTGGGATCAAAAGAAACAAACAATTGGGCGGACTGTCTGTGGGGCTGTGTCCGCTCCAGGTAGAAGGCCAATGCTCTCTTGCAGTCCAATGTGTGCAGCTGACGTTCAGCAGGGCAGGAATGAGGACGGGGAAAGAATGTTGGCAAGACAATTGACTGGTTCAGATGGAACTCCGACACAACCTTTGGCAGGAACGTAGGGTGAGTGCGGAGGACTACTCTGTTGTGATGAAATTTGGTGTAAGGGGCCTGGGCTACCAGGGCCTGAAGCTCACTGACTCTACGAGCTGAAGTAACTGCCACCAAGAAAATGACCTTCCAGGTCAAGTACTTCAGATGGCAGGAATTCAGTGGCTCAAAAGGAGGTTTCATCAGCTGGGTGAGAACGACATTGAGATCCCATGACACTGTAGGAGGCTTGACAGGGGGCTTTGACAAAAGCAAACCTCTCATGAAGCGAACAACTAAAGGCTGTCCTGAGATCGGCTTACCTTCCACACGGTAATGGTATGCACTGATTGCACTAAGGTGAACCCTTACAGAGTTGGTCTTGAGACCAGACTCAGACAAGTGCAGAAGGTATTCAAGCAGGGTCTGTGTAGGACAAGAGCGAGGATCTAGGGCCTTGCTGTCACACCAGACGGCAAACCTCCTCCAATGGAAGAAGTAACTTCTCTTAGTGGAGTCTTTCCTGGAAGCAAGCAAGATGCGGGAGACACCCTCTGACAGACCCAAAGAGGCAAAGTCTACGCCTTCAACATCCAGGCCGTGAGAGCCAGAGACTGGAGGTTGGGATGCAGAAGCGCCCCCTCGTCCTGTGTGATGAGGGTCGGAAAACACTCCAATCTCCACGGTTCTTCGGAGGATAACTCCAGAAGAAGGGGGAACCAGATCTGACGCGGCCAAAAAGGAGCAATCAGAATCATGGTGCCTCGGTCTTGCTTGAGTTTCAACAAAGTCTTCCCCACCAGAGGGATGGGAGGATAAGCATACAGCAGGCCCTCCCCCCAATCCAGGAGGAAGGCATCCGATGCTAGTCTGCCGGAGGTCTGAAGCCTGGAACAGAACTGAGGGACTTTGTGGTTGGCTCGAGATGCGAAGAGATCTACCAAGGGGGTGCCCCACACCTGGAAGATCTGCCGCACTACACGGGAATTGAGCGACCACTCGTGAGGTTGCATAATCCTGCTCAGCCTGTCGGCCAGACTGTTGTTTACGCCTGCCAGATATGTGGCTTGGAGCACCATGCCTTGACGGCGAGCCCAGAGCCACATGCTGACGGCTTCCTGACACAGGGGGCGAGATCCGGTGCCCCCCTGCTTGTTGACATAGTACATGGCAACCTGGTTGTCTGTCTGAATTTGGATAATTTGGTGGGACAGCCGATCTCTGAAAGCCTTCAGAGCGTTCCAGATCGCTCGCAACTCCAGAAGATTGATCTGTAGATCGCGTTCTTGGAGGGACCAACTTCCTTGGGTGTGAAGCCCATCGACATGAGCTCCCCATCCCAGGAGAGACGCATCCGTGGTCAGCACTTTTTGTGGCTGAGGAATTTGGAAGGGACGTCCCAGAGTCAAATTGGAGCAAATCGTCCACCAATACAGGGATTTGAGAAAACTCGTGGACAGGTGGATCACATCCTCTAGACCCCCAGCGGCCTGATACCACTGGGAGGCTAGGGTCCATTGAGCAGATCTCATGTGAAGGCGGGCCATGGGAGTCACATGAACTGTGGAGGCCATGTGGCCCAGCAATCTCAACATCTGCCGAGCTGTGACCTGCTGGGACGCACGCACCCGCGAGACGAGGGACAACAAGTTGTTGGCTCTCGCCTCTGGAAGATAGGCGCGAGCCGTCCGAGAATCCAGCAGGGCTCCTATGAATTCGAGTTTCTGCACTGGGAGAAGATGGGACTTTGGGTAATTTATCACAAACCCCAGTAGCTCCAGGAGGCGAATAGTCATCTGCATGGACTGCAGGGCTCCTGCCTCGGATGTGTTCTTCACCAGCCAATCGTCGAGATATGGGAACACGTGCACCCCCAGCCTGCGAAGTGCCGCTGCTACCACAGCTAGGCACTTTGTGAACACCCTGGGCGCAGAGGCGAGCCCAAAGGGTAGCACACAGTACTGGAAGTGGCGTGTGCCCAACTGAAATCGCAGATACTGTCTGTGAGCTGGCAGTATCGGGATGTGTGTGTAGGCATCCTTCAAGTCCAGAGAGCATAGCCAATCGTTTTGCTGAATCATGGGGAGAAGGGTGCCCAGGGAAAGCATCCTGAACTTTTCTTTTACGAGAAACTTGTTCAGGGCCCTTAGGTCTAGGATGGGACGCATCCCCCCTGTTTTCTTTTCCACAAGGAAGTACCTGGAATAGAATCCCAGCCCTTCTTGCCCGGATGGCACGGGCTCGACCGCATTGGCGCTGAGAAGGGCGGAGAGTTCCTCTACAAGTACCTGCTTGTGTTGGAAGCTGTAAGACTGAGCCCCCGGTGGACAATTTGGAGGTTTTGATGCCAAATTGAGGGTGTATCCCTGCCGGACTATTTGGAGAACCCACTGATCGGAGGTTATGAGAGGCCACCTTTGGTGAAAAGCTTTCAACCTCCCCCCGACCGGCAGGTCGCCCGGCACTGACACTTGGATGTCGGCTATGCTCTGCTGGAGCCAGTCAAAAGCTCGCCCCTTGCTTTTGCTGGGGAGCCGCGGGGCCTTGCTGAGGCGCACGCTGCTGACGAGAGCGAGCGCGCTGGGGCTTAGCCTGGGCCGCAGGCTGTCGGGAAGGAGGATTGTACCTACGCTTACCAGAAGCATAGGGGCCAGTCTTCCTTCCCCCGAAAAATCTTCTACCTGTAGAGGTAGAGGCTGAAGGCTGCCGGCGGGAGAACTTGTCGAATGCGGTGTCCCGCTGGTGGAGAGACTCTACCACCTGCTCGACTTTTTCTCCAAAAATGTTGTCCGCACGGCAAGGCGAGTCCGCAATCCGCTGCTGGAGTCTATTCTCCAGGTCGGCGGCACGCAGCCATGAGAGCCTGCGCATCACCACATCTTGAGCAGCGGCCCTGGACGCAACATCAAAAGTGTCATAAACTCCTCTGGCCAGGAATTTTCTGCACGCCTTCAGCTGCCTGACCACCTCCTGAAAATGCTTGGCTTGCTCAGGGGGAAGAGCATCAACCAAGCCCGCCAACTGCCGCACATTGTTCCGCATGTGTATGCTCGTGTAGAGCTGGTAAGACTGGATCTTGGCCACGAGCATAGAAGAATGGTAGGCCTTCCTCCCAAAGGAGTCTAAGGTTCTAGGGTCTTTGCCCGGGGGCGCCGAAGCATGCTCCCTAGAACTCTTAGCCTTCTTTAGGGCCAAATCCACAACTCCAGAGTCATGAGGCAACTGAGTGCGCATCAGCTCTGGGTCCCCATGGATCCGGTACTGGGACTCAATCTTCTTGGGAATGTGGGGATTACTTAGTGGCTTGGTCCAGTTCGCAAGCAATGTCTTTTTCAGGACATGGTGCAAGGGAACAGTGGACGCTTCCTTAGGTGGAGAAGGATAGTCCAGGAGCTCAAACATTTCAGCCCTGGGCTCGTCCTCCACAACCACCGGGAAGGGGATGGCCGTAGACATCTCCCGGACAAAGGAAGCAAAAGACAGACTCTCGGGAGGAGAAAGCTGTCTTTCAGGAGAGGGAGTGGGATCGGAAGGAAGACCCTCAGACTCCTCGTCAGAGAAATATCTGGGGTCTTCTTCTTCTTCCCACGAGGCCTCACCCTCGGTGTCAGACACAAGTTCCCGAACCTGTGTCTGCAACCTCGCCCTGCTCGACTCGGTGGAACCCCGTCCACGGTGGGGGCGTCGAGAGGTAGACTCCCTCACCCTAATCGGCGAAGCTCCCTCCGCCGACGTAGTCGGGGAGCCTTCCTGGGAGGTGGCCGCGGTCGGCACCGCACGCGGTACCGACGTCGGGGACCTCAACCTGGGCGATGGGCCAGCCGGCGCCACGCTCGACGGTACCGGAGGCGCAAGCACCGCCGGTACCGGAGGGGTAGGGCGCAACAGCTCTCCCAGAATCTCTGGGAGAACGGCCCGGAGGCTCTCGTTTAGAGCGGCTGCAGAGAAAGGCTGAGAGGCCGATGCAGGCGTCGACGTCAGAACCTGTTCCGGGCGAGGAGGCTGTTCCGGGCTGTCCAGAGTGGAGCGCATCGACACCTCCTGAACAGAGGGTGAGCGGTCCTCTCGGTGCCGATGCCTGCTGGGTGCCGAATCCCTCGGCGACCCAGAGCTCTCGGTGCCGACATGGGGAGGAGACCGGTGTCGATGCTTCTTCGACTTCTTCCGAAGCATGTCACCGGAGCTCCCCGGCACCGACGAGGAGGACGTAGAATCCATCCGTCGCTTCCTCGGGGCCGAGACCGAAGAGAGTCGATCCCGGGGGGGCTGTACCGCAGGAGCCCTCAGGGTAGGAGGAGACCCACCCGAAGGCTCACCGCCACCAGCAGGGGAATGGACAGCCCTCACCTGCACTCCTGACGATGCACCTCCGTCCGACGACATCAGCAGACGAAGTCTCGGTACCACCGACGTCGATACAGTCGCCCGATGCCTCGGCGCCGATGCAGAGGTCCGATGCCTCGATGCAGTCGATGGAGCGGCAGCCAAGGAAGATGGTCCGGACGCTGACGACGTCGATGCACTCGATGCCTCCGGTGCCGATGCCGACGAAGAGCCCGAGAACAAAACGTTCCACTGGGCTAATCTCGCTACCTGAGTCCGCCTTTGTAACAGGGAACACAGACTGCAGTTCTGAGGGCGGTGCTGGGCCCCTAGACACTGAAGACACGCAGAGTGCCTATCAGTGAGCGAGATTACCCGGGCGCACTGGGTGCACTTCTTGAAGCCGCTGGAAGGCTTCGATGTCATGGGCGGAAAAATCACGCCGGCGAAATCAAAGGCCGAAATGGCGAAAATTGAAGCACCAAAATTTAGAGGGAGAAAAATCTCGACCGAGGCCAAAAGAGGCCTACCCCGACAACGAAAGAAAACTTACGGGGCAAAAACTAAGAAATACGGGAAGGGCAGAAAACCCGAAAGGGTCTTCCGGAACACTACCGGAGCGCTTCCCGAACTTTTTCCAAGGAAAAAAGGACAAAAACACGTCGAAAAGGACGCGCGAGGTCGACTCTCTGGGGCACGAACGGCGTAACACGACCGTACCGAGTGCGGACGAAAGAAGACTGGCCGGCTCGAGCCGGTTTCGGGCGGGAAGACGGCCGCGCATGCGCGGTGCGCATGGGCGCGCGAGGACTAGCAAAGGCCTTTGCTAGTAAACTTTCCGATGGAGGGGGCTGCCGAGGACGTCAACCCATCAGTGAGAACAAGCAGCCTGCTTGTCCTCGGAGAATGTAGTTGATCCCTCTCGCACTTAGATTTCTAGAGGTGGGGTTGGGAGGGGATATAGATGGGGTGGGGTAAGGATGGAGGGGACAGGGGATTATAGTGTTAGAGCATTATGTTGTCTTTTTTTCTGTACAAGTTGATAACGGGATATTCTACAGTATTTTGTTAAGAGGAAAATAATGTGCTGTTTTTCTATTGTATTTGTTGAATAATTCAAAAATAAATAACAGGAAAAAAAAGAAATGCTGACTGCCGCCAGCTGAATATTGACCAGTTAGTTACATTTATTTCTGAGGGCTACAGTGTGGTTTACAACAAATAAAATTCACAGATACCAAAACAATAACATACAGTAAAATGTAACATTCAAACTACAACAAAGGCCACCGCAAACAACATGGTTTTATTATATTTATGGAATGCAATTAAATCATTCATCATCTGTAGAGGAGTAGCCTAATGGTTAATGCAATGGGGATTCAATTCCCAATGCAGCTCATTTAACCCTCCATTGCCCAGGTCCAAAACTTGGATCATGAGCTCACTTGATAAAGAATTTGTCTGTTCAAGTAGTGCTGCCTAATAGCCTTTTCTTTTATTATCTTTTCTGTATAGAAAAGTATTTCCTTTATTTCCTGCATTATGACCCCGCTCCCAATTTTTGGACTAATTTCAGAATGAATGTGCAATAACTTTTCTTAAACCTTTCTATGAAGATTGTTAATTTTCTTGATATTGTTCTGAATTACCTAACCAATATTTATGCTTGCAATTTTGTTTCAAATTTAAAAAATAAAGTAAAAAACAAACAAACAAACCAACCGTGAGCCCACTAGGGACAGAGAACATACCTGTACATAATATATGTAAACTACTCTGGTTGTACCCCAGATAGGTGGTATATCAAATCCATGACCCTTTACCCCTTTTCAGTTTGTATGGAATCTAATTTTAAACAGATGGGCCTCCACATGATACGGCCCCATGACAAGTGGTCCTAGGGCTCCTGAAATTTACAACAAAGCCTTACTAGGCAGGTAGCAAACAATATAACAACAAAAAAATACAATTGTACGTGGCCTTCTTATGAACAGTTTTATAAATCAAAAGTATTTACAACTCATTCCACTGGCAACTAAGGTAAGGTATTGGGTTTACTATGATCATAAATTTTAGTTCTTGAGATTGCATGAGCTGCTGTATTCTGCACATGCTGGAGCCACTGCAATTGAATTTTAGGTAAACCAACATAAAGTTACAGTAATCTAATTATGTTGTAAAAAAAAAAAACCATGAATCAGTGGCGTAGCCAGACCTGACATTTTGGGTGGGCCCAGAGCTAATATGGATGGGCACTAGGTGTAAATAATGTTTCTTGGGATACTCCTTAATAATGCCTTAGAGTGCACTTGATGATGGATTTCTAAGTAAACAGTCTGTGCAACAGCTCTCCTGCATTAACACAAACCACATACCTGGTTCATGGAACACCGACATTTTTAAATATAGTGATTTTATCCCATATCTTAAACTTGACCAAATATGACTGCTATAAAATATGTCAATGGCACATATCCTTCAAACTTTGCTTTGTAACAAATGCAAATGCCTGATTAAGCTGTATTCATAAAACAGGTAAATTCTGAAACTGACATTCCCATTTAAAAAGCCAGAGAAGTCAGACTCATATAGATCCCCACACGAACTACATGCACACAGAATCTTTTACATCGATCACATGCAGAACATAGAACACCCCTTACCAAACTGCAGAATAAAACACAAAAAATTAGAAATCACAGAGATGGCAAATTACCCAGTTCCAGGCTTTTGTGCAGTCCTGATTTAGACTTTATAACCCAAATCAGTGTGGGATTTGCAGTGCCTGATTCTGCCCATGGAAATCAGTGCTGCAAGTCCCATAACAATGGGGTGGTCAGAAATGCAGGACGGTCCCAAAATCTCCAGCCTGGAACTGTAGCCCAGCATCAACCCTGCCCTTCCCCCTCACCCATAGTTTGGCATCAGCTGCGGGAGAAAAGGCAGCAACAGCGATCAAAGCAGTGGCGTACCTAGGGTAGTTGACAACCGGGGCTGGTCATTTTTTAACACCCCGCTCCAAAATCCAGTACTAGGCATACCGAGAATACAAAACATTCAGGACCTATACAGCAATTCTACCATACCATAAGCAGTAATTTGTACGAGTCACACAAAGAAAAGGAAAACATCTTAAACACTACAGTGAGCACTAGAACATCAATTCACCTATTGTAAAACGAAACCAGACAGAATAGTACAGATCGTCGATCCTGCACAGTCAATGCCAACTGAAAGCCATGTCTTTTTCAGAAACACAGATACACCCTAATCCACTATAGAATAAGTAATCATAAACTTTCTATTTAGACAAAAATTAAACTGAACCCCCAAGATGCCAGACTCTGCATACAATGCAACACCACAGAAACCGAAAATGTCCCCTAGTACTGTGCAAAATATAAAGACAGATGTAAATTTGAAAAAAACTAATAAATACCAATCACCACTTTACAAATTAACAAATAGAAATAAAACAAATATAGAAAATAAAATAATACCATTTTATTGGACTAATACATTTAGCTTTCAGAGGCCAAAACCTCCGTCCTCAGGTCAATACAGTATAGTGCTTACAGTATCCTATCCTGACATGAGGCAGGGGTTTTTTTCTCCAAAAATTAATCAAATGTATTAAAATTAGTCCAATAAAAAGATTACCTTATTTACATGTTCTATTTATAAACATTTAACACATCTACAATACTATTTTATTTACAGTTTGTTGTCTCTGGTTTCCGCTTTCCTCATCTTCTTTTCACCGTCTTCCTTCCATCCAGCATCTGTCTTCGCTCTCTCTCTGCCATCCAGTGTCTTCCCTGTCTGCCGTCTCTTCCATCCACTGTCTGCTCTTTCTTTCTGCCCCTTCAATCCACCATTTGCCCTCCGTCTCCCATCCATTCAGGGTCTGCCCTCCCTCTCGCTGCCCCTTCTTTTCGGCCCCCAGTTCCAGCCCCATTATCCCACCTGCCCCTAGTTCCAGCCCCAGCACACATCTCCCACTTGCCGCTCCTTTTCAGCCCCACTATCCCACCAGTCCCCAGTTTCAGCCCCAGCCCTTTTCTCCCACATTCCGTTGCTTCAGTCCCCAGCCACTTCTCCCTGTCCCCTTTTCAGCCCCCAGTCCCCAGTTTCAACCCCAGCACTTTTCTCCCACCAGTCCAGAGCTTCAGCCCCAGCCACATCTCTGGTCCCCTTTTCAGCCCCTAGTCCGCAGTTTCAGCCCCTGCCCCTTTTCAGCCCCCAGTTCCCTTCATCCACATGCCTTGCATTAGGGCCCCCCTTTTCAGCCCCAGACCCATTCTCCCACCTGCCCCAGGTATAGCCCCATTCTCCCATATGAATCCCTCCCCTCCCCACCCCACCCAGACCCCGTCCCCTTCTCCCATCTGAGCCCCACCCCACCCAGACCCTGTCCCCTTCTCCAATCTGAGCCCCTCCCCACCCAGACCCCGTCCCCTTCTCCAATCTGAGTCCGTCCCCTCCCCTCCCCAGTTCCCGTCCCCTTCAACCATTTGAGCCCCCCCCCCCATCTGAGCCCCTCCTCTCCTCACCCCACCCGACCCCTTCTCCCATCTGAGTCCCCGTCCCCGACCCAGTCCCCACCTGCCTACCAGCTCCGTCGACGGACGGAGAGATGACCCTCTTCTGCCACCCGCACCCAGCCTTAAAAAAGAAAACTGAAGAAGCACCTCCTGTCTGCTCTGCTCAGGCAAGCAAATCGCCACGTCGCGTCGGCCCTTCAATCACTGTGTCCCGCCCTCTGATGTAACTTCCTATTTCCGCGAGGGCGGGACACAGTGATTGAAGGGCCGACGCGACGTGGCGATTTGCTTGCCTGAGCAGAGCAGACGCGAGGTGCTTCTTCGGTTTTCTTTTTTAAGGCTGGGTGCCGGGTAGCAGAAGAGGGTCATCTCTCCATCCGTCGACGGAGCTGGTAGGTAGGTGGGGACTGCGGCACCAGCGGAGCACCCCCCCACCTGCTGACACCCAGGGTGGGGCGGACGTTGTTTGGGCGGGCCTGGAGGGAAAGTGGCTGGGCCTGGGCCCATCCAGGCCCGCCCGTAGCATGAATTAAAGTAAGATAGAAAATATGACCAACAGCAATACTAATTTGTTTCTTCATGGTTAAAGTTGAGTCTAGCTAAATTCCTAATATATTAACCTACTCACTGTGAACTGAAATTAAATCACTAAAATAAATTTCAGGACATATAACATGGATTTGGGAACCTCTTATTTGTAATAGCTGTTTTAGCTTAAGCTTATTCTGTGCTACCCAACAGCCAACATAATCTAACCCAACGGTTCCGAAATCTATCCTGGGGGCTCTCTGTCAGTCAACTTTTCAGGATATCCACAATGAATATTCATGAAAAAGATTTGCATGCAGTGGAGGCAGTGCATGCAAATCTCTCTCATAAATATTGTGGATATCTTGAAAACCTGAATGGTAGGACAGTTCCCAGGACAGGTTTGAGAACCACTGATCTAACCATTAGTTTAATTTATTAATGTTGGCTACATAGTTCTCTCCAAGTTCATAATAAATTTCAAATATGTGAAGGTCCATTTAAGGCTGGACAAGTAGAGCGGTACAGAGACATCCAGGTTAAGATGTGCACAATTCACCCTGTATTTTGCTAAGGTTTTTGCCAAAAATGGAGCTTTTTGTAAAATACCTAGGACACTGGCAAACTCTCAGGAACAGCAGTTTTATAAAAACAAACATTAAAAAAGCACCCCAATGTCATAAATTATGCAGTACTGTAAGCAAGAACATCACAAGTTTCTGGCTACAGCAACAAAGATATCTGGTAAAGGAGCAAGTGGCAGGATTAAGTAACTCCAGCCTCATGAACCTCCTT
Organism: Microcaecilia unicolor; assembly: GCF_901765095.1. Classification (NCBI taxonomy): domain Eukaryota; kingdom Metazoa; phylum Chordata; class Amphibia; order Gymnophiona; family Siphonopidae; genus Microcaecilia; species Microcaecilia unicolor. Next base: position 599,622,178 of record NC_044031.1, read on the forward strand.
GACATTGATCCACAACTCTCCAAACTCCCAGATTTCCCCTCAACAAGATCAATGACTCTCTCTCCTACCTCAACCCCTCATCAACAAGATCCATTATCTCCAATGCACTCTTACCAGGGTCTCCCTAGTTTCTAGAGGGAGGAGTGATCCCTAGTCACTCCTGGCCCATCAGAACCTACCTGGATTAAAATTATCCCAAGGGGGTAAGATGTGCCATTTTGAACTCTGGAACCAATGGGGCAGGAATATCAGAGGGCCATTGCTGCTCCCTGTCAGAAACCAGGGAGAATCCCAGTAAGAGCTGAGTCAAAGGTCTTGTCCAAGGGAGGGGTCCGTTTGGGAAGCCAGGGATCTTGTCGTTGAGGTCCATAAAGATCTTCTTGGGAATGGGTTGAGGGGGAGGAAGTTTAAAGAATTGCCAGTCTTATGCATCGATCTTGTCAGGTTGCTCTGTGTGGGGTGTGGGATTTTAGATGTGTATTGAGGAGTTTGGGGGGGAGGGGTTTGAAATGTGTGATGGGGGAGGCGGCTTTGACTTAGGTTTGCATTTAGTCATCTGTTTAGGCCCCTGATATAAACTGGTAGCTGGCACTTGTGCTTACCTCAGGGAATGTGAAAAACCCAACATAGAATTCTTTTTTTCATTTATGTTTATTCACATTGTATAATGGGGAATACAAGTGCAGATGACGTTGTCAAAAGCTTTCTAAAATTATCTACACACATATGAGATATACATATGGAGATGCCTCTATTTATATGCTGCAATGCATCTAAAATAGGGCCGTCCATCGATGAAAAGGTTTAATCATGGCAAAAAAATTTAATCGTGTGATTAATCGCGTAAAGCGGACCCCTCACATTTCTTCCTGTACAATGCAATATATAGATAGCAGATGTAAATTCTTAAAACTGATATATTTCAATTACTAAACTAAAAATAAAATCAATTATCTTTCCAATCATCTTGTTCCCTGTTTCTGGTTCTGCTTCCCTGTGCTCTGAACTCTGCTTCCAGGGCCTCCTGTCTAGTATTCATTTCTCCTCTTTCTCATCCTGCCTTATATCCATTTTTCATACTCAAATTTTATCCATTTTTTCTTCCTTTTTCAATTCTGTCGTTTCCATCTCTTCCCGTCCCTTCATGGGCACCATCTCCTCCTTTCTCTCTTCCCTCTACTCCATGGGCACTGTCACTTCCCTCCACTCCAGGATCACTATCTCCCTTGTTTAATCCATTACCTATTTCCAGCATCTGTCCCTCTCAAACACATCTCTTTCTCTCTCTCTCCCTCCCAGCAAATCTTCCTGGGGACAGGATGCTGGGCTTGATAGGCCTTTGGTCTTTTCCCAGTATGGCATTACTTATGTACTTATGAATTCTCCCTCTTTCTCCCAACAGCTCTTCCTGTGCCTCTCAACCTTCCCCCCTGTGGTCCCCATGCTCTCTCTTTCTCTCAAATCTTTTGCTCCTGAACCCTCCACCCCCCCCCCCCCCCATGGTCCATATTCTATGTTCTCTCTTTCCTTATACCTGCTCCACCCCCCAACTTGTCTTCAGTAATGCAGAACTCTTTAACATCAGCAAAATTCGCCCTTTCCTCTCTGAACACACCACCCGAACTCTCGTCCACGCTCTCATTACCTCTCGCCTTGACTACTGCAACTTACTCCTCACCGGCCTCCCATTCAGTCACCTATCCCCCCTTCAATCTGTTCAGAACTCTGCTGCACGTCTTATATTCCGCCAGAACCGATATACCCATATTACCCCTCTCCTCAGGTCAATTCACTGGCTTCCAATCAAATACTGCATTCAGTTCAAGCTTCTCCTTCTTACCTACAAATGCACTCAGTCTGCTGCCCCTCACTACCCTCATCTCCCCTTACGTTCCCGCCCGAAACCTCCGTTCACAGGACAAATCCCTCCTCTCATTACCCTTCTCCACCACCGCCAACTCCAGGCTCCGCTCATTCTGCCTCGCCTCACCCTATGCTTGGAACAACCTTCCCGAGCCCTTACACCAAGCCCCCTCCCTGCCCATCTTCAAGTCTTTGCTTAAAGCCCACCTCTTCAATGCTGTGTTCGGCACCTAACTCTTTCAGGAAATCCAGACTGCCCCAATTTGACTGCCCTTATCAGACTGACTGTTCACGTATCCTTTAGATTGTAAGCTCTTTGAGCAGGGACTTTCCTTCTATGTTAAATTGTACAGCGCTGCATAACCCTAGTAGCACTTTAGAAATGTTAAGTAGTAGTAGTAGTAACTGAAGGCATGCTGCTTTTTTCAGCCGCCTGAAGCCTCTGTAGCGTCCTGCCTCCTCTGGCAGAACTTCCTGTTTCCCAACAGGACGCGTTAAATGTGTAGCCCTAATCTAAAATAACCTCCATCTGCACTTATTTAAAGATCTTGTACAAGGCTAGACCAGTGCTTCCCAATCTTTTTGTGGCTGACACCCTATGATTGCAGCCAAATAAAACTGTGTGATCCCCTGGAGGTGCAGAATAATGATGCACATATGGAGAGACCACCTAGGTTGTGGCCCCAGTTTGAGAAGCTTTAGGCCAGAGGCATAGTCAGAACCTTTTTTTTTTTGGGGGGGGGGGGGGGGCAAGCATGACATCTCAGTCCCTCCCCATGCACCCCATCATACTTTTGCTGGTGAGAATACTCAAGCCATGCCAACTTAAGACATTCTCTACCGGAACCCAGGACCATGCTGTCTGAGGAGCAAGGAAGCAAGCAGGCTGCACTATTCTCTGAAACCAGCACTTCTGTGCAAGCACAGTTCAATTGCATAAACTGAGCATGTGTGGAAGTGCCAGCATAAATTGCTGGAGCATCCTGCCGACTTCCTACTGCTCAGACACCACAGGCAGAGGTTCCGGCAGTGAATCTCTTTCACTGGCAGGGCTTGAGCATTCCCACCAGTCACACATTCGGTGCCACAATTTTGGAGGGTGCCTAAGACCAAAGTGGGGGGCCTGGGCCCCCAAGCCCCCCTCCACTGCTCTACGCTAAAGCCTACATATAATTGGTGGCAAAATTGATCCCTGTAATATCACTGATGTAAGAATTTATGGCTGTAAATGCAGGCACCAGAGGGTGCATAGTAGAAGCTTATAGAAAAGTTGGGGATTACTTTCTTTTATAGAATGCTAGCACACTAGCGTAATAGGTATAATATGTATCTAACATTTAGGCACTCGCATTAATGCCAGCGACAGAGCTGGTGTAGTGCATATGCTTAAGTACAGCAGGTACCCGTGTTACTGTAAGTTATGCACACAAATGGGAGCCCACCTATGCCACACCCCTTCTTCAAACCTGTATACTGAAAATACAAGCTACGTAATCTACGCAGGTATATGCAGAATACCAGTTAGATGGCGTGCCTGCATATACATCCATAAGTGTGCATATATTTGCATATATGTTTAATATTCAAAACATTTACATTTGTAACATGCATGCAGATGTTAAAGCATAGTTTATAGAATTGCCTTCCATATGCACGTTGAGATTGTGTAGAATCTGCACAGTGTTTGATTCTATAAAGGAGGAAAATGAATGCACATACTGATGATGGCGCCATCAAAAATGGAACGTTTAAGGTGGAGAATGAGTTTGCACTGGGTGAGACCAGTAAGTAAGTGCAGCTGACATTCCTTATACGCATGAACATCACCAAATGTCCACACCCAAATCTACATGTTAATCTGATCGTGAGCCCTTGTGCCTAGGCCGAGGCTTAGGAAGGACTCTGGCCAAGGCCTAGGGTAGACCAAACAGGCGTTAAGCAATACCATGGGCCACAAAGCCCCGCACACTCAAGACAATCAATAAGCACCACCAGAAATGGGAGATAGACCACTGAACCAAAACTTGTGTCCAGGGAGAGAGAGACTTCCGCCCAGATCCTGTCTCCCTGGCCGGGATCAGGGCTGCTGGTTTCCTGATTTCCTCCTATTCTGGCAACCACGGACAAAATATCCCTTTAATCCACAATAAAGGCAGAGCCCCTCGGAGCGTCTTTGTTGCTTCTCCTGGGCTAACGTAAACACACGCTCAACCTGCATAGGTTCTGGCCCATCTCGCAAAACCTGAGATTGGGATGGAGGGCCCTTATGTGATACCTTCGAGTCAGCCTGTCCAAACCTGGCGAGACGCTCACAGGCATGCTCTCTGAAACGAATGTCCACCTGGGTGCAGAGACGAATGAGGTAATCCAAATTGAAGGGTAGCTCCTGACCAGTGAGTTCATCCTTGATGGTGGGAGAGACTTCATGCCAGAATACAGCAGTAGGGCTTTGATTATCCCATCCCAGTTCAGCTGCCAGAGTTCGGAACTGAATGGCATACTTGCCCAGGGAAAGCTGACCCTGGTGCAGATTCAGAAGTTGGGTGGCTCTAGATATTATGCCGATTACATTGCAAAAGGTAAAGCAGATTGTCTATTAAATAATCCAGTCCCGGATACAACAGAGACTCCCCCAACTTCAGGATCATGTGGAGACAAGGTGGTGAATGAAAAAGAAGAATGTGATTGTGGCTCTGAAGAGATTGTTCAACACCCCTGAGGCAGGCCTTAGGGCCGAAACACGGCTGTGACGGGTCATTTTTTATACAGTAAAGTGTTTTTGGTATCCTAACTTGGTTTTTCCTCACTTTTTTTTGGTTTTATATCACACACCACTGGAGACACATCCTTGGTGCAAGAGGATGATATATTGCCTGGAAGGCAGGTCCCAACTACAGGATCACATTCTGACATTCACACAGGCTACCTGCTCTTGGATGTCCTCCTCTCCTCAATATACCTCCTGGCTCTCTCAGCAAATACAGGTCTGTCATTGTATCCTCCAGAGATCAGACTCACTGTTTGAGAGATGTGAGCTCTTTGTTTCACACATCTGACCCCTTTCCATAAGGTATATAATTATACATGTGGTACTTGGCAGAAAAGACTGGATAGTACCCATCCCACTGCTGCTTGGATTTTTAAGTTATTCAAGTTATTTAAAGGAACAAGGATGCTAATGAAAAAATATTTCTTACCTGATAATGTTCTTTCCTTTAGTTGCAGCAGATGAATCCTGAGACTTGTGGGTTGTGACCATCTACCAGCAGGTGCAGATAGACAGTGCCGAACTGCAGTGTCTTATAGGATGGAATGCTCCGTGGTCAGTTAGTATTTCTCATAACAAAGCGGTATCTTCCATCTTGAGTAGAGAGGTGTGGTAGCCATGTTAGTCCACTTTTAAAGGTAATCAATAGAAATAAAACAAAATAAAACATGGAAAAGAAATAAGATGATACCTTTTTTATTGGACATAACTTCGAAGATTGCCCTTCTTTGTCAGATCGGAAATAAGCAAATGTTGGTAGATGACAGTATATATAAGTGAAACATCAAAGCATTCCAGTGACAGTCTAACAGGATGGGGGTGGATAGGTTAGACTGTCACTGGAATGCTTTGATGTTTCACTTATAAATACTGTCATCTACCAACATTTGCTTATTTCCGATCTGACAAGGAAAGGCAACCTTCGAAAGCTAATCAAGAAATGTATTAAGTTATGTCCAATAAAAAAGTTATCATCTTATTTTCTTTTCCATGTTTTATTTTATTTCTATTGATTATCATAACAAAGCAGAAGCAAACAGAATTACAACATTTCTCCTTCCCATTCTCCTTTCCCACAGGGAAAAGTGGTAAACCAAGAACTGCAAACACGTAAACCGATTACAACAGTCCATCTAAAATTTAAAAATGCAGCAACAGAGAGAACTAACCGATAGGAACCGCAGGAAAAACAGGCATCTGGACTCATCTGCTGCGACTAAAGGAAAGAAAATTATCAGGTAAGAAATAATTTTTCATTCCTTAGCGTCAGCAGCAGATGAATCCAGAGACTTGTGGGGTGTAGCAAAGAAGTTCTGAAATAGGGTGGGAACCTAAAGCTCCCGCAGATAGCACCAATACTCCAAAAGGTGCATCCAACCGAGCAGAGACATCCAAACAGTAGTGTCTGGAGAAGATATGCAAGGAAGGCCATGTCGCTGCTCTACATATTTCCTCCAGGGAGAACAGACGAGCTTCTGCCAAGGAAGTCATGACTCCCTCAGAATGATAGGGAGAAAGGGGAGCAATAGACCCTATTTCTGAGCTGGAGTGAAAATGTCTCCTCTTCAGTGGAGACTGAGGCAGGGAACAAGCCAGAAATCTCCAAAGGCTGAGCTAAAAAGGAACTGTCAGTTCCCCTATCAGACTTCTGCAACATATAGACATTATGGAGAAGCAAAATAAACTTTTTTTTGGGGGGGGGGGGGTGGGAGGGGGTAAGGGAAGGTCAGAAGACCCCCAGCCCCAGAGAAACCCCCAGAGCGGCTGACATAAGGACCTCTGAAGCAGTACCAGGTAAAGGCACTGCTCCTGAATCACGTTGCTTATAAAAGGCTGCCGGACCACTTTCGGCCCCATGAGGATAATGAGCCCTCATCTCTCCCACATGGGAAACTAACGAGGCCTTCCGAACACGGCCCCCTTTACCAGAAGACAGACTGCACAGCCATCCAGACACTGTCCCAATGCTGCTCTCTGCTTTCAACACTGGAAGCAGCTTTTAACAACTTCAGCAGCCATTGCAAAGAAAAGCAAAAGTAAAACCACAACTGACCCAAAGGTGAAAGAAAATGGATACACTCACCCTGGGAGAGCCAGCCATTGGGAGTCCTGTCTGTCGAACTCAGTGCTGCTGGAAACACACTCACATCCTCTCCATTACTAAGCTCTTTATACTGGCTCAAACCAGTATCTCTCCTGCAGCCAAGGCTGTAGGCTTTAAAGAATTATGCCCCAATTTTTTTTCCTAGTGAGGAAGGAGAATGGAGGAAGGGCCGGAGAGGGGAGAAGGGTGGGGGAGGGACCCGGGGTGACGTGGAGGGGCATAATCAAATGGGGCACCCAAGTTTTCATGAGGGCGTCCTCGCAGGATGGCCCAGTAAAGGGGTGGGGCAACCCGTATTATCGAAACAAGATGGACGTCCATCTTTCGTTTCGATAATATGGTCGGGGATGCTCAAATCATGAAATTTAGGTTGACTTTAGAGATGGTCATCCTTAGGTCGTTTTTGAGATGGGCGTCCTCGGTTTTCATTATCGCCGAAAACCGGGGACGACCATCTGAAAAATGATCAAATTGAAGGCATCTGGTCATGGGATGAGACAGCATTCGTAGGGCACTGGTCCCCCTCACTTGCCAGAACACCAACCGGGCACCCTAGGGGGCACTGCAGTGGACTTCACAAATTGCTCCCAGGTGCATAGCTCCCTTACCTTTGGTGCTAAGCCCCCCAACCCCCCCCCCCCCAAAACCCACTCCCCACAACTGTACACCACTACCATAGCCTTAAGGGGTGATGGGGGGCACATACATGTGGGTACAGTGGGTTTCAGGTGGGTTTTGAAGGGCTCACATTTACCAGCACAAGTGTAACACATGGAGGGGGGGGGGGGGGGTGGGCCTGGGTCCACCTGGCTGAAGTGCACTGCATCCACTAAAACTGCTCCAGGGACCTGCATACTGCTGTCATGGAGCTGGGTATGGCATTTGAGGCTGGCATAGAGGCTTCCAAAAAACTAAAAAAAAACATTTTTTTAGGGTGGGAGGGGGTTGGTGACCACTGGGGAAGTAAGGGGAGGTCATCCCTGATTCCCTCCGGTGGTTATCTGGTCAGTGTGGGCACCTTTTTGAGGCTTGCTCGTGAAAAGAAATGGACCAAGTAAAGTCGACCAACCTTCTTTTTTCTATTATCGGCCGAGGATGCCCATCTCTTAAGCACGCTCCAGTCCCACCTTCGCTACGCCTCCGACACACCCCCGGGAACTTTGGTTGTCCTCGCAACAGACTGCAGTTGGGGATGCCCAAAATCGGCTTTCAATTATGCCAATTTGGGTGACCCTGACAGAAGGACGCCCATCTCCCGATCTGTGTCAAAAGATGGGTGGCCTTCTCTTTCGAAAATGCCCATGCAGGTGTACCCCCTAAAGGTGGCACTGCTTAGCCACACACCCCAAAGCTCTACTGAAATGAGAGACCCAGAACAGGAGCCACCATCAGATGAGACCAGGAGCTTGTGAGAGACCATCCATCCGCCTGTAGGAGATAGAGAATACTAACTGACCAAGGAGCATTCTATCCTATAAGATACTGCCATTCAGCACTCTCTATCTCCACGTGCTGGCAGATGGTCACAACCCACAAGTCATCTGCTGCTGACGCTAAGGAAGTCCATTTAAGTTACATACATTTACAGTTTATTTTATGTTAATCTTTTAAGCAAAATTTTGCAATAGTAACACAATGAATCAATTGTTTGACTAAGTGTTAATTTTGTACCTGTTGATATAAATCACTAATCGAATCTTGTTGTGAAAAATGTTTCTCTTATCCTATACAACAGTGGAATGAAATCATTGTGCATCCAAGAAGGCAGGAAGAAAACCAGCATGTAGCAGCAGTTACAGCTCCAACAGATAACTTACAGAGTGGCAGTTACAACCTTCAACACCTTTCTGGGCAGAATGGATCAGCTATTTTGTACTTGTTCACAGAAATCACTAATTGACTCTTATTGTGAAAAATGTCTCTCTTCTCCTCCTACACAACAGTGGAATGACTGTATTGTGCATCCAAGAAGGCAGGAAGATAACTAGCATGAAGCAGTAGTTACATCTCTAAACAACAGTCATAGAGAAAACTTACAGAGTAGCAGTTACAACCTTCAACACTTTTCTGGGTAGAATGTATCAGCCATTTGGTCTTTATATGCCACCATCTATTAAGCAACTGGGTTAATAGTCTATTTAATTGTCTAATAGTTTATTAGAATTTGTTATACCACTTGACTTTTCAGAGCACAGCGGTTTAAAATAAAATAATATACACACAAAAAAATTGGAAAAGAACTCCAGTTGGGTGGGAGATGAAGCACTAATATCTGATTGACATAATTCAGATTTTTTTCCAGTTTGTGTAATAGCAATACAACAGAAGCCAAAGTGTGTGTATGTGTATATATATATATATATATATATATATATATATATATATATATATATATATACATACATATTAACAAAGAAGATATATATGTGACTATTTTCCCCATTACCTTATTCTGGAGACTGATAGGCTGTACAAATGAATATGCTGAATAATCTCATCAATTAGTTTGTCGGTCATAGCTTCAAAATCAGCAAAGGTATCATTCTGGCAAAGAGAAATGTCAATGGCACATGGTGAATGAGATAATAGGGTTGTTAGTGGGCTTATTCATTCTGCAAATATCAGATATTATCTTCATTATACAATACCATACCCATACTTCAAAACTGTTTTAATGGGAGTAAGCTGGTCATTCTATTTACTGATAGTTACAATAGCTGAACTTGTAAAAAAGGTAGTTCATCAAACATTTTTTGGATTACTTAGAAAACAATGGGGTTATCAACCTAGTACAGTTGGGTTCTGGAGAGGTTATGGGACAGAGACTTTGAATGGCCACAAATGAAGGTAAATATATATTTAACTTAATTTAACAAGCATACTTATAGTCTGCCTTATCCAAACAGTTCATGGTCGATTACAATAATAAATTGACTTATGATCTTCCACAGCATTTTGTGTTGTCCCCTCTATTGTTTAATATATACTTATGTGGGTTAGCACTGGTTATTCTGGTCTGTCTTTGCCACATATTTGCATATTAGATACAGGTAGTACATAAGGGCTTGAATTAATGTATTCTACTAAAGAAAGTTAATGATTGTCTGAAAGCAGTGGCACAGTGAATTTAGGAACAAAGGTTATGGCTGAACCCAAATAATCCACTATATTAATACTGAAAGGAATGAATAAACATGAAACAAAAATTATAACATAGTCAATTCCCTTAAAAATAGCTAGAAGTAATCAATTAATCTACTTTAGAAAAAAGCCTCAAAGAGTTCCAGGTCATTAAATACCTTCGGAGCTGAAACTTTCATCATCAGCATAAAAGCCTTCCTTAACAGTCATGTTTAATGTCCATCAATCGATCCAAATTTATTGTCTCCACTTTTTCAAATTCTGCACTCATCAAATTTTCTTTTAAATATCATAAAACACACTTATCTTATAAAGTTCTTCTCTCACAATGATCTGACATAGATCCATCTCCCAGTTTCACTTGTATATCTCTGGTCCAACAACAACAGCCAATGATGGCTAGCATTTCGCTATGCTGCTTCATGGTATCGCCTTCTGGGACTAGGAACAAAACCAAAATAGACTCCATCTTTTAGCTCTATAACAAAATCTAAATTAAACAGTTCATAATAGCACACTCGCTGGTTAATAATGGCTCTCACAAAACTGCAAACATGGTTCTTCTTCTTTATACTCTGACATCAGACGCCAAGGTTGTCCATACCCAATCAAAATACAGGAACAAATTTGACACAAAGCATTTGTTCAAAAAAATGTTTTTATTCGAAAAAAGTGATACCATTCTATCCGAGCATTTAAACCAGATGGTTCCAAAGTTTTCAACCGAAAAATTCATTTCTGTTCTTCCTGTAATAATATCTTCCGTCTATCACCGCCTCTGTTCAGAGGCGCTATTCGCTGTTGAACAAGGCAACACAAAGAATCAAAGTCATGGGCAAGCTGAATACAGTGAGAAACAAGGGGTAAAGATGTTTTATGTGTAACAATCATGTTTCTATGTTCAATTAACCTCACTGACAGTTTGTGAGTAGTTTGTCCCACATATAGTTTGTCACATGGACAAATCAAACAATATACAACATGATCTGTTCCACTGTTGTATCAAACTTCAAACAATATTTCTTCTTGCTGACAGGATCCTGAAATACTGAAGTTTCAATCATCACTTTGCACACTGAACAATTACCTCAGTTCTTATGCATCTCTCATTGATACTTCATGTGTAGGTAAACTTGAGTGACACAGAACCTCCTTTAGGGGTCCTTTTATTAAGGTGTGCTGAAAAATGGCCTGCGCTGGTGTAGATGCGTGTATCGGATGCGTGCAGGTCTGTTTTTCAGCGCACCTGCAAAAAAGGCCTTTTTTTGGTCCGAAAACGGACATGCGGCAAAATAAAAAATTGGCACTTGTCCATTTTGGGCCTGAGACCTTTCTGCTACCCATTGACTTAGCAGTAAAGTCTCACGTATTAACCGGGCAGTAATCATCAGCGTGCGTACACTGCCGATTACTGCCCGGTTAGTGCCGTGCACCGGAAATTTTCCAACACGCGTAAAAAATGAAATTAACACCCGGGCCACGCGGCAGCCAGGTAGTAGTTCCAAATTGGCACGCGTTGGGCAAGTGTAGGCACCTATGCGGCTTAGTAAAAGGGCCCCTTAGATTCTTACCACGGCTGAAAGCTAACCTTACTGTGAAGTTTCTAAACACTGGAACTGTCACAAGTACATTCCAAAATTTTTTATAGCTGTCATAATTTGTGGAGATAAGGGACAATATCTCAATACATATGTCAGAAATGATTCATCAATTTCATGGTGCTCCCATGGTTGTAGCAGCCACTCCCTATTGTTGTATTTTGCTCTCCTATATGATTGTTTTAAATCTCAGGAAGGATAACCTCATTGCTGCAATCTATGAAATAAGTCTCGGGATTGCTCTTTAAATTCTTCATCTTTTGTGCACAACCGCCAGTACCTGATGAATTGCGAAAATAGTAGACTGTCTTTCAATGTTGGCAGATGACAACTCTTATAATCTAAGGAAGTGTTATGATCAGTTTCCTTATAATGTCCTGTAGTGCAAAAAACAGTTTCCATTTTCTTCACTTGCACATCTAAAAAAGACACAGTCAAAGGATCAAAGTGAACAGTAAATTTTATCCTTTCATAAAATGTATTAAGAAATTGTGTAAATTTAAGCAATTCTTTAATGTCACCTTCCCAAACAAAAAAGGTGTTGTCTATAAACCTACCCCAAAATTTTACATATTTGTATGCTATTGCAGTGTATACAAACTTTTCTTCAAATATCAGCATAAATAAATTAGCAACTGAGGGTGCACTCGTTGCCCCCATTGCTACCCCTCAGATTTGTTGAAAAATATGAGCCTCAAATTAAAAAAGTTTTTTTTCCCATCACCAATGATGCTAATTTTAGCAGAAACACCGTGGGTACCTGAGGAGCTAAATGTTGTTTCAAAAAGGGTTTTAATACCCGTAGTGCTTCTTTTTGAGGGATCACTGTGTAAAGTGAAGTAACATCTAGAGTAGCCAATATGCAATGTTGAAAATCACATTTCACTTTATCCAACTTACACACGAAATCTGTAGAGTCTTTCAAATAAGATTTACCCGCATTAACAAATGGTTGTAGAAAACAATCTAGGAACACTGATAAAGGCTCCAGGAGTGACCTTCTGCTAGAACAATTGGCCTCCCTGGGAGGGTCTATTAGAGTCTTATGAACTTTCTGCAAAGTATAAAAATCAGGCATTTTGGGATGTTTGCCTTGTTCTAAAATGGATAGCGCCTCTAAACAGAGGTGGCGATAGACTGAAGATATTATTTGAGGAAGAAAAGAAATTTATTTTTCGGCTGAAAATTTTGTAACCGTCCAGTTTAAATGCTTGGATAGAATGGTATTACTTTTTTTGAATAAAAACTTTTATTTTTTAACAAATGCTTTGTATGTGTCCCATTTGTTCCTATATTTTAATTGGGTATGGACAACCTTGGCATCTGATGTCAGGGTCTATATAGAAGAGGAACCATGTTTGCAGTTTTGTGACAGCCATTATTAAGAAGTATGAACTGTTTAATTTAGATTTTGTATTGAGCTGAAAGATGGAGTCTGATATTTTGGTTTTGTTCCTAGTTCCAGAAGGCGATACCCTGAAGAAGCATAGCGAAACGCTAGCCATCGTTGGTTGTCACTGTGGAACCTGAGACATACAAGTGAAACTTTAAGACGGCTCTACACCAGATCATTGTGAGAGAAGAACTTTGCAAGATAATTATGTTTTATGATATATAAAAGAAAATTTGATAAAGTGGAGAATTTGAAAAAGTGGAGACTTAGTAAATTTGGATCGATTGATGGACATTAAACATGACTGTTAAGGAAGATTTGTTTATGCCAATGATGAACATTTCAGCTCCAAAGGTATTTAATGACCTGGAGCTCTTCCTTTTTTCTTCAGTGGATTAATTGATTACTTCTAGCTACTTTTAAGGGAATTGACTATGCTATCATTTTTGTTTCATGAACCCAAATAATGACAGAGCTGTTGTGGGAAAGCAGGAATATAAAGGAGTTGAATGAATGCCTTGTGATGGAAGGCTACAAAATGTTAATCAGTAATAATATTTAAAAAGTCATGGAATAATCTTCAATGAAAACCTGACACTTGGGGTACAAATTTCTTCAAGTGTTCAATTCTCTTTTACACCGCTGCATTTGCTGCACTGAATGCAATACTTTATATCCCATTCAGATATAGCTTCTTTAAATCATGCACTCAATAGGAAACGATAAGATTACTGTGATAGTCTATACTGCAAACTACCAAAATACTAGCTCTGGTGGTTGTAACTATTACAAACATTGCAGCCCATTTGCTATGTCACAAAAATAATTATGATCATGTAATAGAAACATAGAAATATGATGGCAGATAAAGGCCAAATGGCCCATCCAGTGTTCCCATCCTCTATAGCCCTTAACTCCTTCTTTTCTTAAGGAATCCCACATGCTTGTCCCATGCTTTCGTAAACTCTGACATAGTCTCCCCAACCTCCACCGGGAGGCCATTCCATGCTTCAACCACCCTTTCCATAAATTAATACTTTCTTAGATTCCTCCTAAGATTATTTCCTCTTAATTTCATCATATGCCCCCTCATTCCAGAGTTTTCCTGCATTTGAAAAGGCTCTCTTCCTGTACATTAATGCCCCTGAGATATTTAAATGTTTCTATCATATCTCCTCTATCCTCCTCTCTTCCAGCGTATACATACTGAGGTTCATAAGCCTATCCTTATATGTTTTATGTTCAAGACCACTTACCAATTTTGTAGCCACCCTCTGGACTGACTCCATCCTGTTTATATATTTCTGTAGGTGCGGTCTCCAGAATTGCACACAGTAATCTAAATGGGGCCTCACCAGAGACGTATACAAGGGCACCATCACCTATTTCTTCCTGCTGGTCATCCCTCTCCTTATGCACCCAAGCATCCTTCTGGCTTTGACCATCGCTTTTTCTACATGTTTGGCCACTTTAAGGTCATGAGACACAATCACCCCCTCTTCCTTTCTACACAGAAGCACTGTTTTGTTCCCTCAGATTCTTGTGACCCAAGTGCATGGGCCTGCATTTTTTAGCATTAAATCTTTGTTGCAAAATATCGGACCATTCCTCAAGCTTCGCTATGTCTTTCATCATGTCATCCACACCTTCCAGGATGTCCATCCTGTTGCAGAGTTTGGTATCATCCGCAAAGAGACAACCATACCAGATAGCCCTTCTGCAATATCACTCACAAAGATGTTAAAAAGAGCTGGCCCTAGGACTGATCCCTGCAGTACTCCACTGATAACATCCTTATCTTTACAACAAGCTCAATTTACCACTACTCTCTGTTTCCTTGATGTATATTCCTCCCTACTGCTGCTGTTGCTTGCATACAAAGGGCATAAGTCTTGTTTCTCCTTACTGCTGTTTTTACATAGAGTGCATAAGTTTCTTTTTCTTGCAACTAGCAAGTGTAGTTATGCACTTACTGTAAATCACATGACAAGGAGTAACTCATGAGGAAGTGAATCTATATGACCCATATATAGCATACAGATTTGCTATAACCTGAATGATGAGCGAGGCTGAGGACCCCCACCAAATAAGGAATGTCAGCAAGAGGTGTTTAGAGGAGGAATAGCTAAGAGGTTCATGCAATTTGCACGCTGTAAGTAAGGCGAGCAGTATGAAGGTATCACGCGTAGGGGATAAGGGAATGGCCAATGAGCACTAAGGGTGCACATGTTTGGAACAAGAGAGGCTGATAAGAATATAGGAAATACCCCTTTATGTAAAATGAGTAAGAATAAGAGAAATCATATGATTTATAAGAAATGAAATTTAGCACAGTATATATGTGCAGAATGAGAAAGTCAAATTGAGCAGATTTTGCAATTCAGCCTGAGCGTCTTGCTTGTTGGGTGACAAACTGCTGCAAAGGGATCAATTTTGTACAGACTAAGAAATATCAATAAAAATTTGCTTGGTGCACCTATCTGAGTCTGACTGTCTCTCTTTTACCAGCCAAGGAGTTTTTCTCCAAGGCTGAGGTGTTTTCCCCTCCTAAGGGGCAAAGGAAGGAAAAACATTCCGTTCAACCAATTTTTAATCCAGTCAGTTACTCTAGGTCCCATATCGAGGGAACTCCGTTTATTTATGAGTTGCCTGTGCAGAACCGTGTCAAAGGCATTGCTGAAATCCAAATACATCACATCCAGAGCCCCTCCCACGTCGAACTGTTTGGTCACCCAGTCCAGAAAAATCAATCAGATTCATATGACATGATCGGCCTCTACTGAAGCCATGCTGCCTTGGGTCCTACATTCCATGCAGTTTGAGAAACCTCACAATTCTCCGCTTTAGAAGCATTTTCATTAGTTTACTCATCACCGAGGTCAGAATGACAAGTCTGTAATTCCCAACCTCCTCCTTACTTCCACTCTTGTGCAAAGGGACCATATCTGCCCTTCTCAAGTCCTCTGGGATACCAGACTCTAAGGAAGCATTGAAGAGGTCAGTCAGTGGAACCGCCAGAAATTCTCCAAGTTCCTTGAGCACCCTCGGATGTATTCCATCAGGCCCCATTGCTTTCTCTATTTTTAGTTTAGCTAGCTCCTCATTAACAATGTCCTCCGAGAACGGTCTTGGTTTATCATACATCTATCCCCTTTTACATTTCTTTCCGCGGTCCTACCCCCAAGCCTTTTATCCATGAACACAGAACAGAAATAACTGTTAAGCAGTTCAGCTTTATCCATATCAGCTTCCACATATTCCTCCCCTTCTGCCTTGATGCCCTGTTGCATTCTTTACACTGATTGCCTGTGAACTGTAGGATCTGGTTTAGGCTTTTTTGCTTTATTTTCTGGGTCATGAATGGTGAGGGCTCTGATTTTGTGCATGAAAAACTATCTCCACCCTTTATTCCTAGACAGGAGCTATGGTGCTTTTAACAAGGAATTGTTAAAAATTCTGGACAAGGCTAGGCTACAATCTCAACAGTAATGTCTACTTGCATGTGTGGGTGTTTCTTTATGGAAAATTGGAGAGAAGATATCTAGGATTTAGGAAACCTGGCAACTTGCTAAGTCCTTTGTTTCAAATATTGATCTGAGGTTCCAAGTAGGCTGTGTGCAATGATGCAGAAACTGGGATGGTCTTAATGGAGCTTATCTGGGGGGTGGGAGTAATGGAAATTTCATTTATTTTCATTTCTTGTATTAAATATGATTATATTCCCCTAATGGTGAAGCCCTAAAGTGGATTACAAGATAAACAACTGTACTGTACAGCAAAACCATCCACTGTCTCAGGTACAAACTTACGGCCTTATATATATATATATCAGGTATCTATCCTGGGACCTCTTTTTTCTCCATCTATATTTTTTCCCTTGGTACTCTGATCTCATTCCATGGTTTTCAGTATCACCTTTATGCTGATGACCCCCAAATCTACCTCTCCACACCAGAAATTTCAGCAGGAATCCAGGCAAAAGTATCAGCCTGCCTGTCAGACATTGCTGCCCAGATGTCTCACCGCAATCTGAAACTAAACATGACCAAGACAGAGCTTCTTATCTTTCCCACTAAACCAACATCTCCTCTTCCCCCATTCTCTATCTCTATGGATAACACTCTCATCCTCCCTGTCTCATCAGCTCATAACCTTGGGGTCATCTTCGACTTCTCTCTCTCCTTCTCTGCACATATTCAACAGACTGCCAAAACCGTCAATATCACCAAAACTCATCCTTTCCTTTCTGAGCACACTACCAGAACCCTTATCCACACTCTTATCTCTCGCTTAGACTACTGCAACTTGATTCTCACATGTCTCCCACTAAGCCAGCTCTCTCCCCTTCAATCTGTTCAAAATTCTGCTGCACGACTTATATTTCATCAGTGTTGCTATGCTCATATTAGCCCTCTCATCAAGTCACTTCATTGGCTCCCCATCCATTTCTGCATATAGTTCAAACTCCTCTTATTGACTTTGCAGCTCCTCAGTACCTCTCCACTCGTATCTCTCCTTACACTCTTCCCTGGGAACGCCGCTCACTGGGTAAATCTCATCTGCACCCTTCTCCTCCACTGCTATCTCTCGACTCCATTCCTTGTATCTTGCTACACCATATGCCTGGAATAGACTTCCTGAGCCAGTATGTCAAGCTCCATCTCTGGCTGTTTTTTTCAAATCTAGGCTAAAGCCCACCTTTTTCATGCTGCTTTTAACTCCTAACCCTTACTCACTTGTTCAGTATCCATGTTTTATCATTCCCACCTTAGTAATTCCCTTGTCTCTCATTTGTCCTGTTTGTCTTTTCTAATTAGATTGTAAGCTCTGTCAAGCAGGGACAGTCTCTTCATGTCCAGTGTACGTCTAGTAGCGCTACAGAAATGATAAAGTAGTAGTAGTAAGCTGTGTTGATTTCCTGATCTTTAAGACTATTTTCCTACCTCCCCATCCTCTGACTACCCCAAATTCCCAATTTTCAGACCCCTCCCATTCCTGGTTTCCAAACCTTAAACCTATTTCCTACTTTCAGACCCTTCCATCCCGCTCCCCCCAACTACAGATGTTCTCATTGGTTGGGCTGTAGGGAAGCAGGAGTGATCTCTGGTTGTCTGTGCTCCATTGGCATCCTTCAAAGATGTGATTGTGCTATACTAAGATTGAAGATTAATTGCTTGGAGATGTGATTGTGCCATAAGAAGTTATGAAGATTATTTATTCATTCAAGATAAGTAGTTTTCCTCCTGTGAAATGTTTGATTGATGCTGCATTTTTTCAGAACACGTCATCTAACCAAAATCTCTATGGTTAGTTTGGTATCATAAGAAAACTGTTGCAGACAGACTGATATGAACCTTTGGGGCACCTAACCTAACATCGGAAGCAACAGAAATACATACCAGAGCTTAAGAATATATTTTCTTATATATCACACCTCCAAACCCGAAAGCTATCAAAGAGGTATACATGCACCTCCAGTAGGGATCCAGGAGGGATGCAAATCTTGACCGAGAAACATCCAGTGGAGCTCAAGACTTCCACTTGCTATGCCATCGAGTAATCAGTTTGAAGTAGAAAGTGAGCACTATTACTTTCTGATCTTCTTCGTAATACTAACATAAAAAGGACTTGAGAAAGTCCTCTCAGACTCTGGGGAGAATGAAACCCCTGCTCCCACATATTCTTGTTGGACTTCAAACAGATTATGAGAGACCCCTTTCCACTGACAGGACCTTCCTTTAAGAATTAGCAAGAACCCAGATGGCAACTTGATCAAATACCCTGATGGATAGCTCTATATCTTGGCATTGTTGTCTATTGCTGATGGCTTTCTCCATTTTTTGACATAGGGAAAAGAGGGAATATTCGACAAACCTCTCCTGTGTTGACCTCAGGTCCGACATTGTAGCAGACTACTTTGCAAGAATTTAGAGTTCCTGCAGGTTCAAGCTCTATGTTTCATAAGAACATAAGTGTTTGCCACACTGGGGCAGACTGAAGGTCCATCAAACCCAGTATCCTGTTTCCAACAGTGGCCAACCCAGGTCACAAGTACCTGGCAAGATCCCAAAACAGTAGAATACATTTTATGGTGCTTATAGAAATAAGCAGTGGATTTTCCCCAAGACCATGCTAATGGCTTATGGACTTTTCTTTAAGGAAGTTATCCAAACCTTTTTTAAACCCTGCTAAGCTAACTGCTTTTACTACATTCTCCGGCAATGAATTCCAGATTTAAATTACACGTTGCGTGAAGAAATATTTTCTTAGATTAGTTTTAAAATTACTACTTTGTAGCTTCATTGCATGCCCCCTAGTCCTAGTATTTTTGGAAAGAGTAAACAAGCGATTCACATCTACCCATTCCATTCCACTCATTATTTTATAGACCTCTATCATATCTCCCTCTCAGCCGTCTTTTCTCCTAGCTGAAGAGACCTAGCCGCTTTAACCTTTCCGCACAGGGAAGTGGTCCCATCCCCTTTATCATTTTTGTCGCCCTTCTCTGCACATTTTCTAATTCTACTATATTGGTTACCAAAATTGGATACAGTACTCGAGGTGCAGTCGTACCATGGAGCGATATAAAGGCATTATAACTTTTCCATTCCTTTCCTAATAATACCTAAGATTCTATTTGCTTTCTTAGCAGCTGCTACACACTGAGAAGAGGGTTTCAACATATCATCAACGATGACACCTAGATCCTTATCCTGATTGGTGACTTCTAATGGGGACCTTGCAACACATACCCATAGTTCGGGTTCCTCTTTCCCAAATGCATCACTTTTAACTTGCTCACATTAAATGGCACCTCTGGCAGCAGTGTGAGTGGTGTTTCATTGAACCCTGTGAATCTCTCAAGACCAAAGTATCCTGGAAATGATTTTCAGATTCATGGTTTCAGGGCAGCACAAGAAGATACTCCATTGCCACTACCTAAAGGTGGTCCAGAAGGCAACAGATCCGGAACAGCTTGAACAGCACACTGTAGAAGGATCTGTGGAGGAGAAGATGATAGTGACTCCAGATGCTATGGTTCCAGTGCTGCAGAGAATGAGTATAGTGTCCTTGGAGACACTTTGGGATGACATGCAGACCCCTCAATCAATCCATATTGAAGCTGTCTTCTAAGTTTGTTTCTGAAATGACAGAAATGTCCAGGAATTCAGAAGCTCAGGCCCAGAAGCTGGAAAAATACTCTACCAAAATGGAGAAAAAAGGTTAGTGACCTTAAAGAGATGTGTGGTGCTTTGGCCAAGGATAAATTGGTCCTTCATAGAAAGTTTCCAAGTTTATCCTATGAAGGACCTTCTGAGTGGCATACAATCTAGACAGAAAAAGTAAACAAGGAAAAAAAGAGAAAAGTAAAATATTATGAGGATGAGACATTAAAGAAAAGGCAAAGGGGATAGAATTACAATACTGGCTAGGACAGTAGGTGGAAAAAGAACACAGGGGTGTATCATATGTATACAGGATACAACATGGGGAGTTTGAAGAAACAGGAAAGCAGGTACTAGGAGAAAGCGTCCTGAAATAGGAAGGTTTTGAGATCAGACTTGAATTTGTCTGAAGTAGTCTGAAGTGAAGGGAGACTGGGAAGGAGTTCCAAATTTGAGGACACAGAACTAAAAAGATTGCGAGTCTCATGTGTTCTTCTGATAACTAGGAATCACTAGCTGGTTATATTAGGTTGACCTAAGAGTTCTGGTAGGATTATAGGGAATAAGGTGATGTGAAAGGTAAAGAGGTTCACCAGAAATTAGAGTTTTAAAGACTAGTATTAAAACTTTAAAGGTGCGGTGGGCAAGCAGCAACCAATGAACTTTCTTTATGTAAGAGGTGGCATGATAGCATTTCCAACACTGGAGACAAGCTGAATCGCACGATTCTGGATAATCTATAAGCAGTGGATTTCTTTAAGGCTAAGTCCCTTGTATAGAATTACAGTAGTCTAACTGGGAGAACACAAAAAAGTGGACCAAAATGTTACATGCAGAGGGAAAGATCAAAGACCGAATTGAACAGATCAGCCAAAGCCTGTAGAAGGAGCAACAAACCACCTGCGAAATTTGAGGTTTGAAAGAAAGCTCGGAATCTATAAAGACATCAAAGATGCAGATAATACTAACCTGGGGGTCTACAGTGTTAAAGAGAAGGGTTGGCACAGGAAGAGTCATGATACATCTGCTGGAGAAAAGAATAGACTTCGATTTTGAGGTGTTTAAGGCAAGGATATGTTTGTGTATCCAGTTAGTAAATAAAGCTAATTTTTGGTTTATTGAAGACATCTCATGGGAGGGACAAGAATTTAAGGTACAGAGAACCTGAATATCATTGGCATAAACATACATGGTGAATTCAAGGGTCTGAGCTAGCATCAACAAAGGGTCAAGAAAGTTATTGAATAATGTAGGTGATAAAATTGAGCCACGGCAGGACGAGCAAGAGGAAGAGTTATGGAATGTCACAGTGTAGGTGCAATTTGCTATGTAAGAGGTGAATCAGTCCAATACTGTTCCTGAAACACATATGCTGTGAAGGCGGCAGATGAGAGTAGGGTGATTTACTTTTCAGCTGAAAGATCTAGGGACACAAAGAGAAACGATTTTCTGAGAAGCAAACAGTAAATAAATCACACAATATAACATATAATTGAAAGGCTCTTTTATATTAGTCTAACATCCCTAGTACCTTAACAAGTTTTAAATTATTAAACAATTCAATACTATTAAGACATGGACAGTAGTCTGAGGGGTGCTATTTAATCTTCTATATTGAGTGTCACATGTAGGATTATCTTCCTGTTGACAAGAGATTATTTGTGTGTGCCCAATGCAAAGATGTCTGTCCTCTGCTCAGCAAGGTAAACTCATATGTGCTACTTTTTGTGTATACCTTACCTTGATTTGTATCTGTCATTATCAGGGCACAGACCGTATAAGTCTGCCCAGCACTATCCCTGCCTCCCAACCACCGGCTCTGGCACAGACCGTATAAGTCTGCCCAGCACTATCCCCGCCTCCCAACCACCAGCCAAGTCTCTCCTCATAAGTCTTGTAACGCAAATCCCATACCATTCTCGTTGCTTTTCTTTGCAACGCTTCAATTCTTTTTACATCCTTAGCAAGATACTGCCTCCAGAACTGAACACAATATTCCAGGTGGGGCCTCACCAACGACTTGTACACAGGCATTAAAACCTCTTTTCTTCTGCTGGTCACTCCCCTCTCTACATAGCCTAGCAACCTTCTACTTACGGCCAACGCCTTGTCACACTGTTTTGTCGCCTTCAGATCCTCAGATACTATCACCCCAAGATCCCTCTCCCCGTCGGTACCTATCAGACTCTCACCGCCTAACAAATACGTCTCCTGTGGATTTCTACTCCCTAAGTGCATCACTTTGCATTTCTTCGCATTGAATTTTAATTGCCAAACCTTAGACCATTCTTCTAGCTTCCGCAGATCCTTTTTCATGTTTTCCACTCCCTCCCGGGTGGCCTAGTGGTTAAGGTGGTGGACTTTGGTCCTGGGGAACTGAGGAACTGAGTTCAATTCCCACTTCAGGCAAAGGCAGCTCCTTGTGACTCTGGGCAAGTCACTTAACCCTCCATTGCTCCAGGTACAAATAAGTACCTGTATACAATATGTAAGCTGCATTGAGCCTGCCATGAGTGGGAAAGCCCGGGCTACAAATGTAACAAAAAAAAAGACAAAATTTACCTTCTAACCCTTCAGCAATGCCACTCACAAATATATTGAACAGAATCGGTCCCAGCACTGATCCCTGAGGCACTCCACTACTCACCTTTCCCTCCTCAGAGCGAATTCCATTTACCACCACCCTCTGGCGTCTGTCCGTCAACCAGTTCCTAATCTAGTTCACCACTTCGGGTCCTATCTTCAGCCCGTCCAGTTTGTTCAAGATTTAGTGAAGGGAAATCTTCCCTCACCAATCTACTACATTTCTTCGAAGGGGTGAACAAACATGTGGATAAAGGGGAGCCGGTTGATACTGTGTATCTGGAATTTCAGAAGGCATTTGACAAAGTACCTCATGAAAGATTCCAGAGGAAATTGGAGAGTCATGGGATAGGAGGTAGTGTTCTATTGTGGATTAAAAACTGGTTAAAAAATAGAAAACAGAGAGTAGGGTTAAATGGTCAGTATTCTCAATGGAGAAGGGTAGTTAGTGGGGTACCCCAGGGCTCTGTGCTGGGACCGCTGCTTTTTTAACATATTTATAAATGACCTAGAGATGGGAGTAACTAGTGAGGTAATTAAATTTGCTGATGACACAAAGTTAATCAAAGTTGTTAAATAGCGGGAGGATTACAAGAGGACCTTACAAGACTGGGAGTCTAAATGGCAGATGACGTTTAACGTGAGCAAGTGCAAAGTGGGAAAGAGGAACCTGAATTATAGCTACGTCATGCAAGGGTCTACGTTAGGAGTCCCGGACCAAGAAAGGGATCTAGGTGTCGTCATTGATGATACGTTGAAACCTACTGCTCAGTGTGCTGCTGCGGCTAAGAAAGCAAATAGAATGTTAGGTATTATTAGGAAAGGAATGGAAAACAAAAATGAAGATGTTATAATGCCAGTGTATCGCTCCATGATGCGACCGCACCTTAAATATTGTGTTCAATTCTGGTCGCCGCATCTCAAAAAAGATATAGAGGAATTAGAAAAGGTGCAGAGAAGGGCGACGAAAATGATAAAGGGGATGGGACGACTTCCCTATGAGGAAAGGCTAAAGCAGCTAGGGCTCTTCAGCTTGGAGAAAAGGCGGCTGAGGGGAGATATGATAGAGGTCTATAAAATAATGTATGTTGTTGAACAGGTAGTTGTGAAGCGTTTGTTCACGCTTTCCAAAAATACTAGGACTAGGGGGCATGCGATGAAGCTACAATGTAGTAAATTTAAAACGAATTAGAGAAAAGTTTTCTTCACTCAACATGTAATTAAACTCTGGAATTCGTTGCCAGAGAATGTGGTAAAGGCGGTTAGCTTAGCGGAGTTTTAAAAAGGTTAGGGCGGATTCCTAAAGGAAAAGTTCATAGACCGTTATTACATGGACTTGGGGAAAATCCACTATTTCTGGGGATAAGCAGAATAAATGTTATGTACATAATTGGGATCTTGCCGGATATTTGTGACCTGGATTGGCCACTGTTGGAAACAGGATGCTGGGCTTGATGGACCATTGGTCTTTCTCAGTATGGCTGTCCAGATGATAAAATAATCTGGGGTAATTTTACTGGCTCCCCTGGGCCAGCCATATTAAGAGGCTTTCGGCTAATTGAGGTACTGATGGAAGACCTCTCCTGCAACTGCACATTCAATAACACAAATTTGTTCAAAGCTCTTGTCTTAGCTTTGGATTTAAATGTTAGAAACTCCAGCTGAAGAAAAAGAAACTAATGGGAGAGGGGATCAAGGAGAAGGAACTCAAGAGTCCTCTGAGTTATCCTATTCCACCTCCACTCTGAAACGCGCCCTCAAAAATTACCTCAGGCATGTGAGCTGAGCCGGTACAAAAGACCATCCTTTAGCTTAGCACACTGAAAGCAGTACCCAAGTTCCCTAAAGACTAGACAAAGAAAGGAAACAGGTGGAGTATAAATCTGTACCACGAGGAAAGATGAGGAAAGGGAATCATCTCTCCTCGTAGTACAGATTTATACTCCACCTGTTTCCACTAACCGCTAGTGTAGCCTGGAAGAAACACTGAACAGTTTTTCTGAGGTCTTAAGGTGAGGAAGCAATTTCCCCTCCATTTCTTTAAAACCCTTCCAGGGGAAGGAGGAAACAGTAGTAAGTAAGGGAGGTGAAGGAGGGGAGGGAGAAGAACTAAGCCTCCTTCAAATATTATACCTCATCCAGATTAAATTAAATTTGCTACATGTCCTCTGTTTGTTTTGAGTCAGGAGCTGCTTCAGTAACCAGTGCAGGAGCTGCAGGATCCTCCCGTCAGCATGTGCTGGAGACAGAGGAATACTGAGCATCTAAGGCTGCATGCTGCCCTTATTGGGTGAAAGATGTAAGACTTTTTTTTTTCTCTGTCTCCATCTCTGGTCAACACAATCAGCAGTCTCTGGACTGGTCTGGTGAGGATGCTAAGGAAGTGTAAGTGTTAAATATATTATTTGAGGGGATCTTTTAAGTAGGCGAGCTGACGTTTTTAGCACGCATTAAAAATAGTCACGCGCTAAGATGCCCTTAGGAATACATTGGCGTTTTTAGTGTTTAGCACACACCTATTTTTAACACGCGCTAAAAACGCCAGCGCGCCTATCTAAAAGACCCCCTGAATGATTTGATAAGTATCATGAATGCCAGAATGATTTGCCCATCAGCAATGGTATTAATAAAATCCTTGCATTGCTTTAGTTATGGAGGGCAAGAATGAAATTATGTGATGAACTTTCAGGCACATTTTCAAAGGAAACCTTTCAACAGTACCTCTATGTGTGCTTTTCTTGCCCTGACCTGTCCCTACCTCTTTTTTCATATGGGTAAAATTATGTGCACAGCAAAATTATGTGTTTTATTCACAGAGTGAATGGGGCAATGTGATATTTGAAAACAAATTAATTAACAATGTCTCTACATGTAAAAATACCACTGATTTTAGAATATGGGTGGCAATAAATATTCTCTTGTACATACCTGGTTTTTTTCAGACATTAGGAAATCTAGCTTTGATCCAGGAAGTCCCAACTCAATAAATGTCTTCACCAGTCTCAGATCTGCACTATTTCCTAAAAAAAAAAAAAACAATCAGTACTTATTAAGTAAAAGAAAGACCTCTGCGAATAGCATACCATTCCTATTGTGCATGTGATTTTTTAAGCTTAATATTGGGAGCAGCAAACACTGAAACAATTGAATCAATAAAATGTAAAAACTGGGCTATTTGATAGCATTACAGTATTTATTAGGATTTATTTACCGTCTTTTTCAAGGAATTCACTCAAGGCAGTGTACAGTAAGAATAGATCAAACATAAGCAATAGGCAATTGAAGAAGTAAAAATATTCAAGTAACAATAAAAAGTATGGCATAGTATGCTACTTATAAAACCACATGCCCTCACACACACACACATGTGTGTGTGTGTGTGTGAGGGGATGTGGTTTTACCACACATATGTTTTAATCACACAGATTCCTGATTGTGCTCGGCAGCAGTAATACAGACTCCTGATGACACTGGGGGCCAGATGCACTAAACTTAACGAGCCCTTAACGAGCCATTAACTAGCAAGTAGTAAACTCTGGCATGCACTAAAGACTTTTTTCCGACGACGGTAGCAGCTAACGAAAACGGAATGCAGATGAGCAAATTGTGTACAAACCCTATTGTAATGAGATGCACTAACCTTTTCCGATTGCCTTAACGCTGGAAAACGCTGGAAAATCTAACGAGAGGTCTGTACCTCTCGGGGCTGCGCAGGATTGGAAAAATTATTAAAATGTAAAAAAAAAAAATCGGGGGGGGGGGGGGGGGGGGGGGGGGGGGGGGGGGGGGGCTAAAACGGCCAAGTGCTCTTCATGGAGGGCCATTATGGCCGTTCTACACCTGAAAAACCGCCCAAGTGCTTGTCACTTTATTGATAAATGTTCAATAGGAGTGGCCTAGTGGTTAGGGTGGTGGTCATGGGGAACTGAGTTTGATTCCCACTTCAGGCACAGGCACCTCCTTGTGACTCTGGGCAAATCACTTAACCCTCCGTTGCCCCAGATACAAATAAGTACCTGTATATGTAAGCAGCATTGAGCCTGCCATGAGTGGGAAAGCCCGGAGTACAAATGTAACAAAAAAAAAAAAAAAGGACTTCATACAACTTAAAAAAGTGGAAAAAAAAATCCAAGTGCTCCTCCTTTTTTTTTTTTTTATAAAACTATTAGTGGGGTTTGAACCCACCACCTCTGGATTACAAGACCACTGCTCTAACCACTAAGCCACAACTGTACTTACTTGGATGCCCCTCCCTTACTTCCAGGTCTCTCAGCTGTGTGAAGCACGGCCAAAAAGGATGTTTTTATTATTGCGGGGGGGGGGGGGGGGGGGGGGGGGGGGGGGGGAGGGGGGGGGGGAAGGCCGCACAAAATGGAGGGTTTTTTTCCCACTTTTTTAAGTTGTATGAAGACTTTATTGAACATTTATCAAAATAACATAACAAAATACAGCACTCCAGAACAAGTAAGTAATAGCATAATTGATCAGCTCCAGGTCTCTCTCAGCCAATCCCAGCGCGTTTAGCTGTTACCAGTATCGGCTAAACGCACTGGCATTGGGTGAGAGAGACCTGGAGGGAGGGACATCCAAAAAGTTTCGATTTGTGTCCTCTCACGTCCCGATTTTCTGGGCTGGAAGGCTCCTCCGTATCGTCAGGTTAGTTTTTATTCTCTTGCCTCTGAACTGTACATTAGCTTGTAGTCTGGAAAAAGAACGTCTTTTTACAGGGAGTTTTTTTTTTTTTTATAGTGAAGCTTGGCATGCGCAGAGCAGCCAGCATAACGCTTGGCTGCTCTGCGCATGCTCGACCGGCTGACTATCCGACTGTTTAACAACGGAATAGAGAATGCAAGTGAGCTACAACGAGCAGCTCATTTGCATTCCTATTCCTTGATGCATGCCTATTCTTTACCGATTCGCTAAGGGAATCGGTAAGGGAAGGGCTCTAACGATTGATTAGTGCATCTAGCCCTCAGTTAGAGCGAAACACAGCACCATGTAGGGTCATGAAGGATCAAAAGTGCATGTGGAAGTTTGCACATGATAAAAGGGTCAAAGGATCCATTGAAGTACAAGCGTGAGCTGAGGGGTTCCCAACCTCGCATGCTGCTTAAAGAGTATATAAGATTCTATTGAATATGAAAGGAGTGGCTAACAAGCCGAACTGAATCAACTGATTACAAAAATTTGGGGGGGGGGGGAAGATTCTGCAAACATATAGACATTTATGAACAACAAAGAATGATAACGTTTTGAGAACAAAGAAGTATAAGATGCGGAGAGCAGAGACTGTGTAGTAATCTGTGGTTCAGTAAGGTAGAGAGGTACCATTGATGTATAGAGTCTATGATGTTGGCAGCTTGTGGGGGTGCTTGGGATGATAGCATTTTGAAAATGTTATTTTGTATAAGGAATAAGAGAGGAGTGAAAAATATAGTATGCAGACTGTATGTGTAAGAATGTGGGATGAATGAGTATGGTTTTTGTGTGATTGATGAGTGAGTTTCAAAATTGTGTGTTTTAGGTTTATATATTACTAGTTATCAATAGAAATCAAACAAAATAAAACATGGAAAAGAAAATGATGATACCTTTTTTATTGGACATAACTTAATACATTTCTTGATTAGCTTTCTAAGGTTATATACACTCTCAGCTAGCACATTTGCTTATTTCCGATCTGACGAAGAAGGGCAACCTTCGAAAGCTAATCAAGAAATGTATTAAGTTATGTCCAATAAAAAAGGTATCATCTTATTTTCTTTTCCATGTTTTATTTTGTTTGATTTCTATTGGTAACCTTAAGAGTGGACTAACACGGCTACCACACTCCTCTATATTACTAGTAAAATAGGCCCGTTTCTTTAAGAGATGAAACAGGCGCTAGCAAGGTAATGACCTTCTGCCATTAATGTTTTTAATGGAAGTGTTAGGACCAATGTGCTGTGATGGAAATGAATATTTTTCAAGTGTGTATTATGAGTAATATCATGCAGGAGAATGAGATGTGTATTGTTTTATGTATTTCTATTGTTTTGTTTCTGTCTGGTTGTTAGTGAGTGAGCATGTGTGAGACAGAGAGTATTTGTGACACAGAGAGCGAGTATGTGTGAGAGAGAGAGAGTGTGTGAGAGACAGAGAAAGACAGTGAGCGTGTAAGAGAGACACAGAGTGTGTGTGTGTGTGTGTGTATGAGTGAGAGAGATTCAATGTTCGTCTCCCCTTCCTTCCCCTCCACCAAGCTCCGTACCTGGGAGTTGAGAGACAGCGACAGAGAGACTGAATATCTGTGAGAGAGAGAGAGAGAGACTGAGTGTGTGCGTGATGTTAATTTCCATGTCCCCTTCCAGTTGAAGGATCGCTCCCCCCTCCCCTTCCAGTTGCAGGTCTGCCCGCCCCCTCCCTCCCTCTCCTCCTCCGAGTTGAAGACCCCCGCGCATCACTCCGCTCTCTCTCTCTCCCCCCTCCGAGTGCCCCTCGCCTTCCTAAGTGCTGGTCACAATTTAATAATTCTTACATCGTGGTCCGGCGTCTGCAGTAAATGCGAGCATGCACGGCGCTTCAACGTGCGTTCCTTTCTGACTCAGCTGTGCCTCTGGTCCTGCCCTCATTTCCTGTTTCCAGAAGGGCGGGACCAGAGGCACAGCTGAGACAGAAAGGAACGCGCGTTGAAATGCTGTGCCTGCTCGCATTCACTGCAGACGCCGGATCACGATGTAAGAATTATTAAATTGTGACCAGCACTTAGGAAGACGAGGGGCACTCGGAGGGGGGAGAGAGAGAAGGGGGCGGCGGGCGGTCCTGCAACTGGAAGGGGAGGGGGCAGGCGGTCCTGCAACTGGGTTGCGGTTTGGTGCGCTGCGTGCGGGCTGCTGGTGTGACACTTGCGTTGACGTCATCTGAGGCTTCAGACCGAGGCACAGCCAATCAGAATGGAGGCACGGGCCCAGCCAGCTTCATGGAACGTTCATGGTGCAAATTATTATATAGGATGATAAGGCGATGAATAAAAATTTTCTGCACTGATACATAGTCGTGTTGGTGAAATATATTTAGCATTTGTTGCGACTATATTGGAATTATTTCAACCCTAGGTTTTCAATATAGTATGCTACTTATAATGTCAACACAATATGTAATAGAACATTTTAATTGATAGCAAAGGGTAGAGCAAAGATAGAACATATAGACAGGTAAGACAGTAAGAAGAGTTAAAAAGGTGATTAATTTAAACAAAGTTACACATGAGGTCAGAGATGGTTTAATATTATTTCAGCTAGGGTAGTAGTGGATAAACATGTCCTGCTGCAGTATGTGCAGCCCAAGTCACTCCTTGTGTGTGTGTATGTGAGACTAAGAAGTTAATTACTTCTTCCATTAAAGGCCTGGTTGAAGAGCTAAGCTTTCACCTGCTTCCTGAAGTAGAGATAGTCTTGTGTTAAGCGGAGCCTTTCAGGTAGTGCATTCCAGAGTGTGGGGGCTACCCGGAGAAGGCTCGCTTGCGGGTATCACATTGTGTAATGTCTTTTGGAGAAGGTGTGGTTAGTGATAATCCTTGGGAGGACCTTAGTGTCCTTGGCAGTGTGTAGAGGATTATACTATACTTCAGGTACTCGGGACCATTTCCTTTGAGGGCCTTGAAGATCAGAGTTTTAAATTTAGCCCTGTATTGTACTGGTAGCCAATGAAGCTTTTGCAAAAATAGTGTGATGCGGTCACATCGCTTGAAACCCTCTATGAGTCTTGCTGCTGCATTCTGAATCAACTGGAGCTGGTCAGACATTCTGTATAGCGCATTGCAGTAATCCAGTCTTGATGTTATCATGGCATGTACAACTGGGATAAGATTTACCTTCTCGATGTAAGGAGAGAGGCAGCGTAGCTGTCGCAAATATTAGAAGCAGCTCTTGAAGGTTGCTTGGATTTGGGGAGTCAGAGTCTAAGTGTTGGATCTAACTGTATTCCAAGGTTCCGGACTTGTGATTTAAGGGGGAGTTCATACTTCCCAAAAGGAATTTTGATGTCAGGTATGTAGCAACTTGTGTTAGGGACCCAGATGAGCTCGGTTTTACTTGGGTTCAGGCAACGTTTGTTGTGTTTAGCCCATTCTTGAATTGATGTTAGACAGTCAGTTTATTCAAGGCTGTGGGTAAGTCAGGTTCAATGTGTATGAGTAGATGCACATCATCCGCATAGATGATTGATCTACTCCATTGACCGAATAAGCTCAGCTAGTGGCCTGAAGTAAATATTGAACAGAATAGGTGACAGTACCAATCCTTGTGGTACCCCGCAGCTCAGTGTCCATGGTGGTGATGAGTTGCTGCCAAACATTATGGACTGTTGTCTGTCTGATAGATAAGTTCTGAACCAGGCAAGTACAGTTCCACTGATACCTGTTTCTGTCAGTAGTGCTATAATGACATCATGACCCACAGTGTCAAAGGCTGCTGAGAAATCTAGCAGTACTAACACCACGGCGAATCCCCTGTCTCGTTTTCTCTGAAGATCATCTAGTAGGGATACAAGGACTGTTTCTGTTCCATAACCGGGTCTGAATGCCAATTGAGATAGAAATAGCCAGTTTCTCTCTTCTAGCCAGTCATTAAGTTGAACAAGACTGTTTGTTCTCTGAGTTGCCCTAGAAATGGGATGTTGGATACTGGCCGGTAAATTTCAAGTTTGTCCTGGTCACGGTTGTTTTTCTGTCAGGAGGGGGAGAGTTCATGCACCCATGGTTAACTGGTTGGGGACTGGGTGCGACTGCCTGTAAATCCTGGCGGAGACTTTTAATTTTGTTGGCAAAGTATGCAGCAAAATCATTGCTCTTCAGTTTCGACTGGGCAGGCTGGTTCTGTTGTGGGGGTTGCAGTAGGCTATTTACTATACTGAACAACTGCTTGGTTGAATTGGCAGCCTGTGCAATGCACCTAGAGAAATACTGTGTTTTGGTTGCTGTTGAGGCTTGGCGGTACTTTGTCATGTGCTTCCTACAGTTTAGCCTGTCTTCATCCAGGTGAGATTTACACCATCTCCTTTCCAGTTTCTGTCCTTTGCATTTAAGGATCCAAAGTTCTGGGGAAAACCAAGGTGAGCATTTGTGAGTGGGGCATAAGACCTATTTTAGTGGTGCGGTTTTCTCTAAGGTCTTGGCTAAGTGTGTATTCCAGACGTCAACCTATTCTGACACTGTAGTTGTCTTTTCATCCACATGTGGATAGTCCAAGGCCACTAGGAAATTCTTCGCAGTCAGCTTTTTTTGTGTGTCTCTGATCTCCTTCCAAACTTTGGGAGGTGCCATTTCTTTTCAGGTTGTTACTTAAGGAAAATTTAATTAGAAAATGGTCTGACCATGATAGAGGTGTTATTTCAATACTGTTATCCTAGAATTCTGGGATATCCACCCCTTCGTAGAATACCAGGTCTAGTATGTGACCTTTTTCGTGAGTTGGAGAATTGATCACCTGTGTAAATCCTAGTGCTGTCATCGTGTCCAGAAAGGCAGCTGTGATGGTATCTGGGGTTTCAATGTATAGATTGAAATCTTCCATGATCACCAGCCCAGGGTAATTCAGGGTCACTTGAGTACTCAGGTCTAGGAGTTCTTGCACAGATAATGTGTTGTTACGAGGTGCTTGGTATACCATGAGCAGCCAGATTGGTTTGTCCTCTTCAAGTTGGATTAAAAGAGATTCTGGATTCATGTAGCTGGGGAATAGATATTCTGTGCAGTTTGATTGTATCTCGAATCAAGACTGCTACCCCTCCACCCGTCTTCCTGGTCTTGTTGATGTTGGATGTTGAAACCTGCTGTGAAAAATTCAGCCAGAGGTAAACCCCCGCTTTCATCTAGCCAGGTTTTACTTATTCCTGAGTACTGAATACATGATTAAAGTGAGATCATATAGCAAAATATCAATATTTTTATTAAATACAAAATATTCTGATCAAGGACGTGCTATGGACGTCATCTACTTAGATTTCAGCAAGGCTTTCGACACGGTTTCCCACAGGAGGCTCTTAAATAAACTAGACAGCCTGAAGATAGGACCCGAAGTGGTGAACTGGATTAGGAACTAGTTGACAGACAGACGCCAGAGGGTGGTGATGAATGGAGTTCGCTCGGAGGAGGGAAAGGTGAGTAGTGGAGTGCCTCAGGGATCGGTGCTGGGGCCGATTCTGTTCAATATATTTGTGAGTGACATTGCCGAGGGGTTACAAGGTAAGGTTTGCCTTTTTGCGGATGACACCAAGATTTCCAACAGAGTGGACACCCCGGAGGGTGTGGAAAACATGAAAAAAGATCTGAAGAAGCTAGAAGAATGGTCTAACGTTTGGCAATTAAAATTCAATGCGAAGAAATGCAAAGTGATGCACTTGGGGAGTAGAAATCCAAGGGAGACGTATGTGTTAGGCGGGGGGAGTCTGATAGGCACGGACGGGGAGAGGGATCTTGGGGTGATAGTATCTGAGGACCTGAAGGCGACGAAACAGTGCGACAAGGCGGTGGCAGTAGCTAGAAGATTGCTAGGCTGTATAGAGAGAGGAGTGACCAGCAGAAGAAAGGAGGTTTTAATGCCCCTGTATAAGACGTTGGTGAGGCCCCACCTGGAGTATTGTGTTCAGTTTTGGAGGCCGTATCTTGCGAAGGATGTTAAAAAAATGGAAGCGGTGCAAAGAAAAGCTACGAGGATGGTATGGGATTTACGTTCCAAGACGTATGAAGAGAGGCTTGCTGACCTGAACATGTACACCCTGGAGGAAAGGAGGAACAGGGGTGATATGATACAGACGTTCAAATATTTGAAAGGTATTAATCCGCAAACAAATCTTTTCCGGAGATGGGAAGGCGGTAGAACGAGAGGACGTGAAATGAGATTGAAGGGGGGCAGACTCAGGAAAGATGTCAGGAAGTATTTTTTCACGGAGAGGGTGGTGGACGCTTGGAATGCCCTCCCACGGGAGGTGGTGGAGATGAAAACGGTAACGGAGTTCAAACATGCGTGGGATATGCATAGAGGAATCCTGTGCAGAAGGAATGGATCCTCAGAAGCTTAGCTGAAATTGGGTGGCGGAGCAGTTGGGGGGAAGAGGGGGTGGTGGTTGGGAGGCGAGGATAGGGGAGGGCAGACTTATACGGTCTGTACCAGAGCCGCTGATGGGAGAGGGGGTGGTGGTTGGGAGGCGAGGATAGGGGAGGGCAGACTTATACGGTCTGTACCAGAGTCGCTGATGGGAGGCAGGAAATACTGCTGGGCAGACTTATATGGTCTGTGCCCTGAAAAGGACAGGTACAAATTCAAGGTAAGGTATACACATATGAGTTTGTCTTGGGCAGACTGGATGGACTATGCAGGTCTTTTTCTGCCGTCATCTACTATGTTACTATGTTACTATGAATACATTGAACGGGGGATAAAGATATCAAATTCAGATTGCCAGAAATGGTGAAACAATTACTTGTAATCAAAGTTTTAATTTTTGTATCTTGGTCTTTCCATAATTTACTATGTCAAAAATCCAAAGGAGCTCTTTTTCGAAGACAGACAGACATCTCAAAATGCCAAAAATATCTACATCTGCCAAAAGCGTCTAAATCGTGATTTTTTGAAAACCCAGAATTTGGACGTTTACCACCAAGTTTGTCCAAATAACAAGGATGCGTGTTATGGGCAGAATTAGGGTGGGCCCAAAATTAGGACGTCTTTCAGCAATAATGGAACAGGAAGACACGTCCAAGTCTAAAAAGAAGTACGTTTTTATCTAGAGCTGTTTCAATCACATCCAAGTTTAAAAAAAAAAAAAAAAGATGCTCTGAATGACCAGCTTGACCCCTCAATACCCCAGCGGATGCTGTCCCCCTCCCACTCCCCAAAGAACTGAAACTGAAAGGGGATACAGGAACTATGACAGCATCAGGTATTACGGGCATATTCAACAAAGCAGCAAGCAGCTCCCAGGAAAAGCCTAGTGGTCAGTGCAATGGACTGTAAACAAGGAGATCCAGGCCCAAATCTCACTCTACCTAATACAATAGTAATGGAAATTGTGAGCCCTATAAAACCACCAAATTACCTACTATACCTAAATACAGGAGACACCTGCAGGGTGGAAGACCATTGTAATAGTGTACAGTTAGGTAAAAGTAGGTTTTATTCTGTTACTGGAGGGCTCACAATAATAATAATAATTAAAAAAGAGTTATAGTGAGAATTGTACCTAGATGCCATTTAATTATAATTTAATTTGAGCACTTGTATTCCGCTTAACCAAAATAGTTCAAGGCGGATAACAACACAATCAGTTTTACAAACATTTTCATAGTTAGTACAAACCAATATCCCAGTAAAAAACAATTCAAAACCAAATACAGTGCAATCCGCTTAAGTGCAAGGGTCTGGGACCAAAGAAATGCATGCAGTTAACCAGAGCATGCACTTAACCGTTGTGACCCAAAAAGCTTGACATCTGATAAACATATATACAGTACTGTTTATTAATATACGTACAGTATAGTCTGTTAATTGACATTAGGCTTACTTGAAGTAATCAGTTATAGTCCTCTGTACACTACTGGATCTGTGAGTTCCATAGACTAAGTCTGCCAGACGGTAAAAACTGTCACAGCACTGACACCCAGTGGCTTCCAGATAGGCCCGCACGGTGTTGAGACTCTCCAGCGCTCTTGCAAAAGTGGCAGGAGGAGGTTGTTGAATTTCATCAGCATGTGGCTCGCTGCTCATTTCTTCATCTGTTTCACCATCAGCCGTTGTTGCCTGCGTGTAGGCGCATATCTCGACATCAGTGCTGTCGTCAGCTGTTTGTAGATCGTGATCAACAGCTACGTGGTGATGGAACTCCTCTTCAGTAAAACCGGCTGGGATGTCAATAACCTCTTTATCTGACACGTTTGCAACAGCTGCACCTGTTTCATCCCTCTCCACATGATTAACAAAGCTTGCCCGCTTGTAGCAGTTCACAATGGTTGCCTGTGTAACATGATTCCAGGCTTCTTTCTGCATATGTAGGGAATCCAAAAGTGATAGATTACGAGCCAGGTCAACAACATGTTTATCCTTGCCAGTCTGGTCATCCATAATGCTCATCAGACGACGTAGCACAAGAGCCCGATAATGTTGTTTGAAATTGGTTATTGTGCCCTTATCCATAGGTTGGATCAGAGAGGTAGTATTTGGTGGCAGGAAGACCACCTTGACGTTAGACAGCCTGACATCATCCCTGTGTGCAGCACAATTATCACAAAGCAGCAAAATCTGACGCTTTTGTGACCGCATTCTAGTGTCTAACTTCTTTAACCACTGCTTCCAAATTTCCCCAGTCATCCACGAATTTGTGTTAGCCTTGTATGACACAGGAAGTCACTTAACTTTCTTGAAGCAATGGGGCTGTTTGCTCTTTCCAATGACGAGGGGTTCCAACTTCTCACTCCTATCCATATTGCAGCAAAAGAGGATCGTCAGTCGGTCCCTCGATGTTTTACCTCCAGCCTTTGTAAAGTTTGTGTTGCAGGTCCTATATTATTTTCACCACTCTGAACTATTTTCATCTTCTCCATGTCCCTACAAAGTTATGGCATCCAGACCTATAAACAATACTTCAGCAGGTGGAATCTTTTACTATTTAGCTATACAAGATGTTCATTGTCTTTTTCATCCTGTGGATAATACCTCTACTTATGCAATTAAGCATATTAATGTACCCTGTTCTTTTATTAAATTAACTAGTTACCTTCAGGTCATCTGATGCAATTACTCCTACAGCTTACTGTTTAATATACTGTATTAATTCTCATTAAAAACAGCAAGAGCAGTACATCTCAGTGCTATGTAAGATGGATCACCAAAATAGCAATTTTCAAAATCATTTATCTGTATAAATAGCTATTTTAAGTCAGTAAAATTTCCTACATGAAAACTACTGCATGCATACTTTAAGCTGGGTTATAAAAGGGCTTTTCTGTGAGTATGCTTAGATCAGGGTAGTATAATACTATACATATATTCAATTACTACTGATGCCAATGTCTCAGATGAAACCAAGCTGAAGATACAGCCACATCATTCTCTTTGTAGTCTCAACACCCTGGGCCACATTTTCTGAAAGGGGTTGCAATTCAGATGTCATGGGAGACACCAAGACAGCGCCTACAGTCAACACAAAGGTCTTTGATATGACTATATTACACATACTTTTTAAAACCACTGATATATTTTTCTAATGCAAAAACATTAACAAAGCAAAACAAGCACTGTCACAATGCACACAAAGGCCTAAAATCTATCTAGAAGAATAGGGAATGAAGAAAACCTCAAAACATATATATAGTAAAAATATCCATATATGTTGAAAATGCACGGGCTTTTTGAAAGTTGTCCGCAAATGTCTTACCATCAAGTCCATGGACACAGATAACCAAGTGAATTCCTTCTTCCAAATTTTCTTCCTCTTCTTCTGGAGGAAAATATGGTATATTGGAAGCTAGTACAGATAGCTCACTGTACATGACCCCATCAAACTTCAGCTCTTTCTTGAGTTTGTCTTTAGCCTGATAAAAACTATAAAAAGCCTTAATTAAATACATACAGGATACACAATTTAATAGTAGAATGACGTAAATGAAATGATTATGGTAGTAAGAAATGCATAAAAAAGTATACTATGCTTCAATTGCTGACATCAAAATAACTCTTTCCCTTTGCAAAAACAAAATGGCAATGGTGACATTTAGGGCCTCTTATCTAGCCACAATAGTGGCTCCCGGTGCAGCAATACCGACAAAGCCCATTCACTTTGAATAGGCTCCATCAGCATTGTCATGTGGGAACTGCTAGTGCAGCTTGATAAAAGAGGCCTTTTATTATGATGATGACTTATTTAAAACATTTATACCCTGCCAATTGCTAGTAGTCCTAGAAATGAGGTTACATTTCTAGCGGTGAGCATGATAAAAATCCTGTTTCATTTTTTTTTGCTTCAGTTCATTATCTGGCTCATTTTCAAAATAGAAAAACATCTAAAAAAAGTGACTTAAGTCTGCATTTGGACGTTTTTCTCACAAAAACGTCCAAACCAGTATTTTCAAAACATATTTTTAGACGTTTTTCTATGAAGTCCGTCAGAAGTACGTCCAAATCTCAAGGTGGCGTTTCATGGGTGTATTCAGGGCGGGACTTGGGCATTCCTAAGATTTAGACATTTTTCAGCCATAATGGAACAAAACAAAAACGTCCAGGACTAAAACTTAACGTTTTGAGCTAGACCTGTTTTTATTACGATAAAGGCACAAAAAGGTGCCCTAAATGACCACTGGAGGGAATCAGGAATGACCTCCCTTTATTTCCCCAGTGGTCAGTAACCCCTCCCACCCCCCAAAAATGTGATGAAAAACATTACTTTCCAGTCTCTGTGCCACCCTCAGATGTTATACTCAGGTCCATCAGAATAGCATGCAGGTCCCTGGAGTAGTCTAGTAGTGGGTGCAGTGCACTGCACACAGGTGGACCCAGCCTCCTATCTCTCCCTAACCTGTTACAATTGTGGAGGAAACTGTGAGCCCTCCAAAACTCACCAGAAACCCACTGTACCCACATATAGGTGCCCCCTTCACCTGTAAGGGCTATGGTAGTGGTGTACAGTTGGGGGTAGTGGGTTTTGGGGGGGCTCAACAGACAAAATAAGGGAGCAATGGTGAGATGTGTACCTGGGAGCATTTTATGAAGTCCACTGAGGTGTCCTCTAGGGTGCCCTATTGTTGTCCTGGGATGTCAGGGGGACCAGTCTACTAAAAATGTTGGCTCCTCATACATCCCAATGGCTTGATTTTGGACGTTTTGCACGTAGACATTTTCCCCCCAAAATAGACAAAAAAAACCGTACAAATCACAAAACGTCCATTGTATTTTTGAAAATAAAGATAGATGTTTTTCTTTTTCGAAAATGACCTTCTTTCCTGTTCAGAATTTGGATGTTTTGTGCAAAACGTCCAAACTCAGATTTAGACGTCATATCAAAAATGCCCACCTATGTGTGTTAGTGTGGTTTACAAGCATAAATTAAATGTAAAACAGTTGTATGCATAAAGGAAACAAAGTAAAATGAACATTCATCTTTATGCATTTCTTTATTAAGAAAAAAAGTCTAAATTGCTTACTTTCACCAAAAATAGAAAAAAGTGTTCATCCAATTCATATTGTGCAGGAAAACTCTTTTTAATATAGCCACATGACATACCACCAGCTAAAGGCTTTTCAGGACATGACGTTTACTCACATGTAGCAGATGTTCTCCGAAGACAGTGGTGAATATCCACACTAATGGAAGACATCATCTAATGAAGCCCAGTGCAGAAAACGTTTTTGGAAGTGGCCTACTGCCCAAGTATGTGTTTTTCTGCCTGCGATCATCATAAAAGTCCAGCTTAGTCTAATAAGGTAGATAACAGAATTCAGCTCAGAGGGGAGGTGTGTGGGGTAGTGTAGCTATTTATCCTGCTATCGGTGAATAACTGCTTTTTCAGAGGACATGCAGGATGTAATAACCATACTGATGGGAATCCCTAGCTACTAGGCTGTCTTAAAAGAAGAGGGGAATACAACTAAGGTCTTCAACAAGCAAGACCCGTAATACAAACAAATAACAGCAACATTTTTTTTTCCTTTGTTTTTAGACAGCCTGGGACAGACCCAAAAGGGCCTAAGTGGGTAGAGTTGGATTCTAGACCCCAATTAATTCTGAAAGACTTTCTAACCAAACCGACTATTCTGGGAGTCCCACTTTTGGCGATAGTAAGACTGTGGACTGAAGTCCATGTTGCTGCTCTGCAGATCTTCTTTATGGAACCTCACCTCAAGTGAACTTGGGTGCAGCCATGACTTTGATAACGTGAGCCATGACATGACCCTCCAGGGTCAGCCCATCCTAAGCATAAGTAAAGGAAATTGATTGGCTTACAATATTGGTTAATAACCTATTAAAGGATAGGTTATTTCCTCCAGAATTGAGACAGATTGTGTTAACCCCAATTCCGAAAACACAAGATGCTGATTTATCAGTTGTTTCTAATTTTCGACCAGTGGCTAGCATCCCGTGGATGGCAAAACTCATGGAGTCAATAGTTGCAATGCAAGTTACATTATATTTAAAGTATTTTCATTGCTTACACAGTTTTCAATTTGGTTTCAGGTCAATGCACAGTACAGAATCATTATTATTATTTTTGGTTTCTAAAGTTTGAGAAATTCTTAGTCTGGGGTTCATTTTGTCTTGCTCCAATTGATATTTCTGGAGCATTTGATAGGGTGGATCGTGGTATCCTGAGGTACAGACTGAGTGAATTTGGATTATCTGGTACTATTTATAAATGGATAGAAAGTTTTCTAAGAAGAAGAACTTATTATGTCAAGAAGAATAATATTTTTTCATTTACATGGAGATCAGACTTTGGTGTTCCACAGGCATCACCACTGTCTCCAATCTTGTTTAATGTATTTATGAGCTCACTGGCCTCACTTTTGGAGACAGGTTACTGTGGTTGCTCATATGCTGACAATATATCAGATTTCCTAAGTTTATAGACTACTACCTCTGAATGAATAGCCCTGATTCAATCTTGGGCTAGTCAGTAACTTTTAAGACTAAAGGCAGCCAAGAACAAATTGTTGTATTTTTGCAATGGTTCTACTTTGGTCCCTTGCAGTGTGACTATTGCTTCAGGAGAACAATTATGGGTTGAAAAATCCTCTAGGGTTTTAGGTATTATTTTGGATACTCAATTGA
This sequence comes from Microcaecilia unicolor, assembly GCF_901765095.1. Taxonomy (NCBI): domain Eukaryota; kingdom Metazoa; phylum Chordata; class Amphibia; order Gymnophiona; family Siphonopidae; genus Microcaecilia; species Microcaecilia unicolor. The sequence goes on from NC_044031.1 coordinate 599,662,589, forward strand.
CAATGATTCCACAGATAAGTTATTTGAGTAAGAAGTTATTTTTTAAATTACGACAATTGAGAGCAATAAGATCTTTTTTTTTTTTTTAACTGAACATTTTTTTGCATGCTGGTTCAAGCTATTGTGCCACCTCAGTTGGATTATTGTAGTGCTTTTTTATGTGTAGGACTAAGTTCAAGATTAATTAAAAAGTTGCAATTATTACAAAACTAGGAAAAAATGCCCGTTTCTGAGCGGAATGAAACGGGCGCTAGCAAGGGGCCCCCTCCCTCCGTCCCTCGAAGCTACTTGCCTTGTTCGCTGTGGGCCGTTTCGGCCCTCGAGTGTCAATAGCTCCGCCCTCGACGTCATGACGTTTTGACGCGTCAGGGCCCCCTCCCTCCGTCCCTCAAAGCTACTTGCCTTGTTCGCTGTGGGCCGTTTCGGCCCTCGAGTGTCAATAGCTCCGCCCTCGACGTCATGACGTTTTGACGCGTCATGACGTTTTGACGCGAGGGCGGTGCAGACACTCCAGGGCACACCGGATATCTCGGGCGCCTCAACTTCCGTGGAGGCTTCAGAACGTTGGGGTTGCCTTTTATATATATAGATACTGCAGCCAAAATAATCTATGGCTGCTATTGTTATGACCATGAAATACCTTTGATAAGAAGCGTACATTAGCTACCAGTTTCTGCACAGATATCTTTTAAGATGGCTTGCATTGTAATTAATATATTACAAGGGAACTGTTCCTCTCTTTTCCCACATTAGTACATAAGTAATGCCACACTGGGAAAAGACCAAGGGTCCATCTAGCCCAGCATCCTGTCCACGACAGAGGCCAATCCAGGCCAAGGGCACCTGGCAAGCTTCCCAAACGTACAAACATTCTATACATGTTGTTCCTGGAATTGTGGATTTTTCCCAAGTCCATTTAGTAGTGGTTTATGGACTTGTCCTTTAGGAAACCGTTTAACCCCTTTTTAAACTCTGCCAAGCTAACCGCCTTCACCACGTTCTCCGGCAACGAATTCCAGAGTTTAATTACGTGTTGGGTGAAGAAACATTTTCTCCGATTTGTTTTAAATTTACTACACTGTAGTTTCATCGCATGCCCCCTAGTCCTAGTATTTTTGGAAAGCGTGAACAAACACTTCACATCCACCTGTTCCACTCCACTCATTATTTTATATACCTCTATCATGTCTCCCCTCAGCCGTCTCTTCTCCAAGCTGAAAAGCCCTAGCCTCCTTAGTCTTTCTTCATAGGGAAGTCGTCCCATCCCCACTATCATTTTAGTCTCCCTTCGCTGCACCTTTTCCAATTCTACTATATCCTTCTTGAGATGCGGTGACCAGAATTGGACACAATACTCAAGGTGCGGTCGCACCATAGAGCGATATAACGGCATTATAACATCCTCACACCTGTTTTCCATACCTTTCCTAATAATACCCAACATTCTATTCGCTTTCCGAGCCGCAGCAGCACACTGAGCAGAAGGTTTCAGTGTATTATCGACGACAACACCCAGATCCCTTTCTTGGTCCGTAACTCCTAACGTGGAACCTTGCATGACGTAGCTATAATTCGGGTTCTTTTTTCCCACATGCATCACCTTGCACTTGCTCACATTAAAGGTCATCTGTCATTTTGCCACTCAGTCTCCCAGTCTTGTAAGGTCCTTCTGTAATTTTTCACAATCCAGTCGCGAGTTGACTTTGAATAACTTTGTGTCATCAGCAAATTTAATTAACTCGTTAGTTACTCCCATCTCTAAATCATTTATAAATATATTAAAAAGCAGCGGTCCTAGCACAGACCCCTGAGGAACCTCACTAACTACCCTTCTCCATTGTGAATACTGCCCATTTAACCTCACTCTCTGTTTCCTATCCTTCAACCAGTTTTTAATCCACAATAGGACTTTTCCTCCTATCCCATGACCCTCCAATTTCCTCTGTAGCCTTTCATGAGGTACCTTGTCAAACGCCTTTTGAAAATCTAGATACACAATATTAACCGGCTCCCCTTTGTCCACATGTTTGTTTACTCCTTCAAAGAATTGATAGCTTATTCAGTTTTTAGTGTGAATTCCTGTTTTCATTCAACTTTACAGTTGGGATTTTCATTCGTTAAAAAAAGTCCGGTATAAGAAATTTCATGATGGATCTTTTATTTTTCAGGCTAGTAAATTGTGGAACTTTTTACCTGTACAAATTCAGATAATTTTTGGTTACCTGCAGTTCCATAAAGATTGAAAACTTATCTTTTCAATAAGTACTTGAATGATTAATGCTGAGGGACTTTATTGACCTTAAAGGCATGACTTTGAATTCATGTAACCTACTTAGATTAGCAGGATATTTATTACATTTGTATCCCACATTTTCCCATCCTATGGCAGGTTCAGTGTGGTCTGCTAGCCTATTCAAAAGTGTGTTTATTGACGGCAGCCCCCATCCTGCTGAGATCAAAAGAAACAAAGAGCTGGGTGGATTTTCTATGGCTCCTAGTCAGCTCCAGATAGAAGGCTAAGGCTGTCTTGTGCATTCAATTTGATGGGCATGCAACTTTAAGAAAAATGTTGGCAGAACAATTGACTGTTTAACATGGAACTGCAACGCTACTTTAGGAAGGAACATAGAATATGTATACAAAACCACCTGTTGTAAAATAGATTACAGTAGATCAGCTACTAGGGCCTGTAGCTTACCAACCCTGCATACTGAAGTGGCCGCTACCAAAAACAAGACCTTCCTGGTCAGGTACTTCAGGTGACAGGTTATCAAGTGGCTCAAAAGGAGATTTTATCAACTAGGTAAGGACAATGTTCAGTTCTAATGGCACTGTGAGGGAGGGAAGTTTCAATAGGAGCAAACCTCTCATGAAGCAGACAACTAAAGGCTGATGAGAGATGAGCTTACTCTCAACATGAGGGGATCTTACCCCAGTCCTCAAGACATATTCATTCAATCTGGTTTTTAAGATACCCACAATGAATATCTCATGTATATTGTGGATATCCTGAAAACCTGACTGGATGGGTATATATCCTGAGGACTGGGTTGAGTACCCCTGCTCTACACAGTGATAAGCTCCAAATGCAATGAGGTGAACTCTTACTGAATTACTTTTGAAAACTGACTGGTAAGTGTAGAAGGTATTGTGTAGTACAGTAAAAGTGGTCCAGGGCCTTGCCCTCACACCAGATAGCAAACCTCTTTCACTCGAAACCATAAAACCTCTTAGTGGAATATCTTCTGGAAGCCAGCAGAACCTGAGAGACATTCTCCAGCAGGTTTAAAGAGTACACTTCTAACCTAATATCCAAGGTGTGAGGGCCAGGGACTGGAGATCAGGATGTAGGAGGACCCCTTGTTCTGAGTGATGAGGGTCAAAAAGCATTCTAGTCTCCACGGATCTTCGGAGGATACATCAGAGGGTGCTCAAGTTCTGGTGGCTCCGCTGACTGACCTCTTCAATGCTTCCTTACAGTCTGGTGTGGTCCTGAAGAACTGGAGAAGGGCAGATGTGGTCTCTTTGCACAAGAGTGGAACGAGGAGGTTGGGAATTACAGACCTGTCAGTCTGACCTCGGTGGTGAGTAAACTGACGGAAATACTTCTAAAGCGGAGAACTGTGAGGTTTCTCAAACTGAATGGAATGCAGGACCTGAGGCAGGTCATGTCAGATGAATCTGATTGATTTTTTTCGACTGGGTGACCAAACAGTTGGACATGGGAGGGGCTCTGGATGTACTGTATTTGGATTTCAGCAAAGGCCTTTGACACGGTTCTGAACAGGAAACTTATAAATAAACTGAGTCCCTCGGTATGTGACCTAGAGTAACTGACTGGGTTAAAAATTGGTTGAACGGAAGGAGACAGTGGGTAGTGGTAAATGGAGCTTGCTCTGAAGATAAGGATGTTATCACTGGAATACCACTGGGATTGGTCCTAGGGCTGGCTCTTTCTAACATCTTTGTGAGTGATATTGTGGAAGGGCTGTCTGGTAAGGTTTGTCTCTTTGCGAATGATATCAAACTCTGCAATAGGGTGGTCACCTTGGAGGGTGTGGATGACACGAGGAAGGATATAGCAAAGCATGAGAAATGGTCCGATATTTGGCAACTAAGATTTAATGCTAAAAAATGCAGGGTCATGTAATTGGGTCACAAGAATCTGAGGGAATGGTATAATAAAGGGGGGGGGGGGAGGTGAAGTGCTTCTGTGTACAAAGGAACAGAGGGAGTAATTGTGTCTGATGACCTTAAAGTAGCCAAACAGGTAGAAAAAGTTACAGTCAAAGCCAGAAGGATGCTTGGGTGTATAAGGAGAGGGATGACCAGCAGAAAGAAATAGGTGATGGTGCCCTTCTATTAGTCGCTGGTGAGGCCCCATTTATAGTAATGTGTACAATTCTGGAGACTGCATATACGGAAAGATATAAACAGGATGGATTCAGTCCAGAGGGCGGCTACAAAATTGGTAAGCGGTCTTCAACATAAAACATATAAGGACAGGCTTATGAACCTCAACATGTATACACTGGAAGAAAGGAGGGGAAAAGGAGATATATCTCAGGGGCATTAATGTATAGGAAGAGAGCCTTTTCCAAATGAAGGAAAACTCTGGAATGAGGGGGCATACAATGAAGTTAAGAGAAAACAGTATTAGGAGGAATCTAAGAAAGTATTCATTTAAGGAAAGGGTGCTGGAAGCGTGGAATGGCACCCCGATGGAGGTTGTGGAGACGAGGCCTGTGTCAGAGTTTAAGAAAGCATGGCACAAGCATGTGGGATCCCTTAGGAAAAGGAGGCAATAAGGGTCACGGAGTATGGGCAAACTGGATGGGTCATTTGGCCTTTATCTGCCATATTTCTATGTTTTTATCAGAAGAGGGAACCAGATCTACATAGAGCAATGAGAATTATAGTATGAGTTTCAGGAGTATTTTCATAAAGAGGACCCTTCCACCAATGAAGGAGAAAGGCATCCAAGGCTAGCCTGCTCTGTGATCCCTGTCTGAAGCAGAATTGATGGACCTTCTAGCTGATATGAGTGGAAAAAGGTCTATTGAGGGGGTGCCTCATTCTTGAAAGATCTGCTGGGCAACCCCTCTGTTGAGAGACTATTAATGCAGTTGGCATTACCTGACTCAGTCTGTGCACCCCACATCTGTTTTTCCTCGCCAGGTAAGTGGCTCTGAGCACTATCCTGTGGAAAAGTGCTCACTTCCACATCCTGACTGCCTCCTGACACAGGTGGAATGATCCAGTGCCTCTCTGATTGTTTACATAGTACACTGCAACCTGACTGACTGAATTAATATAATTTGCTTCCTCAGATGATCTCTGAAAACCTTTAGAGTATTCCAGATAGCTCTTAGCTGAAGGAGGATTATTTGGTGTTCAGTCTCCTGAGCAGTACACTAACTCTAAGTGTGGAGCCATGTACACGAGCTCTCCACCCCAGGATGGACACATCTATCGTTAGTGGAATTTGGAATGGCAATCCCTTGCTCAAACTGCTGCAAATTAGCCACCAAGACAGGAACTCTTTCAGAGAAGGTAAGACAGTGATGACATCCTGAAGGTTACCCATCATTTGTGCCCACTAAGAAGGTGGGGTCCATTGAGCTGGCCTCAAATTATGCTAAACTGTACCTACTATACACTGCCTTGGGTGAATCTCTTCATAAATGCGGTTAATAAATCCCAATAAAAAATTGAGGCACCCCATGGGACTAGCATATATGCTGGAGGCCATGTGGCCTAGCAATCTCAACATTTGCAGACCTGATACATGCTGACGATGGCATACCCTTCTAAATCACTGATGTGAAAGCCTCTATTCGTGGGGTTAGGAGGAAAGCATTGGCTTGAGTCGTGACTAGCTGGGCTCCAAAGAACTCTGATTGTTGGGATGGGCAGAGGTGGGATTTGGGATAGTTTATGACAGGTAGTTTATGACTAGCAGAGCCGGTAGTGGGAGGCGGGGCTGGAGGTTGGGAGGCGGGGATAGTGCAGGGCAGACTTATACGGTCTGTGCCAGAGCCAGTGGTGGGAGGCGGGACTGGAGGTTGGGAGGCAGGGATAGTGCTGGGCAGACTTATACGGTCTGTGCCAAAGCTGGTGGTGGGAGGCGGGGATAGTGCTGGGCAGACTTATACGGTCTGTGCCAGAGCCGGTGGTTGGGAGGCGGGGCTGGTGGTTGGGAGGCGGGGATAGTGCTGGGCAGACTTATACGGTCTGTGCCCTGAAGAGCATAGGTACAAATCAAAGTAGGGTATACACAAAAAGTAGCACACTATGTTACTAGTAGCATCAACCCCTGAATGGTTCTGCCCACTGATTCTTTTGCATTTTCCTCTGATATGCTCATGACTAGCCAATCATCTAAGTAGGAAAACATGTGCACATCCAGCCTGCATAGTGACATTGACTATTGCAAGACATTTTGTGAAGATTCTTGAAGCTGAAGCGATGCTGAATGGCAGTATGCAATATTGGTAGTAGTGGCTTCTTACTTACAATCAGAGATAGTTCCTGGGACTAGGTCACTGGTGTGCTGGAGCAGGCTTGCACTGGCTCGCAAGAGCCGGTAGTTAATTTTTGTAGCATTTTGCAAGCCGGTTTGCCTCTCCTCCCCCGAGCTGTAGGGTCTCTAGCAAATACCTGAAGGCAGCCTCCCTGGTGGTCTAGTGGATTCTTCGTGGCAGGAAAGAACCCCAGTCTTTCCTGCCCGCTGCTGGCGCTGACCCTTCCGCTGCAAAACTGCTCTTTAAAAAGGGCTGCCAAGACTTCCGCTGGAGTCTTTTGAGAGGCCGTCTTTGTTAAGTCTCGGCAGCCATTTTAAATACGATGCGGCAGTGGGAGGGTCAGCGCCAGCAGCGGGCAGGAAAGACTGGGGATCTTTCCTGCCCCGAAGAATCCACTAGACCACCAGGGTGGCTGCCTTCAGGTATGTGCTGGGACCCTGTGGCTCAAGGGAGGAGGTCTGGAATAGGTGGGGTGGATACTGTAAAAAAAAAAAAAAAAAAAGTTGTATTTTCAAACATGCCGGCTTGTGCATATGGATGTACACGGAGGAAGTATAATAAGGGTTCATAGGTAGAGTAGTAATTTCTTATAAATCATAAACGGTGTGTCATTTGGAGGGGCTGGTTATAGGGACACCCTAATCTTGTTATATTGGTGCAGAGATTTTTTTTGCCTCCTGGTAAAGGGTTTCTAAAACAGACATCATGTTATGAGAATCAGGTGCTCAACATTCAGAGTTTCTGTCTAATTATTTACTTATTTATGGCATTTTATCCCAAATTAGACTGCAACCTGGGAGCATTTAAAATCTTTTTTTCCCCTGAAGAGAGTAATGCATTGCTCCCCTAGGCTCTCTCCCTGGGTTTAGCCAGCTCTGCAATTGGGGGGGGGGGGGGGGGGCCCCTCCCCCAAATTGCAGTAATGGCCATACCCGGGGAGAGAACCTGTTGTTAAAAATTTATCAGCACACCACTAGACTAGGTTGTATATGGATGTGGGTATAAGCATCCTTTAAATCCAAAGAGCATATTCAATCTCTTTCCAGAATCATGGGGAGCACAGTACCCATGGAAACCATCCTGAACTTTTGTTTGGTCAAGTACTTATTCAGAGTCTTTAGGTCCAGGATGGGATGGATATTCTTGATGACTTGGAATAGAATCCCTTCCTCTTTTCCCTTAGTTGAACGAGTTCAACCACAATGTCCTGAAAAAATTTAAGATTCCTGGTGCTGAAAGCTTATGTTGATGCTCGTGGCAAGAAATTTTAAGGGAATCTTTTTTCAATTGAGGTATGTAACGTGTCTGGATTGTTTTGAGGATCCATCTGTCTGGTACCTGCAGCATTCTTCAGCGCAAGGCCTTGAGGCTCACTATCATCTTGCTACAGACTAGGGACTTTGTGAATTGCTAATGTGGCCATTTAAACATCTAGTTGCCAGCTATAGCTCTGCGAAGCAGATTGGCTCCACCAACCGACCTTATCTGTGCCCACAGCGTTCTTCAGCACGACTTCTTCTGAGGCTCACTATCATCTGGCTACAGACTGGGGAGTTTGCAAGTCGCTACTGTGGACATTTAAGCATCTAATTCTTTGCAGTGAGAGTTAGTTTCCAGCTATAGCTTGGGTGGGAGGGGGTTGGTGACCACTGGGGGGTACGGGGAGGTGATCCCCGATTCCCTCCAGTGGTCATCTGGTCAAATCGGACACATTTTTGAGACTTGATCCTGAAAATAAATGGGCCAAGTCGGCCAAATGTTCGTCAGGGCCGCCCTTCTTTTTTCCATTATCGGCCGAGGACGGGCATCTCTTAACCACGCCCCTGTCCTGCCTTCAGTACACTGCCGACATGCCCCCTTGAACTTTGGCTGGCCCTGCGACGGAAAGCAGTTGAGGGCAGCCAAAATCGGCTTTCGATTATACCGACTTGGCCACCTTTAGGAGAAGGGCGCGTATCTCCCGATTTGTATCGGAAGATGGCCGCCCTTCTCCTTCGAAAATAAGCAGGATGGTCATTTATTTTAGAATTATACAGGAAAGGGGCAGCAGTATTCTGCCCTTTTCCAGAACCACTCCAGACTCTAGAGAAGCACTGAAAAAGGTCAACCAGCGGAGTTGTCAGAAGTTCCCTAAGTTCCTTCTGTACTCCGTACATTCAGATGTATGCCATCCAGCCCACTCACTTTGTCCACCTTTAGTTTAGCTAGCTTCTCACGAACACAGTCTTCTGAAAATCATTCAGGGACTACCACACATCCTTTCATATTTGTGTTTGTCCTCTATGGTCCTGCTCCCAGCCCTTGAGCTGTGAACACAGAACAGAAATATCCTGTTAAGCAATTCTGCCTTATCGTTATCAGTTTCTACACATTCGCTCTCTCTTTACCTTTGAGTCTTACAGTGCCACATTTGCACTTCCTCCTACCATTAACATATGTAAAAAATGTCTTTGCCTTATTGGCTATTTTTCCTTCCATTTACACCTTTGCTTTCCTGACTACTCTACCAGTTTCTCTTAGCTTTTCCAGATATTGTCACCTGTCTTCCTCTTTCTGCAATCTCTTGTAGTTTATGAAGGCTAACTTCTTTATCCTTTTCAGCTACTACTTTTGGGAACCAAAGCAGCCTTCTTTTCCACTTACATTTATTTATTTTCCTTACAAAAAGTTTTGCTGCCCTTACAATCGCTCCTTTCAGTTTTGCCCACTGCTTTCCAACTTTTCCAGATATTCCCATCCAGACAACGCCTTGAGGCCCTCTATCTGAATAATGCTGATGTGATCTTAGTGTCCCATGCAGCTCCTGGAGCCATATAGGGCAATGCCTCCTATGCCAAAGATGATGGACCGCACTTATCAGTGCCAAAAAAAGTCATTTTTGCTGCTTTTCTTGACCTCTAATGCCTGGTTTTGACATCTGTGAACAGAATTTACAAGAAGAGGAATTATGACTAGGCCACAGACACTAGTTATGGGTGTCCCTGATGGACAAGGTCTTCTGCTCAGTGTGCAGCAGAGCCAAAAAGCAAACAATGTTAGAGATTATTAGGAAAGGAATAAAACAGAGAAATACCCAGTGTACCTGAATGTAACTCACTTGGAACTACTACTGAAAAAGGTGTGAGCAAAATCCAAATAAGTAAATCAATAAATATCATAATGCCCTGTATCACTCCATAGTGAGACCACAATTTGAGTAGTGTATGCAATTATGGTCAGAGACAACTAAAAAAAAAAAAGAGTGGAACTGGAAAAGGTACAAAGTAGGGCAACCAAAATGATTGAGAGGATGGAACAACTCATATGAGGAAAGGCTAAAAAGATTAGGGATCATCAGTTTGGACAACAGATGGCTGAGAGGAACTACGATAGAGGTTTATAAAATCCTGAATGGAATATAATGGGTAAATACAAATCAATTGTTAACTCTATCAAAAAGTACAAAGACTAGGAAACACACTATGAAGTTACATAGAAGAAAGTATTTTTTTCACTCAACAAATACTTAAGCTCTGGAACTCATTGACAGAACAAGTGGTAAAAGCAGTTAATATAACGTTAATGTAACAGGGTTTCAAAAAGGTTTGGACAAATTCCTAGAGGAATAGTCCATAAATCATTAAGGCAGATCTGGGGAAAGCCACTGCTTATCCCTAAAGTTAAGTAGCATGCAATCTTGCTACCTTTTGAGACCCTGCCAGGTGCTTGTGACCTGGATTGGCTACTTTTAGAAACAGGATACTGGGCTAGATGGACCCTTGGTCTGAGCCCGTATGGCAACTCTTATATTCTTACGGTCCTGCTGAACCTAAAGCATTTCTTAAAACCACTGACAGTTTTCTGGGGTATACTAGGAAAAATATCTGAGGAGAAATCAAATGGCTCCATGGCAAAAAAAGTCCTTGACCGGGTACCCAAAGTCTATGAGGGGCCTAGTGGGCTGTGGAAAACAAAGAAAAATGACAAGTGCCAAAAAAGCTAACAAAAATAAAAGGGGAGAGGAGAGACACTGGCCCCGAACAAGGAACCTGTATAATCATAAACATTTAACATTTGATACTCAAGTTTCCTCAGTAATCACAAAATCTTTCAGGTCTCTTTGGAAACTAAAAAGGATCAGACCCTATTTCTCATCAGAAACATTCAGACTATTGGTACAATCATTAACATGATTCCAATTTGATTACTGTAATATCATATATGCTGGCTGTAAGGAGTACCTGTTGAAAAAACTCCAAACATCTCAAAACACTGCAGCCAGGTTAATGTACAAAATTTCTCGTTTTGAAAGTGCCTCCTTTACTAATCAAATTACACTGGCTTCCCATCAAAGCGAGAATCACCTTCAAATTATGTAACTTTATCTTTAAAATCCTAAATGGCACAGCTCCAGACTACATGGTACCATTAATAAAGTTTTCACAAAGACACTCTAAATATGAGGCAAGAAACTATCTCTGACTACACCTCCCAAATTGCAAAAAAGTGACCTACAAAACTGTCCACTCAGCAGACTTCACCTACCTAGGAACCAAATGGTGGAACTCCTTACCATCCAAAATAAGAAATATACAGGAATATACTAGATTCCACAAAATCCTCAAATCATTCCTATTCAAACAAACCCTCACAAAGAACAGCCATATCTCAAACAACTAATTATTACTTGAATTGGTTATTACTCTATTTACCATTATCCTTCTCTTTGCTTCATGTACAATTTCTCATTCATAATAGATTTTGTAAACATTAAACATCCATAGCTATCCCAGTATGTTTATGATACTGTATTGTTAAATTGGATTCTTACAACAAATTACTTTCTTATGCATTATTCTTGGTTATGTATCTATAATGTGTATTGTAAGCCACACTGAACTCAAACATTTTGGGATAATGTGGGATATAAATGTCACAAATAAATAAACTTACACGCAAACAATTCGGAGCAACACAGCAATCACAATAGAAACAAGGAAACATGTTCACATTGTTCCGCAGAACAAAATGAACTAAGCTGTCTGTGCTATGACAGCAGGCAGGAAGACATATGCATGAGCAGCAGGCCTCTTCCAAAAGCTTCTCGAAGAATGCTGGGGAGCGCTTACCACTACAGTCTTTGCCAGATGACATCGTCCATCAGTGTGAATATTACAACTTGCTTGTGCTCGGATAAAGAAACTTTATTCATACAACTATAGCACAGCCTGCCAACAGTATATCCTTTCCCAGTTCCCCAAAATAAATAGAAAGCAAAAAAAAAAACCAAAAAAAACAAGCAGAGTCAAGAACAGACATGTGTTAACAATACACAATTTTTGGCAACACAGAAACTGACAGTAACATGCAATGTTGTGGCAAAAACAAGTTCATGAAATTTAGAAAAATGTACCTGAGCATGCTTTCATTCATCTGTTCATCAAGGTCATCAGAATTACAGGAAACAACTCCAAAAGAGCCTACTGGCTGCTGAGTTATAGGAACAGAGGTTTGCTTTGAACAGAAACCAATCATTGGTGGAGTCTCTTGGAGTATAGAAGAAAAGGGCAAGCACGTGGCAGTGCAAGAGACAGAGAGATTAATACCTTCACTATTTTTTCTGTTTTCAAGAGTTAAAGCAGAGCTGCTTGGAACAGACTGATTTCCCTCTGTAACTGCAGAAGAAAATGCACTAGCTCTGGCAATATCTTCTGAACCATCATTATCCTGATCATTGTTCCTGCTATTTTTATATGTTACATGATCCACCGTGGGAGAGTCATTAAGTTTAATTTCTTGTAAATTATGAAAATTCTCAAGTATCATTTCATCTGCATTTGGGATAATAGTTTCACCATCTCCAACAGCAATGCTTTCGTTTGATGTTGTTATTGATGTTTGCATTCTTTGTGTACAGTCTGGCATTGTATTAGCACTGTTGGAGACATTTTCAACTTGTGAAAAACCTTCAGGCATAGGCAAAACTATTCCTAAAGTACTATGATCACAGTTACTTGCTTGAACTGTAAGAATGTTTGCATCCACATAGTTGCAAATGTGATCTTTTAAACTAAGTTTAACTGATGAATATTCAGTAACACTTTCACAGTGATGTGTAATTAGGTGTTTGTTCATATACTTTGAATTATCAATCCTTACAGACATATTTTCAGTTTCACATTTGTCCTCCATGAATAAAGCCTCAGAGCAATCACCTGTGATTGAACTGACCTCTAATTTGTCATGTGCAATTATGTCCTGAGAACTAAATATTTTTCCCTCTGGGTCAATATTCTTTGATTCCTCAACATGCTCTGCTAAGTATGTCTCAGCATGCCCAAACATGGCTTTTGAGATTACATTTTCCTGTTTGAAAAAAACGGCATCATCTGCAGAATCCTCTGGGCTACTGATATGTGGAGCCGAAGCAGACTTTGTCAGTTTTGTAAGCTCCACTTCCCTTGCTTCTTCTTCAAATGGCAAAGAACTAATTGAAGTCAATGATGCTTGAATCCCACTTGGTAAGCTTGTATTGCTTTCTGTTTGGCCTCCTCCTAAGGAGTTTCTGTGGAGGGTATGCCTTCTTACTAAATGTTGCAAGAATTCACGATCACTGGGCAAGTCTAGAGCTCTGCTTCGAGCATCAGACCAAGCCACAGAGCTCGGTTCACTCTCAATCCCTGAGTCGGAAATTAATGAGGATGATCTCTTTATAATCCCAGTGCTCAAAACAAAATCTCCACCGTCGTAAGTCTGTTGATCCTTAGGAAAAGATTTGAATTGCACCGATTCTTTGTCTGCTTTGGTAAAAAGGTCCAAACTGTCCATTCTTGGCACGCTTTTCAAAGTAGAACAAGTGGTCTTGCTATCCTGACTGATCTGTTCATCAGGGTTGCTTAAATAATTTTGTACAATATTTTCAGAAGTGGTATTTTCATAGTTCTTAACCATAGCTGGTTCACTCATCTTAGACCAGGCAGATACATCAGAAGTTTCTACTGCCCCATCTGTACCCAAAGCACTGATTACCAACACAGTGCCACCTTTGTATGGGTCCCTATTGCTAGGCTTCACTTCAATATACGTTACACGGGGGGATCTGTTTTCTTGAACTGTTTCTTCTGCAGGTTCTTCCGCACCTTCTTCAGTACTTGCTAAATTCTTGGGCTCCATGTCTATTGCAATTTCACTGCAACATAAGCCATTATCTTGTAATAAGTTATTTTGACTTTTTACCTCATTCACCTGACATTGATTAAAATCTCTGTCCAGAGAGGCATCAGCAGATAAATCACTGCAGGCACATGATGTGTCCACTGAAATATTTTCATTTATACTATTACTGTGGGTTGGAGGACAATCTTTCCTGAAATCTGTACTTTCCAATGGAATTTCATTATCAGATAACAGGTCCATATTATCTTTCATTGTATCTAGCACTTTCCTGTCCATAACAGGCGATATGGTGCTTGAAGTTCTTTCTAAGTCCTGAGCTGAAAATTAAATAATTCATTTGTGAGAAAATATTCAGTACATCTAACTTGATCAGTTATAGTAGAAGGGGGATAATTTCATACAAATAAAATGAAGTTACTTACCCTGTAGCAGATGGTCTACATGGACAGCAGGTTACATAGCCTTACATACGCATGTCATCCAATGGGGTTTGCATGTGAACGCTGTCCAGCTTATTTACAACAAACTTTTGAGAGCATTGTACTGTGCATTACTGCACCTTCCCACCAACCACTGTCTTGCAAGACCTAGCCCCTAGCCAGTCAGAGATAGCTTATAAAATACAACTCTGATGGGAGGAGAGAGGGAATAAGATCTTGTGTCCTGCTGTTAGATGACATTTACTACGGGGTAAGTAACATCCCAACCTATATTCAAAGCGCTTTAACTGAGCAGGGATTTCTCTGCCTGGTTAAATCGCTCATCACTGACTTAAATGGTGATATTTAGCAGCATTTAACTGGACAGTGCTGCTGAATATCACCGCAGACCGCCCAACAAGAAACTGGTCTGCTGAGAAAAAACCGGGACCCACATAACTAATCCCCTCCCAGCCCCTGAAAAATCCCCCCTTCCTTCCTACCCACTTCCCTCAGCTCACAAGACTGTAAACCATCCTTCCCCCTCAGAATGACCCCTCCATCCCAACCTCCCTGCCAATGTAGGTAGGCCCCCCCAGGCCTACCTTTATCTCTAGTGGTGGCAGGAGCAAAGCCCACTCACTTCTGCCCCTTGCGGCTGCCTCTTGCAAATGGCTGCCATGACCTCTCGCAGTACTACACAAATACAGCAAGTTACCCAGAAGGGGTAAGGAGAGCCGTTCCAAGGGGAAGGAGGGTTTACAATCTCCCAGACTGATTGGGGGGGGGGGGGGGGGGCTGTAAAACTCAGTTACGCAGGTCCTGGCTAAATATCACCCCGGGACCCTCATAGGCTCTGGCGGCCATCTCCACCATATTTAGTCCCCTATATATAGTGCCCTGAGAACATCTAGCCACCAGCAATCAGCATTTTAAAAAATTCTGACCGTCACTTGCTGAATACTGGCCTGATCACCTTCTATAAGGACAAGCAAGATAACATAGCCTTACATTTGGGACTCCCTGCCTTCAAGAAAAAAAGAGAATATGCAGAAGTTCCTGCAAAAGGCAAGGGTTAATAGACAATGGTAGCCTGCAAAGAAGAACTTATAACTTTTTTTTTTTTTTTTTTAAAAGCAGTCTGGAATAGAAAATAATGTGCCTAGGCTGATGGAGTTAGATTCTAAACTCTAAATAGATACTGAAGCACTGTGTGGCCAAACTGACTGTCACATCAAGACCAAATATTCCCTCCAAGGATCAAGCTGATGTGAGCAAACATTTTTTCTTCACAAGCAAAAGACTTGAGTTGATGTGAGCAAACCTTTTTTCATTACATTACCCTGTGAGCACTTCTTACAGATATGAACACAGACATTCACACACACATACAGAAGCACTCACAGGGAGGATTGAAAGAATTCCATGAGCCATGCTCTGCATGTTTTCCCTATTTGTTCCCTTGTAGTTTTACGTTTATAGCAATTCTGAATTTTACTCAACTACTAGATGTTTAGCTTGGCTTAGGTAGGGGGCACAGTGCTCCCCGTTCATGAGAATCACTCTTAAAAAAAAAAACAAGATGGGGATAGTAGGAGCAATTTTGAACACAGCAAGGAAAGACCTCTTCACTGTCTACCAGCTGTCTCCCCCAGTACCTCTGTTACTGATGGTATTATGCATGCTGTATAAACTCCAGGGAATTATGTAACAAAAAAAATCAAAATAATGCATGACAAAATAATACAACATATTAAAGCAGTGTTCTGGAAATATATGCAGGCACTCTAACACTTGGCCAACGGGAAGATGCTGGACTAGGGAACTACAACTGACCAAGAACCATGTGAACAGTGATTTGCAGCAGCAATTATAACAAATCCTGATGTTACTATCAATGTTTTTGGTAGGCTGCCAAATGGAAACCTGGCTTCAGCTCTGCTAGTTCTTAGTTTGCCGCTGACTTACGAAATATTAGGAATAGCTAATACAGATATGTGTTATCTGTAATAGATGTACCTAATGGTTAGAGCAGTAGGCTGAGAACCAGGGAAGCCAGGATTCAAATTCCACTGCTACTCTTTGAAATCTTGGACAAGTCACATAACCCTTCCCACTGTCTCAGGTACAAAACTTAGACTGTAAGTCCTCCATGGACAGGAAAATACCTAATGTATCTGAATGTAACTTGCCATGAGCTACTACTGAGAAAGGTGTAATCTAAATATAAATCAAAATCCAGTACCAGTCACACTGTGAAGTAATACAAACCACTACAAATGCAACTCAGGACCTACCATTTCATAACAGCCTACCTAGGACAAGGTAAAAACAAAAAATACTTGGTGAGCATTAAATCATCAATACATTAAGGGAAAACTAAACAAGCCAGATTTGTACAGATCCCACCCAGTATGGATTAATGTTAAAGGAAATTAGGGATGCAAACAAACTGGGCAGCACAATAATAATGGGTGATTTCAATTACCACTAATTATACTCAATTTTTTACTATAAACAACCCTGTATTGCAGGTGCCAATGCACATGTATATATGAAAAAATACGTGGAGAAAAAAAGACTTCAGAGCCCTCAGGAATAATTCTCTTTACAATGATATGTTCAAAACAAGAGAACTCCTTACTTCAATCATTAGTCTTCACAAAAAAACTCCACTCTTCTGATTCACAAAATACTAGTGCATGCACTTCAAACAATACAAAAGGTAGAGGCTGTTTCTCACGCCATAAAGCCGGTGAACACTATCAAAATTGTAACTTAGCTTGTGTCTTCTAAATGTCCATTCTTTTCCAAAATGTCAGCTACAGAAACGCCCAACAGGAGAACCCTGTTTCGCCACCACCGGGCTATTTCAAGGGCTAGAATTTTCTTTCTTCAAACAATATTATTCCACCACTGCTTTGCCCCTTAATGGCGTCTTTAAACTTCGAATGGCTTCCTTACTCATTATATAACTGACTCTCCCCCGTCACTTCCTCTGACGTCATATCCTTCTTGACGTCCAATGCTTTCCAGGATCCCCAACCCGTCACTACAGGTTAGGAGTGCATCATAAAAAGGCTTTCCATTCTATCGAAATATTTAACCCCTTTGGGATCACAGTTTGTAAAGAAAAAATCCATCGTTGTTCTTTTTGTCTAAGCATTTTTCTCACATCTCCTCTCCTCTCAGTTACAGCAATCTGTTCCAACACAATACAGCGTAGATCTGAAAATTCATGATTTTTCAGTAAACAATGAGAAACCAAGGGTTCATATGTTTTTCTGGCTTGTATGCAGTGACGATGTTCAATCAACCTTGTCTTCAACATTCGAGATGTTTGCCCCACATAATACAATTCACAAGGACATTTCAATAAATAAATCACATTTTTTGATTGACAATCTGTGATGGCTTTCAGCATAATTTTCCTGCTAGTACGAACATCCTCAAATGCATGCTCGTTCAACATATTTGGACATACTGAACAATGGCCACAACCCCCATGATGGCCTATGATTCTGTCCCTCCCACTCTGTCTGTTCCATGTATCCGCTCGACACAAAACATCTTTTAAATTACTCTGTCTTTGATATGAAACAAACTGTGATCCCAAAGGGGTTAAATATTTCGATAGAATGGAAAGCCTTTTTATGATGCACTCCTAACCTGTAGTGACGGGTTGGGGATCCTGGAAAGCATTGGACGTCAAGAAGGATATGACGTCAGAGGAAGTGACGGGGGAGAGTCAGTTATATAATGAGTAAGGAAGCCATTCGAAGTTTAAAGACGCCATTAAGGGGCAAAGCAGTGGTGGAATAATATTGTTTGAAGAAAGAAAATTCTAGCCCTTGAAATAGCCCGGTGGTGGCGAAACAGGGTTCTCCTGTTGGGCGTTTCTGTAGCTGACATTTTGGAAAAGAATGGACATTTAGAAGACACAAGCTAAGTTACAATTTTGATAGTGTTCACCGGCTTTATGGCGTGAGAAACAGCCTCTACCTTTTGTATTGTTTGAAGTGCATGCACTAGTATTTTGTGAATCAGAAGAGTGGAGTTTTTTTGTGAAGACTAATGATTGAAGTAAGGAGTTCTCTTGTTTTGAACATATCATTGTAAAGAGAATTATTCCTGAGGGCTCTGAAGTCTTTTTTTTCTCCACGTATTTTTTCATATATACATGTGCATTGGCACCTGCAATACAGGGTTGTTTATAGTAGAAAATTGAGTATAATTAGTGATATAGTTTCTACTTTTCCTTTAGTTTTTGATGATTTCAATTACCCCAATATTGACTGAGTAAATGTAACATTGGGACATGCTAGGGAGTTAAAATTCCTTGATGAAATTAATTACAGCTTTATGGAGCAGCTGGTACAGGAACCGACGAGAGAAGGAAAAATTCTAGAACTAGTCCTTAGTGGAGCACATGATCTGGTGCGGGAGGTAATGGTGCTGGGGCCGCTTGATAACAGTGATCATAATATGATCAGATTTGATATTAGCTTTGAAGTAAGTATACATAGGAAATCAAATACGTTAGCGTTTAACTTTAAAAAAGGAGACTATGATAAAATGAGAACGGTGAAAAGAAAACTTAGAGGTGCGACTGCGAGGGACAAAAATTTACATCAGGCGTGGATGCTGTTCACAAACACCATCCTGGAAGCCCAGGCCAAATATATTCCGCGTATTTAAAAAGGAGGACGGAAGACCAAACGACAGCCAGCATGGTTAAAAAGTGAGGTGAAGGAAGCTATTAGAGTTAAAAGAAAATCCTTCAGAAAATGGAAGAAGGAACCCATTGAAAATAATAAGAGATGGCATAAGGAATGTCAAGTCAAATGCAAAGCGCTGATAAGGAAAGCTAAGAGGGACTTCGAAAAAAAGATTGTGTTGGAGGCAAAAACACATAGTAAAATTTTTTTTAGGTATATTAAAAGCAGGAAGCCGGCAAAAGAATCGGTTGGACCGCTAGATGACCGATGAGTAAAAGGGGTGATCAGGGAAGACAAAGCCGTAGTGGAGAGATTAAATGAATTCTCTGCTTCGGTCTTCACCAAGGAAGATTTGGGTGGGATACCCATGCCAGAAATGGTATTCGAAGCTGACGAGTTGGAGAAACTTAATGAATTCTCTGTAAACCTGGAGGATGTAATGGGGCAGTTCTACAAACTGAAGAGTAGCAAATCTCCTGGACTGGATGGTATTCATCCCAGAGTACTGACAGAACTGAAAAATGAACTTGCGGAGCTATTGTTAGAAATATGTAATTTATCCTTAAAATCGAGCGTGGTACCGGAAGATTGGAAGGTGGCCAATGTAACGCCGATTTTTAAAAAAAGGTTCCAGAGGAGATCCGGGAAATTATAGACCGGTGAGTCTGACGTCGGTTCCGGCCAAAATGGTAGAGACTATTATTAAGAACAAAATTACAGAGCACATTCAAAAGCATGGATTAATGAGACAAAGTCAACATGGATTTAGTGAAGAGAAATCTTGCCTTACCAATCTACAACATTTCTTTGAAGGGGTGAACAAACATGTGGATAAAGGGGAGCCGGTTGATATTGTGTATCTGGATTTTCAGAAGGCGCTTGACAAAGTACCTCATGAAAGACTCCAGAGGAAATTGGAGAGTCATGGGATAGGAGGTAGTGTTCTATTGTGGATTAAAAACTGGTTAAAAGATAGAAAACAGAGAGTAGGGTTAAATGGTCAGTATTCTCAATGGAGAAGGGTAGTTAGTGGGGTTCCCCAGGGGTCCATGCTGGGACCGCTGCTTTTTAACATATTTATAAATGACCTAGAGATGGGAGTAACTAGTGAGGTAATTAAACTTGCTGATGACACAAGTTATTCAAAGTCGTTAAATCGCGGGAGGATTGTGAAAAATTACAAGAGGCTCTTACGAGACTGTGTGTCTAAATGGCAGATGACGTTTAATGTGAGCAAGTGCAAAGTGATTCATGTGGGAAAGAGGAACCCAAATTATAGCTATGTCATGGAAGGGTCCACGTTAGGAGTCACCGACCAAGAAAGGGATCTAGGTGTCGTCGCTGATGATACGTTGAAACCTTCTGCTCAGTGTGCTGCTGCAGCTAAGAAAGCAAATAGAATGTTAGGTATTAGTAGGAAAGGAATGGAAAACAAAAATGAGGATGTTATAATGCCTTTGTATCGCTCCATGGTGCGACCACACCTCGAATATTGTGTTCAATTCTGGTCACCACAACTCAAAAAAGATGTGGAGGGGCATAATTGAATGAAAACATCTATCTCCATGGGCGCTTATCTCCAAGAACGGGTCCGTGAAGGGGCGGACCGAACCGTATTTTCGCAAAAAATAGACGTCCATGTTTTATTCGACAATTTGTGAGCTGGGCATTTTTGCTTTTCAGCGATAATGGAAAATGAAAGCGCCCGGCTCAAAAACAAATAAATCCAAGGTATTTGTTCGTGGGAGGGGCCAGGATTCGTAGTACACTGGTCCCCCCTCACATGCCAGGCCACCAACCGGGCACCCTAGGGGGCACTTTTACAAAACCAAACAAAAAGGTAAAAGAGCTCCCAGGTGCATAGCACCCTTCCCTTGTGTGTTGAGCCCCCAAATCCCCCTCAAAACCCACTGCCCACAAGTCTACACCATTACTATAGCCCTAAGGGGTGAAGGGGGGCACCTACATGTGGGTACAGTGGGTTTGGGGGGGTTGGACGACTAAGCATTAAGCAGCACAATTGTAACAGGTAGGGGGGGGGATGGGCCTGGGTCCACCTGCCTGAAGTCCACTGCACCCCCTAACAACTGCTCCAGGGACCTGCATACTGCTGACAGGGAGGTGGGTATGACATTTGAGGGTGAAAATAAAAAGTTGTGAAACATCATTTTTTGTGGTGGGAGGGGGTTAGTGACCACTGGGGGAGTCAGGGGAGGTCATCCCCGATTCCCTCTGGTGGTAATCTGGTCATTTAGGGCACTTTTGGGGGCCTTATTCGTGAAAAAACAGGGTCCAGGAAAAGTGCCCTAAATTCTAGCTACAAACGCATTCTTTTTTTCCATTATCGGCAAAAGGCGCCCATCTCTGTTCAGGTGATAACCATGCCCCAGTCCCGCCTTCACCACGCCTCCGACACGCCCCCGTCAACTTTGTATGCTTCCGCGGTGGAGTGCAATTGAAAACGTCCAAGTTCGGCTTTCGATTAGACCGTGTTATTCGTTTCTGTGAGATAAACGTCCATCTCCCGATTTAGGTCGGAACTTGGGCGTTTTTCTCGTTCGATTATAAGCAGGATAGTGGAATTAAAAAAGGTGCAGAGAAGGGCGACGAAAATGATAAAGGGGATGGGACGACTTCCCTATGAGGAAAGGCTAAAGCAGCTAGGGCTCTTCAGCTTGGAGAAAAAGCGGCTGAGGGGAGATATGATAGAGGTCTATAAAATGAGTGGAGTTGAACGGGTAGATGTGAAGCGTCTGTTCACGCTTTCCAAAAATGCTAGGACTAGGGGGCATGCGATGAAGCTACAATGTAGTAAATTTAAAACGAATCGGATAAAATTTTTCTTCACTCAACATGTAATTAAACTCTGGAATTCGTTGCCAGAGAATGTGGTAAAGGCGGTTAGTAGTGGAGTTTAAAAAAGGTTTGGACGGCTTCCTAAAGAAAAAGTCCATGGACCGTTATTAAATGAACTTGGGGAAAATCCACTATTTCTGGGATAAGCAGTATAAAATGTTTTGTACATATTTGGGATCTTGCCAGGTATTTGTGACCTGGATTGGCCACTTTTGGAAACAGGATGCTGGGCTCGATGGACCTTTGGTCTTTCCCAGTATGGCAATACTTATGTACTAAGTAATTACAAACTAAAAATAGAAATATATAGACAAAAATGAAACTGAACCAAGAAGTTAGACTCTGCATACAGTGAACACCAGAGAAACAGTGTGCCATGTCCCACTATACTGAGATGAAGATGGCAGATGAAAATGTCAAAAACTGACATATTACAACCTACATTACAAATTAAGAAATTCTGAATAAAAATGGAAAAAAAGATGATACCCATATCATTTTATTGGACTAACAAAAAACATATTTCTATTAGCTTTCGAAGGCCAAAACCTCCTTCCTCAGGACAGTAAGCTGCTGTTACAATATCCTGACCTGTCCTGACTTGAGAAAGGAGGGTCTCTGACAGTTAGTCAAACATCTATTTAAATTAGTCCATGTGACAGGGTCTACAGAACATTACCCCTCTCCCTTAAAGGAAAGTCTCTCCGATAGCCAGGGCCACCTTAAGAAAGATCCTTCTATAAATAACCAGGGCCACATTAAAAGCATAGGTCCTGCCATGGAAGGAGTTAGCCAGGTGGGGCGGGGTTGAGACCTGGGGAGTTTAAAAGGGAAGGACCAGGCAGAGGTTAGAGAGAGCCCAGAGGAGAAAACGGAGAGGCCCCAGTGTGTGCCTTGATTGCAGACATCCCAATGCTGTGAATGGGCTGAGGTAAGCCCTTGCTGCTAACTGCTTGAACTTTGCAAGTTTGCTGGAGGTCTGGCCGGAGCAAAAGCTGTTTAAGACTACCGCCAGAGGTGGCTCACTGCCGCCTGCAGAAACCGCCAGGGATTTCCCATTCTATGCCTTGGGCTCTGTGAGGAAACAGGCCCGAGGGTACATGAACATAAATACTAATAACTGTGTCCTTGATCCAAAGGTTTACCTTCGCTACAACTTGGCTCTGTGCAGGAACAGGTCCAGGAATTTCTGTTCTTGCATTCTATCTTTTGTATGGCTGTGTTCTTTCCTTTGGCCATGCCCAACCTCGCTCAGGGTCTCACAATTTGTGGCAGTGGTAGGATTCTGCACTTGTCCTGCTGAAGGAAGCCTGGTCCTTACCTCTGGGATCTAGGTGTCATTGTTGATGATACGTTGAAACCCTCTGCTCAGTGTGTGGTGGCAGCTAAGAAAGAAAATAGTATGTTAGGTATTATTAGGAAAGGAATGGAAAACAAAAATGAGGACATTATAATGCCTCTGTATTGCTCCATGGTGCGACCACACCTCGAATACTGTGTGCAATTCTGGTCACCGCAGACGTCAGGACTCACAGAAACAGAATCCAAATCAGCAACGTGCCAGAGACCGGTGCTGAAGATGACTTTGGCTGTCGGGGGTTGGGGACCCTCGCCAGCAAAGGTACCTGATGGCAGCGGGGGAGGATGGTTGGCGGCAGCGGAAGGGGGGGGGGGTTGAATGTGGCGGGGGAGGGTCGGTGGTGGGGGTGGGGTGTGAAAGCAGGGGGGCCAGGGCTAAATCTGCGGGAGCCCATGCCCCTGTGGCCCCACCTAGCTACGCCCCTGGTGAGAACAAGATGACTGGATGATGACCGTCCCCAATTTGTCCTAGCAACGCTTGATGTCATGGGTGACTGATGCACTCTCAGTGCCGATCATTGTTCCCTCTAAGCTGAGGGGTCCTTCATCTACAGTCCTAATAGAGTGGGGTGCTGTTTCATTGTCAGTTTTTCAATAGTGAAAGGCAGACAAGCTCTGCAGGACTCCAGGGAACCTGCCTGTCCCTGGAAACTGAAAACACAATAATGAAGCACTGCCTCCTACTGTTCACAATGCAGTTGGAGGACTCCTGCTCAGTTTAGAGGGAACAGTGATGTTGATGTATCCCCCGTGTCCAATGCAGCTCCCTGGGCCAAGAGACTGATGCTTCCAGTGCCAACGGATTGGACTTATCTGTGCCAAAAAAACATTTTTGCTGCTTCTCTTGGCCTTCTAGCACCCCCTGCTTGACATCTAGGAACACACATTACAAGAAGAGAATACGATCAGGTCTCAGGCACCGCAAGTACTAATTGAGTATCTGTAATGGAAATGGCCCTGTTGTATCTGGAACACTCTTTAAAGCTACTGGGGAAGTTTTTCAGGGACATGTCTGAAAAATAGTCACAGTATCAAACAACTTGATTTTGAAAAAGAACCCAGCCGTGCACTCAAGGCCTATATGTGGCCTGAACACGGGCCTGAGGAAAGGAAACTTATTAAAGGCTGAGAAATCTAAGTAGGAACACTAAGAGGGATCAGAATCGGTCCCTGTGCAACACCAATGACCTACCCAGTAGAGGAGACACGAAAAACAGAAAAAAACTGTGTGGAACAATCACAGTGAAAATATTGATACGAGCTAACAGGAGCACAGGAGTGTGACTGTACTGCTCTATGGAAAAATGGCAACTGGCTAGATCCTGTTGAACAGCAGCAAGTAGGAAGAAGAGCATACACACACTGTGAAAAGCTCTCAAAAATTTGTTGAAAATAAGCTGGAGAGTGTTCTCACATAGGCTCTTTTGGATGACTCACCCAAATGTGAGGCTATGATATCCTGTTTGTCTGGTAAGGCGAGAAAAAGCATAAGACGTTTAATTTACAAAAAGAACTAGCCTTCTATTGTAAGCAGGATGTCTATACTTTACTAAAAGCATGTGTCCTATACAGAGAGGAAATTATAAAAATGACGAGAGCTGTAGAGGCAGACATAGAAGAAATACTGGGGGGTGAGTGGGGTGCAACCCTAAAGAATTGTATCGACATGTCCCAGTATCTCACACTCACTTCCGTGTGTATGGCTATGTTCAGGTTCATGTGTTTAAAACCGAAACCCCTAGCTCTGCTGGCGGTCGACGATTATCATTGGCAGATCAAAGAATATTCAACTGATAGTATCCGTTGGTTGATGTACACCGAGGACAAAGAACACATACAAATCAGGCACGTTCTAAAGGGGGGGCAAAATGCGGGTGGGTGACTACTTTCTTGACGGGCATGCCTTCGTTAACGGAGAGAGCACTGCCTTTGAATTTACCGGATGCTTTTACCACAGTTATACGACCTGCTACGATTCTAAAAAACAGAACCCTTTGACGGGTACCACCTTCGGGTTTCTCAACTACAAAACACAGTGCAAGGCAGATTACCTAAAAGAGAAAGGGTTTAAGGTTGTCGGTATTTGGGAACATTAGAGGGACGGCTTGGTTAAAACTGATAGGGAATATGCGGCCTTTCTAGGCAGAGCTGCGTAACCCAAACCTTTAGTTCCACAGGGCGCCCTTTTTGGAGGCAGAACAAACGCTGTGTGTCTGTACTGTCAGGTTAAACAGGGTGAGAAAATACACTATTATGATTTTACCAGTCCGTACCCTTTTCTCAATAAAACTAAAGAATATCCAATCGGACACCCAAAATCATCTATAACAATTTCAGCCCCCTCTCCGTTTATTTCGGGTTTGTGCAAGTCAAGGTGTTCTTCCCCTGTGGACTCTTTTTCCCTGTACTGCCCTTTAGGGTGCGTGGTAAACTCATGTTCTTGTTGTGCCGCACCTGCGCCGTAATGAGTCAGTGGGAGAAATATGCCCACTATGATGGCGAGAGAGCCTTGGTAGAGACTTGGTGTACCATAGAATTGGAAATGGCTATTTCTAAAGGATATAGGGTGGGAGAAATCTATAGGTCTGGAATTCTGAACAGACGTTACACAATACTTTGCAGAATAAACAAACATGCATCTATGACAAAAGCAGGAAGCATTGGGGTTTCCTCAGTGGTGTACCAATGCTGAACAATAAAACAGGTACATAGATGATTTCTACCAGAAAGGAGGTGTGCTTTTACGCACCAATCAGATAACTGTGAACCCTGCAAAATGACAAATTGGAAAAATGTTCTTAAACTCTTTGTGGGGGAAGTGTGGTCAAAGAAAAAATCTACCTGCCACTAGCATCATAAGAGACCCTGATGAGCTGTATATGTACCTGTCTCCCCCCCCTCCCCGAGTACGCAGTGTCGTCTTGTGATCATGCATCACCTGGAAGCGCACGAAGGAACTTTGTGCACCACCGGGTAACACTAACATCTTCATAGCCTCTTTTACAACTGCGCATGCCCAGCTAGAGCTGTACAGAGTTCTTGATGCATTACAAGAGCGCTGCTTTTATCACAATACGGACTCTGTGATTTTTGTAAGTAAGGAGGGTGAGTGGGATCCTCCTTTGGGTTACTATTTAGGAGAATTAACAAGCGAGATCCCTAAGAATGAGCATATCACAGAGTTTGTATTGGCCGGTCCTAAAACATATGGGTACAAGCTATCTAGCGGCGAGACCCGTCTGAAGGTAAAAGGTATCACATTCAACAGCGGAAACAGTGAGAAAATAAATTTCTGCAGTCTAAGGGAGCTAGTTCTGGATTACGATCCCTGGGTGACACTGAATAAACAAACTAAGATATCCATTCAGCAAAAATCGATAGAAACAAGTCCCGACGGCAGGTTGAATCTCGTGTACTTAAAAAAATTCAAAGGGTCTTGTATGATAAACGGTTTTGATTCAAGATTTTAACACTTTGCCATATGAGTATTGATTATATTTTTACTTAACCATGTCTAGCCATGTGTTATTGCGTTATTATACATGTGACTACGTGATAAAAGGGTTTGCTAACAGAGAAAAAGGTGGGGGAGTGCTAAAAGCAAAATAAAGCATTCAGATTATATCCTTTTGAAAGAAACACAATGCCTATTTTCTTTCGGGGGGGGGGGGGGGGCTTTGGGTGGATGGCTAGAGAGAGGGAGGGTGTGTGTGTATGTATGTCTGTGAGCATGTGGCTAGAGAGTACATAAGCATCGCCATGCTGGGACAGATCAAGGGTCCATCTAGCCCAGCACCCTGTCACCGACAGCGTCCAAAAGAACAAGCAATTTGTCCCGCCCCTCCTAGAAATAGTGTATTATTACCTCGTCCATTCAATAACATTCTATGGCCTTTTCCTCCAGGAAGCCGTCCAACCTTTTTTTGAAGTCCGCTAACCGCCTTAACCACTTTTTCTGGCAGCGAATTCCAGAATTTAATTATGCGTTGAGTGAAGAAACATTTCCTCAGATTTGTTTTAAATTTACCACACTGCAGCTTCATCGCATGCCCCCTTGTCCTAGTATTTTTGGAAAGCGTAAACAGACGCTCTACATCGACCCGTTCCTTTCCACTCATTATCTTATAGACCTCTGTCATATCTCCCCTCAGCCGCCTCTTCTCCAAGCTGAAGAGCCCTAGCCTCTTCAGCCTTTCCTCAAAGGGAAGTCGTCCCATCCCCTGTACCATCTTTGTCACCCTTCTCTGCACCTTTTCCAATTCCACTATATCTTTTTTGAGGTGCGGCGACCAGAATTGAACACAATACTCGAGGTGCGGTCACACCATGGAGCGATATAATGGCAGAATAATATCCTTATTTTTGTTTTCAATCCCTTTCCTAATGATACCCAACATTATATTTGCTTCCTAGCCACAACAGCACATTGAGCAGACGTTTTCAACATATCATCAATGATGACACCTACATCCCTTTCTTGGTCCGTGACTCCCAACACTGAACCTTGCATGACATAGTTATAGTTTGGGTTCCTGTTTCCCACATGCATCACTTTGCACTTGTTCACATTAAACGTCATCTGCCATATAGACGCCCAGTCTCCCAGTCTCATAAGGTCCTCTTGTAGTTTTTCACAATCTTCCTGTGATTTGACGACGTTGAATAACTTTGTGTCATCGGCAAATTTGATTACCTCACTAGTTACCCCCATCTCTAGGTCATTTATGAATATGTTAAAAAGCAGAGGTCCCAGCACAGATCCCTGAGGGACCCCACTAACTACCCTTCTCCATTGGGAATATAGAGAATGGCTAGCAAGAAGGAGGGGGCTGTCCTTTTTAAAACACAACTGGGATTTTTTCTGTTTTAGCTTGGGGCAGAGCGGTGAATAGGTTGTAAATTGATCTCACAGAGGGCTAGATGCATCAACCAAACGTTAAAAAATCTAAATCGTAAAAGTGCTTAACGAATTTGAAACAACGAAGAATGCACAAAAAAAACAGCTCAGAAATGTTCGGTGCGGTATTGAAAAGTACAATGTATCAAGCGTATGTTATCCCCGTCGTTAATTTGCTCCTTAAGCATGCGCAGAGCAGCAACAAACGTATTAAACCTACGTAGGTTGCTTACATCAGACTGGGGCGGGCGAGGGGGGGATCCCGACCTGCAAGCCTTTTAGCTGTCTGATCTAGCAGAAGAGTGCAGTTGAAGATAACTCTAAAAAGAACGACCCTCGTAAATCCCCTTTTGTAACAAAAGACCTCTTTGCAGTTTGTTTACAGTACTGGGAAAATTGGCTTTAGGGGATAGAGTGTTAATTTTCAAAGCTGTTGGAGAAGGGGAGAGACAGGATTTTTAAGCTGCAGGGAGAAGCAGTATGTTTTGTTTTGTAATGATGCAGGGGAAAGTGGAGAGCCACGTGTTTGTGTTTGTATCTCACTTTTCTTTTTAAACATGCTGGCTTGGATTTTTATGGTGCAGGGGGCCTTAATGACAGGTCTGAGCACACGTAAAATTTCTGACGCTAAATGATTCGTTGCAATCATCGGTATGGTTAGTGCATTTCGAATTGTCCACATTTCAATGGTAGTTTCTCCTTTGCATTCCGTTTTCGTTAGCTGCTTGCTTCATAGGAAAAAGGCTTTAATGCATGCAACGGTTAGGAATTTCCTTCGTTAAAGGGTTGTTAGAGGGTCGTTAAGGTTTAGTGCATCTAGCCCAGAGTCAGTGTGAAAAAAAACAAACAAACACCAGATTTTTTTTTCATTTCGTACTGCTGAGAAAGGGAGGCAAAACAGAAAAAAGCATTTATTCTGCCATTCCACCTTTCCTTGTCTGTAACTTTTTTAAGTTCATCCATCTCAAGCCTGAGCTGTGATTCTCCCTGGGGAGGCCCAAAGCAGCATGATCTGCCTTTCTAAAGGTTTGCAGAGAAAACCAACTTGGCTCTTACAAAAGCAATAACCCTGGCATTATTTCAGCCTTTCAGGGCACAATCTCTCTTGAAAACAGGAGGGGGGCCAGCTCTTCCATTCTTATGTAAGCTAAAAGCAAAGAGAAGGCAGTCGGTCAGTCAATTCTTTTTGTTTTAAAACCTAAAACAGCTGTCATTCAGTTAAAACAGTTTTAAAAGTAAGCACAAGCATTTCTGAAATAAAAACATGATAAGAAAAAGAAAACAAAAATGTCTATTTTCTTTCTTGTGAGAAAAAAAGGTTAAGGTGCGCATGCGCGACTAAATTCCGCCGAGGTTGTAGGAGGCATGTGTCAAGATTTTTTTGATGTCACTTCCTATTACGTGAGGCATGTGTCAAGATTTTTTTGATGTCACTTCCTATTACGTGACCCCATCCAAGATGTGGTTAGTAGTGAAAACAGCAAGTGATGTGATGCATACTGTGTATACTGGCTGCCATCTTGAAAAAGAGGCGTGGCTAGGTCACTTCCTGTGGCATCACTAAAGGGGCGGGGTCTGGGGGGCAGGACTATAGAAAAGGGACGGGGGTTGGGGAGGCACTATGCAAATGAGGTGGGGTAAGCGGCATTGTTATGCAAAAAGGGGTGGGGGTTGGGCATGGTCAAGATGTCATATCCGGTGACATCATCCCTGGGGCCGGGGAGTGGCGTAGCTTGAATGTGGTTTGGGCACGTCCTGATTGGCTGAAAACCAGAAGTGGGCATGGCACCTGTCAAATTTGATGAAAGGTATGTACATATACTACACTTACAGTGGTTTCAACTTTAGATGATCTAGCACCATTAAAAACAAGGGAGGTGTTGAATCAAACAAAATCCATGATGCTTGAGCTCAGATCAAGAGGAACTGCGGGAGATTAAAGAGGTTGTGGAATAAATCTAAAGATTTAGAGAAGTATGTAAGATGGAGACAGGAGATCAAGTTATATAAAAAATCTATTTCAGAGGCTAAAAAGGATTATTTTGAGAAACTTATAGCTGAAGCTGATAACTTCTCTAAATGTTTATTTCAGATTTTTACATCCATTACATTGACTGACCCAGTTCAAATATTGTCTTCCGATCTGAAATCTGATGCAGACGAATTTGCAACTTATTTGGAGACAAAGATTAATGTTATTAGGCAGAGTTTTAAATTTTATGTGGATCAATTACAGTCTCAGAAGAAGGAAGGGATGGTGAATATGCAGATTTACAGTGGTATCATTTTGCAGGGGTAGATGTAAAAACAACTACAAAATATTTTAAGAGATTATCTAAAAAAAAAAATCTAGTTACTGGGATGTTTGTCCTTCATACTTATTTGAAGACAATATCTTTAGATATAATTATTTGGCTTACACAATTTTTTAATTCAGTATTAAAATTAGGAGTTTATCCTTCAGCATTAACGCATATTATGTTAACGCCAATTCCCAAATCAATTGGACCAGATTCATCTAAGATGGAGAATTATAGACCAGTAGCAAGCATTCCTTGGCTCACTAAACTTTTGGAATTCATAGTGAACAGTCAACTTAAAGAATATATTACAAAATTTGATCTATGACTGACAACATGGATTTAGATCATCACACAGTACAAAAACCTTGTTATTAAAAATGGTCACCGAAGTTAAGAAGTCTTTAGGTAAAGGACTACAGATAATCTTGTTGCAGTTTGACATCTCAGCTGCTTTTGATGCAGTACACCATGAACAGTCGTTAATCAGGTTGAGTGAGAATGGAACGAATGGGGCGGTTCTGAACTGTTTTGGAGAGTTTTTACAAAAGAGATCGTATAAAGTTAGGAAAAGGTTCAAATTTATCTCTAGAATGGAGGGTAGATTCAGGGTGCCACAAAACTCCCCACTATCACTGTCCTTATTTAATCTCTATCTGAGTAGAATGGATAGTATATTATCAATGCTTGGTGTCACAGTCTTTTCATATACAGATGATATTTTTTGTCATGCAATGCTTTAGATAAATCTGAAGATACTATAGGTTTTCTGAAGAAGGTAACTATTAAGAGAGAGAATTGGGCTAATGAAAATGTTTTAAAGCTGAATAGGCTGAAGTCCAAAGTAATCTGGTTTGGAACTTATTATTATTATTATTACATTTGTATCCCACATTATCCCACCTTTTTGCAGGCTCAATGTGGCTTACAATTCATCGTGGATACTGGAAATAGAAAAGAGTATACATTTGTTTTAGCAGAAGTTTTGGGTACATGATGGTGAGATATATGATAGTGTTAAAGCCATAGACATTAGGTGCATGACAGTGTGAAAGCAAAAGACATTAAAGAACATTCCTGGATATCTTAAAGAATGTAGAGTTACGCGTGTTGTGTTGTTCTTTATGATATATTTTGTCGAAGAGATAAGTTTTCAGGAGTTTGTGGAAATTGGTCATTTCGTAGACCGTTTTTAGGTTATGTGGCAGTGTGTTCCAGAGCTGTGTGCTTGTATAGGAAAAGGTTGATGCATGCATTGATTTGTATTTCAAGCCTTTACATAAAGTTACTACCAATGAAACATCTAATAATGGATTCAGGGAAAAAATTACAAATTGAAGGTCATTCTAAAATTCTCTGGGTAATAATTGAATCAAATCTGTCTTTTAAACTACAGTTAAAACCTTACATAAAACATTTTTTTTCGACTCAGACAACTGAGGGCAATATGCTCCATTTTACACCCATATAGTTCTAGAAATATGGTGCAGGCTATACTTTTGGCATATCTGGACTTTTGCAATTAATTATACAGTGTCAGCAGGCGACCACCTTCAGGTCTTCCTGCAGGTATGAACTCGGCTGACCCTGGAAGGGCCCTTCCGTGGACACAGCACTCCAGAAGCAGACTCCAAAAATATGCTTAAAACCGCTTCATTCCACCCCAAGACATTTCCTCTTCCAGACACAGTCCTTGGTTACAGCACATATCACCCCTTGTTCCTTCCCCCCGCCGGCCACAGTTTCTGGATACAGTTTAAATCATTCACTGCTTCCCCAGCATGGCACCACTTCTGGATACAGTTTTAAATCACTCACTGTTTCACCAGCATGGCAGTGTTCTGAACACAGTTCAAGTCACCCACTGTTTCCCCAGCATGGCACCACTTCTGGACACAGTTTAAATCACTCACTGCATCCCCAGCATGGCATGACTTCTGGACACAGTTTAAATCACTCACTGCATCCCCAGCATGGCATGACTTCTGGACACAGTTCAAATCACTCACTGCATCCTCAGCATGGCATGACTTCTGGACACAGTTTAAATCACTCACTGCATCCCCAGCATGGCATGACTTCTGGACACAGTTCAAATCACTCACTACATCCCCAGCATGGCCAGGTTCCTGGACACAGTTCAAGTCACTACCTGTTCCTCCAACTGCACTGCTACCAGAAGGAGGTGGTACATTATTGTGTTCTCAATTGCTAGGGACAGGTAGGTTCCTTGGAGTCCTGCAGAGCTTGCCTGTCCTCCACTATTGAAAAAATGACAGTGAAACAGCACCCCACACTGACAGGACTATAAATGGAGGACTCCTGCTCAGCTTAGAGGGGAACAGTGATCCTGAGATGGGGAGGAGTCTGAATGTAGATCAAGGGAGCCCTACTCCAAGACCTCCTTTGGTTCTATGCCAGACACCCATGAACAGTCCGAGTGAGATGCAGCACATAACTCTTCTAGAGGAGGCTGAGTCTATGTCCACCTCAGGTAACTAGACTGGCATCTAGGCTCAGAGCATGACCACCAAAGGGCAGGCCATAATCTAGACACCGGGGGAACTTCTTTCCACAATGCGCTAGAGAGGAGCACCACCTATTCCGAGGCTACCGACCCCCTTACAGGTGCCAGTGTCAATGCATGGGTGTCAGAAAAGGCAAGGTCCTCAAAAATCTGATGGGAGAAGCCATGGTCAGCATCAACACCCTCAAGGCCTTGGCATCATGCCAAGCTAAGATCCACACCAACTCCTCCTGCAACATGGCACAGACCCTTTACTCAGAGGCAGGTAAAGGTGGGGCCAGTGTCGGTATGGTGACAGCCTGCAAAGATGCTGGTGCCAAATCAGAAGGCTGGTTCCGGCATTGGGGAGAATGGCACAATAGCACTGACTGCATGGAGGGAGAGCAACCCTCATGGCACCAATGCTTCTCAGATACCAGCAGAGTGCCTGGCAGTGTGCTTCGAAGAGGAGCAATGACGGTGATTCTTAGCATTTGCTCAATGCACAACATCGTGGTCCCTCAGTGTCGACAAGGAAAATGTCAAATCCTGACACGTCTTTGGTGTCAGGTTCAATACAGACTAGTCTGACAGGGTCCTACTGTTGTCTAATGTTGAGGCTGGGGGATACCTCCTTGATGCCGGTGTACCCCAGGTATCCGATGCAGCTCCTCCAGTCATTGGGACCGATCCCTCTGATGCAAAAAGTTTCTTGTGCAGAGCCTCTCTAAGTTAGTTTCTGCATTTTCAAACAGAGAACCTCATTAGAGGCCTCATGATTAGAGCCTAGGCATGACAAACACCTACTATGGGGGTCAGTCCCAGAAATTATTCTTGCACCTAGAGCGTTGCTTAACACCACTGGGAGTTTTTTGTGGCTTCAAGGAAAAATAGCCGATTCGAAATCAAATGGCTCAATAATGACAGATGAAATAATATCTGCATCAAAAAGAAAAATCCACCACAGCTGGTGCTCAGGCCTAAGTGGGCTTCAGGAGCCATGAAAAAAAAAAGGAAATAAAACTGAAAATGTGTCAAAAGTTCTAATGAAATAAAGTGGGTAAGAGAAAGGGCAAAGTAAAAAAAAATATGAAGAAAAAGCCCACGTACCACAAGAGAAGACAATGGAAAAATGGTTAACATCTGATGCACTGCTGAGAGCTCACAGAATGCGACCTTTCTGCTTCATGGAAAAACAAAGGGCCTCTTTTATAAAGCCATACTAGTGGTCACCACCCAGCAATGCCAACAGAGCCCATTCAAGGTGAATGGGCTTTGTTGGCATTACTGCACCAGGAGTTGCTAGTGCGGCTTTATAAAAAAGGCCCAAAGACTGCTGGTCCCACATACTCATGCTGGGTGGGAAGGCACTTGCACATACATGGTGCGATGCTACCAAAGGCCTCTTAAAGTTATAGAACACTGGGTAGCTTCTGCACCAGGATCCATTGGATGATACCAACCATATGAGAAAAACAATGTCCTGTTTGTCCTTAAAGAAAACAACACAATCACAAACATTACACATATCAACTACAATACACATAAATCCCTGATTTTATACTTACAAATAAGAATTTATATTTTATATACCTACTACTACTACTTGACATTTCTAAAGCGCTACTAGGGTTACGCAGCGCTGTACAATTTAACATAGAAGGACAGTCCCTGCTCAAAGGAGCTTACAATCTAAAGGACAATTGTATTTACCTCCTTAAGTAAAAAAGTTTTCAGCTTTCTCCTAAAATGTTTTAAACCACATTCCAAACTCAACTTGCCAGGTACAAAATTCCTCAGTTTTAGTCCTGTGACTGACCATGCACGATTTCTAGAACTGGTCTGCCAGACATATTGCAGTGAGGGAATCACAAGTATGCCCTGAATTGAAGGCTTCATGAAGGATGATGGTGAAATTTGGCCTTATCTGCTAATTTTCTTTCCTCTAGACCCTCCAGACTGGTCAAGACGCATGGGTTATCAATGCCTACCAGCAGAGAGAGACTGAGAACACCTGAATTTGGACACAGTATATCTGTCCTGGGCAAAACCCCAACCAGCCAGTATACAGATAACCAAGCAGAGAAAGAAATGACGAAAAAAACACTAAAACACCATAGAACCCTGTACTTGAACCCACCACCAAATTACCCGTGCTTCCGTAGACAGAGCACAACCAGCGACCTGACCTGCACCAGTCTTCCACCAGAAACCATGCCCGGTATATTTTGACCAGTATTGTACACATGTGTACTAGTAAACAACCACAGCAAACTCAGGCTCAAACACCGTAAGGAAAAACAGGGTGGGCTCTTGACCGGTCTGGAGGGTCTAGAGAAAAGAAAATTAGCAGGTAAGGCCTAATTTCACCTTCCTCAGCAACCCTTCAGACCGGTCACAACGCTTGGGAAGTACCAAAGCAGTAAACCTCTATGGACGGGACCCCCGGAAACCAGATGTCAAAACCATTGCCCCAAAGCCAGCATCCTCTTTCGCCTGCACATCGATTCTATAATGTTTCACAAAAGAATGTAAAGACCACACCACTGCTCTGCAAATGTCCTGCGGTGGAATCAAACTTCTCTCAGCCCAGGAGGAAGCCACCCCTCAAGTGGAATGTGCTTAAGTACCAACAGCACATCGCGACCCTTGAGCAAATAAGCTGAAGCAATCGCCTCCTTCAGCCACCAGGCTAGAGTCGCCTTGGAGGCAGCCGCCCCCTTCTTAGGACCTCCATACTGAACAAACAATCTATCCGAAGTACAAGAGTCCTGCGTCCTCCTCAGATAATGCCGCAAAACTCTTTTCACATCCAATTTCGCTAAGCAACATTGAGTTGAATCCCCTGCTCTATCCCCTAGAACCGGCAAGGAGATTACCTGATTCACATGAAAGTCTGAAACAGCCTTGGGCAGAAAGGATGGAACTGGCTTGAGCGAAACTTTCTCCTTGGAAAAAGACAAGAAAGGGGCCCTACAGGACAAAGGCTGCAATTCCGAAATCCTTCGTGCCGAAGAAATGGCAACTAAAAACACTGTCTTTAAGGTAAGATCTTTACAGGCGCTCACCTCCAGCGGTTCGAAAGAAGCACCCACCAGAATCTCCAAAACGAGCTTCAAATCCCATGGAGGCACCAAAGGACGCTGCAGGGGCAGAAGAAGCTTCACCTCACACAGAAAACGGACCACATCTGGCGAAGAAGCCAAGGACACTCCCTGAACTTTCCCCCGGAAACAAGCCAAGGCAGTGACCTGCACTTTCATGGAGGACAGAGCTAGACCCCTGTCCAAATCATCCTGCAGAAACTCCAAAATCTCTGCAACTGAAGCAAGCAAAGGCCGTAAGACCGAACTTGACACCAACTTTCAAAAATATGCCACGCTCTCACATAGGTCACAGAGGTAGACCGCTTATGCGACTGCACCATAGTAGAAATCACCTTGGGAGAATAACTTTTCCTCCTCAACCAGTCCCTCTCAAGAGCCAAGCCGTAAGCGAGAACAAAGACGAGTCAGGCATCACAATAGGACCCTGATGCAACAAGTCCGTCTCCCCAAGCAACGGCAACGAATCCTACACTGCCAGACGTACCAAGTCTCTGTACCAAGGGCGGCGCGGCCAGTTTGGAGCAACCAGTATCACTGGATCTGAGTGTAGCTCGATCCGCTGAACCACCCAACCCACCAAGGGCCATGGTAGAAACACGCAAAGCAACACCTGAAGAGGCCACGGAAAAACCAACGCATCAATCCCTTTGGACCAAGGATCCCTCCGATGACTGAAGTAACGAGGCATCTGAGCACTGTCAGCGATCGCCATGAGATCCACCTGAGACAGACGCCATCTTAACACAATGTGGTTGAAAACCGATCTACAAAGAGACCACTCGCCGAGATCTAGAGTATGTCTGCTCAGAAAGTCTACTTGCACATTGTCCATGCTGGCCACATGTACTGCAAAGAGATCCTGAAGATGAGTTTCCGCCCAGCGCACCAACGCTGTCTCTTCTGCGACCACCCGACTCTTCCTTCCCTCCTTCCTACCGACATAGACAACGAACGTGGCGTTGTTGGAGAGAACCCATATGGCTCTGCCAACAATGAGCAGCCAGAAGGACTTCAGAGCTCATCAGATCGCTCACATCTCCAACCGATTGATTGACTAGCGAGACTCCTCTATCGACCAATGGCCCTGAGCCACCTGCCCGAGACAATGAGCCCCCCCCAGCCCACTAGACTGGCATCCGTGGAAAGCACTATCTACTCTGGAGACTCTAGAGGCATCCCATTCTCCAAATGAGGTGTGTGAAGCCACCACTGCAGACTGTGGTAGGGGGCCCCCAAAAGGGGCAACCGCTCCTCCAAATCCTGCCTCTGTGGAGACCAGTGAGACAGAAGAACTCGTTGCAGCGGCCTCATGTGCGCCCTGGCCCATGGAACCACTTCTAGACCTGCCGCCCTCAGTCCAGCACCTGAGCGTAGGACTGGGCCACGGGTGCAGTCTCCGACAGGAGATGCCGAATCTGCCCCTGCAGTCTGGTGATCCGACAGGGAGGTAGAAACACATGCCCCGTCAGCGTGCCGAAACAAACCCCCAGATATTCAAGGGTCTGCGACAGCTGTAGATAACTCTTGGCCGGGTTCACCACCCAGCCCAGTGACTCCAGGAAACTGATGACATGTTCGGTTGCCCTCTCACTTTCCAAACGAGACTTTGCCCGAATCAACCAATCGTCGAGGTACGGGTAGACCAAGATGCCCTGCTTCCGAAGAGAAGTGGCCACAACCACCATGACCTTGGAAAAAGTCCGCAGTGCAGTTGCGAGACCGAACAGCAGAGCACAAAATTGAAAATGCCTCCCTAAGACAGAAAAGCGAAAAAACCGCTGATGAGCCACGCGAACGGGAATGTGCAAATAAGCCTCCATCAAATCCAGGGACGCGAGAAACTCCCCTAATCGAACAGTGACAATGGCCGAGTGCAACGTCTCCATTCGAAAAGATGGAACCTTCAGAGCCCCACTGACTCGTTTTGAGATCCAAAATGGGTTGATAGGAGCCCTCCTTCTTGGGCATCATGAAATATATGGAATAACAGCCCGTCCCCTATTTCCTCCAGATCCTCAATTCAGTCCAAGCGAGGTCTTTTTGCCACCACCGGACCAGCTCCCCCACCGGGAGCATCAGCCCGGACTGGCCCAGTCTTCCAGGCCTGAAATAAGATTAAAACAAAAACTCAGGAGGGAAACTCATCCCTCTTGAGCACTCACCGGGCATGGCAGGACCTGACAAACAATCCTCCTGTAACAACTGCAGAACAGGAAGAATCCAAGTTGTTTGTGGTTCCTGACAAAATCGGGACCGCCGCCGCTGAACCCACCCACAGGACACCCTCTGTCCCAGCCATTCCAGCACCACTCTGCTCTGTGGTCAGGTTGGGTGGTGCCACTGAAGACTTCAGCTCTCCACATAACCAACACTGAGTCTCAAGCGCCTCAATCCCCTAGTGCGCACAAGAGCGGCAGTGCAGGAGATTGGCCGCACACATCACAACAGGAAGGAACAGGAGGGGGGGAAAGACGTGACCTGGCTCCAAATCAACAAAAACAACCTCCCCTCCAGCACAGAACAGAAACACCCTGCTCTCCCGGATAGCCAAAAGCACTGGCACACAGCCTGGTGCTTGATTCTTTTTTTTTTTTTCTTCCAGTGCTTGAGCCCTGTTGCTGTAGACTGACTAAGGCACTCAAGACTCCTGCCCGGACACGGCAACTGAGGCACACAGCTGTCCAACAGAGACAGAGAAGGGAGAGGGACCCGGCCACCCAATAACACCCCAAGGGTAGACAGGGCCCCACCGGACCCACACCCCAGAAACACTTCAAGGGACCAGGCACAGTTTTGTTTTTTAAATACTCAAGAGAAGAAAAGAAAGCCGCCAAAAACAAACACAGAGCACCCAAAGTACCCCCTCGGGCCTACAAGACCGGCCAGGCTACACAGACTGCACATCTACCATCTGCTGGAGACTGAGAAACACTGGCTGGAGGGTTGCTGAGGAAATTCCCTTACTGTATACAATGGAGGCAGTGCATACAATTATCTCTCATGCATGTTCATCGTGGATATCCTGAAAACCTGACCAGAGTTCTGACGCCTGGATTAAGAATCACTAGACTTAGGAATTCAAATATGTATATATGTACAATTTGATGTTTGTTACACAATACAACCTTGCAAACTACTTCATAAACTAATTTTTGTAAAGTTTTTTATGGCAGTATATAGAAGATTTGCTCGCATTTTTCCTTTATCAGAGGATTTAACACTATAATATGGATGTACTAAATTATTTGGATTGTAAACCACATTGTACCTGAACTCTGGGATAATGTGAGATACAAATCTCTATATATAAAAGGCACCTCCAACGTTCTAAATTTGTAGTTGCAAGATCTCATGTGTCTGCCCCGCCCCCGTGTCACAACTTGATGACGTTGAGGGTGGAGCAATGACACAACAAATCGGATTGTCATTGGGTAATCTCTGTTTCTACTCACAAATGCAGCCGTCATTCCCATACACTCAAAACCAACCAAAATCGGCGCTGGACCCCGTCCCCCCGCCCACAGTCCCCCTCACCCACCCTCCCGCAGCCGCTCGCTCACCGTTCCACCGCCCTCCCTCTCCTCTCCAACTCCGGCCATGGTGCATGACGATTACTACACACGAGCAAGGAAGCCCATTGGTTAATCTCTGTTTCCACTCCCCAACACAGCCGTCATTCCCATACACTCAAAACCAAGCACACTGACGTTTTTTTTTCTTCCGAGGAGACTCAGCAGCACAACGAGTCACTTTCTGTGCAGCACAGAGAAACGAGGAACGTCGCTGGAAGGACAAAACTATTTGGATGCCCATGCTCCTGGTATGTGCAGCCACCCTAAGAAACGACCACACACACAAAACTAACCACTGACTCGACGTCTGCACCCCCTCGCCCCACCCCCCAACCAACCCAAAATCTAAACGCACACTTCCACACAACCAGAAAACCAGACAAATACAAATGGAGATAAAAACAGCAAGCAGGCAGGTTCCCAAGTGCTTACAGGAGCTTCCAAAGACACACTCCCCCCCAACCACAAGCAAACACAGCTATCCACAACACACATTAACGACTTCACAGGCAGGTACCCAAGTGCTTAAAGGAACTTCCTCCCCCCCCCCCCCACCCCCAAAAACACATCAAAACGCAGTCTTCCACAGAACAAGGAATGCTGACAAATACATATGCAGTTCAAATTTGCAAACACAGCTCTCCAGAGCACAGGCATATTAACGATTCGGCAGGCAGGTTCCCAAGTGCTTACAG
The DNA here is from genome assembly GCF_901765095.1 of Microcaecilia unicolor. NCBI lineage: Eukaryota > Metazoa > Chordata > Amphibia > Gymnophiona > Siphonopidae > Microcaecilia > Microcaecilia unicolor. The sequence goes on from NC_044031.1 coordinate 599,702,697, forward strand.
GAGCTACAACCCCCCCCCCCCCCCCCCCTACACACACACACACACACAAATGAAAAACCAACCTTCCACACAAGCAACAAACACAAAAATACACACACACACACACACACATTCACTCTCTCTCTCACACACACACACAGTCAATCTCACACATACTCACCCAAACATACACACTCCAAGGAAAACCTTGCTAGCGCCCGTTTCATTTGTGTCAGAAAAGGGCCTTTTTTACTAGGGGTAAAGGACAAAAGGTTTTTGTGTTTGGTTTCTTAATGCACACCATTTTTAATTTATTTGAAACCTTCCCATCTGTACATATGAATATCATGAAATCTAAATTAAATAAAAGTAAAACAGCTTTAAAAATTATTCTACCTGGTAGAAACAGTAATTTTAAACTCTGTATTTTCAGATCATCCTCCTATATAATAAAACGCACCTCCAACATTCTGAAGCTGACTGCATGGCTGAGGCATTCTTGCTCTCTGTATCCATCTCCTGAATTGACATCACGTACTTCCAGGTTCCTCACAAGCAGAAGTGACCAACCACACGAGGTTTCTCGGCTTCAGAATGTTGGAGGTGCATTCTATTAAATAGGATTGGTCAGTTCCTTGAAGCACAGCCAGAGCTCAGCGTCCTGCACAGTAACGCTCAGACACTAGAGAGAGGGGGGGGGGGGGGGCTGACACTAGAGAGAGAGGGGGGGCTGACACCAGAGAGAGGGAGGGAGGGGGGCCTGACACCACAGAGGGGGGGGAGGTATCTCTGTCACACACACACACTCTCTCTCTCTCTCTCTCTCTCTCTCTCTCACAGTCAATGTCTTTCTTTCTCTCACTCTCACACACTCTATGTCTCACACTGTATCACATTCACTCTCTATGTGTCACACAGTCACTCACACACTCTCTTGGTTTCATACACTCAGTCTCACAGAGAGTCTGTGTCTCACACACTCTCTCTCTCTCGCACACATTGTATCTGTGTGAAACACATTCTCTCTCTCACACTGTCTCACATACACACTTGCACACACTCTCATTCTCACAGACACACTTGCACCCAGACTCACTCTCTCTCTCTCTCTCTCTCACGCACACACATTTACTCTCTCTCTCTCACACACAGTCACTCTCACATACACTCTCTCAAACATACACACTCCAAGGAAAACCTTGCTAGCGCCCGTTTCATTTGTGTCAGAAATGGGCCTTTTTTACTAGTGTCATTATAAACAAATAAATACATACATACATGTATAAATATCCAGAGAAATATGTTCATTTCTGGGGAAAAGTGACTAAAGTAACAGATTCAAAATGTTGAGAATGGCCAATTTTTCAGTCCCAAGGCCATAGGCAGTCTGCGAAAGTTTCATGTTTGAACTTCTGTTACTGTTTTATTTTTTCACATAAAGGGGAGGGGGGCAGTTGGACTGATGAATTAAAACCTCATTTTTTGTTTCTGATGACTTTAGTGGAGGGACATTTTCTATCTGACATTTAAGTCCAACTTTGGATGTTTTGCTCAAAACTTCCAGAATCCAAATAGCAAATAGTCATTTTCAAAACAAAAAAACGTCTTTTTTTCCCCAAAATGCCCACTTTCTAGATGTTTTTGTGCTCAGTGCATTTATCTTTTAAAAATAAAAAAAAAGCATCCAAGTGAAAAATGCACAAAATTAGGCCATTGGGATAAAGGAGGAGCCAGTAGACTGGTCACACAGACATCCCAGCAGAGCAGTGGAGCACCCTTGGGGGCACTGCAGTGGACTTCACCTAAAAGTTCTCAGGTATACATCTCACCACTGTTCTCTTGTATTATGTAGTGAGCCCTCCAAAACCCACCAAAAACCTACTGTACCCAACAGTACACCACGATAATAGCCCTTATGGCTGCAGGTGTCACCTATATGTGGGTAAAGTAGGTTTTGGAGGGCCCACTCTTTCCACCACGTGTAACAGTTAGAATGTATTATGAGCCTGGGTCCCCTCTCTCCATAGTGCACTGCACCGACCAATAAATTACTCCATCGGCCTGCTTGCTGCTCTAATAGGTCTGGCTGTAACATCCGAGGCTGTCACAGAGACTGGTATGTACTGATTCTTTTACATCTTTGGGGGGTGGAAGGGGGTCAGTGACCACTGGGGGAGTAAGGGGGATAGGTCATTCCTTTGTTCCTCCAGTGGTCATCTGGTCATTTAGGGCAATTTTTTGTGGTGTAGTTATTAAAACAGGTCTAGTTCAAAATGTCTTCATCCTAGTCCTGGATGTTTTCATTTTGTTCTATTATGGCTGAAAAACGTCAAGGTCTTATGAACGCCCAAATCCTGCCCTTAAAATGCCCCCAACAGACCGCCTTGAGATTTGGACACACTGCATACAAAAATGTCTGAAAATGGTTTCGAAAATACTGATTTGGATGTTTTGGTGAGAAAAACGCCCAAATGCTGCTTTATGCTACTTTGTAGACATTTTTCTGTTTCAAACATGAGCCCCGTAGTCACCTTTTCCCAGAGATGGTCACAAATAGAATAGAGCTGTATAGATAACAAAATAGTAAAGGATTTATATAGTGGAAAAGAAGAACTAGAAAAAAGTATAATGATATGATACTGGAAAGAAGTAGACTGAGGAATAATACAGGAAAACACTTCTTTATAGAAAGAACAGTAAATACAACTGAACAGCCCCTAGACTTCATGGTAGAGAAAAATACAGTAAAGTACATGTATATTAAGAAAGAATGGGACAAAAGCAGGCTAATGAGGAAATGAGGACAAACCTAAAGATTTGGTAGGCATTGCAGCAGATAGAGAAAATGTGCAGATTAGAAACAGTACATCTTGTGGCTTTTTTTGCTGTCCTATTCAATTAACATCTTAATTTTACCCAGGTTTAAAAGTACTGACCATTTTGGGTGAAATCCACATATCTGTCCTCAAAAATAATGGGAAGGGAGTTCCAGTCTCCATCTATATCCAGACATTCTACAGGCAGAGGTGGCATACAGGTGAAGTATTCAGAATTTCGTATATCTATAGACATCTGATTGTAGATTTGGATCCTAGTATACAAGACATAAAGAATATATTATAAATAACTTTATTGAGGGGTCACGTGATGCTCTTTAGCTGAGCAGACGTCTCTGTCCCTACTACCCCAACATCTTTAAAATTACTGGCATAAAAACTCATAGGGAGGCTTCACAGTTACCTGATCGTGGAGCGCGGGGAACGCGGATCCCTTTCACCAGATCTGAGCGGTTTTTGGAGCCGTGGATGGTTGTTATGCCCACAAAGACCACGCGCGCCAAGAAGCCCCGCACACAAGACTCACATTTTAAAATAATGGCAATGCAGGAGAGTCCCCAGACGGCAGGCTTGCCTGCGGAGGCCATCCAAGAGCTGATCCAACAGATTTAATCAATTCTGGAAGAAAAATTGTCTAAACTTCAGGCTTCTGTGGACCAGATTTGAGAATCAGTGGAAAGGTAGGGTGCATGTTTGCAGCAAGCTGAAGACTGCATCTCGCGCCAAGAGGATCGTACTGAGGCAGTGGATGTGAGGATTGCGGCACTGGAACAGAGGTGCGCGTAGCTAGCACAGGTTGATGACCATGAAAATAGAAGCAGAAGGAACAACCTCAGAATTATAGGGATCCCAGAGACAGTGAAGGAAAAAGATCCATGGCAGTTGGTTGAGCGCTGGTTGCCGGATCAACTGGGCCAGTGCGCTGCGGGTTGAGTTTATTTATTTATTACATTTGTATCCCACATTTTCTCACTTAGCAGTAGGCTCAATGTGGCTTACAGGTTCCGGAGAGGAGAGTACCAACTCCGGGAATATATACAGAGTGGAAAATAGAGTAACAGTAGGTGCAAAGAAGCTGATGAGGTTCCGGAAAAGAGAATACAACTCTGGGACGAATATATAGTAGCATATAGAGAGAAGTAATCCCAATGAGGCTGATAAGTCTCTGGGGATGGGACTACAGCTTCTAGTGAGCAATACAGAGTAGGATAAGGGTAGAAGTACACTTAATTATAACTGGAGTGGTAAAATTCGTACAGTTTGAAGTAATAGGATTATTTGGAAGGGGTATTGTTCATTTCTTAGATCGAAAGATGTGATGCACAGGATGGGCATGCTGCGTGAGGGTGAAAAGCGGCCAAGACCAGTGCTGGCCAAGATTCTTAATTATGCAGATAAGGACAAAGTCTTACAAGCATTCAGAGGAAAGAAACAGATACAATATGAAGGCAATAAGATTTTGCTCTTTCAGGATTACTCAGCGCTTGTTTCAGGCCAACGAAAGCAGATGGGGCACCATTGCATGCGTCTTTTTCACAAGGGTGTGCGCTATGTGTTGTTGTACCCAGCTAAAGTGCGAGTTCTGAAGGGTAACAAAGCTCTGTACTTCACAGACCCCAAGGATCTTGATGCCTGTTTGCGGTTTAAAAATACTTTGTGTGTTAGTTATTAAGCTTGTGTGCGCACTGCTGGTATCCCAATACCGCGGGTCCCTTGGGGGCTGGAGGTCTTTGGACTGTGCACGGGACCTGTGAACTCTGTGATGCACCAGGATCCTAGGCCCTGGACACCGACGAGGGAATGGAGATTCCAAGAGGACCAGTGGCGTGGCATGACATGTCTCTCACACCCGGCGGTGCCCCAGAGGACCCGATTCTTTTTGTCTGCTGCATCAGTGACATTGTTGGACCCAGGCTGATTGATAGGTAGCCAGTTGGTCTGGAATTCTTTAATGTTTGACTAATTAATGTTGCCATAAGTGTTATGGGGGCGGGCGGTGGCGTTCAGGGTTGGGGAGTCTTCCATGTGGAGTGGTATTTGGGAGTTGGGGGGGTTGGGTGGTAGGCAGCGAGGGTACGGGGGAGTTGGTGGTAAGGGGGGATGAATGTTGTGAGCTGGTTGTGTGTGTTTGCGGGACTATTTCAGGTTGCCATAATTAGTAGTGGAAGGGAGAAGGAACACGGGTTGTTTGTTTCTTCTTGATGGAGGGGGGGAGGGAGGGGATGGGGAGGCTGGGGGGACAGTCTAGTTTACTCATATCTGGATACGCCAAGAGGTCACAAAGGGGCATGCTCCTCACTGTCTTAGAGGGGATATTTTCCTTATTGCTATACCCTGATGGTTATAAGCCTGTCTGGAGGGTTCAGCTAGGAGACCCCCTGGGCACTTTAAAGCTTTCAAATACCTTGTTCAGCATTTCATCATCAATGCTACCGTATGGCTAGCCTTAAAATTGTCTCCCTTAATGTTGATGGCATCCATTCCCCTATAAAGAGGACCAGGGTGCTGCAGGCACTGAAAAGGCAGCATGCTGATATAGCATTGCTTCAGGAAACCCACTTAGGGAAATCAGAGCATCTCAAATTAAAGCGGGATTGGGTGAGAGATTTATATTTCACTACTTTCAATAGCAGGCAGAGGGGAGTGGCCATATTAATCAAGAAAACAATAGCGTTTGACATGCATAGGTTTTACCAAGACCCAGAGGGCCACTTTGTAACTGCCACGGGACTCCTGCAAGGGGTCAAAGTGGCTCTGTGCAGCATATATGCGCCTAACATTTACTCACATTAGTTTTTCACTCTCCTTGCAGCTAAACTGGTGACTTTTGACGAATACGCACTCATATTAGGGGGCGATTTTAACATCACTACCGACCTCCAAAGTAGCCAGGCAAATATAATGAAGAGCAGGGGGTGAATTTCATGTCAAAGGAATTGGATGTGATAGACATCTGAAGGCTACAGCACATAGATGAATGTGACTATACCTTTTTCTCCCACCCCCATGGGTTCCATGCGTGCTTAGACTATATTCTTTTGTCCCATTCCCTGGCTCAAGTGACCGACCATACGGGGATTGGGGAGCCTGCCATCTTGAACCATGCACCGGTGTGGGCCATGCTGAGGGGGGAGAGAACTGGCACCTTTCGCTGGCACATGAACCCTGCTCTGTATCAGGACCGTGCTTTCCGTACGTATTTGAGGCAGGGCTGGCTCAAATACGATGCCCAATCTGTAGGTGCCAGGACATATTGGGAGGCAGCCAAGGTGGTGCTCCGCAGCAAGATTATTGCTTACACTGCGGCTTTAAGTAAACGTCAAGAGCAGAAAATTAGGGACCTTATGGTCAAGCTGAAGGAAGCCCGGAGGTTCTTTGTCCTCTCCCCTTCTGAGAACTTGCATAGAGAATTCTTTGAGAATAAGAAGTAATTGCAGGCAGTACTGGATGCCAGGGCACTTTATGATGTTAAGCTCTAAGTATCGCTTACACCAGTGGGGTAACAAGACAGGCAAGCTGCTTGCTTCTTTGGTATGGCAGAGATCCACAAAAAATTACATTAGTAGGATAATGGGCATAAAAGGGGTCTCGCGCATGGGGATAGATGCTATCAAGCAAAAGTTTGTTCAATTTTATTCTTCGCTTTATAAAACAGGCTCGTTCTCTGCCAACAGTTGTACAGACTTTTTTGCTAAATTGAATCTCCCCTCCTTGTCAGCAGAGCAGCTGGCATGTCTCAATGCACCTCTGCAGGGGAAAGAAGTACAGCGGATCATCAAGCAATTGAAGTTGGCCAAGGCACCAGGCCTGGACAGCCTAGGTATAGAGTTTTACAAGATATTACAGGATCAACTGATCCCTGCGTTTGTCTCTATGTGTAATGACTTACGGGACTTGCAAGTTATGAGACCATCGCTGAACCACGTTTATATTACGGTCCTCCCCAAACCAGGTAAAGATGCGGGGCTTGTAGGTTCATATCGCCCAATCTCCCTCTTGAATCAAGACGTAAAGATTACGGCAGCAGTGTTGGCAGCTAGACTGAGCGTGCTGGTTCCCCATCTCTTTCACCATGATCAGGTAGGTTTTGTACCGGGGCGGTTCACCTCAGCTAATATCCTGAAGGTGAGCCACATCCTGCTTGAGGGGAGCCGGCAGGCGGGAGATAAGATCTTGGCCAGCTTGGATGCAGAGAAGGCCTTCGACTACCTGTTTTGGGTGCTGCAGCGCTTTGGTATTGAGGAGGAGTTCCTATAGTGGATCCGGGCGCTCTATAGTAACTCCATGGCCCAGATTATCATCAATGACTCTCTAACGGACGTGCTCTCCCTGGGGGGAGGCACTAGACAGGGGCGTCCCTTGTCTCCTCTTTTATTCATTCTTACCCTGGAATCTCTGGCAGCCAGAATTCTGAAGAGAATTTTTGCCGGGGGGAAGGAGTACCGTATAAACTTATTTGCGGATGACATGTTGTTACTACATAGTAACATAGTAGATGACGGCAGGAAAAGACCTGCACGGTCCATCCAGTCTGCCCAACAAGATAAACTCATATGTGCTAGTTTTTTGTGTATACCTTACCTTGATTTGTACCTGTCTTTTTCAGGGCACAGCTTGATAATGCGTCTTCAAACATACCTTTGGTGATGAACATCATTCGAGACTTTTGCGTTTTCTCAGGCCTTTGTATAAATTTCGGGAAATCGGAGGCATTACCTATAAGTAACCCTTGTGTTAGCACTTCGATGCCCAACTTTCCTCTGACCTGGGCTAGGAATGGTATCAAATACTTAGGGGTGTACCTTAGTGCAGATCAAGTATGGGTTTATAGGAAAAATGTATTGGACAGACTGGAGGAGGTGAAGCGGATTTGCCATCGGTGGAAGGATCTCCTAGTAAGTTTTATGGTGAGAATTGTGCTAGTGAAGATGGTTCTACTCCCCAAGTTATTGTATCCTCTGCAGATGCTTCTTCTCTGGGTGCGCAAGCAGGAGGATAATTTCTTTCGAAGTATAATCGGCTCTTTCATTTGGCATGCTAAACGCCCTCGAATCTCCTTTGCTAAGTTAACATTAGACAGGGCTCAGGGGGGATTTCGATTACCTGATTTACGGGCTTACAATGTCGCTGCGCTCCTGCGCTGGATCCACAAGGCGCATATGGGTGGCAATTTCTTTTCTCCTGCTGATTTCTGGGCAAGTTGGTGCATGCCCTACAATCCCTTTGCCATATTAGAATCTAAGTATCTCCGGAGTCTGGGGGAGCTGGGGGGGAGCCCTTTATTAGTGACGCTGAGGCACGCTTGGAAGTGGTGGAGAGAGCATGGCAGAACGGTCAGAGGGTTGGGACCCTTCTTAACTTTAACCGGCAATATTGACTTCCCCGCGGGTATGGAGGCATACGTGTTCCAACAGTGGAGGGAAAGCGGGTGTAGGTACCTGGGGCACTTTAGACAGCTGGGAGGTGAGAACTTTCCCTCATTTTAGCAAGTCAAGCGTGCATGGACAATTCCCAACTCCCAATTTCTTGCATTCCTTCAGGCGAGAGACTATATTTTGGTCATTGAGCACCAGCAACGAGGGCAAGCGATCTTTACGCAACTAGACTCTCTATTTTTACAAATTCCCCTGGGTTTAAATAAACTGTCACAATGGCACCAGCTGATTCGAGCCACCAGGAAAGCCCCTTACTTGGCGCAGTTGGCTGAGGCTTAGAGCAAGGACACAGCAGATCTTGTATCAATAGAAACACTTGGGGCCGTATTTGGGAGTCTGCACTCTGTGACTCCTAACGCAGCGCTACAGGACATTCAATTCCGCATTATGCACAGAGTACACATGACCAGACAAAAAGGGAGAGCCATGGGATTATGGGCAGATGATACTTGTGTTAAATGTAGGGTACATGTAGGCACTTTCTTACATTCTTTCACGGAGTGCTACACTTTGTTGCCGCTCTGGTCAGGTACTTTGGGGACCATTGAGAAAACCTTGCAATGCACATTCGAGTGGTCATATTCGGTGGTGGTGTTGAGCTGTGCGGCTCCACTCAGAGGGCAGGGGCTAGGGGAAGCACAATGCAGGTTTATTTTGGTAGCCACCTCGCTTGTAAAAAAATGCAATTTGCAGGCCTGGGTAGACAGCACACCCCCATCGATAGCTGCTTGGTATGGCCTCATACAGAAATGACTAGTTGGTTACTTACCTCCCTTAGGTTTTCTATCTCATTAGGGCCACGTCAGTACCGAGCCTGTGGAGCAGAGTTTCTTCTGCACTTATGACAGAGCAACAGACTGAACATGCTGCTCCCCAATAGTCATCTCAGATAGTTGGTGGGGGTTGAAGGGGGGTTGAAGGGGGGATGACCGGGATCTTGGCAGATATTTAGTGGCAGGGGCTGCCTTCTGAAGTTGTTGTAGACGGAGGGGGGGGGGGGGGGGTGGAGGGTAGGGTGGGAGGAGGGGTTGTTTCAAATCAAAACTGACTCAGGGGCGAATCTGTTCTGTTCTAGTTTATTTGTATAATGTGCTATATGCATAGGCTAAGTTACCATTTGTAAGCGACACTCTTCCGCAATGCCTGTGATGTAATATTTTGATATACCCTTTGTGTACATCAGTGGTTTTTTTTTTGCTCCTGACTCAATAAAGATACTTTCAAAAACAATAAATAACTTTATTAACTACAAGGTCATCACATTTCTGAGTGATTTGCACAGAAAATAGATATTCACTTATGAAAATTGGCTTGAATGAAAGGCACAGAGTACACAGGGGCTTCATACTGCATTTATTTCAAACCAGGTTAAGAGAGGCATTCCTAGGAGGAAGGGGCATTTAGGCTTGGAGAAGAATGGCATGCAGACTATCTAAACTCTATGTATGTTGTTTTGCCTCTGATTAGCTGCCCACAAAAACAGGAGGTGACAGCAACTCATCACCACCATGGACACTGACCTGTGGGGTACAACAAGGATCGATACTGTCTCCTATTCTGTTCAATATCTACCTCAAGCCACTAGCTGAGCTGATTCGGTCAATGGACACTCAGTTCTACATCTATGCGGAACATGTGCAGCTACTCATACCCACTGAACCTGACTTACCCACAGCCTTGAATAAACTGATCACTTGTCTAACATCAATTCAAGAATGGGCTAAACACAACAAACATTGCCTGAACCCAAGTAAAACCAAGCTTCTCTGGGTCCCTAACACAAATGGAAACATACCTGACATCAAAATCCCCTTTGTGAAGTATGAACTCCCCCTCAAATCACAAGTCAGGAACCTTGGAATACAGTTAGATTCAACACTTACTCTGACTCCCCAAATCCAAGCAACCTTCAAGAGCTGCTTCTACTATTTAAAACAGCTACGCTGCCTCGCTCCTTACATCAAGAACGTAAATCTTATCCCAGTTGTGCATGCCATGGTAACATCAAGACTGGATTACTGCAATGCACTATACAATGGTCTGACTACAAAGGGCCTGCACCAGCTCCAGTTGATTCAGAATGCAGCAGCAAGACTCACAGATGGTTGAAAGCGACGTGACCACATCACACCATTTTTGCAAAACCTTCATTGGCTACCAGTACAATACAGGGTTAAATTTAAAACTCTATGTCTGATCTTCAAGGCCCTGAAAGGAAATGGCCCCAAGTATCTGAAGAATAGGATGATCCTCAACACACCACCAAGGACACTAAGGTCCTCCCAAGGACTTTCACTAACTACACCCTCTCCAAAAGACATTACACGATGTGATACCCGCAAGCGAGCCTTCTCCGGAGTAGCCCCCACACTCTGGAATGCATTGCCTGAAAGGCTCCGCTTAACACAAGACTACCTCTACTTCAGGAAGCAGGTGAAAGCTTGAATCTTCAACCAAGCCTTTAATGGAAGAAGTAACTAACTTGTTAGTCTCACTCACACACACAAGGATTGACTTGGGCTGCACATACTGCTGCGGGACATGTTTATCCACTCCTATATGCATACCTAAGTTACTAGTTACTTGCAACACAACGAAACTTATACCAGAACTGGACAAAACTTAACTCTTTCTCCTTGACTACCTAATTTACTCTGTCACTTATGAACTTTAACGCAATACCACTCTGTATTTCTCAAACCGGAATTGGCGATCGCCATCACAGTACTATGTAAGCCACATTGAGCCTGCAAATAGGTGGGAAAATGTGGGATACAAATGCAACAAATAAATAAATAAAATACCCTAGCTGAGATAATATTTAACCATCTCTCTGACCTCACGTGCAATTTTCTTCAAATCAATCACCTTACTTTCTAACTCTTCGTACTCTCTTACTTATATATATATGTTACAACTTTGCCTTACCCTTCACTACCAATTATAATGTTCTAGTACATATTGTGTTGTCATTGCAAGTAGTATACCATGCCATACTTTGTATTGTTGTTTGAATATTTTTATTGCTCTAACTGCCTATTGCTCATATTTGATCTATTCTTACTGTACACCACCTTGAGTGAATTCCTTCAAAAAGGCGGTAAATGAATCCTAATAATAATAATAATAATGAGATTAATTTTATAATAGGGTGTCTAGTTTAAGTAGGCACTTAGGCATTATTTTTTAAAGACACAAAAGTGCCTATGGTACTTATTTTAAAAGTGCTATTCAGAAGATAATGGCCCCATCTTGCCTGCTGGATGTCCAAAACATGAGGCCGTCCAAAGTCCCATAATGGAACAGTGGAATCAATCGTCCAAGTACCATGAATAGATGGCCTCGAAAGAGGCATTCCCGGGGTGTGACTGGGGCAAACCACAGATATTTTTTTTCTTCAAACTGGATCTAGCCCAGAATTCTGCTTCGAACAGTGGCCAATCCAGCTCACAAGTACCTGGCAGAAACCCAATTCGTAGCAACATTTCATGCTAACCAGCTCAGGGCAAGAAGAGGGTTCCCTCGTGTCCATCTCAATAAAACTATGGACTTTTCCTCCAGGAACTTGTCCAAACCTATTTTAAAACCCAAATATGCTAACCACTGTTACTACATCCTCTGGCAAAGAGTTGCAGAGCTTAAGTATTCTTTGAGTGAAAAAATATGTCCTCCTATTTGTTTTAAAAGTATTTCCTGGTAATTTCATTGAATATCCCCTGGTCTCTGTACTTTTTGAAACAGTGAAAAATGGATTCACTTCTACCTGTTTTACACCACTCAGGATTTTATATCCCCCTCACTGTCTCTTTTCCAAGCTCAGGAGCCCTAACCTCTTTAGCTTTTCCTCATATGGGAGGAGTTCAATCCCCTTTATCATTTTGGTCGCTCTTCTTTGAACTCTTTCAAATTCAGCAGTACTCAAGATGCGGTGGAAGCATGGAGTGATACAGAGGTATTATAATATTCTTGGTCTTATTTTGCATCCCTTTCCTAATAATTCCTAGCACCCTGTTTGCTTTTTTGGCTGCCATCACACACTGGGCAGAAGATTTAAGCATATTGATCTTTTTCTTGAATGCCAACTCTTATGGTGGGCGCTAGCATCAAGTAACCATAATTCAGAATATTCTTCACAATGTGCTTCACTTTGCATTTCTCCACATTAAATTTCATCTGCCATATGGATGCCCAGTCTTCTAGTTTCCTAAGGTCTTCCTACAATTTTTCACAATCCACATGCTTTGACAACTTTGAATAATTTTGTGTCATCTGCAAATTTAATCACCTCACTCATTGTTCCATTTTCCAGATCATTTATAAGTATGTTAAACAGCGTCAGTCCCAGTATAGATTCCCGGGGCACTCCACTATTCACCCTCCTCCCTTCAGAAAAATGGCCATTTAACCCTACCCTATCTGTTTTCTGTCTAATAACCAATTCCTACTCCAAAGGAGAACAGTGCCTCCTATCCCATGACTTTTTCATTTTCTCATGAGGAATTTGTCAAAAGCTTCCTGAAATTCTAGATACACTACATCAACATGGACATTCTCGGGACAAAATGCATAGTATGGCAATGTTCCCTGCCGGAAGTGAAGCCATTTGCATCTAGATCAGCTATAAGAGCCATCCAAATGCCACAGCGACCTGTCCTAAGAGCATACTTGCGTTTGTGCTGTCTGGAGGAGAGTAGTGAACAAGTGGGCTATCTGATAGTGGTTGTTTGTGTCATAGTCTGTGCCCCATAAGTCTTATTTGTTTCCCATTTGTGCCAACACCCTTTCTAAGCCAGACCACACACTATATTGCCCCTTACCCCCATCTCTCGGCATCCAAACCCCCATGCATTCCCTCTCATTCCTCAACAGCCCTATGTGTCTTGCCCCTACCCCTGTGTTATCTGACTCTCTGTGGGACTGAGTGTGTTGTGAGAATGTATCAGTGTAGATTGAGTACCTAACTATTCCGGTGTGCTGGCAGTGTGTGACAGCAGTGGTGAGAGTGGAGTGTGCCAGTGTGTCTGGAAATAGAGAGAGGCACACCCTGGGGTGTGGGTGTGCACTGGTGTTGGTGGAGGGAGCATTTGTCTGTGTGGTACAGTATATACTTGTGTTAATGGAGGAGGCATTTGTTTTTGTCTATGGGATAGGGCACATACTGCTGTTGGTGGAGGGAGCATTTGTTAGTTGGTGTGGCAACATTACATAGGAACATAAGAGTAGCCATACTGGGTCAGACCAATGGTCCATCTAGCCTATTATCCTGTTTCCAAAAACAGTACCTAACAGAAACCCAATTAGCAGCAATATTCCATGCTACCAATCCCGAGGCAAGCAGTTGCTTCCCTATATCTGTCTCAATAACAGACTATAGACTTTTCCTCCAGGAACTTGTCCAAACCTTTTTTAAACCCAGATATGCTAACCGCTGTTACTACATCCTCTGGCAAAGAGTTCCAGAGCTTAACTATTCATTGAGTGAAAAAATATTTCCTACTAATTGTTTTAAAAGTATTTCCATGTAACTTCCTCGAGTGTCCCCTAGCCTTTGTACTTTTGGAATGAGTAAAAAATCGATTTACTTCTACACCACTCAGGACTTTGTAGACCTCAATCATATCTTCCCTCATCTGTCTCTTTTCCAAGCTGAAGAGCCCTAACCTCTTTAGCTTTTCCTCATATGAGAGGAGTTATATCCCCTTTATCATTTCGGTCACTGTTCTTTGAACCTTTTCTAATTCTGCTATATCTTTTTTTTTTAATTTTATTTATAAGAATTTAATTTTACAAGCACTAAAATAACTTGCCAGAAATACAGACAAAATAATACAATAATTATTTCAATCAGGTAATTATAAACTTTTCCTTAGACCACAAAATAGGGAGAGTGAAACCAGACAAGGCGATCAATTAAACAACAGTAAACAAAGAAAACGTGGTATTAACCTAATTATCCCCAGTTATTTATTATCTGAATCATTATTCCACATTGATCGTCTGGTTGGCTTCTTCAAACCCAAAACGGTGTATAGTCAATTTATTTTGTTGGAAACATACTTATTGTCCAATATTAGTGGAAATAATACAACTGATTTCATTTTTTCTCTTTTAAAACCAGAAATTATTTAACAATACAAACACTTGAGTCTCTAATCCAATTCCCACTGATTAAGGTAATCCCAGTTTCAAAGGCTTCACTCCTTTTGAATAAATATACTAAGAGGAATCATTTCAGCGGAAAAAACTTTAGGAGTCATACCCGGAACTCTGGGAAAACAACAAACTCGATATTAATCATCTGTAATGATATTCATTTTGTTCAAATTTTTCTGGTCTATTATCATCTTCAAAATCTTAACCATTTCCTATTCCTGTAGAACTTAATTTGCTGTATCAATTTTTCATTCTCAAAGGATTCAATTAGATTATCCATGTGGCTCACTAATAAGATTATATTGGAAGCAAACTTATTTAATACCACCATTAGGTCCTGGAGCGCCTTCCAGATGATATTTAATGTAACCTCCACGGGAGCCAAAAACTCCAAGCTGATAGCTCTTGCGGGTTTAGGAGTGGTACCGCCGACACGAGTTCAGCTGTAAATGACTTCCGTTTCAGCATACACTCCTAACTCACTCCTCCACTCCTTTGGACATGGTGGTTAAATGATTCAGGAGCGATGAAGTTGTTTCCAGGTCCAAGAGCGCTGACGCTCCTTCGCCGGCGCTAATCAAAGGACTCACCAACCCAGTCATCTGTGGGCAGCTTGTCACGCAGTGGTCCCACACTTGCTGCACAGGGGACAAAAAGCTGGCCATTGGCGGCTGACCCCCCGATTGTCCCCTTCCTCTCATGTAAGGTAACTGCAATTGCGGAGAGGAAATTTCAAGTAAACAAAGACAAAACTTCAGAGGTCAGCTGGGCCGCTGAGTGTACGAGCTTCAGGTCGCCATCTTTTCACTATCCCTAATTGGGACACTCTTTGTCTGGTTTCTCCTGAGAGGCCTGTCTGATATGGGTAACCCTTCAGCATAGCCCTCTGAGTCATTGAAACACGGAAGCCCCTCCACCACTACAAGGTGGTGTCCCTTCAGAGGGGTCTGCTATATCTTTTTTGAGATAAGGGGAACAGAACTAAATGCAATACTCAAGGTGCGGAGTGGAACAAGTGGATGTGAAGCGTCTGTGCACGCTTTCCAAAAATACTAGGACTAGGGGGCATGCGATGAAACTACAGTGCAGTAAATTTAAAACAAATCAGAGAAAATTTCTTCACCCAACGCATAATTAAACTCTGGAATTCGTTGCCGGAGAATGTGATGAAGGCGGTTAGCTTAGCAGAGTTTAAAGAGGGCTTAGACGGTTTCCTAAAGGACAAGTCCATAAACCACTACTAAATGGACTTGGGAAAAATCCACAATTCCAGGAATAACATGTATAGAATGTTTGTACGTTTGGGAAGCTTGCCACACTGACGTGGACAGGATGCTGGGCTCGACGGATCCTTGGTCTTTTCCCAGTGTGGCATTACTTATGTACTTATATGCGGTCGAACCATGGAGCGATACAAAGGTATTATAGTATTTTCGGTCTTATTCACCATCCCTTTCCTAATAATTTCTGGTATCCTGTTTGCTTATTTGGCGGCCGCCACACACTGAGCAGAAGATTTCAGCGTATTATCTACAATGACACCTAGATCTTTTTCTTGAGTGCTGACCCCCAAGTTGGACCCTAGCACCAGGTAACTATGATTTGGATTATTCTTTCCAATGTGCAGTTTTTTGCATTTGTCAACATTAAATTTCATTTGCTATTTGGATGCCCAGTCTTCCAATTTCCTAAGGTCTTCCTGCAATTTTTCACAGTCCGCATGTGTTTTAACAACCTTGAATAGTTTTGTTTCATCTGCAAATTTAATCACCTCACTAGTCGTTTCAATTTCCATAACATTTATAAATATGTTAAATAGCACCGGTCCCAATACATATCCCTGCGGTCCCAATACTGTTCATCCTCCTCCATGGAGACAAATAACCATTTAAACCTTACCCTCTGTTTTCTGTCCAATAACCAATTCCTAATCCACACCAGAACACTGCCTCCTATCCCATAGCTCTTTAATTTTCTCAGGAGTCTCTCATAACGAGCTTTATCAAAAGCTTTCTGAAAATCTAGATACACTACATCAACCTGCTCATCACCTTTACCCACATGTTTATTCACGCCTTCAAAGAAAATAAGCAAATTGAAGAGGCAAGACTTCCCTTTGATGAACCCATGCTGACTCTGTCCCATTAAACCGTATTTAATCAAGTGTTCTGTAATTTTATTCTTTATAATAGTTCCCACTATTCTGCCTGGCACCGACGTCAGGTTTACCGGTCTGTAATTTTATGGAACATCCCTAGAACCCTATTTAAAAATCGGCCACCCTCCAATCTTCAGGTACTACAGACGATTTTAATGACAGGATACATATTACTAACACCAGATCATCCATTGAGTACCTTTGGATAAATGCCATCCGATCCAGGTGATTTACTACTCTTTAATTTGTCAATTTGGCTCAGTACACCTTCCAGGTTCACCGAGATTTCTTTCAGTTCCTCTGCATCATCACCCTTGAAAATCATTTCTGGTACAGGCAGATCTCTTACATGTTCTTCCATAAAGACAGAAGCAAAGAATTTATTCAGTTTCTCGCTATGGCTTTGTCCTCCCTGAGCGTCCCTTTCACTCCATCATGATCTAACGGTCCCACAAATTCCCTCGCAGGCTTTCTGCTTCTGATGTACCTGAAAAAGCTGTTACTGTGAGTTTTAGCCTCTGCAGCAAGTTTCTCTTTATATTCTCTTTTAGCCTTTTTTATTAATGCTTTGCATCTGACTTGCCAGTGCTTATGTTGCTTCTTATTTTCTTCATTTGGATCCTTTTTCCATTCTTTGAAGGACAATCTTTTGGCTGTAATAGCCTCCTTTACTCGTTTTCTCTTCTTTCCACTTTTGCAAATACGTGGAATGCATCTGGACTGGGCTTCCAAGATAGTATTTTTGAATAACGTCCACACCTGATTTAGTGTTCTAACCTTAGCATCCAATCCTTTTAGTTTCTTTTTATCCATTTTCCTCATTTTATTATAGTCGCCCTTTCGAAAATCAAATGCAGCCACAGAAGATTTCCTTTGCGGGTTAATCCCACATAGTAGCTCAAACTATGATCACTGTTTCCCAGGGGACCCAACACAACCACCAAGGACCAAGAAGCAGTCATTTATTACATCTAGAAATGTTATCTTCCTGCCACTCCCTAATGTAATATTTATCCAGTCAACATTGGGGTAATTTAAATCACTGAGTTCAAAAAACCGGAACATCTGACAAGAAATACAAGCTGCACTCTATAACAGATTGCACTTCAATGAATGTGATTTATATCATAATGTGCCCTTGCACATTATGTTACGTGGGACAGACGTCCCGGTCTTTAAAAACTCGACTAATAGAACATAGACATTGCATCCAATCGGAGAAGACATATGAACCTATGGTCTCACATTGTGTACAATTCCAACATCGATTTTCAGAGTTGCGTTGCATTGTATTAGAACAGATGAGAGTTTCTGAAAGAAGAGGGAACATTAGACGGCTTCTACGACAAAGAGAACAACGATGGATTTTCGAACTCAAGACTGTCATACCCGGAGGTTTGAATGTAGCGCTAGAATGGAAAGCTTTTCTCTGATTGGAGTGCTTCTGCGTGACGTCAGACGCCGAATATAAAAACGGATTGTGGAAGCGAAGAGACCGTCCGCCATGTTTTGATCCAATGATTAAGGGAGACGGCGAGACATCTGAGCTTGGTTTTCTTAAAAATTCCCCTGAAGCAGCTTGAATCTAGCGAAACAGGGCAACCCTGTCGGGATTTTGATACATTAGAGGTGGAGTACGTTGTGAGAAGAGCTGGAGTTATTAGGCAAGATAAATCTCCAGTCAAGATAAGTACTCTTTCCAAGTTCTTTTTTTGGTATTTAGAGATTGTTGTTTGAATCTCCTTTACAAGTATTGACAAGACACATGGTCATACTAGTGGCAGGTTAGAGATTGCAAATTACGGTGTGGAGTTTTTTTTCAAGACACGTGATTGATACGGTCCCCTCGTTATACAAAAGGCTTGTCCTTTGACAAAGAGGTGGTCTGTTATACCTGATGTCTTTTTTTCTCCACATTAAGTGCATTGCCCAGAATTGGCCTGTGTAGCTTGTTAACACGTTGTAGTTTTGGTAGAAAGAGATACTGTTTGGTAATTTAAATCACACATTATTATAGTGCTGCGCAATTTGCCAGCTTTCCTAATTTCTGTGAACATTTCTTCATGTGTCTGTTCGTTCTATACTGGCAGATAGTAGTTTAGACCTACCAGAATACTTCTTCTCTTCACACATGGTATATCTATCCATAAGGATTCCACGCTGCTAACCGTTTCATGTAGAATGTTAGTTTGACTCAATTCCCTCTTTAACATATAGCACAATCCCCCCACTTCCAATTTGATTCACTCAACACAATGTAAAGGCCTTGGTGGTCTAGTGGTGTCTTTAGCGCAGAAGCATCCTGAACTGCTCCTGCCCCCATCAGCTGTGCTTTAGCAGTGGTAGCTGTGATTTCCAACGGCAGCCTTGTAAAACTGCCGCAGGAGGTCGCAGCTGCCATTTTGAAATTGGGAATGATCTAAGCAAGCGGCTGCGCAGATCATTCCCAATTCCAAAATGGCTGCCGCGACCTCCCACTGGAAATTGTGGCCGCCATTTTTACAGCACAGCTGATGGGGGCAGGAGCAATTCAAGATGTTCCTGCCACGTAGTCACTACTAGACCACCAGGACATTTACAAGGTATACCCGAGGAAGGAAAGCGGTGGAAACCAGGGGGGGCGGAGGGAACGTGTTTTCTGTCAGGAGGTGGGTAGGGGGAGTATGGCTTGCAGCAGTCGTCGGGCTACAGTTTCAGGTTGCTTTCAGTGCCAAATCCAAAAAATGAAATTTGGACAGTCTCTAACATGAATTGATGTTGCAGGGTGGTACACTTGTAATGTCGGGAAATACTTTTCATGGAGAGGATGGTCAATGCTTGGAATGCTTTTCCAAACATGGTGGTGGAGACAAAAACAGTGATGGAATTCAAAAAGGCATGGGATGCACCCAGAGGATCTCTTATTAGAAAGAAGATGGTATAAAAAACAAAACTTAAATAACTGTATTCATATTGATGTGATGTAGTAGTGCTTAGACGGTGACTCCAGCTGTGAGGCACTAAGGCCAGTGCGGGCAGACTTCTACAGTCTGAGTCCCAGATATAGTTAAACAGATTAGGATGTGCTGGAGAGGGCTTTGGCAGCAACTCCAGTAGTTGAAAAGTAAGGACGATGTCAGGTGGACTTCTATGGTCTGTGTCCTATATACTGCAAAACAGATCAGAATAGGCTGGAGTGAATTTCAATGGCAACTCCAGTAGTTGGGTTAGTGCAGGAGCCCTTATCGCTACCTCAATGTGTGGCCATGCGGTAAGAGTTCTCTTACAATATGGTCATGTGTGCCTGGGGTCTTTTTACGTGCTGTGGTAAAATGGGTCCTGGTGTGTGGGAAAAACAGCCCCCGCCACTAGCGCAGGGCCATTTTTCCCACAGCTTGGTGAAAAGGCCCCTTAAAGTAAGAGCAATGGAAGAGGAGCTCCGTAAAACTCAAGTAGTGGAGGAGTTTGATAAACAATTGGTGGATTTGAAACAGCAAGTAGCCAAGTTTAAAGAATCAGCGCAGCAGGTTAAAATTAAAAAATTTTGACATGACGAGAGAGACTACCAAAGTGACAAGGTCGATATTTTGTCCTAAGAAAAACAACCTGCAGTCCGCCAAAAGAAAGTAGTGTTTGAAGGATCTTCAGGTGAATCGGACAGCGGCAGCAATAAAGCAAGTGACCAGAGCAGAGACAAAGATTCGGTGGAAGGAGGCACGGAACGTGAGGACGGAGAGGAGGAGCCAGAAGACGTGACCAAAAGAGCATGAAACCAACGATGAAAACCAGAATAGTTCAGTGGCGACTATAGCAATGAACACTTCAATGGAAAGTCCTTCACAAGAAGAACTAGAGGTGCTTTCCTTGGGATTGGGCTTCATTCCAAAAACGAAGTATGATCCCTTTTCAATTGCGGATAGAGTTTATTTATTTGTTGCATTTGTACCCCACATTTTCCCACCTATTTGCAGGCTCAATCCTGCTTATTTTCGAAGGAGAAGGGCGGCCCATCTTCCGACACAAATCGGGAGATGGCTGGCCTTCTCCTAAAGCCGGCCAAATCGGTATAATCGAAAGCCGATTTTGGCCGGCGTCAACTGCTTTCCGTCGCAGGGCTGGCCAAAGTTCAAGGGGGCATGTCGGCAGTGTACTGAAGGCAGGATGGGGGCATGGTCAAGAGATGGCCATCCTCGGCCGATAATGGAAAAAAGAAGGCCAGCCCTGACGAGCATTTGGCCGCCTTTACTTGGTCCCTTTTTGTTCACAACCAAGCCTTGAAAAGGTGCCCAAACTGACCAGATGACCACCGGAGGGAATTAGGGATCATCTCCCCTTACTCCCACAGTGGTCACCAACCCCCTCCCACCCAAAAAAAAAAATTAAAATGCATTTTTTTGCCAGCCTCTATGCCAGCCTCAAATGTCATACCCAGCTCCATCACAGCACTATGCAGGTCCCTGGAACAGTTTTTAGTGGGTACTGCAGTGCACTTCAGGCAGGCGGACCCAGGCCTAGCCCCCCCCCCCCCCCCCCCACACCTCTTACACTTGTAGTGGTAAATGGGAGCCCTACAAAACCCACCCGAAGCCTACTGTACCCACATCTAGGTTCCCCCCTTCATCCCTAAGGGCTATGGTAGTGTTGTACAGTTGTGGAGAGTGGGTTTTGGGGGGGGGGGGGGCTCAGCACACAAGGTAAGGGAGCTATGCACCTGGGAACATTTTATGAAGTCTACTGCAATGCCCCCTAGGGTGCCTGGTTGGTGCCCTGGCATGTGAGGGGGACCAATGTACTACAAATGCTGGCTCCTCCCATGACCAAATGGCTTGGATTTGGCTGGGTTTGAGATGGCCGCCATTAGTTTCCATTATTGGTGAAAACCAATGGTGGCCATCTCTAACGCCGGCGATCTCTAAGGGTAGCCCAAATGTTGAGATTTGGCCGGCCTCAACCGTATTATCGAAACAAAAGATGGCCGGCCATCTTGTTTTGATAACAGAGTCCGGTACGCCGTTTAACGGGGCCATCATTAGAGATGGCCGCCCTTATAGATGGCCGGCCCCGTTCGATTATGCCCCTCAATGTGGCTTACATAGTACCGTAGGTGTTAGCCACCTCTGGTGATGAAACAAATACAGAGTGATGATGTTACAGTCACATTAGAGAATCAAGAGAAGAAGAATAATATATTGTTCATTGCAAGTTTTGGTTTCGTTGTGTTGCTGAGTTCAGGCACTTAAGTTGGATCAGTAGGGTATGCCTTTACGAACAGATCAGTCTTTAGTGATTTCCGGAAGTTGAGGTGATCCTGCGTTGTCTTTACGGCTTTGGGTAATGCGTTCCATAGTTGCATAGGAGAAGCTGGATCTGTAAATTGATTTGTACTTGAGTCCCTTGCAGCTATGGCGGTGAAGATTTAGGTATGTTTGTGATGTTCTAATTATGTTTCTGGTTGGTAGGTCTATGAGATCAGCCATATAACTTGGGGCTTCGCCATAGATAATCTTGTGGACCAGGGTGCAGATTTTAAAAGTAATACATTCTTTGATTGGGAGCCAGTGCAGTTTTTCTCATGGGGGTTTGGCGCTGTCGAATTGCGATTTTCCAAATATAAGCCTGGCTGCTATGTTTTGAGCAGTCTGTAGTTTCTTTATGAGTAGTTCTTTACATCCCGCATAAAGTCCATTGCAATAGTCAGCATGGCTTAATGCCATTGATTGTATCAGGTTGTGGAAAGTTGCCCTCGGGAAGAATGGTTTCACGCGTTTAAGTTTCTACGTTGAGTGGAACATTTTCTTGATTGTAGAGTTAACTTGGGTCTTGAGTGTAAGGTTTCGGTTCATTGCGACACCAAGGATTTTCAGGCTATCTGAAACAGGAAGGGCGTAGTCCGGAGTGACTAAGTGTGTGGGTATATTCGTGTTGTATTGGGATGAGAGGATGAGGCAGTGTGTTTTTTCTGTATTGAGTTTTAGTTGGAATGCGTTTGCCCATGCGTTCATGATGTGGAAGCCGAGGTTAATTTAATTGGTGATTTTTGTCAGATCATGTTTGAAAGGGATGTATATTGTGATGTCGTCTGTATAGATGAATTGGTTAAGGCCCTGAGTACATAAGGACTTGGCTAATGGGGTCATCATTAGGTTGAAAAGGATCAGTGATAGTGGTGATCCTTGAGGTACTCCGCAATCTGCCTTCCAGGGTGATGATATAGTAGAGTTCACTTTCACTTGGTAAGTTCTGGTGGTTATAAAACCTTAATCCAACTAAGTATGGTTCCGCCAATCCCGAAGTAGTCTAGGAGTCTGAGCAGTATACTATGTTGAATCCCGAAGTAGTCTAGGAGTCTGAGCAGTATACTATGTTGAACGCACTGGACATGTCGAATTGGAGAAGTATACTTTTGCCTGTTGCTATTTCCTGTTTGAATTTGGCCAGGAGGGTGGTTAGCAATGTTTCGGTGCTGTGGCAGGGGCGGAATCCTGATTGTGATTCATGTAGTATTGAGAACTCGTGTATGTAATCAATCAGTTGTTTGGTTACCATACTTTCCATCAACTTGACTGCTAGTGGGATAGATGCTACTGGGCGGTAATTGGTGATGTCATTTGTTTTCTTTTTGGTATCTTTTGGTAAGGGGGTGAGTAGAATGTTGCCATTCTCCTTTGGGAAGAGGCCTTGTTGGAGCATGAAGTTTATGTGGGATCTGTTATGAAGCGAGCGGGGGCGGATTTTTAAAGGTGACTGGGGCAGGTGTCCAGTTTGCAGTGAGTGCCAGCGACTCTGTAAATCGCCTGAGCCATTGTTTCGGTAGTGAGGGGAGCGAATTATGACCAGATACGATCCGCTGGGAATTCTCCTAAGGTTGGGTCTATGCCACTGATGAAATTTTCTATATCGGCAGTGTTTTGAGGAAGACTGCTGGTGAATATTAGATCAGATACAGGAAGGGTGGGAGGGAGGTCATTATGAAAATATATTAAATTAGAAGGAACGACAATGCATTTTTCTGTTAGACACTGTGTCCCCAAGGAGGCTGAATGCAGAAATAGAATGGGTATCTCTGATATGATTGGGCTCTGTGATTGGTGGATAAGATCAGTTGGTTAGTTTAAAGAGAACAGGACAGATGCCGGTGCCACCTTTGCTGTGTAATAGTTGTCGGCAAATGGTGTCTAGCTAAATATAAGGTAAGGGTGTCTTTAAAAACTTGTGAGGCTCCCAAATTTAAGGTATTAACAACAGTTTAACAATAGTGATATTATTGTTGTCTTTTTAGGGGGTCTGTCCTTGAAAGAGCAGTTGTGAAACATGAGTCGAATTGGACAACTAGCCCCTGAGCCGACAAAGATAAGTGCACATAACATTTAAATAGTTAGTTTGGAAAAGGATAAAGTCTTATAAGAGAAGTAAAATTTAATAAGCTATTAGCATATAAAAGACCAATGACGAAGAGTGTGCATAAGACTTGATGGCATGAGATTTATTTATTTGTAGCATTCATACTCTGCTCTTTCCCGCTCGATAGCAGGTTCAGTGCGGCTTACAATGTATGGGTACAATATATCACAGAGATAACACAATGTTTGGGTACAAAATATCCCAGAGATAACACAATGTATGGGTACAAAGTATCCCATAGATAGCACAATTGTATAGAGAAGGATGAGAGGAAGAGCTATGGGGGGAGGAATGGGTTATGGTTAATGTAGGTGGTGTGGATTAGGTTCATGAATTAAGTTGGGTTGTTTGGGTAGGCTTGTTTGAAGAGGTATGTTTTCAGCAGCTTTCGGAAGGGTAGATGTTCGTTAGTTGTTCGGATGTATCTTGGTATGGCGTTCCAGAGTTGGCTGCCTATAACGGAGAAGTTGGATGCGTAGTAGGTTTTGTATTTGAGACCCTTGCAATTAGGGAGGTGAAGATTGCGATAAGTTCGAGAAGATTTGGACCCGTTCCTGGCTAGAAGGTCGATTAGATTGGTCATGTAACTTGGAGATTCTCCGTAGAGGATCTTGTGGATCAATGTGTGGACTTTGAAGTTTATTCGCTCTTTGATAGGAAGCCAGTGGAGTTTTTCACGGAGTGGTGTTGCACTTTCAAATCGTGATTTACCAAAAATGAGTCTGGCTGCCGTGTTTTGGGCGGTTTGGAGTTTTTCAGGATTTGGGCTTTGCAACCAATGAAGATGCTGTTGCAGTAGTCAGCGTGGGTGAGTACTGTGGATTGTACCAGATTGCGGAAAGTTGTTTGGGGGAGGAATGGTTTTACTCTTTTCAGTACCCACATCATGTTGAACATCTTCGTCATGGCTTTTGCGTGGGTGTCTAGAGTTAGGTGATTGTCTAACGTTACTCCCAGGATTTTTAAATTGTCGGATATTGGGATTGTAACGTCGGGGGTGGTCAGAGTGGTTGGGAGTAGAGTGGTGTGTCTTGATGAGAGGATTAAGCATTGAGTTTTTTCTTTATTCAATTTCATTTTGAAGGCATTGGCCCAGGAGGCTAAGATGTTCATGCCAGTGATTATTTTTCCAGAGATTTCTGTAAGGTTGGATTGGAAGGGGATGAATATGGTTACGTCATCTGCATAGATAAAGGGGTTAAGACCAGCTTTGGATAGGGATTTAGCCAGAGGAATCATCATATGATTGAAGAGGATCGGGGATAGAGGCGATCCTTGGGGGACTCCACATTGTGAAGAGCAAGCAGCTGATACAGATTAGGTTGATTTGACTTGATAGGATCTGGTGGTGATGAAGCTTGTTATCCATTTAATGATGTTTCCGCCAATCCCTAGTTTGTCCAGTAGTTTCGTAAGAATATTGTGGTTCACCATGTCAAATAAGCTGGATAGGTCAAACTGCAGAAGAAGTATGTTGTTGCCAAATGAAATTTCTTGTTTGAACTTGGATATTAGGGTGAGTAGTACTGTTTCAGTGCTGTGTGCAGGTTGAAAACCCGATTGTGACTCATGTAGTATGGAGAATTTTTGTATGAATTCGTTGAGTTGGGAGGTCACTCTATTTTCCGAGGCCACAGGTCAATAGTTAGTGATGTCTTTCGCTGGTTTTTTTGGGGTTTTCGGTATTGGTGTGAGTAGAATATTGCCATGTTCGGAAGGGAAGGAGCCTTGTTGAAGTAGGAAATTTAGGTGAATGGTGAGGTCCGTAATGAATCGAGCTGGGGCATTTTTCATTAGATAATTGGGGCATGGGTCCAGGAGGCAGTGAGACTTAGAGTTTGGATAGTGCTGTGGAAATTTCATTAGTGCTGAGGGGGGGGGGGGGGGGGTGAAATTTGTCCAGGAGCGGTCTGCCGGGATCTCTTCTGAGTCGGGATCCAGTTCGTCAAGGAAAGTATCCATGTTTGTGTCGTCATGGGGAATTGTGTTGCATAGATTAGTGATTTGGTTGTTGAAATATTTGGCCAGTTGGTCGGCGGATGGACAGTTTGAGGGTGAGGTAGTTACTGGATTCGTGTGGAGAAGATTCTTTATGATTTGGTATTGTTTTTTTATGTCTGTTCCAGTAGCTGTGATTTGTTTTGTGTAGTATGATCTTTTGGCTCGTTTAATGTCATTCTTGTATTTCTTTTGTGTTTGTTTCCACGCATTCAGGGTGATATCGTCTTTTGATTTGCTCCAAGTTTTTTCTAGTTTCCTGGTTTGTTTCTTTAGGTTTTTTAGTTCCTCATTGAACCATGGTGAGGGTTTTTTCTTTGTGCGTAAAGTTTTGGAGTGTAGCGGGGCGATTTCGTCCAGAATAAGTTTGCATCTATGGTCCCATTTTGTGAGAAAGTGGTTTGAGTTTGGATCTATTGACCAGTCATTGTCATAGATTTTTTGCCAGAAGGTTTCCTTATCAATTCGTCCTCTGGTGTTGATTGTTATGGGGTCAGGTGGTTTGGATTGGTCTTTTTTCCTCCATTGTATGGATAGGGTTGCTTTGTGATGGTCTGACCGGGGGAAGCTGCCCAGTGGATATCTGATAAGAGAAAGTTTTGGTCTGTGGAGTATTTGTATGAAATGATATAGAGTGTCCTTTAATATGGGTTGGTACTGTTGGAGGAAGGTTGAAGTCGAATAGTTGGAGGACGTCTTTACATTCCCGAGTGTGAGCAGAATTGGAGTCTTCTAAATGGAGGTTTTAGTATTAGTAGTATGTTGGATTTGTTACACATGCGTTTGATATGAAGTCCATGAATGTGATTTGGTTATGGTTCCAGTTGTTGGGAGGTCTGTAGAAAGTATTTAAAAGCTAAGTGTTATTTTTTCTGATATGCTGATGCCTGAAAAAGTACTTGAACGATTTTGAATCCATTGAAATAAATTAATTTTGTTTATGAATCTATTGAAAGAAATTCATTTTGTTTATTAACAATATAATATTGAGGCGATTAAAAATTCTTTTGAGCCCCCTTTTCAAAATGGAGTTTTTTGGCCCAATGATCGAACTGTAGCGTGTGTTATAAGCTGATGCAAGATCATCCCTAACCACGCTCTAAACCTTTAGGCGATTGGCCTACGGTTTCTGAGGGTTTTTTTCTCCATTTTTTTTCAAATAAGCACTAGTCAGTCAATTTTTTGCCAGAGCGGTCTTTTTGGTATTAGGTTACTCTTTTTGCTCTAGCACACTGCTTTTGTTCAGTTTGATTGTATTTGCATATTTCAGAGGGTCACAATTGTACTGTATCGTTGCTGTGTTTTCTAAATGGGAATGGCACGGTACTGCTCACCGTGGTCTCCTCGTGTTTCCCTGCAGCCCGAGTTCTCGGTATCTAATGTGCAGCAGAATTCACTCTTCAAGTCAGTTGCTGCAGTTGTTGGCTTCCGCTTGATCGATGTGATCAGTCGATTGTCTTCTCCGCTACGATCTGGGTGTACTGGTCGCAGTAAATTCCTCACTGCAACGCAACGCAGTCGAGTTTGCAGGCATTCAAAGGTTCCAATCCCGGTGCACTATCATCAGCTCGTCTGGGAGGCTTGTGATCTGGCGTTCTGGTGAGCAGCCACGTGTGTAGTGCTTCTCTCTCCTCCGTTTCAGACAACGCGCTCGGAGGCTGGCGATTCCTTTGCTTCCTTTCTTCCCCTCGTGTGTCGAAACTCCGATGACCCGTTCAGTGTTGCGAACTTGGACTGAGGGAGAGTCGACCCCGCATCAGTTCTCTGTGAGGGTCGTTGGCCGATTCGCAGGCGAGGTCGCTCGTCTTCGGCCCGGTAGTGATCTGATCTGGCCGGGATCGTGTCATGACCATGAGGCAGGTAGAGAGTCGCAGTCAGTCTACGTGCCGCCCGTTCGTGCTGGCATTCAGCGGGTCAGGCCGGTGAGTCTTGCGCTCAGCAGCACTCCTTTCGCGCTGTCCAGGCAGTCGAACAGTTCTTTTTGGGACGTGTATCGATCGGGGCCGATTCGCAGGTGAGGTCGCTCATCTTCGGCCCAGTAGTGATCTGATCTGGCCGGGGTCGTGCCGTGACCACGAGGCAGGTAGAGAGTTGCGGTCGGTCTATGCGACGCTCGTTCATGCTGGGGTTCAGCGGGTCAGGCCGGTGAGTCTCGCGCTCAGCGGCACTCTTTTCGCGCTGTCCAGGCAGTCGAACGGTTCCCTTTTGGGCCGTGTATCGATCGGGGTCATCGGAGCATCAGAAGCTCCGTGACTCTCCTATCAGTGGCCATCTTTTCCCACATAGCTCAGGTCTTTTCCCACATAGATATATGATACTTGTTATTTGTGGTCACAATTTCAGCACTTGATAATATAAGTGTGGATAAAAGTGCATGCATATATGCTATACTTGAGTCCTTTAGCCTGCATATCAGGCGAGCAATTTTATAAAAGCCCACGTGTACAGGAAAGCACTGTTTTATCTACAGAAATACTTTAAAGAACTACACTCCAAATGAGGAAAAAGGGACCTTAATGATTTTAACAATCCCCTGTATTAAAAATAATAGGCAGTGCATTAACAAATAAAATAGCTGTGTTTTTTTTATACAACTACAATATATTTTGAATATACTTTGGAAGAAAGGAATTAGACTACATATTTTTACTTACAGACTTTCCTGAAATGTCAATACAGCAGGCTTTTGATGTTCAGTGAAGAAAAAAGCTTCAGAGAATCGTCTTACCTAAGTAGAATATGAGTGTTGTCAGATTCTACGAGATTAAAAGTCACAAAATATAGTGGGCCAGATATTTAAAAAAAAAAAGCTGAGCTCCTAAATTTATGCTCCTAAGTTAAGCTCCTAAATTTGTACCTTATTTTCAGCCTAGGTTTTTAGATAAAAATTCAATTTAATCAGAAAAAAGTTATGCTTATAAATTTAGATTTGCCATTCATTTGCCTATATTTATGACTAATTTATGAATCTAGTGCTGAAAATCAATGTTAAACTCGTAACCTTTTTTCACCACCCTAAATCCACCCTGTTGCCACTCACTTTTTATATTCCTAAATTTAGTAGTTTAGTGAAATTTTGAGTATAAATTTAGGCACTCAGCCCTAGTAAATTTTCAAAGAGACCAATTTAGAAGCATAATCCTCAAAATTAGGAGCATAAATCCTTAGAATATCGAGCCCCATAAATTTAAAATCCAACCTTATGGAACTGAACATCAGTCAATAGTATGAAACTTCCCAAATCAGTAAGAGGATAATGTTATACAGTCATTTTAACACATATGTGGCAATATACCTGCATAAAATTGCTATTGTAAAATTTATGGCAAGTAAGCATGATGGTATGTAAGTGTTGCCAGAGGCACGGTCTGAGCGGAACATGGGCAGTCACATGATTATAAAAATACGCTAATCTATGCACATTCTTGAATACTCTACATGCAACATTTACATCAGCTCTACAACAGGCAAAATGCACAACTGCTAAAGGATCAGTGCTAGTATTTTAAAAGGTTGAATAGATGTCTATCCTACTAATTCTATACACTGCACTAAACGTTAGGCACCAAAATGGCCCATAACTTTAACATGGAAATTATACGCCACATTGGGAGTAAACGGCAGTTACACATGTAACTGCACTTAGACGCTATTTCATAAAAAAAAGATTGAAAGACCTTACCAATTATCGCCCAGTCACATTCATCCCATTAGTAGTTAAATTGATGGAGAGCATGGTGTCTAAACAGTTAATGGAATATATGGACAAGTTCTCACTACTGCATGAATCACAGTCAGGATTCCGCCCCTTCCATAGTACTGAAACTGTACATCACTCTTCTAGCTAAATTCAAACATGAAATTGACACAGATAAAAGTATATTCCTCCTCCAATTCGACATGTCTAGCGCATTCGACATGATAAATCATAATATATTGTTGCGTCTACTTGACCACTTTGGGATTGGAGGAAATATACTTAATTGGATCAAGGGTTTATTAATCACCAGAACATACCAAGTTAAATTAAAAACAAACATTTCAACACTGTGGAATGCACAATGCGGAGTACCACAAGGTTCCCCATTATCACCAATACTCTTCAATATAGTGATGTCCCCTTTGGCTAATTTCTTATCCAGTCAAAGCCTTCATCCGTTCATTTACGCAGATGATGTTATAATATATATCCCTTTCAGACATGACCTTTCTGAAATCTCCAATGAAATCATGCGCTGTTTAAACATCATGGATTCATGGGCAAATTCATTCCAATTGAAATTAAACACCGAAAAAACACACTGTCTAAATCCTCTCATCCCCATACAATAATTATAAACCCTCAACCCTGAACACTCCTGTTTATTCTCTTCCTATTTCTGATAGCCTCAAAATCTTAGGTGTAACTATTGATAGCCATCTTACACTTGAGAACCAAGTTAATTCCATTATAGTTTCATTCTATGTGGAAACTAAAACGTCTAAGACCTTATTTCCCGAGGGAAACATTCCGTAACTTGATACAATCAATGCTTCTGAGCCATGCAGATTACTGCAATGGATTATTTGCGGGATGTAAATTACAGCTTTTGAAGAAGCTCCAGGCAGCCCAAAACACAGCAGCCAGGCTGATATTCGGTAAAACACGTTACGATAGCGCTAAACCTCTCCGATCAAAACTGCACTGGCTCTCAATCAAAGAACGTATTACCTTCAAAATTTGCTCTTTGGTCCACAAGATTATCTATGGTGAAACAACGGGATGCATGGTTGACTTGATAGAGCTTCCGACCAGAAACAGAACCAGAGCGTCACATTCCTATCTGAACCTCCACTATCCAAGCTGCATTGGACTCAGGTACAAATCAACCTATGCATCCAATTTCTCCTACTTAGGTACACAAATGTGGAATGCACTACCAAAGACTGTGAAAACGATCCATGACCATCTAAACTTCAGGCAATCATTAAAAACCTATTTGTTTTGCAAGGCCTACTCTACTGATCCAACTTAAATGCCTTAACACCGTAATGCATCAAAACCTCACATCGTAATGGACATTGTATATTCCTTAGTTCCTTGACCCTTGTTGTACTTGTATACCCTAACCTTACCTGACCCTTATTTTCAACTGTATTTGTTTACTATCTACTGGACTTGGCGATCGCCTTGTTATGTAAGCCACACTGAGCCTGCTAATGGGTGGGAAAATGTGGGAGGGGGCGGAAAAATCGCGCCGGTGAGGTCAAAGTTCGCGATGGTGGCAAAGAAGACACCAAAAAAGGGAAAAACGTCCGAAGAACAACCTGGTTAACTTGATGTTTAAAGGAAATAGTGTTGTTTATAATAACCCCAAGTATACATACATAAAATAACAGGTGTACATAGCATTTTAATTGCTTGATTATTGAAAGTAATGCTGTAGATTTTACTGTGTTTAGAATCAATTTATTGGATTGAAACCCATCTGTCAGTTGGGATAATTTGTTATTAAAAATGGCAATGTCTAGAGCGTCAAGGTGGTTAATAGTTCAAAGCAACTGAATGTCATTAGCATATACAAAATGATAAAATCAAGAGACTGTGACAGTGACAGAAACGGTGTCAAGAAAATATTGAACAAAAGTGGGGACAATATTAATCCTTGTGGGACACCTAAAGGAGGAGTATAGGGTTTGGATGCAGCTACTGTACTATGAACAACAATGTATGTTCTATCTGATAAATAATATGAGACCTGCAAAAAATTAATATAGGAGCAATTGCCGCCTCCTATTCAAAAGATGCTAAGTGCTCCCACAAAGGCAAAATACCACAAAATGGTTTAACCCATTTTGCATTAGCCTGTTTTCCCCACACTAAAGCTGTATTAAGGGCTTAACACCTTTTAGTAAAAGGGCCCCTATATTATTAATACAACTCTGGGAACTAGTAACAATAAGTCCAGTTCAAAACCTACTGGCTGGCATGCATCTCTTGCAAAGGCTGAAGGACACATGAGGATCAAGAATTGAACTCAGTTTAAGATTAATATGCTTTCCTATACAAGTATTGTATACAACCATAACATGAATGTGTTTCAGTGTTTCACGACTCTTTCCTCCAGGAATGTTCTTGTTAATAGCTATGGAATATTTTTTTCTAATGTTACCCTCAGTGCATGATGCTCCTGAGTCAGATATGCTGTGACTTCAGGATGAAGGGTTACAGTTTCCAGAAACTGGGTCCATAATGCCAACAGGTGGGAACAGAGCCATGCAAGGTCCTTGCTAATCTGCTCAGTCATCTTTTCTGGATTACTCATAACCTGAAAGGAAAGAACAGTCTATGAAATAATGACAGTTATGACATGAGGCTTCTTTTTACACTATTATATACAAAATTCATCCAGTAAAAAGCAAGTGCAAATATTTGTTTTCTACAGATTCTAAAATATCCTGAAAATTTAAAGAATGTCAGGGGTCGATATTCAATGTAATTGGCCGAATATGGCTCTTGGCCTGTTAAAGCACCTAGTCGGTCATTTTCAGCAGTTCTTAACCAGTTAGGGTCGCTGAAAATAATTGGTTAGCATCGAACTCAAAACCAGCTATTACCATCTGAAGTCTTGGCGGCCATTTAGAAAAAGGACAGCACCAGTGAGACAGCGGTGAGAGCGGTGGCAGCAGGGCAGAAAAGAGTGAAGTTCTTTCCTGCTCCCAAAAAGGTTCTCCTGCTGCAGTTCCTCCTCCTCTACCTCACGGATGAGTGCAAGGGTGGCTGGAGAGAAGGAGAGAGGGAGGAGCTGTAAAAAAAAAAGGGATGCTGTGGGAGGGAGGGGGACACAAAAAATTTGAAAATTCTCTGCGCAGAATGTTACAGAATTTGAAAACTTTGTGCAGAGAATTTTGAAATGTTTTTGACCAGAATTTTAAATTTTTTGGCGCAAAATTCCGGCAGGAGTAGGCATTGAATTTCCAGGTTTTGTGCCTGCAGTGGCCAGCAAAATGCTGATTGCTGCTGGCTTAATATCGGGTCCCTGATTTTTTTTTACATGATTCCAAATCAATGGGACTCATTTTCAAAGCACTTAGACTTACAAAGTTTCATGCTTACTATGTAACTTGATATGTCTATGTGCTTTGAAAATATGCTTCAATATGTTTATATTTACAAAAGCATCAGACTATATGTGGATGTAATATATTAACATATTAAATGACAGCAGATAAAGATCTTATGGTCCATCCAGTCTGCTCAACAAAGCAGCCAGAGGTGTACCTACTGTTCCATGCCGGTTGCACCCCTCTATGCCCTGTTTAAAGTGAGGTAGTCATTTAAATTTTGCTTTGATTCCATTATCTTTCTATATAGGGATTCTCTATGTTTATCCCATGCATCTGGACTTTATAAGGGTCTACATTATAGACTATGAGTTCCAAAGACTATCAAGTTTCATATTAAATACGATCTTCCATAAACAATTATGCTCAATCATGTCTAGCTAGTTAATAAGATGTAATGTAATATTGTTTCTATTCAAGACTGTAATCCCCACAACAATGGAAAATATTTCTGTATCTTTTTGCTACATTTTCTTGATATCTGACTGCATTTCTTGGTACTTGAGCATTTTCTCCGCCATACGATTCACAGAGTAATCACTTGGGACTCTATGATTAATGCCAATCTAATCTTACCACAAAGCCAACATTAATTTAGTAAAGAAAAATCTTACCTCACCAATCTACTAAGTTTCTTTGAAGGGGTGACCAAAACATGTGGATAAAGGTGAGCCAGTTGATATTGTGAACCGTATCAAAGGCTTTGTTGAATCCAAGTAGAATACATCTAGTGCATATCCTTTACCCAGTTCTATGGCTATCGACCCGCCCTGCCCCCTTCCTGATGTAACTTCCTGTTTGGGATGGGTTGATCAGAGGGAAGGCCCAGTACAGGTGAGGGCAGCTTTTCAGGATGACTGCCACTGCTGCAGGGCCGAAGACACTGTGAAAACTGCAGCAAAAGGTAAACCGGGCTGGGAAGGGGAGAGAGCTGCCAGCAGTCTGGGAGGGGAGGGGGAGGGAGGGAGAGATGCCAGACCATGTAAGCAGCTGCGGAGGAGGAAGGAGGAATTGGAAGAGAACCTCAGGTGGCAGAGAAATAAGAGAGAACTGCGGGGGGAGAGGCAAAGGGAGAGAGCCTCGGATGGCCCGGGGCAAAGCAAGAGAGCCTCGGATGGCCCGGGGGAAGGGGAAGAGCCTTGGGTGGCCAGGGGGAGGGAGAACCTCGGGAGGCTGGAGGGAAGAACAGATAGAGAAACTCAGGTGGCCAGAGGGAGCGAGGGAGAGAGAACCATGGGTTGCCGAAGGGAGGGAGGGAGGGAGAGAGAACCTCAGGTGGCCGGAGGGAGCGAGGGAGAGAGAACCTCAGGTGGCCGGAGGGAGCGAGGGAGAGAGAGAGAACCTCAGGTGGCCGGAGGGAGCGAGGGAGAGAGAGAGAAACTCAGGTGGCCAGAGGGAGCGAGGGAGAGAGAACCATGGGTTGCCGAAGGGAGGGAGGGAGAGAAAACCTCAGATGGCCGGAGGGAGCGAGGGAGAGAGAGAGAGAGAGAACCTCAGGTGGCCGGAGGGAGCGAGGGAGAGAGAGAGCTTCAGGTGGCCGGAGGGAGCGAGGGAGAGAGAGAGGGAGCGAGGGAGAGAGAGAGAGAGAACCTTTGGTGGCTGGAGAGAGAGAGAGAGAGAGAGAGAGAGAGAGAGAAAACCTTTGGTGGCTGAAGGGAAGGAGGGAGAGAGAAATAGAGAACCTTTGGTGGCTGAAGGGAAGGAGGGAGACAGAGAGAAACTAGGTGGCTAGTGGGGGAGGGAAGAAGAACTTCAGGTGCAGAGGGTGAACCTCAGGTGGAGGTGGGGGGGAGAGAGGGAGAATCTCAGGAGGAGGGAGGGAGAGAGAACCTCAAGTGGCTGGGGGGAAGAAGGAGGAGGGGGAACTTCAGGGGGCTGGGTGAAAGAGGGAGGAGAAAGAGAGGATAAAGGGTGGCCGGAGCAGGGAGGGACAGAGAACTGCAAGCAGGGCTAAAATGTGAGAGAGAGATGCTGTACTATGCATGGCGGGAAGGGAGAAAATAGAGGGAGATACTAAACCGGGGGGGGGGGGGGGGGGAGAAGGGTGGAGGGAGAAGGGAGAGGGAGATAACTGACCTGGGGTGGGGAGGATGGAGGGAAGGAAGGAAGGAAGAGAAAAAAGGTGTTGGATTTGGGAAGGAGGAAATAAGGAGAGAAGCTTAATTGAGGGAGAGAAGGATGGAGGAAGAGGAAATGAAGGGAGAGGGACAGACTTTGGGCTCAGAGAGAGGGAGAGAGAGACACTGGACCTGGGGTAGAGAGATTTAAGTGAGGTGTTGTACTTGGGAGGGGAGGAGTTGGGAGAGATGGGAGAGCGAGACAATAGATGTGGGGGTAGAAGGGAGGAAGGGAGAGAGAGTTGGACCTGGAGGTGGGAGAAAGGAAGATGTTGGATCTTAATCAGTGGCATACCCCAGTGTTTCCCCAAGTCAGTCCTGGAGTACCTCCTTGCCAGTCAGGTTTTCAGGGTGCCACAATGAATATTCATGAAGTTGATTTGCATACACTGCCTACATTATATGCAAATCTCTTTCATGCATTTTCATTCTGGATATCCTGAAAACCCAACTGGCAAACGGATACTCCAAGTCTCCAGGACCGACTTGAAAAACACTGGCATAGCAACATGGGAGGAGAGGGGCCTTGGAGGCTCAGGCCCCC
Organism: Microcaecilia unicolor; assembly: GCF_901765095.1. Lineage (NCBI taxonomy): Eukaryota > Metazoa > Chordata > Amphibia > Gymnophiona > Siphonopidae > Microcaecilia > Microcaecilia unicolor. The sequence goes on from NC_044031.1 coordinate 599,738,402, forward strand.
TCCAAAGCTTCAGTACCTGTTAAATGGCTGGTGGGGTAGCTCAAGCCGCTCCAGCCAAAGAAATCTGCTGTCGGAGTCACTCCCTTCCTCCTTGTACTGCCTCAGGAGCAAGGACGTCAGCGGGGTGCCTCCAGCCACCAACTCTTACACTTCCCAAGCATGATCATTTTGTGCACAAACTGAGCATGTTCTGGGAGTGCTGGCATCGGCGATTGGCAACAGAACAAGGAGGAAGCGGACCAATTTAGAAGTGGATTTCTTCGACTGGCGGGGCTTTGACATCCCCACCAGCAAAGGAATATCTAATGTGAAGGTAGGGGGGGAAAGAAAGGAAATGTGTGTCCTCCCCAAGTCCATCCATGTGCCCCCTTCCCAATGGACTCCTGGCTATGTCCTGCCTTTAACCTAATGATTAATCACGATTACAAATTTTAATCGAACTGCAGCCCTAGTAAAGCCATGTTGCCTTGGGTCCCGCAAGCCGCTAGATTCTAGAAAGTTAACTATCTTTTCCTTCAGCGGCAACTCCATTATTTTTCCTACCACCAACGTGAGGCTTACTGGCCTGTAGTTTCCCAACTCTTCCCTGTCCCTACTTTTGCGAAGAGGGACCACATCTTCTCATTTCCATTCCAAGGAACCTTTACCATCTCTAACGATCTATTAAATAAATCCTTAAGAGGTCCTGCCAGGATTTCTCTCAGCTGCCTCAGTATCCTGGGATGTATCCATCCAGCCCCACAGCTTTGTCCACTTTCAGATTTTCAATCACATTTCAAAAGTTGATAAATAGCTCTAGAATTACCTTCACTGTAACATTTTTCAAAAAAACCCATTCATAACTTATTTAAAAAAAAAGACATCCTTGATTCTTATAACATAAAGAACCAAATAACCAGTAGGAGTAGTTATTCATGCACAATGACTCTGCGGGTAAAAGCCAAACTTCAGTAATTCCAAACACATCTCAGGAATACATTAACAAAAGATCCATTATCAAGGGGGTTTTGTATTTCACAGATCAAGCATACACCATATTTAAGTGTTCAAACCATTGAGCATCAGACTTATTTTGAGATCTTTACTAATTGCAAAGCAGGAGATCTACACTCCCAGCAGGTACCATACACTGGACACAATTCTAAATATCTGCTCCAACCCGTAATTAAACATATTGATTAAACTCCCATATCCAAAAAAAGAACAAAACACATAATCATGTTTGAAGCAAATATTCTGTACCCCTGGACAGATAACATATTACACAGCTCTGCCGTACCAAGGATGAACAAAGGGGCATGCTCTTTGTGGCACCTTTCTATCAGAGTGCCTACAATGGCAAGCCTACAGCAGCGTGCTGCAGTTTCCGCAGTGTCTTAAACACGCCAGTCATCTTATACAGGTGTCACTTCCAGGACAGAGCTCACCACCCAGTGACTCTAAAGTAAAATGGGCGATCTAAAGTGAATGTAGCAATTCTGCAAGGTCTCTACAGCAATAAACAGCCACAAAATGGTAGGAATGAATAAAGTATGCTGGGTAACTTTGAAAAGATAAATCTGTACTCTGTGACTACCCAGTCAACTTTATCTAGCTATCTTTAACCAAGGTATAATCAAACTGCAAGTTATAGAAGACAATGTAGAAATGTCTGCATCAGTATAATCATGTAATAGCACACAGGAATGCAATATAATAGCGTTAAGCCTGATGAAATGATGTAATCAATAATCAATATGACTATGTAATCTGTGCGAATGTATACTCAAGATATAATCAGCTCTATGTAATCAATGCGAAATGTATACTCAAGATATAATCAGTATATAACCAAAGATTTATTGATTGTTAGCAAGATGAAGGCAATTTCTGCAAAAACACAGGTGTTGGGTTTCCTTCACTTAAAGTACGTTCTGCACACCATTCTAGAAAATGAGCTTCTGAGTTATTTTGGACTACTAAAAAAGGCCCGTTTCCGAAACCAATGAAACGGGCGCTAGCATGTGGCTTTTTTTGTGTGTGTATGTGTCACAGAGTTATTTTGTGTGTGTGTGTGAGTGTGAGTGTGTGAGGGTGGGGTGTGTGTCTTTTTTTTTTTGATTGTTTTGTTTTTTGGGTGGGGGGTTGGGGGATGTGCTGTGCTGTGCTGGCAAAGTGGGATGGATTGGTGTGTGGCTTTGAGGGTGTGTTTCTGTTGTGTTGTGTGTGTGTGGTTTTGTCTGTCAAGGAGGTTTGTGGAGGGGGGTCTTTCTGTTGGTGAAATGTAAATGTGGTTGTAGGGGGGGGTCAGCCTTTGCTGAGTGGTGGATTGTTTTTCCTGAGGTTTTTTTTTTTTTTGTGTTGTGCTGAGGCAGCAGTGTTGTTTTAGATGGGTGGAAGGTAGAGGAGCACGTTCTTGCTTCTTGGTCTGTCGGTATTTTTGGGCCATTTCAGGGCTGCTGTAGGGGAACACTGGAAGAGAAATGTGCTGTGGGAAGCAGCGTCGTCATTTTCCGTTGGGCTGGGGTTCTGGGCATACTGGAGGTGAGAGACGGCTTGCCTGAGGACGGGGATGGTTGTTTTAAGTTGGCGGAAGGGAGAGGAGCACGGTCTCGGGCCATCGGGGGATGATCCGGTATGTTCGGTCCATTTCAGGCCGGCTTCAGGGGAATGCTGGAACATTTATGCGCTGCGGGAAGCAGCGCCATCTTTTTCGGGGTGCTCGGGGAATCCCCGAGGTGTGAGACAGCTTGCCTGAGGCTGGGGATAGTTGGGCACGTCCTTGGCCGCTTCGGCAAAAGGGGAAGAGGAAGGGGGTGGGGAGTTACCTGCAGCCGCGTGAGAAACCGGGTATTCTTTGTTTGTTTTGTATTATTAGTTTGCACTTCTGTTGAAGAAAGAGTGGATGCCTTTCGAATGATGGAGGTGGTGTGTCGTTGTGCGGTTGTTTCGTTAGTTTGGCAGCCAGTCTCCAGCGATTCCTAGGCAGGGAAGGAGTAGGGAAACACGCTCCGCGTGTTTCCCTACTCCTCCCCCTTCCTTGGTCGCTGTTTGCTGCTGGCTGAGTCGTGGGTAATCCTTCCAGCTGGGCTGCAGCTTGTCCTGTTCACCCACGTCCCAGATAGTGAAGGGCATGCTGTTCTCCGGCTCCACCGACTCCACGTCAAGCAAACCCAAATATAGTTTGTGCTATAGGCCCTCTGGCACTCTTCAGTACCGGCATTAGGCATTTAAAAATTCCCCCTCCGGTCTATTTTTGCACATACCCACAGCAGTAATATTCTTCTCTCATTCCAGTGGTGGTTCTGTGCTCTCTGTGCTGCACAGATAATGAGCCGTTCTGTTGGTGAATGCTCCTCCCTTATTGGCATGTAGTTTCCTCTGATTGGTCCGTCTTACGTTGCCTAGCGTTGCCTGGGAACGGTTTTGTGATGGTCCTTTGTGTTTCAGAACGTTGAGGGTGTTTTTTTCTGATTGGTCCGTCATGCGAGGGCAGGGCAGAGAGACATGGTCAGTGTTGTGGCTTCACCACCATGAACTGACGAACCCTTCAGGGAGTGACTGAGTGACTTCAGAACGTTGTCTTCAGAATGCTGAGGGTGAGTTTTATTATAGTAGATATATTTCTCTGGAAGACTGTTTTTTATATTTGTTTTTAAATGTTTGATAAACTGAGCCTTTTTTGGTCATCCTGGCTCATTGCTTTAGTGCCCTCTACTCATGCTTTGATGGGAGATCAAGGTTATGATAGCTTGGGGCTTCAGCTTGATTTGAACACTACATTCGATACCGTTTGCCATATAAAACTGTATCGAATGCAGTGCTCAAATCAAGCTGAAGCCCCAAGGGGCTCAGTTTATCAAACATTTAAAAACAAATATAAAAAACAGTCTTCCAGAGAAATATATCCAAAATAACACAGAAGCTCATTTTCTAGAATGGTGGCCATGGGTGGGTCGTGTACGTTCCTAGAATTTATGTGTACTGTTACAGAATATGCCTGTTCTGTATGTAATTTAGGTGTTGACATTTACACAGGAATTTCATTGGAGTAAATAGCCGCAACTAAATATAGTTGCAGAAAACAGGTGTTGAGCGTATTCTATAAACTATGCCTAGATTTAGGTGTATTTGATAAACTGCACCTAAATTTAGGCACAATTTATAGAATACGCCTAGGTGTAACTTTTTTCTGCAATGCTTTTTTTTTTAGGCGTGATATACAGAATCTAGCCCAAAATGCATGAGCACATTTTATACTTTTTTTCAGAGCAGATACACATTTGTGTGTGGGAATTTGTACGTTATTGAGAATGGTCCAGGGAGCCTAATTTATAAAGGTGTACAAGCAACCGTGTTGACATTATAAAACGGGCTTAATATAGGTATCTTTTTCGAGTTCTCACATAGATGCCCTGTTACAAAACTATCCTCAATGGGATACACATCTTAATATTTATAGTGTATTTTTGAAAAATAAAAAGGTGTACCTGTAATTCAGTGCACAGCTGAGACAGGATATCTTCAACAGCAAGGCTGTCTAGGTAAAAAAATATATATATATAAAGAAATGTGAATGCATAGAATATCAAGCCATAAGATACAAATTATTGATATCTGCTACTTGATTTAGCTTAAGAACATTTAAGTCACGTTCTAAGGTAGAAAGTGGGTAGACTAAGCAGTAATATAGGGACTGTATTTTTACAAAAGGCTGATGAATGCATAGGACAGTAAAGGTAGTGAAGGCAATATCAGGAACACAAATTTAATTATGAGATGAGCAAAGAGAAGCCGCATTGAGCCTGTCATGAGTGGGAAAGCGCGGGGTACAAATGTAACAAAAAAAATATTTAACTGCAGGGAAGTGAGGCTGTAGCCAGAGATCAATGAGGTAGATGGTTTGCCCAGGAAGAAGAAATGGGCAAATTAGATTTAACTTTGTGGACTTTATCTAGATAAAATTTTATCTTTCTACTGGACAGAAGTATTAAATATCAGCAAAAACCTCAGAAATGGATATAGTGAGAAGGTAAAATTATGTATAATCATACCTGATAATTTTCTTTCCATTAATCATAGCTGATCAATCCATAGACTGGTGGGTTGTGTCCATCTACCAGCAGGTGGAGATAGAGAGCAAACTTTTGCCTCCCTATATGTGGTCATGTGCTGCCGGAAACTCCTCAGTATGTCGATATCAAAGCTCCATCCGCAGGACTCAGCACTTAGAGAATTACACCCACGAAGGGACACTCTGCCCAGCTCACCACCGCCGAAACGGGGGAGGGGAATTAACCCAGCTCATCCCCACACAAGTGGGGAGGGGAATCCGTCCAGCTCATCCCCGCGGAGCGGGGGAGGGACACCACACCCGCCGATGCGGGGGATCTGGCTTATCCTGCAACCGCAACCGCGGGAGGAGCTGACTGACCCTAACACCGCCGAAGCGGGAGGGGTACAAAGCTGCCCTACAGCCGCACGAAGCGGGAGGGAGTGCCGGCAGAATTTTAAGTCTCAATCCAGCCCCGTAAAACGGAGGGGAGAGGAATGCAGCAGCTCACTGTAACACAAACTCGTCTTAACTCTTGAAGAATCCAAGTGAAAAAACTTGAACACGAAGTCTTTCTGAAGTAACTGAAGACTAAACTTGAACCTGAAATGCAACCAGAATAAAAACAGTACAGATATCTGGGAGGGGCTATGGATTGATCAGCTATGATTAATGGAAAGAAAATTATCAGGTATGATTATACATAATTTTACCTTCCATATCATCAAGCTGATCAATCCATAGACTGGTGGGATGTACCGAAGCAGTACTCACCCAGGGCGGGACATTGAAATCCCTGACCTCAACACTGAAGCTCCAAACCGGGCCTCCGCCCGTGCAGCCACAGTCAAACGGTAATGCTTGGAGAATGTATGAGCCGAAGCCCAAGTTGCCGCCTTGCATATCTCTTCCAAGGAGACGGATCCGGCCTCTGCCAACGAGGCCGCCTGAGCTCTCGTGGAGTGAGCCTTCAGCTGGATAGGCGGCACCTTCCCCGCGGCCACATAAGCCGCTGCAATGGCTTCCTTGACCCATCTTGCCACTGTAGGCTTAGCAGCCTGCAGACCCTTACGAGGACCTGCAAACAGGACAAACAGATGATCCGATTTCCGGAAATCATTGGTCACTTCCAAGTATCTGATGATGACTCGTCTCACATCCAGATATTTAAGAGCAGAGTACTCCTCTGGGTAGCCCTCCCTACGAAAGGAAGGGAGACAGAGCTGCTGATTCACATGGAAGCGAGAAACAATCTTGGGCAGGAAGGAAGGCACTGTGCGAATAGTCACTCCTGCCTCAGTGAACTGCAGAAAAGGCTCTCGACATGAGAGCGCCTGGAGCTCGGAAACTCTTCTGGCTGAAGTGATAGCCACCAAAAAGACTGCTTTCAACGTCAGGTCTTTCAGAGATGCCCTCGACAAGGGTTCAAAAGGCGGCTTCTGCAATGCTCTTAGTACCAGGTTGAGATTCCACGCAGGCACCACTGAGTGCAGAGGAGGGCGCAGGTGATTAACTCCCTTGAGAAAGCGCACCACATCTGGCTGCGAAGCCAGGGAAGCACCCTTCAGGCGGCCCCTGAAGCAAGCCAGAGCCGCTACCTGGACTTTAAGGGAACTGAGCGACAGGCCTTTCTCCAGACCTTCTTGCAGGAACGCCAACACTGAAGAAATTGGAGCAGTGAAGGGAGAAAGTGAGCCTGCTTCACACCACGCTGCAAAGATACGCCAAACCCTGGCGTAAGCAGTAGAAGTAGAGCGCTTCCTCGCTCTCAGCATAGTGGCGATGACCTTGTCTGAGAAGCCCTTCTTCCTCAGACGCTGCCGCTCAATAGCCAGGCCGTAAGACCAAAGGGGGAGGGATCCTCCATCACCACGGGACCCTGATGTAACAGGCCCTGCTCCACTGGCAGCCGCAGAGGATCGTCGACTGAGAGCCTGATCAAGTCCGCATACCAGGGACGCCTGGGCCAATCCGGACCCACCAGGATTACCCTGCCGAGATGCTTTGCCACCCGGTCTAGCACCCTGCCCAACATGGGCCAGGGCGGGAACACATAGAGAAGCTCTTGTGTCGGCCACTGTTGGAGAAGAGCATCTACTCCCAGGGATCGAGGGTCCCGTCCTCTGCTGAAAAAGCGCGGCACTTGGCAATTGGCCGATGACGCCATCAGATCTAGGCTCGGCTGGCCCCAGCACTTCGTGATGTCCAAGAACGCCTGAGCAGATAGCTGCCACTCTCCGGGCTCCAAGGTATGGCGACTGAGAAAGTCCGCCTTGACATTCATGACTCCGGCAATGTGGGCCGCTGAAAGCTGCTCCAGGTTCGCTTCCGCCCACTGGCAAAGATTCATAGCCTCCTTGGCTAGAGGGGCGCTCTTGGTACCTCCCTGGCGGTTGACATAGGCCACAGCCGTGGCATTGTCCGACAGGACCCGTACAGGCTTCAACACCAGTACCGGGATGAACTCCAAAAGCGCCAACCGAATGGCTCTGAGTTCCAGGAGTGATAGACCACTTTGCCTCTGCAGGAGACCAGAGCCCCTGCGCTGTCCTTCCCAAGCAGTGGGCTCCCCAGCCCGACAACGAGGCGTCCGTCGTGACGACAATCCACTCTGGGGTCACCAGAGGCATTCCCGCAGACAACTTGACTGTCTGCATCCACCAGCTCAGCGCCTTGCGCACTGCTGGGTCCAAGGGAAGGCGCACAGCATAATCCTCCGACATCGGAGTCCAGCGCTGCAGCAAAGAGTGTTGAAGTGGTCTCATATGAGCCCTGGCCCAGGGCACAACTTCCATCGTGGCCGTCATAGAGCCCAACAGCTGCACATAGTCCCAAGCCCGAAGGGGAGAGGCTACTAGGAACTGGTCCACCTGAGCCTGAAGTTTGACAATCCGATTGTCTGGCAGGAACACTCTGCCCACTTGGGTGTCGAATCGAACTCCCAGGTACTCCAGGGACTGAGTCGGGCGCAGCTGGCTTTTCTCCCAGTTGATGATCCATCCCAGGGAGCTCAAAAGAGCAAATACCCGGTCCACAGCTTTGCCGCACTCCGCATAAGAGGGGGCTCGGATCAACCAGTCGTCCAGATAAGGATGGACTTGTACCCCTTCCTTTCGTAGGAAGGCCGCGATGACCACCATTACTTTGGAAAAGGTCCGCGGAGCAGTAGCCAACCCGAAAGGGAGGGCTCTGAACTGGAAGTGTCGTCCCAGGACTGCAAAACGCAGAAAGCGTCGATGAGGAGGCCAGATGGGAATATGCAGGTACGCTTCCTTGATGTCCAAGGATGCCAGGAACTCTCCTGCCTTCACTGCCGCTATAACAGAGCGGAGAGTCTCCATGCGAAAGTGCCGCACTTTCAAGGCCCGATTGACCCCTTTGAGGTCGAGGATAGGCCGGACAGAACCTCCTTTCTTTGGTACCACAAAGTAAATGGAGTAACGTCCCTTGCCAAGCTGACTTTCTGGCACCCGAACGACCGCGCCCAGGCGGATCAGATTGTCCAAGGTCTGCTGCACTGCCACAGCTTTGACCGGAGACTTGCAGGGAGAGAGTACAAACCCGTCTTTTAAGGGTCGGCAGAACTCTAGTTTGTAGCCGTCTCTGATGACTTCCAGCACCCACGCGTCTGAAGTTATTGTGGTCCACTCGCCCAGAAACGAGGACAGCCGTCCTCCAATCTGCACTGGGGCGTGGACCAAGACCCCGTCATTGGGTACGAGACCCTGGGGGAGGACCGGAGGGAGCACCTCCGGGACGGCGGTCTCTGCGAAAGGAATGCTGCTTGGGGGAGAAATTCCTCTTGAAGGAAGAGGGGGCAGAGGAACCCGACTTGCCCGGGCGGTACCGACGGGCTTCCTGCAACCGTCCTCCGGAGGTACCGGGACGAGTACTAGCCCGAGCCCTGACCTCTGGTAATTTCTTGCCCTTAGACGTGCCGAGATCGGTCACGATTTTGTCCAGCTCGACCCCAAAGAGCAGCTTGCCTTTAAAAGGCAACCTAGCCAGGCGGGATTTAGAGGCGTGGTCCGCAGACCAATGTTTCAGCCAAAGCCACCGCCGCGCAGAGATTGTCTGAGCCATGCCTTTCGCTGAGGCCCTCAAGACATCATACAGCAAGTCTGCCAAATAGGCTAAGCCCGATTCCAGGGCCGGCCAATCAGCCCTCAAGGAATGATCCGAGGGGGAAGCCCGCTGCACCATAGTCAGGCACGCCCTGGCCACATAGGAGCCGCAAACTGAGGCCTGCAAACTTAAAGCAGCCGCCTCAAAGGACGACCTTAAGGCCGCCTCCAATCTTCTGTCTTGGGCGTCCTTTAGGGCCGTGCCACCTTCCACCGGCAACGCCATTTTCTTAGTCACCGCAGTGATTAAAGAATCCACGGTAGGCCACAGAAAGGCCTCACGTTCACTCACAGCCAAAGGATAGAGGCGGGACATAGCCCTAGCCACTTTAAGGCTCGCTTCTGGGACATCCCATTGAGCCGAAATTAAGGTGTGCATGGCATCATGCACGTGGAAGGTTCTAGGCGGGCGCTTCGTCCCCAGCATAATGGCAGAGCCAACAGGGGCTGAGGGAGAGACGTCCTCCGGAGAGGAAATCTTCAAAGTGTCCATGGCCTGTAACAACAGGTTGGGCAAATCCTCTGGGCTAAAAAACCGCGCTGCAGAGGGGTCATCCGCTCCATCCGAGCGGGGATCCGTCTCCTCCAAGGAATCCGCAAAGGACCGTTGGGAGACCTCAGACACGCTGCCCTCATCTACATCGGAGGAGACAAATTCCTCCAAGGCCTGGGAATCAACCCGAGGGCGTTTACCTCTGGGAACCTCAACCTCTTTACCAGACGAGGGAGCAGGGGCAGCGTTGTGCATGAGGAAGGCCTGATGCAGCAGCAAAACAAACTCGGGGGAGAAACCCCCCAGACTGTGCACTTCCGCAGCCTGGGCAACAGCCCTAGACGCACCCTCAACCGGCGCTCGCAATAGCGGGGGAGAGACATGCTGCGCATCCAAAATGGCGTCCGGCGCGAAACTCCGCGAAGGAGCCGCGCGGGAAGAACGGCTCTTAACTTTAGCCGCTTCTGTGCCGTCGCCCAAATTAAGGGCATTCATGGCATTAATGTCTCCAACCTCAAGGGCGGCCCAAGAAGAAGCCGTCCGAGCCGCGTGGCCGGCCAAGATGGCGGAGGCGAGGAGCGGGGGATGGGCGTTTATGGCGGGAAAAACCGCCACGCCGGAGGAAGGACCGGGACATTCATCGGTCACGAAACTGTCACCCAACAAGGGTGAATCAGGCTTTAAGACCCCCGCATCCCCTCTAGAAGCGCTCAAGCTACCCGGGGAGCGACCCTTTGCGCCCTCGCCCTCCGACGCCATATGCCACGAGGAGAAGAATCGGGGAACCCCCTGCCCGCTATAAAAGGTAAAAATTACCTGCTTGCCGCTCCGAGCTGTAACGACCTGGTGTCCCAGTGAGTAGCTGCAATAAACGTTTAAATAAACGTCGAAATAAACGCCTTTAAGGACGTTCAAAATTTTTTTTTTTTTTTTTTTTTTTTTAACGGAGCCAGCGGGAGGGGGGGAGAAAAGGAGGGACCTGGCACCACCAGGTTTGCACTTGCTCAAGAAGAGCCCTCAACCCCAGGCACTCAACAAAACCTAAAGATTAGGCTTGGAGGCCTAGCCAGAGCTGCTGCTGTGTGTGACCACCACCTGCTGAGATAGAGAACATACTGGGGAGTTTCCGGCAGCACATGACCACATATAGGGAGGCAAAAGTTTGCTCTCTATCTCCACCTGCTGGTAGATGGACACAACCCACCAGTCTATGGATTGATCAGCTTGATGATATGGAATTATGTGTTGTGATACAGGGTAACTGACATATTTAACTTGGTTTTACAGTGATTTTCTTTCATCAAAACAAAGGTGAATAAGCCCCTTTATATGTAGCTTACAAATGAACCAAAGAATATCAAGCCTTTAAAAAGAAAGGATTTAGAATATATACTACAATAAATCTTATCCTGCTTTAAGAACACTCTAAAATCTATAGCTAATTGGCTTAGCACCCTTGAAATACCTCCCAAGTGAGACAGGTCCAAATGATGAGAAATAATTTTCAGGTCACATCTATCTCTTACTGTCTGGTGCTGCCATGTACCTAACTGGTCACAATAACACAACTTTTCATTTGCCATTATATACCAGCAAGCTCTGTTATATAGTCAATTATTATAGACAGTTCAGAATCCATATATTGGCATACAGAACTGGTAAGATTGTTAGGGGGCTCTATTATCAGAGGCATTAACTTGTGAACACAGTTCAAGGCTTCCAACAAAGTGAAATGCTTTCCATGAGCCTCGGCTGCAAGAATACCAACCAAACATTGATTGTCATTAGAAAAAGTAAGTATTCTAACACCAATATTGGAAACCTATTTCTTTCTCCAAGTATATGTATCAACAGAACAATGAGAATATAGCTGTAATGCATTATGCATAGTTTTGTTTGCACAGCTGATTGCTAGTCTTGATGACATGTTTTGTTGCATGTTGTCTGTAACATTTTAATTATGTGATTTTATTCCTCTTTAGAAGTTTTATGATAATTCGGGTTATAAACAATCATTATCATTTATCAATCTACCTGGAGACAAATAACCTGGAAAAAATAGCACAAACAGAATTCCAGCAGCTGGGGGAAAGGTTAAAGTCTTTGGAGTGGACTGTAGCTTCTTTCAAGTACTACTGGAAAGGTAGAGGAAAGAATATATAATACAGAGAAATTCAAAATGCACTTATTTTTGAAGTATATGTATGTCTCAAAAAGCCAAAATGAAGGAGCGGACTGACCACCCGGGCAGTGCCCAAGGGCACAGAGGCTGTAGGGGGCCCAGAGGTTCTGCCCAGATGCCCACCACCTCCGCATATTTACAGTCCCCCCCTCCCCCTCAGTGGGCCTTCCCTGGTCCTACCTTGAAGGGCCCTGGTGGTCTAGTGGCATCTGTGGGGGCAGGAAAGAATCCCCCACTCTCTCTTGCCCACTGTCGCTATTCTGCCTGGCAGTGCCACCATGTTTTAAAAATGGCTGTTGAGACTTCCTGCGGCAATCTTGTGGGAAGTCTCGGCAGCCATTTTGAAAACACGGAACCACCAAGCACAGTAGCGATAGCGAGCAGGAAAAAGAATTAGATCTTACCTGCTAATTTTCTTTCCTCTAGACCCTCCAGACCGGTAAGATGCTTGGGCTATGTACTCCTACCAGCAGAGGGAGACTGAGAAACACTGAGCTTTGGATACTGTATATATAACCTGTGTAGAAACTCAACTAGCCAGTATATCAATAACAAAGCAGAGAAAACAAAACAAACAACCTCACAGAACCCTGTACGTGGCAATTCCAAACCAAAAATGTTTGTGCTTACACAGGCAGGCCACAAGCAGAGCCAAACCTGTATCAGACTCATACCAGCATCAGTACCTGGCAACTGAAGTCTGAATCTACTTAAACAACAATCATCAGCTGCCGGAAAATAACAAAACAGACTCAAAAGAACAACTCCTGGCCTTAACTATATACAGGGCGGGCTCTTGACCGGTCTGGAGGGTCTAGAGAAAAGAAACTTAGCAGGTTAGATCTAATTTCACCTTCCTCAGCAACCCTCCAAACCGGTCAAGACTTTTGGGACGTACCAAAGCAGTAAACATCTATGGGCGAGATCCCCGAACGCCAGAGGTCAAAAAGTAGCCGAAACCAAAGGCTCAAACGGAGGCCGGACCAAAGCATCCAAAACAAGATTCAAATCCCATGGAGGAACCAACCGACGCCGAAGAGGATGAATCAATTTGACCCCCTTCAAAAAACGGACCACATCAGGTGCAGAAGCTAAGGACTTCTCCTGAATCCTTGCCCGGAAACAGGACAAGGCCGCCATCTGCACCTTCAAAGCAGACAAGGCCAAACCCCTGTCCAACCCATCCTGCAAAAAATCCAACACTTCTGCGATTGAAGTACGAAAGGGGAGAAATGCCCGATCCTGACACCAGTAATCAAAAAGCTTCCAGACTCAAACATATGCCAGAGAAGTGGACTGCTTGCGGGAATTTAACATCGTAGTGATAACTCTAAAAGAAAACCCTTTCTTCCTCAACCTGTGCCTCTCAAGAGCCAAGCCATAAGCGAGAACGGAGACAGGTCTGGCATTATGATCGAACCTTGACATAACAACACTTCCTCTGTCAAAGGAATCGGCTCCGCTTCCGCTAAACGCACCAGATCTCTGTAACACAGACAACACAGCCAATTCGGAGCTATCAAAATCACCAGACCCAAGTGACGCTCGATGCGCTGGACTACTCGACCGACTAGGGGCCACGGCAGAAAAACATACAGCAACTCCTGAGGCCACAGCAGAAGAAGCGCATTGATTCCTTCCGTCCGAGGGTCTCTTCTGCGACTGAAAAACCGATGGACTTGCGCATTGCCTGCCATCGCCATGAGATTCATCACTGGAAGGCCCCATTCCAACACAATGCGATCGAAAACCGATCGATGCAGAGCCCACTCTCTGGGATCCAGAGCATGTCTGCTCAGATAATCTGTGTCCACGTTGTCCACCCCCGGCTACATGTCCTGCCGAAAGAGCTGGAAGATGAAGTTCTGTCCAGCGAAACAAATGCGCCACCTCCTCTGCAACCGCCTGGCTCTTTGTGCCCCCTTGCCGGTTGACATAAGCCACGGCCGTGGCGTTGTCGCAGAGCACTCTGACTGCCTTGCTGAGAAGCAGGTCCTGGAAGAACTGAAGAGCCAAGCAAATGGCCCGAGTCTCCAACCGGTTGATGGACCACTGTGCTTCCTCATGAGACCACCAGCCTTGGGCTACCTGACCGAGACAATGAGCTCTCCCAGCCTGTCAGACTGGCGTCCATGGTAAGAGCTATCCATTCTGGGGATTCCAAAGGCATTCCCTTTTCCAGGTTGCACGTGTGGAGCCACCAACGCAGGCTGAGACGAGGAATTCCGGCCAACGGCAAACGCATCTCCAACGGCTCAGAAGAGCTAACTGCAACTGTCGCATGTGCGCCCTGGCCCAAGGAAGTACTTCTATGGCCGCCACCATCATGCCCAGAACTTGAAGGTAAGCACGGGCAGTTGGCGTTCGCTCCATAAGAAGCCGACGAATCTGATTCTGCAACTTGAGAATCCGAAGGGGCGGTAAAAACACCCGGCCCTTTACCATATCGAAAAGGACCCCCAGATACTCCAGAGACTGCGACGGACTGAGATGACTCTTGGCCAGATTCACCACCCAACCAAGGGACTCCAAAAAATGCACCACTCAAGCAGTAGCCACTTTGCTCTCTGACTTTGACTTGGCCCGAATCAACCAACCATCAAGATAAGGGTGCACCAAAATGTCTTGCCTCCGCAACACCGCCGCTACCACTACCATAACCTTGGAAAAGGTGCGGGGGAGCTGTCGCAAGACCGAAAGGTAGCGCAAAAACTGAAAATGCTTCCCTAAGACGGCAAAACAAAGAAAACGCTGATGCGATGCTCGAATGGGAATGTGCCGATAAGCCTCTGTCAAATCCCCACTCCGAACTGCCACAATGACCGAACGCGTCTCCATGTGAAAGGAGGAAACTTTTAGCGCTGAATTGACCCTTTTGAGATCTAAAATATGCCGAAAGAAACCCTCCTTTTTTGGCACCACAAAATAAATCGAATAGCAACCTGTTCCTTGCTGACCAGGGGGAACGAGAACCACTGCTCCCAGATTGACCAAACGAAGCAATGTGTCCTGTACTGCTGCCTTCTTGACACAAGAATGACACGGGGACTCCAGACAGAACTCGGGAAGCGAGCCTTCGAACTCCAGTGCATACCCGTCTCGAACCACCTCGAGAGCCCACTGGTCTGATGTGATCTGGGCCCATCTCTGGTAGAACTGTCTCAGCCGAGCACCTACACGCACCAGAGGCTGGGCCCCCACACTTTCATTGGGAATTGCGCCCCGAACTAGGACCTCCCTAGGAGAAGTCATGCCCTCCATGACGGCCCCCTCAAAAGGACTGGGTGCACTGAAAAAAACGACCTCTAGAAGCCCCACTAGATCTACCCAGTCTGTACCGTCGGGCTTCCCTAAAACATCCACGCAAGGATGCCCCTCGGGCCCCCGTTTTGGGACGAAATTCCGGAAGACGAGGAACTTTAGCGTCACTAACACCACGTACCAGTTTATCCAAATCCTCACCAAAGAGCATGGATCCTTTAAAGGGAAGAGAACACAATTTAGACTTGGAGGCTGCATCTGCGACCCAACCTCGCAACCATAGAGCCCTACGCGCTCCAACTATCAGAGCCATATTCTTGGCTGACACCCGCAACAAATCATAAAGCACATCAGACAAAAAGGACGAACCCATCTCTAATTTGGCTAACTCCTGGACCCCAGAAGCCCCGACATCCACCGAATCATCAAGAAGCTTCTCGGCCCAGCGAAAACAAGCTCGAGCTACCAAACCCCCACACACCGAAGCCTGGAGGGCTAGAGCTGACAAATTTATTTATTTATTTATTTATTGCATTTGTATCCCACCTTATTCCACCTCTTTGCAGGCTCAAAGAGGCTTACAATACATCATGAGTAGTGGAGGAATGTTAGTAAATAAACATTTGGTATTGCAGGATCTTGGTCAGCATGATGATAATAAAACAAAGTAATAAGTACATAAGCACTGCCACGCTGGGAAAAGACCAAAGGTCCATCAAGCCCAGCACTCTGTCTCCAACAGCGGCCAATCCAGGCCCCAAGAACCTGGCAAAAACCCAAAATTTAATAACGATCAATGGACTTTTCCTTCAGGAATCTGTCCAGACCCCCTTTAAACTCAGCAAGGCCAGCTGCCGTCACTACCTTCTTAGGCAATGAGTTCCAGCGTCTAACCACACGCTGAGTAAAGAAAAACTTTCTCCAATTTGTATTAAACCTACCACATTCTAATTTCATCTTGTGTCCCCTAGTTCTATTATTGTTAGAAAGCGTAAACAAACGCTTCACATCTGTCCGCCCTACCCCACTCATTATTTTGTAGACCTCTATCATATCACCCCTCAGCCGCCTTTTCTCCAGGCTAAAGAGTCCTAGCCGTCTTAACCTCTCCTCATAAGGTAGTCGTCCCATCCCTTTTATCATTTTCGTCGCCCTTCTCTGCACCTTCTCCAATTCCTTTATATCTTTTTTGAGATGAGGCGACCAGAACTGAACACAATACTCCAGGTGCGGTCGCACCATGGAGCGATATAACGGCATTATAACATCCTCATGCTTGTTTTCCATCCCTTTTCTAATAATACTCAACATTCTGTTCGCCTTCTTAGCCTCCGCAGCACATTGAGCGGAAGATTTCAACGTTCTATCCACGATGACTCCCAGATCCCTTTCTCGGTCCGTAACTCCTAAAGCGGAAGCTTGCATAACATAGCCGTAATTCGGGTTCCTCCTTCCCACGTACATCACTTTGCACTTGTCAACGTTGAACTTCATCTGCCATTTGGATGCCCAATCCCCCAGTCTCACGATGTCCTGTTGTAATCTTTCACACTCCTCCCGCGACGAGACGACCCTGGATAACTTTGTGTCATCTGCGAATTTAATTACATCACTAGTTACTCCCATCTCAAGGTCATTTATAAATATGTTAAAAAGCAGCGGGCCCAGCACAGACCCCTGAGGGACCCCACTAACTACCCTTCTCCATCGAGAATACTGACCATTCAACCCTACTCTCTGCTTCCTGTCTTTTAACCAGCTCTTAATCCATAATAATACACTGCCTCCGATCCCATGACTCTCCAGTTTCCATTGGAGTCTTTCATGAGGCACTTTGTCAAACGCCTTCTGAAAATCTAGATATACAATATCCACCGGCTCCCCTTTCTCCACATGCTTGTTCACCCCCTCGAAAAAATGCAGATTTGTGAGGCAAGACTTCCCTTCACTAAATCCGTGCTGACTTTGTCTCAGCAGCCCATGATTTTGTACGTGCTCCATAATTTTATTCTTAATAATAGCCTCCACCATTTTTCCCGGCACCGACGTCAGACTCACCAATCTATAATTTCCCGGATCTCCTCTGGAACCCTTTTTAAAAATCGGCGTTACATTGGCCAACCTCCAATCTTCCGGTACACCTGATTTTAGGGATAAATTGCATATTACTAACAGCAGCTCCACAAGTTCATTTTTCAGCTCTATTAATACTCTGGGATGAATACCATCCGGACCCGACGATTTACTACTTTTTAGTATGCAGAACTGCCCCATTATATCCTCCAAGTTTACAGAGCAATCATTTAGTCTTTCCGACTCGTCCGCTTCAAATACCTTTACCGGCACCGGTATCCCTCCCAAATCCTCCTCGGTGAAGACCGAAGCAAAGAATTCATGTAATTTCTCCGCTACAGCTTTGTCTTCCCTGATCGCCCCTTTAGCACCACCGTCGTCCAGCGGCCCTACCGATTCTTTAGCCGGCTTTCTGCTTTTAATATACCTAAAAAAATTTTTGCTATGTGTTTTCGCTTCTATCGCTAACTTTTTTTCAAAGTCCTCCTTAGCCCTCCTTATCTCCTTTTTCCATTTGGCTTGACATTCCTTATGCTTTATCTTATTGTCTTCCGTCGGTTCCCTTCTCCATTTTCTGAAGGATTGTTTTTTTGGCTCTAATAGCTTCCTTTACCTTACCGTTTAGCCACGCCAGCTGACGTTTGATCTTTTTTCCTCTTTTTCTAATACGCGGAATATATTTGCCCTGTACTTCTAGGATGGTGTTTTTGAACAGCATCCACGCCTGATTCAAGTTTTTTACCCTTTCAGCCGCTCCCCTCAGTCTTTTTTTCACCGTTCTCCTCATTTTATCGTAGTCTCCTTTTTTAAAGTTAAACGCTAGTGTATTTGATTTCCTGAGTTCACTTACTTCGTAGCCAATATCAAAACCGATCATATTATGATCACTGTTATCAAGCGGCCCTCGCACCGTTACCCCCCCGAACCAGACCATGAGCCCCACTAATTATTAAGTCTAGTATTTTCCCTTCTCTCGTCGGCTCCTGAACCAGCTGTTCCATGAATCCGTCCTTGATTTCATCAAGAAATTTCACCTCCCTTGCGTGTACCGATGTTTCATTCACCCAGTCTATATCCGGATAATTGAAGTCACCCATTAATATTACATTGCCCTTTTTATTCGCTTCCCTAATTTCCCCTTGTCATTGCCGCGTCCATCTGCTCGTCTTGGCCAGGCGGATGGTAGTACACTCCTATCACCATCCCTTTTCCCTTTTCACGTTGAATTTTAATCCACAAGGATTCCAGTCGGGGTTTTGTCTCCTGCAATATTTGCAGCCTATCTGAGTCAAGGTTATCATTTACGTACAGCGCTACCCCTCCTCCAATCCTATCCACCCTATCACTGCGATATAATTTGTAGCCCTGTATGACTGTGTCCCATTGGTTATCTTCCTTCCACCAGGTCTCAGAGATGCCTATGATATCCAGTTTTTCATTGTGCGCAATGTACTCCAGCTCTCCCATCTTATGCCTCAGGCTCCTGGCATCTGCGTATAGACATTTCAATGTATGCTTGTAGATCTGATTATTATTACGTTTAATACGTGGCATTATTAATATGTTGTCTTCCGTCTGGTCATTATTAATTTTATTTAAGTCTATCTGATCCTCTATGATTTTTTTGTCGTCCTTACTCACAAGTAATAAAATAAAAAAATTAAATAAATAAAAAAATAATAAAAACAAAGTAATAATAAAACTATGCTTGAGAAAAGATTCCAACTTCCTATCCTGGGGATCACGAAGCGCGGCACCGCCATAGCCTTAGTGACCGCCGTAACCACTGCATCCACAGTGGGAGCCTTAAGAGAATCCCTATCCTCCTGAGGAAGAGGATAAAGCCTCGCCATTGCCCGAGTCACTTTACACAGGGAATCAGGCGATACCCAATCCTGAGAAATCATCTCCCAGAGATCCTTACTCATGAGAAAGGACCGCGCCTTATGCTGAATACCCTTGACCAAAGGGTCCACCTGCTTCGGCTCTCCCATGGGAATCTCTGCTTGCTCAAACTTAGGAGTAGAGGTCACCTGATCTGCAAGCTCCTCAAGCTCGTCTCTATGAAATATTCGGACCACTGAGGGATCCTCCCCAGGGATCACGCAATCCGGCTCCTGAGAGCCCTCAAAAATATTGGCCTCCCCAATGTCACATAGGACCTTCAGAGCCTGTAGGTGAATAACAATCCACCTCCTCTGTCCACTCTAAAAGGAGGCTTAGATAGAAGGGGACTGCCCCCTCCTCCTGTAGAATCCAACTGGGGGGGGGGGGGGGGGGTCCCAATTTCCAGGCCTGATATAGCGTCCAAACAAATCCGGGGGAAAGCCAACCCCCCCCCCCCCTTCATTTAACAACCTCTCACTAAAGAAGGGAGACACAGGCCCAAAAACAGTAGGTTCCGCAGGATGGAAAGAATTCAAAATGGCAGCCGTTCCCACCGAAATGGAACCCGCCGCCGACGCTACCACCTGCGAGCCCGATGCCACAGGTGCCGCAGACACCACCAGGACTTCCGCTATCAACTCGGGGGAGCTGACACTGACCTCCCGGCGCCTCAATTCCCCGTCGCAAGCACGTGCGGCAGCAGACACGCCCGAACCGGAGGGAGAGACGAACCCCTGCACTGAAACGCAGACCTCCCTCCCACCAAGAATAACAGCACTTCTCCTCCGGCCAGCCAAACTAAACAGACCTGCTCTTTCGTTACGAATTATTTATTTTCAAAGAAGTAACAGGGAGCCTGACAGCTACTGATTATAAGGCACTCAAGGCTCCTGTGCTGACACAGGAGCCGAGGCACAAAGATGCCACTACCGGAGAAAGCAGCACAGGGGGAGGGACATGACTAGCAGGTTTAACATCCCAAGGGGAAGACTGGGCCCCACCGGACCCACACCCCCGAAGCACTTAAAGTCTCTTCTTTTTTTTTTTTAAACACGCACAGGCTTCTGAAATAAGAGGAAAATTCCCAATTATAAATCCCCCCCCTTTTCTTTTTACACTACCTCACCAGACTAGTAAGGCTGCACAGGCTGCACTTCTACCTCTGCTGAGACTGAGAAAATACTGGCCAGTTGGAGTTCTGCACAGGATGTATATACAGTAACCAAAGCTCAGTGTTTCTCAGTCTCCCTCTGCTGGTAGGAGTACATAACCCAAGCGTCTTGACTGGTCTGGAGGGTCGCTGAGGAAGCCTGACAGTAACCTATAGAACTTTGCAAATCCAAGTGCTTTGAAAATGAGCCTCATAGTAACATAGTAGACGATGATAGATAAAGAGCACAAGACCATCCAGGATACTCAGTAAGGTTTGGTTTTAAAAATTATCTTTTAATCATCTGCATTTCTTTACTTTAAAATAGGTTTAGCAGTAGGTTTTTAAGATAGTTTTAAATGTATGTACAAAGTAATAAGGGGATGGATTAAATTCCCTGGGGGTCACATAGAGGGGCATAATCGAACAGCGCTGGCCATGTCTATGGGTGGCCATCTCTGGGGCCGACTCCGTAAGTGGGCGGAGCCAACCGTATTTTCGAAAAAGATGACCGGCCATCTTTTTCTTCGCTAATACGGTTAGGCCCAGCCAAATGTCAGAGATGGCCGGGTTTGAGATGGCCGGCATCGGTTTTCGCAGATAATGGAAACTAATGCCGGCGATCTCAAACCCGGCCAAATCCAAGGTATTTGGTCGTGGGAGGAGCAAGCATTTGTAGTGCACTGGCCCCCTCACAAGCCAGGACACCAACCGGGCACCCTAGGGGACACTTCTAAAAATTAAAAAAATAAATAAAAATAGCTCCCAGGTGCATAGCTCCCTTACCTTGGGTACTGAGCCCCCCAAATCCCACTCCCCACAAGTCTACACCATTACCATAGCCCTAAGGGGTGAAGGGGGCATCTACATGTGGGTACAGTGGGTTTTGAGGGCGGGTTTGGAGGGCTCCCATTTACCACCACAAGTGTAACAGGTAGGGGGGATGGGCCTGGGTCCACCTGCCTGAAGTGCACTGCACCCACTAAAAACTGCTCCAGGGACTTGCATACTGCAGTCAGGGAGCTGGGTATGACATTTCAGGCTGGCAAAAAAAGTTGTTTTTGTTTTTTTTTTTTTTTTGGGTGGGAGGG
The DNA here is from genome assembly GCF_901765095.1 of Microcaecilia unicolor. Classification (NCBI taxonomy): domain Eukaryota; kingdom Metazoa; phylum Chordata; class Amphibia; order Gymnophiona; family Siphonopidae; genus Microcaecilia; species Microcaecilia unicolor. Next base: position 599,759,695 of record NC_044031.1, read on the forward strand.
GGTTGGTGACCACTGGGGGAGTAAGGGGAGGCGATCCCCGATTCTTTCCGGTGGTCATTTGGTCAGTTGGGGCTCCTTTTTGAAGCATGGTCATGAAAAAAAAAAGGGACCAAGTAAAGTCGGCGAAATGCTCGTCAAGCCTGGCTTTTTTTTTTCCATTATCGGGCGAAGCCGGCCATCTCGTGAGCATGCCCCCGTTCTGCCTTCACTACCCTACGGACACGCCCCCTTGATGTTTCGCCGGTTCCGCGAAGGAAAGCAGTTGAATCCGTCCAAAATCGGCTTTCGATTATACCAATTTGGCCGGTTTCAGGAGATCGCCGGCCATCTCCCAATTTGTGTCGGAAGATGGTCGGCAATCACTTTCGAAAATGAACTGGATAGTAAGTCAGTTGCAGAGAGATGGTTGCTCTAAGGCCTATTCTAATGCCCTAGCTACTAGATTCAAAATGATTCTGAGCAATATAGTAAATGGAACATGTTGTATTATCTGACTAGAATTAAAATGACATGCATCAATTTGATTAAATCTAAGATGTTAGTGTCTCAGCCTGGGTCCTCATACTCATCAGGTTTGACCTTTATGAATCCAAAGTCAAAATTACAGTTTCATGAACAAGTGCATATATATCAGTCTAAATCATGCAATGCTATAGAGAAGTGTTTCCCAAGTCCAGTCCTGGAGTACCTCTTCCCAGTCAGGTTTTCAGGATATCCACAATGAATATGCAAGAACTCAGGGCCGGTCTTAGCAATTGCGGGGCCCTGTGCAGACCAGTTCAGTGCCCCCCCCCCCCCTGCACTCACCACCATAAACCATAATTAAGTAGAGTTTAAAAGGAGTTTAGACCCCACCTCACCCCATACCTTGATGTGCATCCAGTTTAAAAGGTTTAGAGCTCTTGGAACCCTACCTCACCCCGTACCTTGATGTGCATCCACCACGTTTCAGTAAAGAGCGGACGACAGCGGCAGCGATTTTCATATCCTGTCAGCTGCCGAGCCCAGAGCATCCTCGCTGCTGCATCTTGCCCTTGCAGATGCAGGAAGTGACATCAAAAGGGGCGGGACACAGCAGTAAGGAGGCTCTGGGCTTGGCCGCTGATGGGATATGAAAATCACTGCCGCTGCCTGATGCTCTCTACTAAAATGTGGAAGTACATTAAGGTACGGAGCAAGGAGGTGTTCGGATACAGGAGGACAGATATGCCAGAGATGCAGGGCCCTACGCAACCGCCCCTGTCACCCCTAAGACCATCCCTGAATGAACTTGATTTGCATGCACTGCCTCCATTATATACAAATCTCTTATGCATATTCATTGTGGATATCCTGAAAACCTGACTGGAAAGGGGTACTCTAGGACCGGACTTGGGTAACACTGCTGTAGAGAAAATGAATGGATTCATGAATAGCATTTGAAATGTAAAACTTTTAAAATGGAATGATTAGATTATCTTTGAATCTTTTTGAGTAATTTGAATGTGTATTTACAGATCTACACTTATGCTGAAAATCTATGTCAGGGAATATTGTGAAAGCACTTGGAGAGAGGGTTAGTTTACAATAGGTTCTAGTCCTATTTAGATTATTATGGTCATACAAAGCATGAAAGGTTAGCAGTTTGGAGGTGATACAGCAATGTTGGTGGAAGAAACCTCTGGAGTGGAGGAGTAGCCTAGCGGTTAGTGCAGACTTTGATCCTGGGAAACTGGGTTCAATTCCCACTGCAGCTCCTTGTGACTGTGGGCAAGTCACTTAACCCTTCATTGTCCCAGGTACAAAATAAGTACCTGTATATATGTAAACCGCTTTGAATGTAGTTGCAAAATACCACAGAAATGCGGTATATCAAGTACATAAGTAATGCCATACTGGGAAAAGACCAAGGGTCCATCGAGCCCAGCATCCTGTCCTCGATAGTGGCCAATCCAGGCCAAGGGCACCTGGCAAGCTTCCCAAACGTACAAACATTCTATACATGTTATTCCTGGAATTGCGGATTTTTCCCAAGTCCATTTAGTAGCGGTTTATGGACTTGTCCTTTAGGAAACCGTCCAACCCCTTTTTAAACTCTGCTAAGCTAACCGCCTTCACCACATTCTCCGGCAACGAGTTCCAGAGTTTAATTATACGTTGGGTGAAGAAAAGTTTTCTCCGATTTGTTTTAAATTTACTACACTGTAGTTTAATCGCATGCCCCCTAGTCCTAGTATTTTTGGAAAGCGTGAACAGACGCTTCACATCCACCTGTTCCACTCCACTCATTATTTTATATACCTCTATCATGTCTCCCCTCAGCCGTCTCTTCTCCAAGCTGAATAGCCCTAGCCTCCTTAATCTTTCTTCATAGGGAAGTCGTCCCATCCCCGCTATCATTTTAGCAGCCCTTCGCTGCACCTTTTCCAATTCTACTATATCTTTCTTGAGATGCAGCAACCAGAATTGAACACAATACTCAAGGTGCGGTCGCACCATGGAGCGATACAATGGCATTATAACATCCTCACACCTGTTTTCCATACCTTTCCTAATAATACCCAACATTCTATTCGCTTTCCTAGCCGTAGCAGCACACTGAGCAGAAGGTTTCAGTGTATTATCGACGACGACACCCAGATCCCTTTCTTGGTCCGTAACTCCTAACATGGAACCTTGCATGACGTAGCTATAATTCGGGTTCTTTTTTCCCACATGCATCACCTTGCACTTGCTCACATTAAACGTCATTTGCCATTTAGCCTCCCAGTCTCGTAAGGTCCTCTTGTAATTTTTCACAATCCTGTCGCGATTTAACAACTTTGAATAACTTTGTGTCATCAGCAAATTTAATTACCTCGCTAGTTACTCCCATCTCTAAATCATTTATAAATATATTAAAAAGCAGCGGTCCTAGCACGGACCCCTGAGGAACCCCACTAACTACCCTTCTCCATTGTGAATACTGCCCATTTAACCCCACTCTCTGTTTCCTATCCTTCAACCAGTTTTTAATCCACAATAGGACATTTTCTCCTATCCCATGACCCTCCAATTTCCTCTGTAGCCTTTCATGAGGTACCTTGTCAAACGCCTTTTGAAAATCCAGATACACAATACCAACCGGTTCCCCTTTGTCCACATGTTTGTTTATTCCTTCAAAGAATTGAAGTAAATTGGTCAGGCAAGATTTCCCCACACAAAAGCCATGCTGACTCGGTCTCAGTAATCCATGTCCTCGGATGTGCTCTGTAATTTTGTTTTTAATAATAGCCTCTACCATTTTCCCCGGCACTGACTTCAGACTCACCGGTCTATAATTTCCCGGATCTCCCCTGGAGCCTTTTTTAAAAATCGGCGTTACATTGGCCACCCTCCAATCTTCCGGTACCATGCTCTATTTTAAGGATAAGTTGCACATCACTAGCAATAGCTCCGCAAGCTCATTTTTCAGTTCTATCAGTACTCTAGGATGAATACTATCCGGTCCAGGAGATTTGCTACTCTTCAGTTTGCTGAACTGCCCCATTACGTCCTCCAGGTTTATCGTGAAGTCAGTAAGTTTCTCCGACTCGTCCGCTTGAAATACCATTTCCGACACCGCTATCCCACCCAAATCTTTCTCGGTGAAGACCGAAGCAAAGAATTCAAGTCCCATTTCCCTTTCTCATACGTTAACGTATAAGCTTTATCATAGTTCTTAAATCTATCTATCCATATCTCTTTTTAACATTCTCATTTTCCAAACTTCTTAATAATGACCTACAAAATAGTTTCTAAGAGGTAGCCACTCCTGTCCAGAACAATGTTATCTGCTTGTGGTTTGTCTGATCCCACATAAAGGCATCCTTGCATTTGTAGTCACATTACTTCAATAAACAAATCAGTACTACAAACCTCAGGATAATAAGAGACAGAAGATTAAATCCATGACTAGAAGAAACGGTTAGTATAGGCAAACAGATCACTGGGTTAAACTTTTACTCATTTTTCTAAACTGATGAAAGTAGTGCTACAAGTCTTTCTGCTTGTTTTTCTCAATTTAATAGACAAACCATGTTTGCTTCTACAATAAAATGGATCTTAAAATAAAGCTAAAGCTCTCACCTAACTCAGTCTGAGGCAATGCTGGAATTTCTTTCATGATGACTCTATAATAGGAGTGAAGTCCTCTGTGTGCAGAGAGCAGCATATGACAAAGGTCCTTGTGCCATTTGAAAGCATGCTGCATGCAATTTTCAGAAGGGATATAAAAGCTGCCCTGTAAAAGAAAATTATGAGAACAAAAAAACAATGAAAAACATACTAGTATCACATCACTGAGCAGGCTAACATTTTGTTGGTCATTTTAGAAGCATGGAAATGTGCAAATGGTATCCACACAGAAAATATAATTTTAGAATGATCGCAATTTACACATGGATAACATACATAACATAGTAACATAGTAGATGACGGCAGAGAAAGACCTGCACGGTCCATCCAGTCTACCCAAGATAAACTCATATGTGCTACATTTTGTGTATACCTCACCTTGATTTGTATCTGCCATTTTCAGGGCACAGACCGTAGACGTCTGCCCAGCACTAGCCCCGCCTCCCACCACCTGCTCTGCCATCCAATCTCCGCTAAGCTTCTGAGGATCCATTCCTTCTGAACAGGATTCATTTATGTTTATCCCACGCATTTCTTATTTCCGCTACCGTTTTCATCTCCACCACCTCCCGCGGGAGGGCATTCCACGTATCCACCACTCTCTCCGTGAAAAAAATACTTCCTGACATTTTTCTTGAGTCTGCCCCCCTTCAATCTCATTTCATGTCCTCTAGTTCTACCGCCTTCCCATCTACGGAAAAGGTTAGTTTGCGGATTAATACCTTTCAAATATTTGAACATCTGTATCATATCACCCCTGTTTCTCCTTTCAGGCATGTTGAAGCCTCCATGTAAAAAATAAGGCATGTTGTGGGTTTAGCCAGGGTGGTGCTGAGGAATGCATGCCTATTTAATATATAGTTATTTATCTAGAACATTTTATATGATTTTTATGAACAAGCTATTCAAATGGTTTAGAAAGCAAATAACACAATCACCCTAATTCTATATATGGTGCTCAAAATTGTGCACGTGCAATTGGGCATGTGCAATTTAATTGATAAAGAGAGCCAATTAACACTGATAACTGGGCGTAATAATCAATTATCTGCCCTAATTGAGATCAATTTAAATTTGCATGTACATCTTTAGGCGCCAGGATCCGCATGTAAGCTGAAAAGGGGGCACAGCCATGGGAGGGGAACAGGCGAATCGGAGTGTTCCTGGAATTTATGCACAGTGTTCAGAATAAAGAGGATCTGTGCCTAATTTAGGAATAGCGAATGATACATACCTGTAGCAGGTGTTCTCCGAGGACAGCAGGCTGACTGTTCTCACGACTGGGTTGACGTCCATGGCAGCCCCTCCGACCGGAAAACAACTTTGTGGGAGGTCCCGCATGAAGGGCACGCCCACGGCACATGTGCGGCCGTCTTCCCGCACGTGCGCGACCGTTCCCGTTCAGTTGAATGACAAGCAAAGGAATGAGGAAAAAAACACAACTCCAAAGGGGAAGAGGGAGGGTAGGTGAGAACAATCAGCCTGCTGTCCTGGGAGAACACCTGCTACAGGTATGTATCATTCGCTTTCTCCGAGGACAAGCAGGCTGCTTGTTCTCACGACTGGGGTATCCCTAGCTCTCAGGCTCACTCAAAACAAGAACCCAGGTCAATTGAACCTCGCAACGGCGAGGGCATAACCGAAATTGACCTACGAAGAACAACTAACTGAGAGTGCAGCCTGAACAGAACAAAAGCGGGTCCTGGAGGGTGGAGTTGGATTCAAACCCCAAACAGATTCTGCAGCACCGACTGCCCGAACCGACTGTCGCGTCGGGTATCCTGCTGGAGGCAGTAATGTGATGTGAATGTGTGGACAGATGACCACGTCGCAGCCTTGCAAATCTCTTCAATAGTGGCTGACTTCAAAGGGAGGGGGATATGGTTAATCCAAGCAGAGGTGTATAATAGTTCAGCTGACGTATTTAAACGATGTTTGAAATCTTTATGCTGTTTTTTGAAGCCATGTATCTACAGAATTAATATACAGTTGTGTACTGTGTTTCAAAATGTTAAAACCATAAATAAATATTAAAAAAAAAATAGTGGCTGACTTCAAGTGGGCCACTGATGCTGCCATGGCTCTAACACTATGAGCCGTGTCATGGCCCCTCAAGAGCCAGCCCAGCCTGGGCGTAAGTGAAGAAAATGCAATCTGCTAGCCAATTGGAGATGGTGCGTTTCCCAACAGCGACCCCCTTCCTATTGGGGTCAAAAGAAATAAACAATTGGGCGGACTGTCTGTGGGGCTGTGTCCGCTCCAGATAGAAGGCCAACGCTCGCTTGCAGTCCAATGTGTGCAACTGACGTTCAGCAGGGCGGGTATGCGGTCTGAGAAAGAATGTTGGCAAGACGATTGATTGGTTAAGATGGAACTCCGACATCACCTTTGGCAGGAACTTAGGGTGAGTGCAGAGGACTACTCTGTTATGATGAAATTTAGTATACGGAGCATGGGCAACCAGGGCTTGAAGCCCACTGACTCTACGAGCTGAAGTAACTGCCACCAAGAAAATGACCTTCCAGGTCAAGTACTTCAGATGGCAGGAATTCAGTGGCTCAAAAGGAGGTTTCATCAGCTAGGTGAGGACGACGTTGAGATCCATTGACACTGCAGGAGGCTTCATAGGGGGCTTTGACAAAAGCAAACCTCTCCTAAATCGAACGACTAAAGGCTCTCCAGAGATGTCTTTACCCTCTACCTTTAGATTGTAAGCTCTTCTGAGCATGGACCGTCCTTATTCGTTAATTTGTACAGCGCTGCGTAACCCTAGTAGCGCTCTAGAAATGTTAAGTAGTAGTAGTAGTAGTACACAATAATGGTAAGCACTAAATGCACTAAGGTGATTCCTTACTGAGTTGGTCTTGAGACCAGACTCTGATGTGCAGAAGGTATTCAAGCAGGTTCTGTGCAGGACAAGGTTCTAGGGCCTTGCTCTCACACCAAACGACAAACCTCCTCCATTTGAAAAAGTAACTCTTTTTAGTGGAATCCTTCCAAGAAGCAAGCAAGACACGGGAGACTCCCTCAGACAGACCCAACGAAGCAAAATCTACGCCCTCAACATCCAGGCCGTGAGAGCTAGAGACTGAAGGTTGGGGTGCAGAAGCGCTCCTTTGTTCTGCGAAATGAGAGTCGGAAAACACTCCAATCTCCACGGTTCTTCGGAGGATAACTCCAGAAGAAGAGGGAACCAGATCTGACAGGGCCAAAAAGGCGCTATCAGAATCATGGTGCAGTGGTCTTGCTGGAGCTTCAAGTAAGGTCTTCCCCACCAAAGGTATGGGAGGATAAGCATACAGGAGGCCGTTCCCCCAATGGAGGAGAAAGGCATCCGACGCCAGTCTGCCGCGTGCCTGTAGTCTGGAACAGAACAGAGGCAGCTTGTGATTGGTCTGAGAGGCGAAAAGGTCCACCGAGGGGGTGCCCCACTCTCGTAAGATCTTGCATACCACTCTGGAATGGAGCGACCACTCATGCGGTTGCATGACTCTGCTCAGCCTGTCGGTCAGACTGTTGTTTACGCCTGCCAGGTATGTGGCTTGGAGAAGCATACCAAACTGGCAAGCCCAACGCCATATCCTGACGGCTTCCTGACACAGAGGGCGAGATCCGGTGCCCCACTGCTTGTTGATGTAATACGTTGCAACCTGATTGTCTGTCCAAATTTGAATAATTTGGTAGCACAGCCGATCCCTGAAGGCCTTCAGTGCGTTCCAGACCGCTCGGAGCTCCAGGAGGTTGATCTGAAGATCTTGTTCCTGGGTGGACCACACCCCCTGGGTGTGGAGCCCATTGACATGAGCTCCCCACCCCAGGCGAGATACATCCATCATCAGCACTTTCGTGGGCTGCGGAATTTGGAATGGACGTCCCAGGGTCAAATTGGTCTGATTTGTCCACCAGCGCAGCAAACTGCGGCAACTGATGGGCAGGCGGATGACATCTTCTAGATTCCCGGTGGCTTGGCACCACTGGGAAGCTAGGGTCCATTGAGCAGATCTCATGTGAAGACGAGCCATGGGAGTCACATGGACTGTAGAGGCCATATGGCCCAGGAGTCTCAACATCTGTCGAGCTGTGATCTGCTGAGATGCTCTGGTCTGGGAAGCGAGGAACAGGAGATTCTGAGCTCTCGCCTCGGGAAGATAGGCCTGGGCCATCTGTGAATTCAGCAGAGCTCCTATGAATTCCAGAGATTGGACTGGCTGGAGATGGGACTTCGGGTAATTTATCACAAACCCCAGCAGCTCCAGAAGTTCAATAGTGCACTGCATGGACCGAAAAGCTCCTGCCTCTGAGGTGCTCTTCACCAGCCAATCGTTGAGATACGGGAACACGTGCACCCCCAGCTTGCGTAGGTACGCCGCAACCACCACGAGACACTTCGTGAACACCCGTGGTGCAGAGGCGAGCCCAAAGGGCAGCACACAATACTGACAGTGACGTGTCCTCAGACGGAATCGGAGATACTGTCTGTGAGCTGGCAGTATCGGGATGTGAGTATAAGCATCCTTTAAATCCAGGGAACATAGCCAATCGTCTTTCTGAATCATGGGTAGAAGGGTGCCCAAGGAAAGCATCCTGAACTTTTCTCGCACCAGATACTTGTTCAGGCCTCTCAGGTCTAGTATGGGACGCATACCCCCTGTTTTCTTTTCCACAAGGAAGTACCTGGAATAGAATCCCTGCCCTTCCTGCCCGGGTGGCACGGGCTCGACCGCATTGGCGCTGAGAAGGGCGGAGAGTTCCTCTGCAAGTACCTGCTTCAGGGTGTAACTGCACCGCACTATTTGGAGAACCCACTGGTCGGAGGTTATGAGAGGCCACCTTTGGTGAAAAACTTGCAACCTCCCCCCGACCGGCAGGTCGTCCGGCACGGCTACTTTGATGGTGGCTATGTTCCCATGGATCCAGTCAAAAGCTCGTCCCCTGCTTTTGCTGTGGAGGCGCAGGGGGCTGCTTAGGCGCACGCTGTTGACGGGAACGAGCACACTGGGACTGTCCCTGTGCCTGAGGAGGCCTTCGGGCTGGCTGAGTGTACCTACACTTGCTGTAGGCGTAGGGAGCAGCCTGCCGGGCCCAGGAAAAACGTTCACCTGCAGAGGTGGATGCTGAAGGCGCCCGGTGGGAGAGCTTGTCGGGGGGATGTCTTATTTTCTGGGAAACATCGGTCACCCCCCCCCCCCCCCACACCCGAGGTCGCCGGGACCCCCCTCCGTCGCTCCCGGAACTAACCTGAAGCTCCTTTCACCTTCGCAAGTTCGGATTGGAGCAGCAGCAGGGCAGACCTCTCCTTCCTTCTGTGTCCTGCCCTCGCCTGACGTAACATAACGTCAGGTGAGGGCGGGGCACGGAAGGAAGGAGAGGTCTGCCCTGCTGTTGCTTGCTGCTCCGAATCCGAACTTGCGAAGGTGAAAGGAGCTTCAGGTTAGTTCCGGGAGTGACGGAGGGGGGGCCAGGCGACCTCGGGTGGGGGGGGGGGGGGGTGACCGATGTTTCCCAGAAAATAAGACATCCCCCCGAAAATAAGACCTAGTGCGTTTTGGGGAGGAAAAATAAATATAAGACAGTGTCTTATTTTCGGGGAAACACGGTAGTAGATAATATATATAAGAGAAACAAATAAAAATCGTTACCTCTGTTGAAACTGGCTTGCAGTAGGCAGCTCCGAAAACCACACTCTCTAGAGACATACTAGATTGATCAGATCCCATTTCTCGGCTACCTTTTCCAAACCAGGATCCTTTTCCTGGACGAGTGAAGCTATAAGTGAAGACAGAAAAGTTAACCAAAAGATCATCATTCACCTTGTATTCAGAGAAAACATACACTCAGGATTTCTATTACAAAATAAATAAATAAAAACACTTTGATGGGAATGCCTTGCAACCATGACTTCTCTCAGGAAATAGTACTATGGAGGGAAGTATAAAAAGTTCAACTATGGAATTCCTAGGCCACTTTATTTTGTTTATTTGTTCTTATATCCCACATTATTCAAAACAAGTTTCAGTTCAATGTGGCTTATGACAGACAATTTAACAACTTACATACAATAGCTTGTATTGGGGTCACATGATGCGCTGAGAGCGGTAGCTGCGTTTTATCACTGCTCCGGGGACCCTGCTCCGTTTTCCGCACCACATCGCTACCCTAACCCTCAATTTGGAGTGATTTCACTTATGGTGGTTCCGTGAAGGGTGTATGGAACAATATCTGGTCCCAATGCCGTCCGTGCCATCGGAAAAGGAGATTAAATCGGAGAAAGAGAAAGCAACTACAGCCAGTGCGGAGCCTAAGATGGCAGAAGGGCCGCTGCGGATGGACTCAGAGTTCAACGAGAAGCAGCTGGCTCACATCACCGCAGCAGTGGGAACAGCGTTTGAACCTAGGTTTGACTTGCTGGCTGGGCAGTTTGGTAAATTGGAATCTCTATTGGTAGAAACCATGAAACGGACAACAAAGGTTGAAAAGAGAGTGTCAGAGATTGAGGACACGTGGACACATTGCGATCCTGAAATCGGGCTTCTGAAACGGAAGCTGCAAGACCAGCATGAAAAAATTGAAGATTTAGAAAATAGATCTCGGCGAAGTAACTTGAGAATCGTGGGCTTGCCCGAGAAATTACCAGACAGGAATTTGGGCCCCCTTTTGGAACAATGGTTGATGAAAGAATTTGCATTATCTGACAGTAATGGGCCACTCTGCACTGAGAGACCACATAGAATCGGGAGACTGCAAAAGGGCAAACAACGACCAAGAGTGTTAATCATTAAGGTCCTCAACTACATTCATATATCTGAAATTCTGTTGGGATATCAATCAAAGCGAGACACGCTGGCATACGAGGGAGCGCTGATAAAAAAAAATTCAAAATTACTCCGCCAGTGTACAAGAGAAGAGGCGATGGTTTACCCCAGTATGCGCAGCTCTTGTAGAAAAGAAAATACGCTTCATGCTGTTGTACCCCGCACTTTTGAAGGTGCAGATTGAGGGCAAGTGGAATTCTTTTGATTCAGCGCATATGGAGATGGACTTTATTAACAAAGAGGCGAAGGAGATCGGTTCACCTTCTAGATGAGTAGGGGCCTCACTCAAGTTGTTGGGAGTGGCACTACTGTAACTGCAAGTGCGGATTTCAAACAAGTGCAACCCTTTCACGGGACTTGAAGATAGTGGGGACAATTGTTAAAATTGCATGGAACTGACATAAGTCAGGTATTGTGGTCACTGGTGGGGGAGCGGGGACCCCAACATGTTAGTGACCTTCCACATGGCAGTGGTTAGCCCACTGGGTTTAGAAGGCCAGTTTCAGGGTGGGAGTGGGGGCAGGAGGGGGGTTTCAAGGGGGCATGGGGATGCGGGGGGCAGGGGGTGACTGTGTGTGTTGAGTTGGTCATGGGTGTGGTGGAGTGGAGGGAGGGGGTGTGGGAGAGGGGGTGGTTGGGTTTCGGGTGAGAGGCATGTGGCACATTGTATTTTGAGTGGGGAAGGTAAGAGTAGACTCCTTCTATTGGCCAAAGGTATTCTCTTCAAGAAGGTGCTGGGATCTAACGTTGTGAATTGGGATAACATTGTTGTGAATCTTGCAGTTTAGCTTGGTATTACCTCCAGACAGTCCTGCTAATTAATTCACTGTATTCCTTAACACTGTTGTGAATTTAGTTGTTCAGCTTGACATTAATCCCGGCAGTCCTACTTACTATCCACTGCATCCCTTAACACTGAGCCTCTTTTCCAGTCAACCACGAAGAACCAATCCATACTAATTTCACCTACCCTCAATTAACTATTAACTACTCATCAAAATGATCTTCCTAAACATTCTTATCGCTATTCATTCACTTGCTCTTATCCTTGCAACCTCCAAAGCCCTCCCTCTGGATATTAACTTCATACCAGTTCTTCATTACCACAAAAGACCAACCAAACTAATTACATCTTCACGAACCGTTCACAACCATAGAAACTCATCTCAACTTTACCAATCATCATTGGAAGAAGATAATTTAACAAACACTATAACATGCAAAATGTCTAAAACAATTAAAACCAAAGCACAAAAAACAAGACAAATTATAAATATTCTCCCATCATCTCATGCTACCAAACCTCACTTACCTATACGTGTGAGATACATTAATGCCAGATCAATAGTCAACAAAACTGAAATCATTACAGACTGGATTAAGTCTGACAATCTTGACTTGCTCTTCATCATAGAAACTTGGAACCGTGACTCTAAAGCCCCCATCATACTTGAACTTTGCCCTCCTGGCTACAAAATCTTACACTGGCCTAGAAAAGAGAAAATTAGAGGAGGCATAGCATTAATCTTTAGATCCAACTTTTCCTCTGAACCCATCTCAGAAAGCATTACCCCGCAACTGGACATTGCCTCAATCAAATTATACAGCCCTACGCTATGCGATCACCTGACTTGTATTCTATTTTACAGACTCCCCCTGCAACTGGAACCACAACCACTCTACCTTCATGGACTTCATATCTAACTCGTGCATCAACGACCCCAATGTAATTTTATTAGGCGACCTAAACCTACATCTAGAGGACTCCAAGTACTACTACTTATCATTTCTATAGCGCTACCGGACGTTTGCAGCGCTTTACACTAGAACATGGAGAGACAGTCCCTGCTCAAGTCTGCCCATACCCAAGAATGCATGGATCTTCTTTATCTATGTGACCTCCACCACAACCCACTCACATCAAGGGTCACTCACTTGATATTATCGCTTATAAATTTTCCACTGACCAAAACTTCACTATATCCGACATTGATTGGTCTCCTACACCATGGTCTGATCATTACAAAGCATCCCTCACCTTGCAATGGCGTAAAAAGGGTCAGTCCAAATCACATGATCCTCACCAGAGGACGGATTGACAATGATAGTTTCTGGAAACACATCTACGCGAATAACTGGTCAACACAACCAAACTCAGATCTCTTCTTTACAATCTGGGATAACAGATGCGAAATGATTTTGGACGAAATTGCACCACTACGCCCCATGACTTCACGTAAACGTAACCCATCACCGTGGTTCAACGACTTACTGAAAGACCTAAAATCACAAACCAGTAAACTTGAAAAAGCATGGAGCAAATCTAAAGATAACCTCACCTTTAATACATGGAAACAATCACAAAGGAACTACAAATACACCATTAAACGTGCCAAAAGAGCCTATTATACACAAAAAAATTACAGTGATTGGCACAGATATAAAAAAACGATTTCAACTTATAAAAAATCTTTTAAACACAGATCCAGTGACAACATCACCTTCAAACCGTCCTTCGGCTGGCCAGTTAGCGAAATACTTCAGTGACAAAATCATCAATCTTCGCAAATTGATTTCTCAAGACAATTTCACTGTGGACACCTTTCTTGACGAACTGGACCCTGGATTAGATGAAGTACCAGTAGACCAATCTTGGACTAATTTTACCCTCCTTACCACTGAAGGAGTCACTAAAACCATCTCTAAACTCTCCAGGTCACACTGCCACCTTGACCCCTGTCCCAATTACCTTTTGAAAGGCACCCCAGCATGCTTTATCTCAGATCTCACCACCCACATAAACTTCCTACTTCAACGAGGCTCCTTCCCCACCAAACATGTCAATATATTACTAACACCTATACCAAAAAAACCCAAAGAAACCAGCAAATGACATTACCAACTACCATCCAATTGCCTCCATCCTGCTAATCACTAAACTGATGGAAAACAGAGTGACCTCGCAACTCAATGAATATATTCAGAAATTCTCCATCATTCATGAGTCGCAGTTGGGCTTCCGTTCTGCCCACAGCACAGAAACGGTCCTTCTTACCTTAATATCCAAATTCAAACAAGAAATAGCTACTGGAAAGAAACAACATCCTCCTTTTACAATTTGACTTATCCAGTGCTTTTGACATGGTTGATCATAATATCCTTACTAAACTTTTGGATAAACTTGGGATTGGCGGCAACATCATCAACTGGATAAAAAACTTCATTACCACAAGATCTTACCAAGTCAAAGGGACCACAAATATATCATCCCCATGGTCATCAGAATGCGGGATACCACAGGGATCGCCACTTTCCCCGATACTCTTCAACCTTATGATGATTCCCTTGACCAGATTACTAACCAAACATGGCCTTAATCCCTTCATATACGCTGAGGACATCACCATATTTATCCCCTTTAAATCCAATTATCAGAAATCTCTGATAAAATTACTACTGGCATGACCACCCTAACCTCTTGGGCTAATGTTTTTAAGATGAAATTAAATAAAGAAAAAACACAGTGCCTAGTCCTTTCATCTCAATACTCCCCACTCCTCCCAACTACTCTCAGCACCCCCAACGTTAAACTCTCCATATCCGACAGCCTAAAGATCCTTGGAGTACCGATAGATAGCCATTTATCTTTCGATAACCACGCTAAGTTCACCACGAAAAAAATGTTCAATATGATGTGGATACTGAAACAAGTGAAATCATATCTTCCCTTGGACACTTTCCGGAACCTGGTACAATCCACAGTTATTACCCACGCAGACTATTGCAACAGTGTTTTCTTAGGATGTATGATCCAAGTCCTGAAAAGACTTCAGACTGTCCAGAACACAGCAGCCAGACTTATCTTTGGCAAGTCAAGATTTGAAAGCGCATCTCCTCTTTCAGAGAAGCTTCACTGGCTCCCCATCAAAGAAAGAATAAATTTCAAGGTCCATACAATGATTCATAAGATCATATACGGAGAACCCCCTAGCTACATGAATGACTTAATCGACCTCCCAATCAGAAACAGATCAATGTCCTCACGTACTTACCTTAACTTACACCTTCCCAACTGCAGAGGAATTAAATACAAAACCTACTATGCATCCAGTTTCTCCTTTTTGGGCAGCCAGCTTTGGAATGCTCTACCAAGATCTATTCGAACAATTAATGACTATCTACCCTTTAGGAAAATGTTGAAGACATATCTCTTCAAGCAAGCTTATCCTAACGACCCAACTTAATCTTATCAGCCCACCTATACAACTCCTGCTCTGACACTGACTCTGACACCGATTATACCTTTAACCTTGTCTCTCAATCTCCTTACACTCATCCCCCAGTCTTTTCTTCTCCATCTTTCCTATACCATACCCCTCCCGATCTCCTTTCCTTTTGCCTATCCTATCTTTGTTTACCTTCCCATATCCAATTCATATATTCTTAAAACCTTACTATTATTATGTTCATTTAGTTTGTAATATTCTCCTTACAAGACTCTGTAATTCTATTTACTATGTAAGCCGCATTGAACCTGTGTGTGGGAAAGCGCGGGGTACAAATGTAGTAAATAAATAAATATCTACAAGAGACTTGACTTTCAGACTCTGAACACAGTAAGTTAGAACAGGCCTGGGTGGGCCAGGTTAGCTATGCCTCCTCAGGAGGAAGGAAGGTGGGAGTGGTGATTTTATTCCACAAAAATTTAGTCCGCGCCTCAGAGGTCCTCCTGCAAGACCCACAGGGAAGGTATTTACTGACACGATTATGGCTGCAAGGCCAAGACCTCTACTTATTATCTGTGTACCCCCCAACCCCTTACGATCTGAAGTTCTTCCCGGGGCTGCTGGAAAAAAACTCATACTTTTTCAGGGCATAATAGCCTGTATTAACTAGTCAACAGTTAATTGAGAAACATTTCTTGAACGGATGATTTTTTTAGTGCTTTCCAAAATTGAAAGTGCTTATACTTCTAATTTCATTTGGAATTGGATTCCACCATTTAGCACATTCAAAACTAAATCCAGCTGTATAAAGTCCTACAAATTGCATTTTTACAGCTAGGTAAATGTAGAACCAAATGTTCTCTTGATGTTGGTTTTGCCTTCCTAGCCAACAATATAATTATTAGGTCCATAATATAGTCTGGTGCCATTCCAAACAACATTTTGAAAATTAAGGTGCACGTTTTAAACATTATTTGAGCTCTGATAGGTCTGATAGGGAGTTAATGTAATTTAACGAGTAAAGGAGATGCCTTTTTAAACCATGGTACCTCACTGATTAAGCGAGTTACTGTATTCTGTACTGTCTGAAGCAATTTAAGCATAGAATCTTTGCTTCCTACATAAATTGCATTACAATAGTCCAACTGAGAAAGGAGTCAATGTTTGGACAAGTAAACTAAAGGAATTTTTGTTAAAGTAAGCTTTAACTCTTTTTAATTTCCACACTGTCTTGAATACTGTATGAACTTGGTTTTCAAAACATAAATGTTTGTCAAAGACTACTCCTAGGATTTTTAGTTGTACATCTATTGGATAAACGGTTGAAGTATGAAATTAGGATAAGAGGTGTGACAGTGTGAGCTTGATAACACCAGGAATTTTGTTTTTTCTCTATTCAGACTGAGTTTGAAAATCACTGGTAAACTATTCCATTATGTCTACACCAGGGGTTCCCAAACCTGGTCCTGAAAGTACCCCAGCCAATCAGGTTTTCAGGATACCCACAATGAATATTCATGAGAGAGATTTGCATGCACTGCCTCCACAGCATACAACTCTATCTCATGAATATTCATTATGGATATCCTAAAAATCTGACTGACTGGGGTGCCTCCAGGATCAGGTTTGAGAACCCCTGGTCAAGATCTTTCCTTATTGTGTGCAGTATCTCAGAGATGTCATTACTACTACTACTACTACTACTACTATTTAGCATTTTTATAGCGCTACAAGGCATACGCAGCGCTGCACAAACATAGAAGAAAGACAGTCCCTGCTCAAAGAGCTTACAATCTAATAGACAAAAAATAAAGTAAGCAAATCAATTAATGTGTACAGGAAGGAGGAGAGGAGGGTAGGGGGTAGGTGGAGGCGAGTGGTTACGAGTCAAAAGCAATGTTAAAGAGGTGGGCTTTCAGTCTAGATTTAAAGGTGGCCAAAGATGGGGCAAGACGTAGGGGCTCAGGAAGTTTATTCCAGGCGTAGGGTGCAGCGAGACAGAAGGCGCGAAGTCTGGAGTTGGCAGTAGTGGAGAAGGGAACAGATAAGAAGGATTTATCCATGGAGCGGAGTGCACGGGAAGGGGTGTAGGGAAGGACGAGTGTGGAGAGATACTGGGGAGCAGCAGAGTGACTACATTTATAGGTTAGTAGAAGAAGTTTGAACAGGATGCGAAAACGGATAGGGAGCCAGTGAAGCGACTTGAGAGGGGTAGTATGAGTAAAGCGACCCTGGCGGAAGATGAGACGGGCAGCAGAGTTTTGAACCGACTGGAGAGGGGAGAGGTGACTAAGTGGGAGGCCAGCAAGAAGCAGATTGCAGTAGTCTAAACGAGAGGTGACAAGGGTGTGGATGAGGGTTTTGGTAGAGTGCTCGGAAAGAAAGGGGCGGATTTTACGGATGTTGTAAAGAAAGAAACGACAGGTCTTGGCGATCTGCTGGAAATGAGCAGAGAAGGAAAGAGAAGAGTCAAAGATGACCCCAAGGTTTCGAGCTGAGGAGACAGGGAGAATGAGAGAGACATCAACAGAAATAGAAAACCGGGGGGAGTGGGGAGGTGGGTTTGGGGGAGGAAATGAGAAGCTCGGTTTTGGTCATATTTAATTTCAGGTGGTGTTGAGACATCCAGACAGCAATGTCAGACAAGCACGCTGAAACTTTGGTTTGGATGAAAGGTGAGATATCAGGGGTCGAAAGGTAGATTTGGGAGTCATCAGCATAGAGATGGTAGGAAAAGCCATGGGATGAGATTAATGAACCAAGGGAAGAAGTGTAGATAGAAAAGAGGAGGGGACCAAGAACAGAACCCTGAGATACACCGACAGGCAGAGGGATAGAAGTAGAAGAGGATCCACCAGAGTGAACACTAAAGGTGCGGAGGGAGAGGTAGGAAGAGAACCAGGAAAGGACAGAGCCCTGGAATCCAAGTGAGGACAGGGTATCGAGAAGTATGCTGTGATCGACAGTGTCAAAAGCAGCGGAAAGATCAAGAAGAATGAGGATGGAATATTGTCCTCTGGATTTAGCAAGTAATAGGTCATTGGAGACTTTAATAAGCGCAGTTTCGGTTGAGTGGAGAGGGCGAAAACCAGATTGTAGTGGGTCAAGAATAGCATGTGAGGAGAGAAAATCAAGGCAGCGGTGGTGAACAGCACGCTCAAGTAATTTGGAGAGAAAAGGGAGGAGGGAGATGGGTCGGTAATTAGAGGGACAAGTAGGGTCAAGTGAAGGCTTCTTAAGGAGAGGTGTGACCACAGCATGTTTAAAGGCAGTAGGGACAGATACAGTGAAAAGTGAGAGGTTGAGAATGTGACAGATAAAAGGAATAAGAGCAGGTGAGATGGCATTAAGAAGGTGGGTGGGAATGGGATCAGAGGAACAAGAGGTACATTTTGAGGAAGAAAGGAGAAGTGTAGTTTCCTCTATAGTAACTTCAGGAAAGGAGAAAAAGGATTGAGGGGAAGGAGAGAGAGAGGGGAACGGACTAGTGGAGGGAGAGGTGGCGAGGTAGAGAATTCAAGGTTTATCTTTTGAACCTTGTCGTGAAAGAATTCAGCAAGGGTCTGGGGAGATAATGAATGGGGAGTTGGGGGAGGGGGCACCTTGAGGAGAGAGTTCAATGTGGTGAAGAGAAGTCGAGGGTTAGAGCCAAGAGAGCTGGTCAGTTGGATACAATAATCCTGTTTGGCGTGTAAAAGAGCAGATTGGAAGGAGGTCAGCATGAACTTAAAGTGTAAGAAATCAGCAAAGGCCCGAGATTTCCACCAGAGGCGTTCGGCGGAGCGGGTACAGGAACGTAGGTAGTGGATATTAGAAATCAGCCAAGGTTGGGGTTTTGTACGCCTTATAGGGCGGGTCATCAAAGGTGCAAGAGTGTCTAAGGCAGAGGATAGAGTACTGTTGTAAGAAGAAACAGCCTCGTAGATGGTGCCACAGTAGAGAGGAGGTTTGAAACATGGGAGGATAGAGATGAAGGGTCAATATCATGAAGATTCCTAGATAAATTAGATAAGATAGGACGGGACTGGGAGGGAGGAGATTTAAGTGTGAAAGTTATAAGATGGTGATCAGAGAGGGGAAGATCAGAGGCAAGGAAACTAGAGGGTGAACAGTTGGAGGAGAAGATGAGATCAAGACAGTGACCATTTTGATGAGTGGGGGAGGTGGAGCATAGTTGGAGATTAAAGGAGGATGTTAAAGCGAGTAACTTGGAAATATAAGAGTTAGAAGGATCATTAGCAGGAATATTAAAGTCACCAAGGATGAGAGAGGGGGAGGAAGGATCATGGAAGAAGGCAAGCCAGACATCAAAGTCACTGAGAAAGGATGAAAGGGACTTATGAGGGGGACGATAAATGACCAATATTCGAAGAGGCAGAGGAGAGAAAAGGCGGATAGAGTGGACTTCAAAGGAGGAAAAACAGTGAGATTGAGGTGGAAGAAGGGGTTGAAATCTGGAGGAGGGAGAGAGAAGTAATCCAACACCACCCCCGCGGCCAGCAGGGCGAGGAGTATGTGAAAAAAGATAACCGCCATGGCAGAGGGTCATTAATGAAAGGAACATATATAGTAATCTCATCTGCATAAATTAATTAGATTATTAGAAACTTCATTCTGAGAAAGACGTATGTACACATACATACAAAAGTAATAATGGTGATAGAATGCCTCCCTTATGAAAAGAGGTAAAACAGGTTAGGACCTCCATTGCATCCTTAAAGAGCTACAGAAAATACACTGCTTGCACCATGTGTATCCAATCCTGATACCCAAGGGAGCAATCCAGCCCATGTCAGCCTCCAGAGAAAATTAATGAAATACAGTCTGCTGCTTAACTAACTTCTGTAGCATTTAGCTATACAGAATTCTACC
This sequence comes from Microcaecilia unicolor, assembly GCF_901765095.1. Classification (NCBI taxonomy): domain Eukaryota; kingdom Metazoa; phylum Chordata; class Amphibia; order Gymnophiona; family Siphonopidae; genus Microcaecilia; species Microcaecilia unicolor. The sequence continues at coordinate 599,779,739 of NC_044031.1, forward strand.
TAGTGCTCACATCCTGAATCAGTTTATTTAGAGGTGCAACAACTAATGCCTGCATCTTCCTTAACTACTGCCATCCTTTCACACGTCAATTATAATGACCAACTATTTTCATGGGCACCAGATCCCCTGAAAGCCCACCTCACAGCCTTCATCATATTGCTACCACTGTAATAAAAAAATTTGATTTTCATATCTCTGCCATCAAACCAACCATCAATTATCCCCTGAACTGCTTCCAAGATATGGACTGAGGTATGAATCTGGTTTATCATCTGGGTGTACCATACAGCCTACTGATATCCTGTTAGATCTGACAATTGTTGCTGCCACCAGTAAGCTATGAGAGATAAGTATGCCTGTGTAGCATTCTAGCTGGTCTAGATGTCAATTGTAAAATGGATGTTTCACCCTTGTCCATCTGTGCCTTCACCTGGGAACGATACTGAGCAAACAGAGTAGGGATCACCTACCTACTAAATGTTGCCCTGCTGGTCACTTTGTAACTGGAAGCTAATAGATGGAGCAGCTGATTAAACCCCATATTCTCTATTTCATCTATGTAATGTGTACCCACTTTGGATGCAGTCTGCCTTTTAGCATGAGATAGTGCAGTGGGAAACTATTTCATCTGCTCAACATGCTAACCTAACTGTACTTTTCCATCTCTCCTCTCATTCTCTGCCACCTGCATGTTTCATTTTTGAAAAAGGCATGATATGTTTATGTTCAAGATAAGGGTAGGAAAATAAACATTAATGAATATGTCCAGTCACTATATACCCCCTGATATTCAGCCAGCTGTGGTAAGTGTTTTTTTAAACACTTATCTTCACCGGCTAAATTAGTCCCAGATATTCTTTCCAGACCATGTGTGGGCACTGGCACTAGGCAAGACAAGTGCTAATTTTATGTAGCCTGGCTGCTGGAGCTTATGTGGGTCCCACCTGAGATTCAGCTGGAACCCCACAAGAAAGAGTGGTGAGGGGAAGTGGAAAGGTGAGTCTTTACTGAGAACAAACAGTCAGAGAGGTTAAGACAAAACCATGACAAGACAGTACCCAATATCCCAGGGAACGGAGATGAGAAAGAAGAAGGGAGTGATCGACTAAGTCAAGCACTGAAGACAGATCTAAAGAGACTACAAGAAAGATTTTCCCAGAATCAAGGTAACAGTATAATTCACTAGGCAGTGACTGCTGTTTCAGTACTATGTGTAGAACGAAAGCCAGTTTGACAAGGGTGGAGAGCAGAAAGCAGTTCAATATGCGAGGATAACTGTTTGAAAACCACCTTCTCAAGTAACATGGAGGCAAAACAAAGGTTGGAGACTGGATGATAACTTTCAGGTAGGGTGGGGTCTAATGAGGCCTTTTTGAGAAATGCACGGACCACAGCATGTTTCCACACAGCGAGAACAGAGCTCAGTTAAGCTCTGACAGATCAAATGCCTAGCACAATGGAACACTCAAGAGTATAAATGCAAAAGCAGTCTTTATTGAGCAAAGCACCAAGGTGAGACCCAACACACAACCGTTTTTCGGCAGACAAAGTCGCATGCCTCGGGGGTCACAAAGCACTTCAAAACATAATGTTTATGGTGCCTATCAGAAACAATGGACAGTATGCCAACTCTTGTGTTGCAGAAATAATGCCACAAAATGAACGAAAGGACATCCAACATGTGGTCAATGAACTCATTAACTTTGTGGCATTATTTCTGCAACACCGTTGGCATACTCTCTACTGTTTCTGATAGGCACCATAAACATAGTGTTTATGTTTTGAAGTGCTTTGTGACTTCCGAGGCAGATGGGTTTGTCCATCAAATTACAGTCCCGTGTTGGGTCCCACCTTGGTGCTTTGCTCAATAAAGACTACTTTTGTATTTATCCTCAGAGTGAAAGTCATTGTGTCATCCCCTTCTGTTTCCATTGCATCTTGGATATGCCAAAGGGTTGGGGGTTTTTTCCTGTTTTGTTTTTTTAAGATCACATGCCTAGCCAGAGGCAGTAGACCATGTTTAGATGACAGCAGCCATTTAGGAGGGAGGGTATCAAGAAAAGAAGTAACGTGGAGGGGCATAATCGAACGGCACCAGCCAAAATAGATGGCCGGCCATCTATTTTGGTGGCGCTGCAAAAGAGCTGTCCGAAACCGTATTATCAAAAAAGATGGACGGACATCTTTTGTTTCGATAACACGGTTGGGGCCAGCCAAATGCCATAGATCGCCGGGTTTGAGATGGCAGACTTTGTTTTTCAGCAATAATGGAAACTGGAACCGGCCATCTCAAACCCGACCAAATCCAAGGCATTTGGCCGTGGGAGGGGCCAGCATTCGTAGTGCACTGGTACTTCTGGATATTTAGATCTTGCTGATCAGTTATGTTATGACTTACTTTTTCTGGAGTGCTGTATTTTGTGATACTGTTTTGAGAAATGTTCAATAAAGACCATACAAATTTAAAAAGTCCCTGCCGTGCATTTTCCCTTGATGGCCGTCCCTGACGTGCACTTCCCTTAATGGCCGTCGTTCTCCTCCCCAAACATGAAAATCAAAACTGTTTTTGCTCACAGCTTTTTTAGTAGTAATAGTGGGATTTGAACCGGCCACCTCTGCATTACAAGACCAGTGATGTAACCACTTGGCCACAGCTCCACTTACTTGGATGTCCCTCCCTTTTGATTACGCCCCTCCAGGTCTCTCTCAGCCACTCACAGACAGCTAAACGCGCTGTGATTGGCTGAGAGAGACCTGAAGGGGTATAATCAAAAGGGAGGGACATCCAACTAAGTGGAGCTGTGGCCAAGTGGTTACATCACTGGTCTTATAATGCTGAGGTGGCCGGTTCAAATCCCACTGTTACTAAAAAAGCTATGAGCAAACACAGTTTTGATTTCCCCATTCGGGGAGAAAGACGGCCATTAAGGGAAGTGCAAGGCAGGAACTTTTTAAATTTGTATGAAGTCTTTATTGAACATTTCTCAAAACAATATCACAAAATACAGCACTCCAGAACAAGTAAGTCATAACATAACTGATCAGCAAGATCCTTTTTTTTTACGAGCTGGCCGCTTCCCCTCCTAGGGAAGGAAATGCGCGTGCAAATGAGCAGCTCATTTGCATGCGATTTCCTTCATGCATGCCCTTCCCTTACCGATTCGCTAAGGGATCGGTAAGGGAAGGACTCTTCCATGCAGTTTAGTACACCTGGCTTTAAATCTGCTCCAGGGACCTACATACTGCTGTCATGGAGCTGGCTGGCATAGAGGCTGGCAAAAAAATGTTTTAAAGGTTTTTTTTTTGGGTGGGAGGGGGTTGGTGACCATTGGGGGAGTATGGGGAGGTCATCCCCGATTCCTTCCGGTGGTCATCTGGTCAGTTTGGGCACCTTTTTGAGACTTGGTCGTGAAAATAAATAGACCAAGTAAAACCGGCCAAATGCTCGTCATCGCCGGTTTTCTTTTTTCCATTATCAGCTGAAGCCGGCCATCTCGTAAGCACGCCCACGTCCCGCCTTTGCTACCCTGCCAACACGCCTCCTTGAAGTTTGGCCGCCTCCGCAACGGAATGCCGGCGAGTGTGTAAAAAAATCGGCTTTCGATTATACCGATTTGGCCAGTTTTAGGAGATGGCCGGTCATCTCCCGATTTGTGTCGGAAGATCGCCGACAATCTCTTTTGAAAATAAGCCTGATAGTAACATAGTAAATGACGGCAGATAAAGACCTGTACGGTCCATCCAGTCTGCCCAATGTAAAGCACCCCTTTGCCTCTGAGAGGAGCTGAACATTTTGGAGGGGTCAGAAAGCCCTTTCGGCAAAGGAAACACAGTTCAGACTATATTTTTTCTCTTTTACAATAATGCTAAAATTTATTAAACAAATGATTACAATAAAATTCTTTTATCCCAGTGTTACAGAAAATTGAATGCTTATTTATATACATCTAAATTTCAGCAGAAGTAAAATAAAATCTCTCTCTGGTGGCTTCTCTACGTGTTTCCCTGGAACCTATGAAGTCTGACTGCTACAAGACGTGCTTAGTGAGATACTGAAGCTTCCCTTTGTCTAATCTCTTAATCTCTTTTATATTTTTCTCTTTATTATCTGGTATTCTTCAACCCTAACCTCTAAGGTCACCTTATCATACCTCTGCTTTTTTGGCTTTTTTTCCCCATTATTCATCATTTGCCCTTTGTAACCTCAAATTTCCCTGAATATTTACCACTCATATCTGTCCTTCACTGATAGAGGTTCTCTGCATTACGTCCAGAGCTTGTTTGAGAACAAGCAGACACTTGTTATCATTTCCAAATTTTATAGCTGATGACTTGGGCTAAGCCTGCCTATTAACTTGTCTCTGAAAAGGCCAAGAAGACAAAGGCTAGCTGTTTGTCCTGTTTGATCATAGATAAGGGAATACATTACATACACAAAGCTGGCTGATCTCTGCAAAATTAGACACCAGACAGCACTATACGAAACACCAACAAGATAAATTCATTATACCAGAGTTTGATTTGTCCTTGCCATTTTCAGACAACAGACCGTAGAACTCTGCCCAGCACTGTTCTTGTACTAAAATTTCTGAAGTTAACATCTAAGCCCCTTAAAATTTACTCTCCAGCCCATCCACATCTATTCAGTCATGATCCATCCAATCACCGCTAAGATTCCATGGATCCATTCCTTCTAAACAGGATTCCTTTGTGTCTATCCCACGCATGTTTCAGATTCATAGTTTTCACCAGTTGAGACAGATGGGTTAAGGACAGTAAGAAGAAATTACACCAACTAGAAAAAGAATTGGGAACAGGGGGCTGAAGTATCTGGCTGGTGGGAGAATTATCGGAAGGAAATGATGAACAAAGGTTATCAACCTTAGCAGAGAAGAAAGCAACAAGAACACTGGCAGATGGTTGGGTAGTAGAAGTAGAGTCCGGAGTAGTTAAATGCAAGATGATTTTGAACAATTATTTGCCATCAAAGTCCACTCCATTCGATCTTGATCCATCTTGCCATACACAGGAGACAGACCGTAGAAGTGTGCAAGGCACTGTCCTTATGTTCCAACTACTGAATCGTTGTTCTTATGTTCCAACACACACAGAAAGAGTGGGTCTATTAGTGAAACCCTCTGCTTTGAAGACACACAGACTGTTATTTATACCACAAGACACAGTCAGTCAGAGAGCTCTGTTCTTGAAATGAAAAATTCCACTCTTCTGTCACTAGTATATTTGACTCATTTCCTAATGTGCCTGCTATCAGAATCTGTCCCCCCCATAAATTTAACAATAAGTGCAGCAACCATTCAGACCCCTTTATATATTGTTTGGGTCTCACCCTTAAAAAAACCATCTGTATAAAAACTGGCAGATTTAGTTTCAAACATGCAATGCCAAGCTCCTCTCTTAGAGACAAATTGCATCACTGCATAGGACTGACAAATTCAAATTATGATATCCTCTTTTCTGACCCCTCCCCTTTCTGCTCATTTTTTGAGATTTAAAAAAAAACCCACAGAAAAAAATGAGTTACTTTAGTAAGAGCATAAACACAAACCAGTAGGCAAGCAAAGGGGATGTAGAAGCAACGTACTCCCCTATTGGCTTCAAACAGTAGTGTGAGTAGTGTGTTCTACTACCTAACAGTATGCATATTAGCCACCAGTGTGCATTATAAGAGACTAGTAAAACAGGCCCGTTTCTGACACAAATGAAACGGGTGCTAGAAAGGTTTTTCTCGGACTGTGTATGTTTGAGAGAGTGTGTGTGAGAGTGTCTGTGTGTGTGTATGAGAGAGAGAGAGAGAGAGAGAATGTGTAAGTGTGTGACAGGGAGAGAGTGAGACCGCTGGGTGCGTGTCTCCTCTGTCCCCTGCCCCCCATCCAGCCACCCAGCGATTCTCCTCTCTTCCCTGCCCCCCTTCCAGCCACCCAGCGAGTCTCCTCTGTCCCCTGCTCCCCCTCCAGCCACCCAGTGATTCTCCTCTCCCCTGCCCCCCTCCAGACACCCAGCGATTCTCCTCTTTGCCCTGCCACTCCTCCAGCCACCCAGCGATTCTCCTCTCTCCCCCGCCCTCCCTCCAGCCATCCTCCTCTCCCCTGCCCCCCCCCCCCAGCCACCCTGCGATTCTCCTCTCTCCCCAGCCCCCCCCCCCCCCAGGCACCCAGTGATTGTCCTCTCTCCCCTGCTCCCCCTCCAGCCACCCAGAGATTCTCCTCGCTCCCCTGGCTCCCCCTCCAGCCATCCATCGATTCTCCTCGTTCCCCTGTTTACCTCCGTCGAAGCGGCCGTGTCTTTGAAAGCCCTGCCCGTCTGTAGCCTTCCCTTCGACTTTGTTCCCTCTGAGTCCCGCCTGCTGACGTCATTTCCTCTTTCCACAAGGGCAGGACACTGAGGGAATGAACTTGAAGGGAAGACTATAGACGTTGAAGTTGTGCCTCGTGCTGCTATCCTGTGGATGGTCAGTGCTGTTTGTGACAAACCCGGAAGTGCGTGACGTCAATTCAGGAGATGGATACAGGGTTAGAGGCAGCACGAACCCTTCAAACTTTCACTGCCACAGAGTCACCTTCAGAACGTTGGAGGTGCTTTTTATTATATAGACTTGTCATTAATGGTGTGAACTGAAGACATGTGAGTAAATTTCTGGGATTTCTGTTTACTGTTGTTTCCATTAGAAAACATCATTTCCTTTGTGATTTCAAACAACTCACATCTATAATAAAGACTTGCATCCTGTGCTTCCTCAGAGAATTCTAGATGTCTATCATGTTCCATACATTAAAACATTTTCCATAGTAATTCTGAGAGTCAAAAAATGTAATTCCTGAATTGTTTACCTGATCAGAGGCTGATGTAATGCCACCAGTGAAGCATGCACAGTTACAGATATCACTGACAAATGGAAATAGTCAAACATGACAGGAACATAGTGGTGTAGGCCTCTTCTGGGGTGAAAATGAAGGTTAAGAGTACGACTGCTTATCAAAGGGATCACAGTAACATCTCTAAGCCTGAAAAAAAAGATTTAGAAGATTAGAAACGACTAAAATCACTGCATACTCCATAATTATTTACATTTAACTTAGTTATTTTTGTTGGTTGGTTGCTAGCTTAGTCCCTTTCATTGGTTGCTCAAAGCAAGTTATATTCAGGTACGGCAGGAATTTCTAGGTCCTCAGTAGATTTATAATCTATATTTGTACCCAAGGCAACAGAATGTGAAGTGACCTACCCAAGGTTAAAAAGAGCATTCTTCCTCTATAACATCAGCAAAATTCGCCCCTTCCTGTCTGAGCACACCACCCAAACTCTCATCCACTCTCTCATTACCTCTCGCCTTGACTACTGCAACCTACTCCTCACTGGCCTCCCACTTTGCCATCTATCCCCCCTTGAGTCCGTTCAAAACTCTGCTGCACGTCTTATCTTCCACCTGAACCGGTACACTTATATCACCCCTCTCCTCAAGTCACTTCACTGGCTTCCAATCAGGTACCGCATACAGTTTAAGCTTCTCCTTTTAACCTACAAATGCACTCGATCTACAGCCCCTCCCTACCTCTACCCTCATCTCCCCTTACATTCCTACCAGTAACCTCCGTTCTCAAGACAAATCCCTCCTGTCAGTCCCCTTCTCCACCACTGCCAACTCCAGGCTCCGCCCTTTCTGCCTGGAATAAACTCCCTGAGCCCATATGCCAGGCCCCCTCCCTGCCCATCTTCAAAGCCTTGCTCAAAGCTCACCTCTTCAATGTCGCCTTCAGCACCTAACCATCATACCTCTATTCAGGAAATCTAGACTGCCCCTACTTGACATTTCACCCATTAGATTGTAAACTCCTTGGAGCAGGGACTGTCCTTTTTTGTTAATCTGTACAGCGCTGCGTAACCCTACTAGTGCTCTAGAAATGTTAAGTGGTAGTAGTAGCATTCACAGACTTAGAACCCTTGACGTTCCCAGTTTGCAACCTATTGCTCCAACTACTAGGCTACTCCTCCACTCTGATTTCTAATGGTAGCTCCTGGACAGATTAGGCAGCAGGGTACAAAATTCTATAGCATATTTTAAGTTTCTACTATAATACTGTGACATACCTAAAAAGTGTAACATACAACTCCATGCCAAACAAGTCTATTTTTATTAAAAGTTCAAATTTTAACCATATTCATCTACAGAATTAACATAGCTTTCCAAACATTGCTCTATGTTCAATTAATTTATTTTGTACATGTTCAACTTGGTTTTTAGACATTCTACCAGTGTTAAGCACCTACTGTATAATTTGGAAATCTTTCCTGTCCATGGATCAGACACACTTTTGGTTAAACAGTATAACTGCCACAATTTTGGCAAGCCTGTCAAATTTGAATGAAGCTTCCTATGGCTTCACTTTTGCATAAGGCAGTGGTTTCCAACACATAGCCGGGATGGGTGATCCACCTGGGTGGATGAACAGCAAAATCCCACAGAACGCACAAAGAAGGAGAAAAGGTAGGAAATGGATCAATGACTCCAGAGACTGGGATAACTTTGTAGTGTGGGTACGGATGTAGAGCCATTTTGTATAGGGGGTCTTGAAAAAGACCTATGAATTCAAAAAAAGGGGCCCTTACAACCCAATCTTAAAAAAACATTGTTACAACTGCATAACGGTTTATGATTACACTAAATTACAATGGAAAGAAGTTTCAACATTGTTAAAGTTGTTCAAACTATACTCACTGTTGCTCACTGTCAGTAAAATGAAGGTCCAACTTCAACTGAAAATTTACTTCACTCATTGCATCCTCTACCTGGAAAGAAAAAAATATATCAATCTCAAACATATATGTAGCCCTTACAATAACAGTTGCTATCTCTTGTCCATAGAAGGAACACCTCCTTTACCTTGGCTCTCTGTGTTAGGCTGTTAATATACATACTGCTGTGTGAGTTTTCATATGTGTGTATGTTGCTTCTAAATCTGTCTTTTTCTGCAGCTGACAACAAGGAATAACGAGAATAACTATGCATCCAAAGAAACACCAAATGTTTTTAGGCTGCTTGTATCCCTTCCCAAATTAGCATAAACCAGCCATTCGCAACTGGGAGGAGTAAAAGAAACCAATACTAAGGGCAAATGAGAAAATATAATTTTATTCACCATAGTTTCTCATGAGAGATCAATTCAATAACATAAGATGTTTTTCTGTCTGCATCTCTGAAATATTCTTCTGAGACGGCAGCTTATAGAGTTTGTTTCAGACAATGATTTACATGACTCTTGTTCTGCAAACTGTCCTTCTCACAGATTATCTGATTTCTTTTAAGCTGTTAAAACAACATTCTTCTGCTGTTTACACTAGTCTCCTCCTCAGGCCCACTTGCCTGCTCCCTAAGGGTATCATAAATTCCAGAGATCATAAATCCCAGAGTCATGCAGGCTCTATCAATCTCTGATAGATTCCAGAGTCATACAGATTCATCAATCTCTGGCCTTTTAACCCATTCCATAATGCATACCTTGTGCTCATATTTCTACAACTCCCCCCTTGAAGGCCTTGTAATAAGGACTTCATTTATATTAGGTTTGTCACCTTTGTGTTACAGAAAACATAAATCACAGCCTAGTCCAGCACCTAGGATCTGTGTCTCGCCTTTATTTCATTAATTTATTCTACATATTCTGTGTTAGTGCCCCAGCCCCAGCCGCAGGCTGGCTTAGGTTGCAGGCCACTCAGATTCCCTTAGCAGGATGAGAATCCTGTTCCTGTCTTTTACCCGTCATTGCCATACGACCTCATGGGCACTAAAGGGCGATTTCAGTTTCCTGCATAAGTGTCTAGATCTTAGTCACATTGTTAAGGTTAGGGAGTAGCTGTGAGTCACAATTCATGCCAGCTCTATAGGCTATATGTGACAGGTAACAAGACAAGGTGGTTATAGTGAGATATATATTGTCCTTCTTTAACCTTCCCCGGGCCTTATGTTACTTAGAATGCTTTCCCATCTGAATAATCCTAGAGAAGGACAATGATGCAGAATAAAAGAAATCACAAAAATATTAAGCATTATCTTCAACATTTTAAATCTCTATGTCAATATGTAATCTTTCATATAGAACATATTCATGTCCTATAGGTTCTTTGTTAAAGCAGTTTCAATTAATTGTTGCACTAAACTTCTAATACAGGGTATTATACAACAGCCAAGAAGTACAAATACAGCAATAACAATTATTATTGTGGTCAAACTAGATAATATGAAAGTCTTCCATTTTCCAAAAATATTGTTGATCCACCCAGTCCAGGTGGTATCTACACCAGAATTCTCAGCAAGTTCATGTGGCATCTAATTGAGCAGCAATACCTTTAACTGCATCTCGAGTATAATTAATGAATCACTGTTGATTATAATAAATGTAATTAATCCAATCAACATTCGCTGTTGATTATAATAAATGTAATTAATCCAATCAACATTCTTGTTAATAGTGGACCACCAAAACAAAGAGGATTCAAAACCTGCAGCAATTTGGTTGCTGGCCTTGAATTCATCTGGCACCCTCCTTGGTACATCTATAGAGTCAATATAAATTCTATCATCAAAGCAACCAGGGATTTCTCGCTTCTTTCTAGAAAGAACTGGATTATCAATTGATTGGGTAAGTGGAATCACTAATTGGGCTAGACCACATTTGCCCTGCCAATTGGTAAGCAGCATCGAATATAAAGTTTTAGTTACACAATATCACCATATGTCTGCCCGAGGACGGGAAAAGTCAAAGTCATTGGTAGAGGTTAGGTAGAGTTACATAGTGAAAGGTTACAAACTAAGTAAAGATTCAAAACTTTTTCTCGGGTTAGACAGGTCTCAAAAATTGTCCTAGGGACTGGTGGTATGAATACCGGGGGTGTTTTTACTCCCTTAGGTAAATCGGGGAACAGTAGGCTGCGAGAAAGGCAGTGTGGTTCAATAGGTTTACTGGAACCCTGGAGCAATTTTTAACATGCACATGATTCCATTGTAATCATTTACAAAATTTAAGGCAAAAGGGACTGCTTGAGGCTCAGAGCGAGAAGCAGAACAAACATAACAATCAGATACATTTAAACTCCGGATAGTATACTGAATCCAATCTAGCCACACATTAGCTTCACCGAAACCAGTCTCAAGAATAAAAGTTTCCTTAAGGCTGGTTACGTTGAGGAGCTTAATAGGAATCTTTGCTTCTGAAATTTGAGGTAGTAAGGGATTATTCCAAGCGTTTTGGTATTTTTCTGTGGGAAAGTTGGGTCCAGTATACCACCATACATTAGCCCATGTCGTGCAAGGAGATGTATACTGACTCATTTCAACGTAAGTATACAAATAAACATGATATTGACAATACCATCATTGCCAGTCTAAAGATCCACAATTGGCTAAGTTACAAACATCCAACTGCAATGTGACTATCTCATCAGTTAAATTTAACTTTATTGTGGTCCTGACCGGGTATCTTCCCAGAGCCTAGTACCTATCCACGTCTTGGGAAAGCGAATGCTACATACCTGTAGAAGGTATTCTCCGAGGACAGCAGGCTGATTGTTCTCACTGATGGGTTGACGTCCACGGCAGCCCCTCCAATCGGAAACTTCTCTAGCAAAGTCCTTTGCTAGTCCTCGCGCGCCCGCGCGCACCGCGCATGCGCGGCCGTCTTCCCGCCCGAAACCGGCTCGAGCCGGCCAGTCCAGTATGTAGCAAGACAATACACTTCAAGGGAAGACACAACTCCAACGGGGAGGCGGGCGGGTTTGTGAGAACAATCAGCCTGCTGTCCTCGGAGAATACCTTCTACAGGTATGTAGCATTCGCTTTCTCCGAGGACAAGCAGGCTGCTTGTTCTCACTGATGGGGTAGCCCTAGCCCCCAGGCTCACTCAAAACAATAACCATGGTCAATTGGGTCTCGCAACGGCGAGGACATAACTGAAATTGACCTAAAAAATTTACCAACTAACTGAGAGTGCAGCCTGGAACAGAACAAACAGGGCCCTCGGGGGGTGGAGTTGGATCCTAAAGCCCAAACAGGTTCTGAAGAACTGACTGCCCGAACCGACTGTTGTGTCGGGTATCCTGCTGCAGGCAGTAATGAGATGTGAATGTGTGGACGGATGACCACGTCGCAGCTTTGCAAATTTCTTCAATAGAGGCTGACTTCAAGTGGGCTACCGACGCAGCCATGGCTCTAACATTATGAGCCGTGACATGACCCTCAAGAGCCAGCCCCGCCTGGGCGTAAGTGAAGGAAATGCAATCTGCTAGCCAATTGGATATGGTGCGTTTCCCTACAGCCACTCCCCTCCTATTGGGATCAAAAGAAACAAACAATTGGGCGGACTGTCTGTGGGGCTGTGTCCGCTCCAGGTAGAAGGCCAATGCTCTCTTGCAGTCCAATGTGTGCAGCTGACGTTCAGCAGGGCAGGAATGAGGACGGGGAAAGAATGTTGGCAAGACAATTGACTGGTTCAGATGGAACTCCGACACAACCTTTGGCAAGAACTTAGGGTGAGTGCGGAGGACTACTCTGTTATGATGAAATTTGGTGTAAGGGGCCTGGGCTACCAGGGCCTGAAGCTCACTGACTCTACGAGCTGAAGTAACTGCCACCAAGAAAATGACCTTCCAGGTCAAGTACTTCAGATGGCAGGAATTCAGTGGCTCAAAAGGAGGTTTCATCAGCTGGGTGAGAACGACATTGAGATCCCATGACACTGTAGGAGGCTTGACAGGGGGCTTTGACAAAAGCAAACCTCTCATGAAGCGAACAACTAAAGGCTGTCCTGAGATCGGCTTACCTTCCACATGGTAATGGTATGCACTGATTGCGCTAAGGTGAACTCTTACAGAGTTGGTCTTGAGACCAGACTCAGACAAGTGCAGAAGGTATTCAAGCAGGGTCTGTGTAGGACAAGAGCGAGGAGCTAGGGCCTTGCTGTCACACCAGACGGCAAACCTCCTCCACAGAAAGAAGTAACTCCTCTTAGTGGAATCTTTCCTGGAAGCAAGCAAGACGCGGGAGACACCCTCTGACAGACCCAAAGAGGCAAAGTCTACGCTCTCAACATCCAGGCCTTGAGAGCCAGGGACCGGAGGCTGGGATGCAGAAGAGCCCCTTCGTCCTGCGTGATGAGGGTCGGAAAACACTCCAATCTCCACGGTTCTTCGGAGGATAACTCCAGAAGAAGAGGGAACCAGATCTGACGCGGCCAAAAAGGAGCAATCAGAATCATGGTGCCTCGGTCTTGCTTGAGTTTCAACAAAGTCTTCCCCACCAGAGGAATGGGAGGATAAACATACAGCAGGCCCTCCCCCCAATCCAGGAGGAAGGCATCCGATGCCAGTCTGCCGGGGGCCTGAAGCCTGGAACAGAACTGAGGGACTTTGTGGTTCACTCGAGATGCGAAGAGATCCACCAAGGGGGTGCCCCACGCTTGGAAGATCTGGCGCACCACTCTGGAGTTGAGCGACCACTCGTGAGGTTGCATAATCCGGCTCAGTCTGTCGGCCAGACTGTTGTTTACGCCTGCCAGATATGTGGCTTGGAGCACCATGCCGAGACGGCGAGCCCAGAGCCACATGCTGACGGCTTCCTGACACAGGGGGCGAGATCCGGTGCCCCCCTGCTTGTTGACATAGTACATGGCAACCTGGTTGTCTGTCTGAATTTGGATAATTTGATAGGACAGCCGATCTCTGAAAGCCTTCAGAGCGTTCCAGATCGCTCGCAACTCCAGGAGATTGATCTGTAGACCGCGTTCCTGGAGGGACCAGCTTCCTTGGGTGTGAAGCCCATCGACATGAGCTCCCCATCCCAGGAGAGACGCATCCGTTGTCAGCACTTTTTGTGGCTGAGGAATTTGGAAAGGACGTCCCAGAGTCAAATTGGACCAGATTGTCCACCAATACAGGGATTCGAGAAAACTCGTGGACAGGTGGATCACGTCTTCTAGACCCCCAGCAGCCTGATACCACTGGGAGGCTAGGGTCCATTGAGCAGATCTCATGTGAAGACGGGCCATGGGAGTCACATGAACTGTGGAGGCCATGTGGCCCAGCAATCTCAACATCTGCCGAGCTGTGATCTGCTGGGACGCTCGCACCCGCGAGACGAGGGACAACAAGTTGTTGGCCCTCGTCTCTGGGAGATAGGCGCGAGCCGTCCGAGAGTCCAGCAGAGCTCCTATGAATTCGAGTTTCTGCACTGGGAGAAGATGGGACTTTGGATAATTTATCACAAACCCCAGTAGCTCCAGGAGGCGAATAGTCATCTGCATGGACTGCAGGGCTCCTGCCTCGGATGTGTTCTTCACCAGCCAATCGTCGAGATATGGGAACACGTGCACCCCCAGCCTGCGAAGTGCCGCTGCTACCACAGCTAGGCACTTTGTGAACACCCTGGGCGCAGAGGCGAGCCCAAAGGGTAGCACACAGTACTGGAAGTGGCGTGTGCCCAGCTGAAACCGCAGATACTGTCTGTGAGCTGGCAGTATCGGGATGTGCGTGTAGGCGTCCTTCAAGTCCAGAGAGCATAGCCAATCGTTTTGCTGAATCATGGGGAGAAGGGTGCCCAGGGAAAGCATCCTGAACTTTTCTTTTACGAGATATTTGTTCAGGGCCCTTAGGTCTAGGATGGGACGCATCCCCCCTGTTTTCTTTTCCACAAGGAAGTACCTGGAATAGAATCCCAGCCCTTCTTGCCCGGATGGCACGGGCTCGACCGCATTGGCGCTGAGAAGGGCGGAGAGTTCCTGTGCAAGTACCTGCTTGTGCTGGAAGCTGTAAGACTGAGCTCCCGGTGGACAATTTGGAGGTTTTGAGGCCAAATTGAGGGTGTATCCTTGCCGGACTATTTGGAGAACCCACTGGTCGGAGGTTATTAGAGGCCACCTTTGGTGAAAAGCTTTCAACCTCCCCCCGACTGGTAGGTCGCCCGGCACTGACACTTGGATGTCGGCTATGCTCTGCTGGAGCCAGTCAAAAGCTCGCCCCTTGCTTTTGCTGGGGAGCCGAGGGGCCTGGCTGAGGCGCACGCTGCTGACGAGAGCGAGCGCGCTGGGGCTTAGCCTGGGCCGCAGGCTGTCGAGAAGGAGGATTGTACTTACGCTTACCGGAAGAGTAGGGAACAGTCTTCCTTCCCCCGAAAAATCTTCTACCTGTAGAGGTAGATGCTGAAGGCTGCCGGCGGGAGAACTTGTCGAATGCGGTGTCCCGCTGGTGGAGAGACTCTACCACATGTTCGACTTTCTCTCCAAAAATGTTGTCCGCACGGCAAGGCGAGTCCGCAATCCGCTGCTGGAGTCTATTCTCCAGGTCGGCGGCACGCAGCCATGAGAGCCTGCGCATCACCACACCTTGAGCAGCGGCCCTGGACGCAACATCAAAGGTGTCATACACTCGTCTGGCCAGGAATTTTCTGCACGCCTTCAGCTGCCTGACCACCTCCTGAAAAGGCTTGGCTTGCTCAGGGGGAAGAGCATCAACCAAGCCCGCCAACTGCCGCACATTGTTCCGCATGTGTATGCTCGTGTAGAGCTGGTAAGACTGGATTTTGGCCACGAGCATAGAGGAATGGTAGGCCTTCCTCCCAAAGGAGTCTAAGGTTCTAGAGTCCTTGCCCGGGGGTGCCGAAGCATGCTCCCTAGAACTCTTAGCCTTCTTTAGGGCCAGATCCACAACTCCAGAATCATGAGGCAACTGGGTGCGCATCAGCTCTGAGTCCCCATGGATCCGGTACTGGGACTCGATCTTCTTGGGGATGTGGGGATTAGTTAGAGGTTTTGTCCAGTTCGCAAGCAATGTCTTTTTTAGGACATGGTGCAAGGGAACAGTGGACGCTTCCTTAGGTGGAGAAGGATAGTCCAGGAGCTCAAACATTTCAGCCCTGGGCTCGTCCTCCACAACCACCGGGAAGGGGATGGCCGTAGACATCTCCCGGACAAAGGAAGCGAAAGACAGACTCTCAGGAGGAGAAAGCTGTCTTTCAGGAGAGGGAGTGGGATCAGAAGGAAGACCCTCAGACTCCTCGTCAGAGAAATATCTGGAGTCTTCTTCTTCCTCCCACGAGGCCTCACCCTCAGTGTCAGACACAAGTTCACGAACCTGTGTCTGCAACCTCGCCCGGCTCGACTCAGTGGAGCCACGTCCACGATGGGGGTGTCGAGAGGTAGACTCCCTGGACCGCATCGGCGAAGCTCCCTCCGCCGACGTAGTCGGGGAGCCCTCCTGGGAGGTGGCCGCAGTCGGCACCGCACGCGGTACCGACGTCGGGGACCTCACCCCGGGCGATGGGCCAGCCGGCGCCACGCTCGACGGTACCGGAGGCGCAAGCACCGCCGGTACCGGAGGAGTAGGGCGCAACAGCTCTCCCAGAATCTCTGGGAGAACGGCCCGGAGGCTCTCGTTCAGAGCGGCTGCAGAGAAAGGCAAAGAGGTCGATGCAGGCGTCGACGTCAGAACCTGTTCCGGGCGAGGAGGCTGTTCCGGGCTGTCCAGAGTGGAGCGCATCGACACCTCTTGAACAGAGGGTGAGCGGTCCTCTCGGTGCCGATGCCTGCTGGGTGCCGACTCCCTCAGCGACCCAGAGCTCTCGGTGCCGACGCGGGGAGGCGACCGGTGTCGATGCTTCTTCGATTTCTTCCGAAGCATGTCACCGGAGCTCCCCGGCACCGACGAGGAGGACGTAGAATCCAGCCGTCGCTTCCTCGGGGCCGAGGCCGAAGGAGGTCGGTCTCGGGGGGGCTGTACCGCA
The DNA here is from genome assembly GCF_901765095.1 of Microcaecilia unicolor. NCBI lineage: Eukaryota > Metazoa > Chordata > Amphibia > Gymnophiona > Siphonopidae > Microcaecilia > Microcaecilia unicolor. The sequence goes on from NC_044031.1 coordinate 599,796,522, forward strand.
GGAGCACTCAGGGTAGGAGGAGACCCACCCGAAGGCTCACCGCCACCAGCAGGGGAATGGACAGCCCTCACCTGCACTCCTGACGATGCACCACCGTCCGACGACATCAGCAGACGAGGTCCCGGTACCACCGACGTCGATGCAGCTATCCGATGTCTCGGCGCCGATGCAGAGGCCCGATGCCTCGATGCAGGGGCGGCCGAGGAAGATGGTCTGGACGCTGACGACGTCGATGCACTCGAAGATCCCGGTGCCGATGCCGACGAAGAGCCCGAGAACAACACGTTCCACTGGGCTAGTCTCGCTACCTGAGTCCGCCTTTGAAGCAGGGAACACAGACTGCAGTTCTGAGGGCGGTGCTCGGCCCCCAGACACTGAAGACACGACGAGTGTCGATCAGTGAGCGAGATAACCCGGGCGCACTGGGTGCACTTCTTGAAGCCGCTGGAAGGCTTCGATGTCATGGGCGGAAAAATCGCGCCGGCGAAATCAAAGTCCGAAATGACGGAAAAAGAGCACCAAAAAATTTGTAAGGGAGAAAATCTCGACCGAGGCCGAAAAGAGGCCTACCCCGACGACGAAAGAAAACTTATCGGGGCAAAAAGCTGGAAGTACGGGGAGGATTAACACGAAATCCGGGGGGGGGGGGGGGTTTCCGGAGCACTTCCCGACGCTTGAAAGACTTTTCCGAAGAAAAAACACGTCAAAATAAATTTGGACGCGCGAGGTCGACTTTCCGGGGCTCGACACGGCGAAAACACGACCGTACCGAGTGCGGACAAAAGAAGACTGGCCGGCTCGAGCCGGTTTCGGGCGGGAAGACGGCCACGCATGCGAGGTGCGCGCGGGCGCGCGAGGACTAGCAAAGGACTTTGCTAGAGAAGTTTCCGATTGGAGGGGCTGCCGTGGACGTCAACCCATCAGTGAGAACAAGCAGCCTGCTTGTCCTCGGAGAATCTAAGTTATGATTGCCAAAAAAAGTCCTGAGGATTAAAGCCATGTGTGCTGATAGAAGTAAAACTAAGAATAATGGAAAACCAATAGATGGTATACATATTAATGGTTATGCTAAACAAAAATAATACAGTTCCTTTCTAATAACAGTAATATTATGGCTCATAAGAAGGTGAAGATTAATAATAAATCCTATAACAGTGAGTCCCTAATCATAAACAGAAAGAAAAAAATAACAACAAATAATACAATGTGAAAAATTAACAAAAGATAATACAATGTGTTTCTAGCTAGCGCGAGCACAGCTATGCTCACAAACAGTAGTCCCCAAATAGTAAACTTAAGAATCTGTGGCTCCAGGCACTGTTGTTTCAGGGTTGGGGGTTGCATGAGGCAAAGATGTCTGTGCAGCAGAATAGTTGTCAGTTCACTGCTGTGGCTGACAGGGCCTCAATTTGGAGAGGTCCAACAAACACAAAGAACAGGGGGAAAAAATGAAAAGTTGCTCTAATCTTCTCTCTCTTCCTTCCCATCTCTCTCTATGACCTGAAGAAGACAACAACATACTGAGCACAGCAAGTTACAGACTCTGTTCCTCACCATAAAGAGAAGGGTAATTACACAGGGAGAACTATGATTCCTGGCAAGCTTGTACAGCAAAGCTGAGAATGAAATAAACAATAGGAAGCCATCAACTGGCTAGACTTCACTGCTGTACTACACATCACTGCTATTGGATACCAAAAGTTCTCCCTCTGATTATGAAACAGGAGCCATTTTCTGTTCGTGTTCCAGTAAGGACAGTCAGCTGGAGTTACTGCCCGGATATGCAAAGGCAGAACATGGAAGGCCTGTTTTGGATTGTTTGCTAAAAAGCAACTAGTATTTTCTTGAGATTTGGCTGGTTCAAGAACTAACAGAAAAAGAATGGCCTTGGGCGGAGGGGAGAGAGACTGGTCAGCACTCATAGTGAGAAGCAAATCTGTGGTTTATTCATCTCTTAGGGGCTGTTTCAACAGCAATGTACTTGTGGAGGTTAGTGTGCAGGCAATAGGAATGTACCCATGGTGATACCATTAACATGCACCGGAGGTCCATGTAACACCAGATGCCCTGTAGAATGCAGCTACAGGGGCATGCTCAAAGAGGGATGTGATCAAAGGGGAATGCCCATTCTGAGCACCTTCAGAGCATTGGCAGAACAGCAGTGGAGCAGTGGTGGTGTTGTGTGTTAACTGTAGCAAACAGGGGTGGGTAAGAGGAAAATGTATTTGGGCATGGGGTGGTCTTCAGAGTTGCCAAGCAACTGGGCTAGCTTCAAGCCAATCTCCGCTAAAATTCCGTAAATCCATTCCTTCTAAACAGGATTGCTTTGTGTTTATCCCACACATGTCTGAATTCTATTACCGCTTTCCTCAGCCGAGGAACACTTGTGGATATGTTTAATTTTTGAATGGACTGAGCGAAGCTCTTCTGCAATAATTGAATACTGACATAGGAGGAGCAATCTGTACCATATGATTAAGGATCGATGGGGCGTTTTTTTAAACCTTTTTTTACATTTTTTTGCTGCGCAAATTTGTGAAACTGTAATATAAAAGGAGACTTTGGGATTAGCGTGCAACGGAGATTAAATGCGTGCATATTGACTAAGGAAGATCTTTTGACACCTGTAGACACGAGTTTAAATAACAGCAGAAGTTGATATAAATGCATGCATAGCGACACAGGAGATCCTTTCTGATGTCAATAGACACTTTAGTTTAAGTAACAACACATGTTGGTATAGCTGTCACAGTGTAATGTGAGCATTCTGTCACAAAGATTATGTAAGCAGGATTGAACTTTGCTCAGCCATAAAGGGGTGTATGTATGTTTGTTTGTTTTGTGTTTTGATACAATAAACAGAATTTGGATATATATTGTTGTTCTGGAGCACATTAAGTAATTACATTTTAACTGCCAGACCCGCGACCATTCTTCTAACTTTTGGGGATCCCTTCTCATCGTTTCTACTCCCTCCAGGGTATCCACTCTATTGGCTATCTTCATGTCATCCCCATAAAGGCAAACCTATATGGAGGAGGAGTAGCCTAGTGGTTAGTGCAGTGGACTTTGATCCTGGGGAACTGAGTTCAATTCCCACTGCAGCTCCTTGTGACTCTGGGCAAGTCACTTAACCCTCCATTGCCCCTGGTACAAAATAAGTACCTGAATATATGTAAACCGCTTTGAATGTAGTTGCAAAAACTCAGAAAGGCGGTATATCAAGTCCCATTTCCCTTCCAACCCTTCAGCAATACCTCTCACAAATATATTAAACAAAATGGGCCCCAGCACCAACCCCTGAGGAACTCCACTGCTCACCATCCTTTCCTTCGAGCGGATTCCATTTACCACCACCCTCTGCCACCTGTCGGTCAAACAGTTTCTTATCCAGTTCACCACTTTCGGTCCTAAGTTCAGCCCTTTAAGCTTATTCACTTGTCTTCTGTGGGGGACCGTATCAAAGGCTTTGCTAAAATCCAAGTAGATTTCATCTAGCGCACGGCCTTCATCCAGTTCTTTTGTCACCCAGTTAAAGAAGTCAATGAGATTTGTTTGGCAGGATTTTCCTTTGCTAAAGCCATGTTGCCTCAGGTCCTGTAACCCTTTGGCTTCTAGAAAGTGAATTATCATTTCTTTCAGCAGCGACTCCATTATTTTTCCTACCATTGACGTGAGACTTACTGGTCTGCAGTTTCCCACTTCTTCCCTGTCTCCACTTTTGTGAAGAGGGACCACATCCACTCGTCTCCAATTTCGCGGAACCTCTCCCGTCTCTAAAGATCTATTATATAAATCTTTAAGAGGGGAGATCACGTGATGTGTTGAGGAGAACAGACGTGTTGCAGCTTTCATCTGGGGCCTCTCCACCATCCCACCCGACCCCGTCACGAATTTATATGAATGAGTGGGATTTTTTTGTAGAGCCCAAAATTGCTTTATATACGGACCTCTTTATCACCAGATCTGAGGCGGCGATGCCGAGTAAAGCTGGGAAAAAAGATTCAGAAAAGGTCCGTGGTTTGAGCAATTCCAAGATGGCGCGGAGCCCAAGTGGAGGGCAGTCGTTGTTTACATCGCCGTAGCTCCAGCAAATAACAGAGGCTGTAAAGTGTGCTATGGAACCCCAACTGATCCAGCTTTCAGAACAACTTACCAGTTTAGAGGCGCTGTTAGAAGACACTACTCGTCGCACTGGGGACCTCAAGCAGCATGTGGCGGTGGCGGAGGATAAGGAGACCGAACTCACAGCTTCAGTAGAGGCGCTTTGGAGGTTGGTGCAAACTCAGGCACAGCAAATTGACGACTTAGAAAATGGATCTCGAAGGTCAAATATCCGACTTGTGGGGTTCCCGGAGTCGGTTTCGGATCTGGTTCTTCCTTCACTGTTGGCGCGATGGATGGCTTCAGAATTTGCACTATCTGACAACACACGCCCGCTGTGCTTAGAGAGGGCGCACAGAATAGGCCGCAAACAGGAAGGTGAGAAGAGATCTCAAGTGGTCATAGCCAAAGTGCTCAATTATGTACACAAAGTTGAAATTTTGAGAGAAGTGTGACAAAAACGAGATAATTTGCTTTATGATGGACATCCAGTTAAGATTTTTCAGGACTATTCTCCTGCACTTCAGGAACGTCGTCGTTTGTTCAATCCTATTTACAAATCACTTTTCAAGGCTAAACAGAAGTTCATGTTGGTCTATCCGGCACTGCTCAAGATCTCCAATAAGGGTGCTTGGCACTCTTTTGGAAAACCATCAGAAGCACAACAATTTTTGGCAAGCATTAATGTGTGGAGAGTGCTTCTAAATAACATAAAAATGGAGCCACACATTAACTTGCTATACAGGCATTAAGCTCCGGCGGATCAACATGAGGGTGAAGGAACTGGTCAAATGTAAAGTTAAGCTGTAAGATGGATCTGCTGTATAGTCTAACTGTTGAAATGGAACAACTGTAATTTTCAGGATATTCTGTCTTGTTTAATCGCAAAATGTACAGTTTACTCCTTATTCTCTCTCCCCCTCCCTTAAGAGCTTTGTGTGTAATTCCCTGGGTTGCGCGATAAAGGTGTTTGGGAATCCAATGCTTGTTGTGACTGAATCTATAGCTATTACTGATTTATATTTATAGTAGTGGGATTCAGAGTTATCACACACATGTAGTGATCGCAAGGTGACGCGCAATCCATGAGTTTCTGTTAATTTGGTTGCTATTTGATGTTCTGGTATAAGTTGACTTTTGTTAAACGATTTGACAACATGATTGATGTGATGGTTCTGGCTCTGGGACATCAGTTTGGAGGTTTGGGTTTTGTAAGGCGGGCAAGATGGATTTTGGGGCGGGTGGGGTGGGAGGTGGGGGGCTTATCATCACAGTTATCTCCTTTCCTCACAAGATATGGGGAAGATATAGGGAGTCATTTGGGGAATTCAGGGAGGGTAGTGGAGGGAGGGAGGAGGTTTCAAAGGGGTGGTTGTTGGAAGGAAGGTTGGGTGATGGGTGGGGTTCTGTTCTGTGTGGGTACAGGTCTTCCTCCTCTTAATTCTCTATGGCACTCTTGGGTTATTTGACAAGTTCTCCTGCATATGGGCTTTTAGCATTTGTGAAAGGGGTTCCGAGTTGGGCTGGGCACTCGGGCCCTACGAGTTGGGTCGTAGACATCACAATTATGTAGTCAGATCTCAACAGCAAGGTGGTTAAATCCGTAAGGTTAATCACGTGGAATGTTGGAGGGATAACTTCCTCGGTGATAAGGGCAAGATTTTAAAATCTTTATGTAGGCACAATTCAGATATTGCATGTTTGCAGGAAACCCGCTTGTCTAATGAGGAATATCAGAAACCGAAACGAAATTGGGGAGGTTTTTCCTTCATCTGCTTCGGGCCGAAGGGGAGGCGTGGTTATTTTGATAAGGAAAGGCTTAGCCTATAAAGCAGAATTGATCTCGGCAGACTTACAAGGCAGGTATGTCTTAGTACATTTATGGCTGCAAAACAGGGAGTTTTTGATGCTTGCTCTTTACGCCCCAAATGCTTATGACCCTAATTTTCTCCGAAATTTGGTGCAAAAATGTTTGCCGTACGAGTCTCTGATGGTATTAGGGGATTTTAATTTAGTTGCAGAACCCTTGGTTGATTGCTCAAGTCCTCAGGAATCTCATCGAGGAGGGCCTCGGTCTCGGGCGCTTCCCCTTTTCATGCAAAGTCTAAATTTGGTAGATGCCTGACAGGCTCTCCACCCTGGGGAGAGGGACTACACCCATCTATCGAGGGCCCATGGCACTTTATCGCGGACTGATTATATCTTAGTGGATCGGTCGGTTTTCCCGTAGGTGCTCTCAGCAACTATAGGTCGGGAGGAAATATCCAACCATACAATAGTTTGGATAGATTTGGAAGCACCGGAATATTATCAAAGACAGAGGGGGTAGCGGTTTCCTGCATATTTATACAAACACTCTGATTTTGTTAGATATATCCAAAGTAAGTGGGAAGATAATACTAGATATAAGGAAGATCCTGTTAATTTTTGGTCTGCTTCCAAAGCAGTACTTAGAGTGGATGTGATTGCCTATATTCATGCTCGTAACAAAAAGAATGCTGGAGCTATTCTTAGGCTGGAAGCAAACCTAATGCAGGCTAAAAGGAAATTTATCCATACACCGAATTTAGTTAACCGAGAGCAACTCCGTAAGGCCCAGGTGGCTTTAAATTCACTTCTTCACGAGCATGCTGCCAGGTCACTTTTATAACACAAATTTCGGTTTCAGAAGTTTGGAAATAAGTAGGCTCAATGCTGGCTAGGGTAGTTAAATCATGGGGACCACATTCAAAATAAAAGTGAAAAGATTGCTGAAATCTTCACTAAATACTTTTCTAATTTATATGCCACCTATGAAGTATTGGACCGGCCAGGGTTACAACAATATCTTAGTCAGGTTGGTCTTCCTCAGTTAGCGAACCAAGATGTAGAGGCTCTAAATGCTGCTATATCTGGAAAAGAACTCCAAGAAGTTATTAAGTCATTGAAGTTATTTTCGGCACCTGGTCCAGATGGATTTTCTGGGGAGTTTTATAAGAATCTATATACACAACTTGTGGGACTTCTGGTGGCTTACTATGAGCAGGTTATCTCTCAAGGCAGCTTTCCGCCATATACTAATGAAGCTTTGATAACTTTATTGAGGAAACCGGGGAGGCAGGCAGATCAAATGGATTCATATCGCCTGATATCACTACTAAATGTAGATATTAAGTTCTTAGCGAAGATTTTGGCGGATCAGTTGGCTCTTCTGCTTCCCCGTTTCATAAGTTCGGAGCAAGTGGTTTTGTTAAAAACAGACAAATTGTTGGAAATGTCTGTTGTTGGCAATGTCTTTATTCTAACACTGGAGCCTCTGTTGCGGGCTTTGAAAGGTACTAAGGGGTGGTAGGGGTAGAACTGGGTGGTGAAATAATCAAAACTTTGGCTTTTGCAGACGATTTATTGGTGATTATGAGAGGTCTCTCATTACCTCTAGCCTTGACTACTGCAACCTACTCCTCACTGGCCTCCCACTTAGCCATCTATCCCCCCTTCAGTCCGTTCAGAACTCTGCTGCAAGTCTTATCTTCTGTCAGGACCGATATGCCCATATCACCCCTCTCCTCAAGTCACTTCACTGGCTTCCGATCAGGTACCACATACAGTTCAAGCTTCTCCTACTTACCTACAAATGCACTCGATCTGCAGCCCCTCATTACCTCTCTACCCTCATCTCCCCTTACGCTCCTACCTGTAACCTCCGCTCACAGGACAAATCCCTCCTCTCAGTACCCTTCTCCACCACCGCCAACTCCAGACTCCGCCCTTTCTGCCTCACCCTATGCGTGGAATAAACTCCCTGATCCCATACGCCAAGCCCCCTCGCTGCCCATCTTCAAATCCTTACTCAAAGCCCACCTCTTCAATGTCGCCACCTCCATTCAGGATATCTAGACTGCCCCAACTTTACATTTCGTCCTTTAGATTGTAAGCTCCTTTGAGCAGGGACTATTCTTCTTTGTTAAACTGTACAGCGCTGTGTACCCCTAGTAGCGCTTTAGAAAAATGTTAAGTAGTAGTAGTAGTAGATCCTGAAGATTCTCTGCAGAAGCTTTTGCAAACCATTCAGATTTTTGGGTCTTATTCATGCTTTTCCCTAAACATGCAAACGTCTCAGGCTCTCTTGGTACTTGAGGGAGGGCGCCCTGCTTGGAAGGGTGCTTTTCCACTGACTTGGACGGGTAACTCCCTTAAGTACTTGGGAGTACATATTCCACAAAATCTATCTCAATTATATGATGTTAATGTTACAAGGTTATTAACAGATACTTGTAATAAATTGCAAGTGTGGCACTCTTATCCTTTGTCTCTTCTAGGCCATATAGCACTGTATAATATGCTAATTATTCCACGTTGGTTATATGTTTTTCATGTACTGCCTTTATACCTCAAAAGACAAGATGAGAAAAAAAAGAAATTGTTATTTACAAACATTCCTCTGGAGGGGAAGGAGACCGAGGATTGCTCTCTCTGTCTTGCAAATCCCAGTGGAGTATGGGGGCTTGGGACTATTAAGTTTACGACAACTTACCATTGCAGGTGGCATGAGACATATTGCAGACTGGTTTCATGCTACACAAGATTTCTCAGCCACTGCAATGGCATTAGCATTGACTGTAAGTAGCCATTTCAGCTATTTGATCCACTCTGCAGGAGGGCCTATACCTCTGGTGCTCCGTTCTTCATCAATATTGCCAACGGCGAAGGCGGACAGGCAATGGATTTGCCGACATCACCATTTCTCTTCTAAGGTCACTCCCTTCTTGGCCATATGTGGTAATCAAGCCTTCCCTCCGGGGAATTTGTATCCAATATTTAAGAAGTGGCAACAAAAAGGGTTAGTATACCTTTTTCAAGTCCTAACAGAAGAGGGACGGATAAAATCCTTCACTTCTTTACAACATTCCTTCTGCTTGTCTATGAAAGACATTTTTCATTATAACCAGTTGAAACATTGATACCTTGCCTTGGGAACATCTTTCAGAGGACGTACAAGAGGAGCTCTCCACAGCTTATTCACTTAACGCACAGCAAGAGACACCATTATCCTTTTATCATAGACATATTTGGAATACTGCACCTGAACTTAATTTTGCCCATCTTACAGATCAATGGAATGAGGACTTGGGAATAAACATGTCCATTGGAATGTATAAGGCACATGTTATAGCTCTGAGGAGAACATCTTGGATTTCCTCCCACTGGGAGGTGCAATATAAATTTGCCTTAAGACTTTATATTCCCCCTAGAACAGCCTTCCATATGGGACTTTCACCAGCTGGAGAGTGTCCAAACTGTGGTGAAGAGGGGGCTACTTTGGGGCATATGTTTTGGTCTTGCCCCAGAATCAGAAATTTTTGGAAACATCTTCTTAAATAGGTGTCTTCTATGTGGAAAGCGGGTTGGCACTATGATCCCAGGCTATTATTTGGTCACCCCAATTTCTCTGCAGCAGACATCCTGATCCCCTAGGTCACCTACCTGGGCTTCAGAAGGGAATGGCTGAGGCTGCAGAAGAGATATAATAAGAAAGCCTCCTTCCTATGGGGTCCTTTTACAAAGCAGCACTGAAAAATGGCTTGCGGTACTGTAGGCGCGGGTTTTGGGTGCACGTCGATCCATTTTTTAGCGCGACTGTAAAAAAGGCCTCTTTTTTTGCCAAAAATGGACGTGCAGCAAAATCAAAATTGCCGTGTGTAGATTTTGGAAAATTGCCGTGTGTAGATTTTGGGTCTGAGACCTTACCGCCAGCCATAGACCTAGCGGTAAAGAATCTGGGTGGTAATGACCTACACGCATCAAATGCCACTTGGCGCACATCCATTCCGCACGCCAGAAAATAAAAAATACTTTTCAGACGCAGGTAGAGGACACGCACCAAAATTGAAATTACAAAAAAGGCCACTCGGTAACCGGGCAGTAATTGCAATTTGGTGCGCGTTCAGCGAACGTAGTCGCCTATGTGGCTTAGTAAAAGGGGCCCTAAGAGAAGTAAGTGTACCTGTATCAAGTCTTACAGAACTGTAGGTTCACTTGGCAGGTACCTGGGCAAGGAGAGGGTGATGATTAGGATGATGATGATGAACATGTCAGAAATATTCTTTATCATATATGCAAATGACCACAGACAAGGGACATTAACAATAGAACCAAGCCCCCAACATCAATAGTGAAACCCAAACCCCCAAAAATAATACTGCCAAAATACATGGATTAAAATCCCAAATAACCAGGGGGGGGGGGTCTGATATACTACCTTTCTGTTGTTACAATCAAAAGTGATTTATTTTAATTAAATTAATTTTTTAAAAATATTTATATTCCGCACAATCTTTACAATTCTCAGTGGATTACAATTACGACAAACACAAAAACAAACAACATGTTGAAGCTCATTTTCAAAGCACATAGACTTACAAAGTTACATATGTTACTATGGAGCTCATTTTCAAAAGAGAAAAACATCCAAAAAGTGGCATAAATATGCATTTGGACGTTTTCTCATAAAAACGTCCAAATTAGTATTTTCAAAACCAATTTCTAGATGCTTTTCCATGAAGTCCATCAGAAGTGTGTTCAAATAACAAGGGGGCATGGGCGTGTTAAAAGCAGGATCTGGGTATTCCTAACACTTGGATATTTTTCAGCCATAATGGAACAAAACAAAACCCTCTAGGACTAAAACTAAGATGTTTTGAACTATACCTGTTTTTATAATGAATAAGGTACGAATGTTTGCCCTAAGTGACCAGATGACAACTGGAGGGAATCAGAGGTGACCCCCTAATGCTCCCCAGTGGTCACTGACCCCCTCCCACTCCCGACAAATGTGAATACAAATATGATTTAGCAACCTCTATGACAGCCTCAGATGTTAGAGCCAGGTCTATTAGATTAGCATGCAGGTCCCTGGAGCAGTGTAGTGGTCAGTGCACCATGGAGTGGGGGACTCTGGTCCCTATCTCTCTCTGTCACATTTGTGGGGGAAACTGTAAACCCTCCAAAACTCACCAGAAGCCCACTGTACCCACATATAGGAGCCCCCTTCACCCATAAGGGCTATTGTGTACAGCCGTAGGAAGTGGGTTTTGGGTGGGTTTTGGGGGGCTCAGCAGACAAGATAAGGGAGCAACGGTGAGATGTGTACCTGGCAGCATGCTTCTGAAGTCCACTGAAGTACCCCCTAGGGTGCCCCACTTATCTCCTAGGATGTCTGGGAGACCAGTCTACTAAAAATACTGGCCCTTCCTACATCCCAATGGCTTGATTTTCTACGTTTTTGGACCAAAAAAACAAAATGTCCAAAGCACAAAACCTTGTTAGAAACAGTATTTTCAAAAACAAAAGACAGATGTTTTTCTTTTTGGAAAAAGAACTTCTTTCTGATTCAGATTTTGGAAGCTTTTTGCAAAACATCTAAAATTGGACTTAGCCGTCATATCGAAAATACCCCTCTATGTAAATTTGTAAGTCTATGTGCTTTGAAAATGAGCAACAATACCATCAACAAACATAATGACATAATATCTAAAATAAAAACGCCAAGTTTCCAAGTTACTTTGATACACCGCCAAAGGGGTGTCCATCAGGGTGGTTTACAGTACAAATTCAATAATTAATAAAAGAAACAAAAAGGAACTCCATAAACTAAGAAAAGAGAGTAGGTACAGGAAAGAAAGTCCATAAAAGGGTCATATAGGGGAGAGGAAACAAGGAAAGAAGAAGATGAACTCTGCTTTCCCTCCCACACTTCTCCAAACTCTGTATCAGGCCCAAACCTAAACCCAGACTCTAGATTTCCCTACAACACAAAAAAAACCACTACGTAATTATTTTAAAAACTCAGTACAACTGTATCAGACCCTATCCTATACCTCAATAAATAAAAATGTTTTCAATTCTTTTTCAAAAAGATCCAAACTCAAAATCCCTCTCAAACTAGGTGGCAAGGAGTTCCAAAGCTGTGGACCAACTATTTAAAACATAGCAGAATGATACTTTTCTAATTTAACAATGAGAAAAGACAGAACCTCCAAAAAGGCCTTATTCACTGATCTCAGTTTCTTGCTGATTGATATAGATGTAGCCCTGCAGCAATTATCACAGTGAACTCTATTAGTCATAACTTTAAAAACCAAAGGTATTATTTATCATTTCCTCTATGGGTAGCCACTGAAGTTGACTCAATAATGATGAAAAATGAGAGCAAACCAGTAGAACTCTGGCCACGGCATTTTGAACCACTTGTAAGTTCTTAGATAATTCCATCAAGAGACATATTAAATACAGGTACTTTTCTGTCCTTAGTAGGCTCACAATGTAAGTTTCCTAACAGGAAGGAAATTAGGAAAGCTGGAAAATTGGGCAACACTATAATAATCGGTGATCTTAATTACCCCAATATTGACTGGATAAATATTACATCAGGGAGTGCCAGGAAGATAAAATTTCTTGATGTAATGAACGACTGCTTCTTGGAGCAACTGGTCCAGGAACCGACAAGAGGGGAAGCCATTTTGGATCTGGTACTTGGTGGCATGCAGGGCATAGTACTAGAGGTGGCAGTGCTGGGTCCCCTGGAAAACAATGATCATAACATGAGCAAGGCTGAGCTAATATCTGAGATGAACCCACAAAGGAAATCTACTGTAGCTGCATTTAATTTTCGAAAGGGCAACTATAATAAAATGAGGAAACAGTTAAAAAGAAACTAAAAGGATCGGCTACAAAGGTTAAGACAGTAAATCAGGCCTGGGTACTATTCAAAAATATTATCTTGGAAACCCAGACCACATGCATTCCACGTATTTGCAAAAGTGGAAAGAAGAGAAAATGACTGCCAGCATGATTAAAAGGTAAAGTGAAAGAGGCTATTACAGCTAAAAGAATGTCCTTCAAAGAATTGAAAAAGGACCCAAATGAAGAAAATAAGAAGCAACATAAGCACTGGAAAGTCATATGCAAATAAAAAAGGCTAAAAGAGAATATGAAGAGAAATTTGCCACACAGGCTAAAACTCACAGTAACAACTTTTTCAGGTACATCAGATGCAGAAAACCTGCAAAGGAATCCATGGGACCATTAGATCACGAAGGAGCAAAAGGGGCAGGGAGGACAAGGCCATAGCGGGGAGAAACTGAATTAATTCTTTGCGTCAGTCTTTATGGAAGAAGATGTAAGATCTGCCTGTACCGGAAATGGTTTACAAGGATGATGATGTGACGGGACTGAAAGAAATCCCAGTGAACCTGGAAGATGTACTGAGCCAAATCGACAAACTAAAGAGTAGTAAACCACCTGGAATGGATGGCACACACCCAAGGGTAATCAAAGAACTCACGCATGAAATTGCTGATCTGCTGTTAGTAATATGTAACCTGTCGTTAAAATCGTCCGTAGTACCTGAAGATTGGAGGGTGGCCAATGTGACGCCGATTTTTAAAAAGGGTTCCGGGGTGATCCAGGAAATTACAGACCACTAAGCCTAACGTCAGTGCCGGGAAAAATAGAGGAAACTATTATAAAGAATAAAATTACAGAACACATAGACAAACAAGGTTTAATGGGACAGAGTCAGTATGGGTTTAGCCAATGAAAATCTTGCCTTATCAATCTGCTTCATTTTTTTGAAGGTGTAAATAAACATGTGGATAAAGGTGAGCCAGTTGATGTAGTGTATCTAGATTTTCAGAAAGTTTTTGACAAAGCTCCTCATGAGAGACTCTACAGAAAATTAAAGAGTAACGAAATATGAGGCAATGTTCTGGTGTGGCTTAGGAATTGGTTATTGGACAGAAAACAGAGGGTAGTGTTAAATGGTCATTTCTCTCAATGTAGGAGGGTGAACAGTGGAGTATCACAGGGATCATCAGTACTGGGACCAGTGATATTTAACATATTTATAAATGATATGGAAATTGGAATGACGAGTAAGGTGATTAAATTTGCAGATGACACAAAACTATTCAAGGTTGTTAAAGCGCGTCCGGACTGTGAAATATTGCAGGAAGACCTTAGGAAATTGGAAGACTGGGCATTCAAATGGCAGATGAAATGTAATGTGGACAAATGCAAAGTGATGCACATTGAAAAGAATAATCCGACTTAGGAAATTGGAAGACTGGGCATCCAAATTGGCAGATGAAATTTAATGTGGACAAATGCAAAGTGATGCACATTGGAAAGAATAATCCGAATCATAGCTACCTGATGCTAGGGTCCACTTTGGGAAGTCAGCAACCAAGAAAAAGGTCTAGGTGTCAGTGTAGATAATACACTGAAATCTTCAGCTCAGTGTGCAGTGGCAGCCAAAAAAGCAAACAGTATGCTAGGAATTATTAGGAAAGGGATGGTGAATAAGATCGAAAATACTATAATGCCTCTGTATCACTCCATGGTGCAACCTCACCTTGAGTACTGTGTTCAGTTCTGGTAGCTGTATCTCAAAAAAGATATAGCAGAATTAGAAAATCCTCAGTGGTGTAGAATGGTCCCCTCCTCTTTTCTATCTACACTTCTTCCCTTGGTTCATTAATCTCATCCCATGGCTTTTCCTACCATCTCTATGCTGATGACTCCCAAATCTACCTTTCTACCCCTGATATCTCACCTTGCATCCAAACCAAAGTTTCAGCGTGCTTGTCTGACATTGCTGTCTGACATTGTCTGGATGTCTCAACGCCACCTGAAATTAAATATGACCAAAACCGAGCTTCTCATTTTCCCCCCCCCAAACCCACCTCCCCGCTCCCCCCGTTTTCTATTTCTGTTGATGGCTCTCTCATTCTCCCTGTCTCCTCAGCTCGAAACCTTGGGGTCATCTTTGACTCTTCTCTCTCCTTCTCTGCTCATATCCAGCAGATTGCCAAGACCTGTCGTTTCTTTCTTTACAACATCCGTAAAATCCGCCCCTTTCTTTCCGAGCACTCTACCAAAACCCTCATCCACACCCTTGTCACCTCTCGTTTAGACTACTGCAATCTGCTTCTTGCTGGCCTCCCACTTAGTCACCTCTCCCCTCTCCAGTCGGTTCAAAACTCTGCTGCCCGTCTCATCTTCCGCCAGGGTCGCTTTACTCATACTACCCCTCTCCTCAAGACCCTTCACTGGCTCCCTATCCGTTTTCGCATCCTGTTCAAACTTCTTCTACTAACCTATAAATGTACTCACTCTGCTGCTCCCCAGTATCTCTCCACACTCGTCCTTCCCTACACCCCTTCTCGTGCACTCCGCTCCATGGATAAATCCTTCTTATCTGTTCCCTTCTCCACTACTGCCAACTCCAGACTTCGCGCCTTCTGTCTCGCTGCACCCTACGCCTGGAATAAACTTCCTGAGCCCCTACGTCTTGCCCCATCCTTGGCCACCTTTAAATCTAGACTGAAAGCCCACCTCTTTAACATTGCTTTTGACTCGTAACCACTTGTAACCACTCGCCTCCACCTACCCTCCTCTCTTCCTTCCCGTTCACATTAATTGATTTGATTTGCTTACTTTATTTATTTTTTGTCTATTAGATTGTAAGCTCTTTGAGCAGGGACTGTCTTTCTTCTATGTTTGTGCAGCGCTGCGTATGCCTTGTAGCGCTATAGAAATGCTAAATAGTAGTAGTAGTAGTAATGAGTGGAAGTAAATCGATTTTTCACTCATTCCAAAAGTACAAAGACAAGGGGACAGTCAAGGAAGTTAAATGGAAATATTTTTTAAAACAAATAGGAAATATTTTTTCACTCAATGAATAGTTATGCTCTGGAACTCTTTGCTGGGGGTCGTAGCAACCGCGGTTAGCGTATCTGGGTTTAAAAACGGTTTGGACGGGAGTCGATCCAAGATGGCGTCTGGAGCAGACGCACGCTGTTGGAGCTCCTAACTCCCGTCGGATTTTCGCTGGCTAGCGATGCACTCCCTAGTCGGTATGGGGAAAAGAAAAGGGAAATCCGGTACCCTTACTTCCTCAGGCCCGGGTGGGAACCCTGCCGCTGACCAGCCTACCCTCGAGGCGTTTTGGAGTCCAGGCGTCGGTGAAATCAACAATTGCCTCAGGAAACGCGATTCCATCGGCGAACTACAGCATCGAGGGAGTGTCGCTTAGCCCTCCCTTGGGTATGACCCCGCCGCGACCCAGAAACACAAGCGAGAAGGAAGAGGCTTGGCACCTGGAGACGCCCGAAGTTGGTATAGATCTCCAGACGAGCAGGGGAGGACCTATCGCTGTACCCTCTCCGAAATCTACATCCTACCTGGGGGAAATGGTTCCATCAAACCCCAACTTGTTGCAGAGAGTGTCTCCTGGAGAAAACGTCGGCCCGGTAAGACCAGATACCGTCACTTTAGACCTACTCTGGGACGCTATTCAGGGGATTAATTCTTCTCTACAGCAAATATCTTTCTCTCTGCAGAGAGACACAGCTCAATTAAAAAATGACTTTTCATCAATGTCCAATAAGATAGAGGCACAACAAACAGAAATTGGAAATGTAGGAACTGAAGTAAGAACAGTCAAGAAAGTGGTAACTTCCATAATAAAAGAAAAGAACTCACAAGCTCGGAAGATGGAAAATTTAGAAAATCAGATAAAGAGGAACAACTTAAGACTTTTAAATTTCCCTAAATCTTCCTTCATTTCTCCTTTGGAACTATTTAAAAAGTATATGTTAGAAATATTGAAATTGCCAATGGAAAATCATCCACCTGTGACAAAACTTTATTATATTAAAGGATCCTACAAAATCAAAGAAGACCCACCAAAAGGAAATTTGAATTTAACAGAAATATTAGAGACTTCAGTGGAGAAGGAGTGGGCCACTTTATTAGTAACTTTTGCCCTTGAATTGAACAAAATTAATATTTTACGTTTATTCTTTAAACATGTTAATGATGTTTTTTTGGGAGAGAAAATAAATATTTTTCCTGATTTGGCCAGGGAGACTGTGACTAGAAGGAAAGAACTAATGGCTTTTAAGTCAAAGAGTTCTGGCCCTAGGAGCCACCTTCCTTTATCAAATTTCCCTGCAAATGTACTGTATTGCATGAATTAAATACATATCTGTTTTTTGATCCCAAAAAACTAAAGGATTTTGTTGAAAGTAGAGAAAAATGAAAGAGCTCCCTGGAGTCGTCTCAGAAAATAATGCTGTAGCCTGATTGCAATGTTGGTGAAGCTTCTGCTCCTATGAGAAAATCTATATGTTATAGTTTTCAAATTCATTTGCCTTATAAATATTTTACCTTGACCTTGGATCCAAATATTGTGGATAAAAATTAGACTACAATTTCCTTTTTATTTGATCTTTATGAGTGTAAATAATATATATGTAAGGTTTCTGACATTTATAGAGTATATGAATGTAATATGTAAAAAATTGAATAAAGAGAATTAAACAAAAAAAAAAGGTTTGGACAAGTTCCTGGAGGAAAAGTCCATAGTCTACTATTGAGACAGACATGGGGAAGCAACTGCTTGCACTGAGATTGTATAGCATGGAGTGTTGCCACAATTTGGGTTTTTGCCAAGTACTTGTGACCTGGCATGGCCACTGTTGGAAACAGGATACTGGGCTAGATTGATCATTGGTCTGACTTAATATGGCTACTCTTAAGTTAATTCTTTTACGTTTGGACTTGGGTTACATGATCTGGCCAGGGTCACAAGGAGCTACAGTGGGGTTTGAAGGTTGTTCTCCTGATTTTCAAGCCACTGCACTAATCATTAGGCTATTCTTCCACACCACAGGCATAATGGCATCAAACTGAGACAAATGAAAAAATGCTTTGCAAAAGGCGCATGTGTCCTCAGTACAAGAAAGCACTGCTCCCATGTCAGTCACCTCACAACTACCTTATGTCTGCTGATATTGTCCAGACTGTCTGTTGTAACTCTATGTCAGGTACAACCAGTCACACAAGACATTCCCAGTCCTGGAGAGCTCACATCTATCTAAGGCAATTGGAGGGGGAGTGAATTGCTCAAGATGATCAGAAGCAGTAGCGGCCAGCCACCCCTGAATTTCCAACCCAGACCCTATCACTCATCCCAAGAGTATTAAGACCCCCATTATGGGGTGACAGTATTCCCTAAGATGGTGAACCATGGCCTTCATTCACAGAACTCATCTCCTGCAACACATGAGGCAGAGGTTCAACCATTTCCACGGGAAGCTGCAGAGCCCTTCTGGAAGAGATGGAGGCGATCGGGTGCAAAGATTAAAACGAAGAGTATCAAAGTGGATTTATAGACTTACTACAGAACCATATGGAATGAATAATCAGAAAGACTGGAAACCTTCTTTGTAGTTGAAAATGTATTCATTTGGGGGGGGGGGGGGGGGGGTTGTATTGTTAGTGTCACTTAACACAGCACATGCGATATCGTTTCATATGTAGACCAGCACCATATTTGCTGTCAGCATGCCCAAAGCTGGGAGCAGTTATCTTGTGTATTAAGTGCTACTAAGAATAAGAAATTAATGTGTTTTAGCTAAGTACTATTGATACGCATGATAAAGTGATTTTTATTTTTAGCTGATGAGAAGCTGGCTGGTATGTGATGCAATCAAATTATTCCAAAGGCAAAATGGACTACTGAAGAAGCCACATTAGCCACGTAGGTGTCTACGCTCGCCCAACACACACCAATTCAGAACTACCGCCCGGCTACCAAACAGCCCAGACGGTAATTTTATTTTTTATTCATGCTCACTACACTGGCGCGTGGCGCTAACCAGGCAGACGATTACCACCTGGTTAACATGTGAAACCTTACCGGTAAGTCAAAGTGTGGCGGTAGGGTCTCAAGCTCAAAATGGACGTATGTCAATTTTCATTTTGCCATACATCCATTTGTAGCCAAAAAAAAGGCCTTTATTGCAGGTGCACTGAAAAATGGACCTGCAAGCGCCCGATAAACGCGTCTACACCAGCGCAGGCCACTTTTCGGCGCACCTTAATAAAAGGACCCCTGAAACAGGTCCTGTTGATCATTGTAAGTTAAGTGCCTTTTTGGACATTTTTTCTATTAATAAGTTGATGTTTCAAATGACTGCACCGAGTCGGAATTCTGATTTTTTTTCACAACACGAAGAATAATAATAAAAAGAAAAAATTAAAACTTGAGCACTTTTTAAAGCAACATTATTTTTTGCAAATATATGGAGGTTTTTTAGACTGATGATAGCACCTTAACCTTGTTTTGCATTGATTTTCATTATGATCAGATTGCTGAGGTCTTTTTCCTCCTATAAATATTACATCTGCATATAATAGTTGCATTTACTAATTCATGATCAGATCTTTTTTTGTTGATTACTGTGATTTATGACAAACCCTAGTAACTCCAACACCCCAACAGTTAGGCACACTGACTCTGACACCCCCCCCCCCCCCCCCCCCCCCCTGGTGATATGCTCTTGGCCAGCCAATCGTTCTGATAAGGAAATACATACACTCCCAGCCTGCACTGATATGCCACAACTACCACTAGACATTTGGTGAATACCCTGATAGCTGACGCAAGGCCAAATGGCAGTACGTGATACTGATAATGGTGCTTCCCTATTCAAAATCTGAGATATTTCCTGTGACTGGGAAGCACTGAAATGAGGGTATAGGCATCCTTTTAAGTCCAGACAGCATAGCCAATCATTTTTCTGAATCACTGGGAGAAGGGTGCAGAAATTTTCTTTGACCAGGAATTTGTTCAAGGCCCTTGGGTCTAGGATAGGACAAAATCCTGGGCACAAGAATCCCTTCCCTTCGTCCCCTGGTGGCACAGGTTCAACCAGCTTGGTCCGCAGAAGGGCTGAGATTTCCTCTACAAGTACCTGCTTGTGCTGAGAGCTGAGTGACAACACTCAGTGGGCAAATTGGTGGTCTCTGACAGTATTTGAAGAACCCACTGGTCAGAGGTTACAAGGAGTCATCTATGATAGAAAACATTTAGAGTCCCCCCGCTACCGGTAGGCTTTGAGTGCAGCTATGCACTCTTGAAGCCAGTCAAAAGCTTGTCCCTAGTTTCAACTGAGGCAACAGCTGGGGCTTCTGAGGAGAGGGTTGGCGAGGCCAAGAACGCTGCGCCTAGAGCTGCTGAGCAGAGCAGGAAGGCAACGGGAACCCATATCTTTGAGAGTAGTACGTTTGTCATCTAGGCCCACTCAAAAATTTCCGCGAGGAAAAGGATGCAGCTGAAGGGTGCCGAGACAGAGTTTGAACGGTGTCCGTATTTTTCTTTATGAGGTCGGCAACCCCCTCCACCTTCTCTCTAAATAAGTTGTCACCAAAGTAAGGAACGTCCATCAACCTCTCCTGAACCGTTGGTTCTAGGTCAGAGACACACAGCCATGAGAGTCTGTGCATCCCCATACCCATGACAGAGTCTGGACACAATATCAAAGGAGTCATATGCACCCCCAGACCAGGTATTTTCTACATTCCAGCTGCTTGCTGGTCAACTAGCGAAACTCTACGGCCTTCTCCTATGGGAGAGTATCCGTGAGACTGCGTGTACTGCAGACCAAAGACTGAAAGTAAAGGATCATATAGAGCTGGCAGGAATGAATGCAGGCAATGAGCATCAAGGCCTGAAACATCTTCCACTCAAACGAGTCTAGTATCCTGGCCTCTATATCTTGGGGTGGCGAGGCATAAGTCCTGGAGCTCCTAGCTCATTTGAGAGCGGATTAGACCACCAGAGAATGGTGTGGCAGTTGAGCCCTCTCGAATCTGGGAGCCTTTTGGATATGTTACTGTGTATCCACCTTCTTAGGTGCAACCTGCACCGAAAGGGTAGATTCCCAATTCTTCATCAGTGCATCCTTAAGGATAGGATGCAATGGTGCAGTGACCCCTTCCTTAGGAGGAGACTCGTAGTCCAGAACAGTCAACATCTCCGCCCTGGACTCTTCCTCTGTTTCCAATTTAAATGGGATGGCAGAAGACATCTCCCTGAAGAAACTGGTGAAAGAGAGATCCTCAGGTGGAGATGATTTTCATCTCTCGAGGTGGTGAAGGATCATATGGTATCACTTAAGACTCCTCCTCTGAGAAGTTATGTGGTTCCTCCTCTGAATTCCATGAGTTATCCCAATAAGACTCTTCACTGTACTCAGGTTGTACTGAATTAGTCTGTGCCTAGCTGAACTCAGTGGATCTATGTCCATACCTTAAAGAGCACTGACGTACAGCCCAACTCTCTGACTCTGGTGAAGCTTTGTCCCCAGCGTCAAGAGAGAGATGCTGTATGCGTCGAGGTCGACACCCTTCAAGGTGCCAGCATCGAGGATCTCTTTGGAAGGAGCCTGAGGAAGAATCTGGGCTGGATCTGAAGTTGGCGCAAGCACCCTCGATACCTGAGCAGTCTGTAATGCAGGATCTGCACCAGCTCCTCTCTCAGCATGGCTCGGAACCGCTCATCAAAGGAAAGCATCAGCAAAGGTAGGGCAACCGGAAGAGAGACAGCCTGAGAAGGCATCAATGTTGGGCTGGTAAGCAGGGACCTCCGACTGCTGGGAGACTTGCACTCCAGCACCTCCTCTTCCAAGGAGGGAGAATGCTCCTCCCGGTGCCAGCGCTTCTCTGGTATCAACGATGCCGACTCCCCAGTGCTCCCAGCACCATGCGTCAAGGAGGACCAATGTTTATGCTTCTTGGGCTTCCCCCACTGTGCATCTCAGTCCTTCAGTGCCAATGAGGATGTCGTTGAACCCACGTGTCCTATGCAGACTGATCCTGGGTCCTACTCTCAGCGCCTGATGTCGAGGGAGGTGCAAATCTCCTCAATGCCAGTGCACCCCCAGAGGATGCTGACGTCTTGGCAGCTAGTGAGGTTGATGATTCAGGTGCCGATATATCAGCCTTCGAGGAGCAAAAAAAGCTTCTCTGTTGAGCCTGTCACACCCTTTGTGTCCTCAGCTCCATTTGCAAACAGAGAGAACAAGAGACAGCCTCGTGGTCAGGTCCAAAGCACCTGATGCACCAGCTGTGCGGGTCCATCATCAAAATCACCTGACTACACTGGGCGCACCTTTTGAAGCGACTGAGGGTCTTCTGTGCCTCTGTGAAGCTGTTGGCAGTCCCACCATGCATACATGTGTGCTTTCCCGTCCAGTATGAGGGACCATCAATCTTTCGTTTTCCACAAAGCAGAAAAGTTCCTGAACTCTTTTCACTGCATCAAGCATTTTTTTTTTATTTTATTTTTCTTGTGTGCCTTCCCTTGTGGTACTTCTTTCATTTTTCTTGCTTTTTCCTTTCCTTGCTCTCTCCTTTTATTTTCTTAAGTTCATGGCAAGTTTATGTTTTCTTTATTTTTGCCAGATTTTTAGGCTCGCTTAGATCTGAGCGCTGGCAGGGATTCTTTTATTTTTCATTTACTGTGAGTCTACCTTTTTCACAATTGAGCCATTTGATTTATTATTATTATTATTATCATACAAGACTTGTAGCCCGCAAATGCCAATATGTTTCACTGCGAGTTACAAAAAATGAACACAATGTTCTAAATACAGTGCAATTTGCCATAACACTTAAAATGACCAGCTTAATTAAAAATTCCCACTACAAATTTGTTAAATAAGAAAGTTTTAAGCAGCCTGCTAAAACTAAGAAAATCTGAGCTGAGCCTCAGATTTCGTCATGACGTCGACGCTACATCACGACACCCCGCGCCACAGAACACAAGTGCCAATTAAACCAGGAATGCCCCGCAGCCGACAACACACATGCGCCTCCGCAGGAAAGGGATCGTGGATTCGTGCTGCTAAAGCCCATCCAACTCCCCATGTCTGTATGCCCCGCCCACGCGTCACAACGCGATGACATGAAGGGCGGGGCAGTAGACAGAGCGGCGCTGATACAGGACTTGGAGGGAGATCCCGGAGTCCCCCTTGGTATTTCCGGTGACACGGCGGCGTAGCGGCGAGGACAGAACAAAAAACAAAAACCAACAGGACTTCGAGGGAGATCCTGGAGCCCCCCTACGAATTTCGGGTGACACGGCGGAGTAGCGGCGAGCCCAAAACAAAAATAAAACACCGAGAGGAAAGTGTAGCTCCGCCCTCGCGTCAAAACGCTATGACGTCGAGGGCGGGCCCAAAGGTAAAATTATGTATCATACCTGATAATTTTCTTTCCATTAATCATAGCTGATCAATCCATAGACTGGTGGGTTGTGTCCATCTACCAGCAGGTGGAGATAGAGAGCAATCCTTTTGCCTCCCTATATGTGGTCATGTGCTGCCGGAAACTCCTCAGTATGTCGATATCCAAGCTCCATCCGCAGGACTCAGCACTTAGAGAATTACACCCACAAAGGGACACTCTGCCCAGCTCACCACCGCCGAAACGGGGGAGGGGAATTAACCCAGCTCATCCCCACACAAGTGGGGGAGGGGAATCCGTCCAGCTCATCCCCGCGGAGCGGGGGAGGAACACCACACCCGCCGATGCGGGGGGATCTGGCTTATCCTGCAACCGCAACCGCGGGAGGAGATGACTGACCCTAACACCGCCGAAGCGGGAGGGGTACAAAGCTGCCCTACAGCCGCACGAAGCGGGAGAGAGCGCCGGCAGAATTTAGGTCTCAATCCAGCCCCGTAAAACGGAGGGGAGAGGAATGCAGCAGCTCACTGTAACACAAATTTGTCTCAACTCTTGAAGAATCCAATTGAAAAAACTTGAACACGAAGTCCTCCTGAACAGAAACTGAAGACTAAACTTGAACCTGAAATGCAACCAGAATATAAACAGTACAGATATCTGGGAGGGGCTATGGATTGATCAGCTATGATTAATGGAAAGAAAATTATCAGGTATGATACATAATTTTACCTTCCATATCATCATGCTGATCAATCCATAGACTGCTGGGATGTACCGAAGCAGTACTCACCCAGGGCGGGACATTGAAATCCCTGACCGCAACACTGAAGCTCCAAACCGGGCCTCCGCCCGAGCAGCCACAGTCAAGCGGTAATGCCTGGAGAAGGTATGGG
Organism: Microcaecilia unicolor; assembly: GCF_901765095.1. Lineage (NCBI taxonomy): Eukaryota > Metazoa > Chordata > Amphibia > Gymnophiona > Siphonopidae > Microcaecilia > Microcaecilia unicolor. The sequence goes on from NC_044031.1 coordinate 599,820,593, forward strand.
CCGATGCCCAAGTTGCCGCCTTGCATATCTCTTCCAAGGAGACGGACCCGGCCTCTGCCATCGAGGCCGCCTGAGCTCTAGTGGAGTGAGCCTTCAGCTGGATAGGCGGCACCTTCCCCGCGGCCACATAAGCCGCTGCAATGGCTTCCTTAACCCATCTTGCCACTGTAGGCTTAGCAGCCTGCAGACCCTTACGAGGACCTGCAAACAGGACAAACAGATGATCCGATTTCCGGAAATCATTGGTCACTTCCAAGTATCTGATGATGACTCGTCTCACATCCAGATATTTAAGAGCAGAGTATTCCTCTGGGTAGTCCTCCCTACGAAAGGAAGGGAGACAGAGCTGCTGATTCACATGGAAGCGAGAAACAGTCTTGGGCAGGAAGGAAGGCACTGTGCGAATAGTCACTCCTGCCTCAGTGAACTGCAGAAAAGGCTCTCGACATGAGAGTGCCTGGAGCTCGGAAACTCTTCTGGCTGAAGTGATAGCCACCAAAAAGACTGCTTTCAACGTCAGGTCTTTCAGAGATGCCCTCGACAAGGGTTCAAAAGGCGGCTTCTGCAAGGCTCTTAGCACCAGGTTGAGATTCCACGCAGGCACCACTGAGTGCAGAGGAGGGCGCAGGTGATTAACTCCCTTGAGAAAACGTACCACATCTGGCTGCGAAGCCAGGGAAGCACCCTTCAGGCGGCCCCTGAAGCAAGCCAGAGCCGCTACCTGGACTTTAAGGGAACTGAGCGACAGGCCTTTCTCCAGACCTTCTTGCAGGAACGCCAGCACAGAAGAAATTGGAGCAGTGAAGGGAGAAAGTGAGCCTGCTTCACACCACGCTGCAAAGGTACGCCAAACCCTGGCGTAAGCAGTAGAAGTAGAGCGCTTCCTCGCTCTCAGCATAGTGGCGATGACCTTGTCTGAGAAGCCCTTCTTCCTCAGACGCTGCCGCTCAATAGCCAGGCCGTAAGACCAAAGGGGGAGGGATCCTCCATCACCATGGGACCCTGATGCAACAGGCCCTGCTCCACTGGCAGCCGCAGAGGGTCGTCCACTGAGAGCCTGATCAAGTCCGCATTCCAGGGACGTCTGGGCCAGACCGGACCCACCAGGATTATCCGGCCCGGATGCTTTGACACCCGGTCTAGTACCCTGCCCAACATGGGCCAGGGCGGGAACACATAGAGAAGCTCTTGTGTCGGCCACTGTTGGAGAAGAGCATCTACTCCCAGAGATCGAGGGTCCCGTCCTCTGCTGAAAAAGCGTGGCACTTGGCAATTGGCCGATGACGCCATCAGATCTAGGCTCGGCTGGCCCCAGCGCTTCGTGATGTCCAAGAACGCCTGAGCCGATAACTGCCACTCTCCGGGATCCAAGGTATGGCAACTGAGAAAGTCCGCCTTGACATTCATGACTCCGGCAATGTGGGCCGCTGACAGCTGTTCCAGGTTCGCTTCCGCCCACTGGCATAGATTCATGGCTTCCTTGGCTAGAGGGGCGCTCTTGGTACCTCCCTGGCGGTTGACATAGGCCACAGCCATGGCATTGTCCGACAGGACCCATACTGGCTTCAACGCCAGTACCAGGAGGAACTCCAAAAGCGCCAACCGAATGGCTCTGAGTTCCAGGCGGTTGATAGACCACTTTGCCTCTGCAGGAGACCAGAGCCTCTGCGCTGTCCTTCCCAAGCAGTGGGCTCCCCAGCCCGTCAAAGAGGCGTCTGTCGTGACGACAATCCACTCCGGGGTCACAAGAGGCATCCCTGCAGACAACTTGTCTGTCTTCAGCCACCAGCTCAGCGCCTTGCGCACTGCTGGGTCCAAGGGAAGGCACACAGCATAATCCTCCGACACCGGAGTCCAGCGCTGCAGCACAGAGAGTTGTAGTGGTCTCATATGAGCCCTGGCCCAGGGCACTACTTCCATCGTGGTCGTCATAGAGCCCAACAGCTGCACATAGTCCCAAGCCCGAAGCGGAGAGGCTACTAGGAACTGGTCCACCTGAGCCTGAAGTTTGACAATCCGATTGTCCGGCAGGAACACTCTGCCCACTTGGGTGTCGAATCGAACTCCCAGATACTCAAGGGACTGAGTAGGGCGCAGCTGGCTTTTCTCCCAGTTGATGATCCACCCCAGGGAGCTCAAAAGAGCAATCACCCGGTCCACAGCTTTGCCGCACTCTGCATAAGAGGGGGCTCGGATCAACCAGTCGTCCAGATAAGGATGGACTTGTACTCCTTCCTTTCGCAGGAAGGCCGCGATGACCACCATTACTTTGGAGAAGGTCCGCGGAGCAGTAGCCAACCCGAACGGGAGGGCTCTGAACTGGAAGTGTCGGCCCAGGACTGCAAAACGCAGAAAGCGTTGATGAGGAGGCCAGATGGGAATATGCAAGTACGCTTCCTTGATGTCCAAGGATGCCAGGAACTCCCCTGCCTTCACTGCCGCTATAACAGAGTGGAGAGTCTCCATGCGAAAGTGCCGAACTTTCAAGGCCCGATTGACCCCTTTGAGGTCGAGGATAGGCCGGACAGAACCTCCTTTCTTTGGTACCACAAAGTAAATGGAGTAACGTCCCTTGCCAAGCTGATTTTCTGGCACCAGAACGACCGCACCCAGGCGGATCAGATTGTCCAAGGTCTGCTGCACTGCCACAGCTTTGACCGGAGACTTGCAGGGAGAGAGTACAAACCCGTCTCTTAAGGGTCGGCAGAACTCTAGCTTGTAGCCATCTATGATGACTTCCAGCACCCAAGCGTCTGAAGTTACCCTGGTCCACTCGCCCAGAAACGAGGACAGGCGTCCTCCAATCTGCACTGGGCCATGGACCAGGACCCCGTCATTGGGTACGAGACCCTGGGGGAGGACCGGAGGGCGCACCTCCGGGACGGCGGTCTCTGCGAAAGGAATGCTGCTTGGGGGAGAAGTTCCTCTTGAAGGAAGAGGGGGCAGAGGAGCCCGACTTGCCCGGGCGGTACCGACGGGCTTCCTGAAACCGTCCTCTGGAGATACCGGGGCGAGCACTGGCCCGAGCCCTGACCTCTGGTAACCTCTTGCCCTTAGACGTGCCGAGATCGGTCACAATTTTGTCCAGCTCGACCCCAAAGAGCAGCTTGCCTTTAAAAGGCAATTTAGCCAGGCGGGACTTAGAGGCGTGGTCAGCAGACCAATGTTTCAGCCAAAGCCACCGCCGCGCAGAGACTGTCTGAGCCATGCCTTTAGCCGAGGCTCTCAAGACATCATACAGTAAGTCTGCCAAATAAGCCAAGCCCGATTCTAGGGCCGGCCAATCAGCCCTCAAGGAAGGATCCGAGGGGGAAGCCCGCTGCACTATCGTCAGGCACGCCCTGGCCATATAGGAGCCGCAAACTGAGGCCTGCAAACTTAAGGCAGCCGCCTCGAAGGACGACCTTAAGGCCGCCTCCAATCTTCTGTCTTGGGCGTCCTTTAGGGCCGTGCCACCTTCCACCGGCAACGCCGTTTTCTTAGTCACCGCAGTGATTAAAGAATCCACGGTAGGCCAAAGAAAGGCCTCCCGTTCACTTTCAGGCAAAGGATAGAGGCGGGACATAGCCCTAGCCACTTTGAGGCTCGCTTCCGGGACATCCCATTGAGCCGAAATTAAGGTGAGCATGGCATCATGCACGTGGAAGGTTCTAGGCGGGCGCTTCGTCCCCAGCATAATGGCAGAGCCAACAGGGGCTGAGGGAGAGACGTCCTCCGGAGAGGAAATCTTCAAAATGCTCATGGCCTGCACTAACAGGTTGGGCAAATCCTCTGAGCGAAAGATCCGCGCTGCAGAGGGGTCATCCGCTCCATCCGAGCGGGAATCCGTCTCCTCCAAGGAATCCCCAAAGGACCGTTGGGAGAACTCAGATACGCTGCCCTCATCTACATCAGAGGAAACAGAGTCCTCTAAGGCCTGGGAATCCACCCGAGGGCGTTTACTTCCGGGGGCCTCAACCCCTTTATCGGACAAGGGAGAAGGGGCAGCGTTTTGCATAAGGAAGGCCTGATGCAGCAGCAAAATAAACTGGGGGGAGAAACCCCCCAGACTGTGCACTTCAGCAGCCTGGGCCACAGTCCTAGACGCACCCTCAACCGGCGCTCGCAAGAGCGGGGAAGAAACATGCTGCGCATCCAAGATGGCGTCCGGCGCGACACTCCACGAAGGAGCCGCGCGGGAAGAACGGCATTTAACTTTAGCCGCTTTTTTGCCGTCGCCCAAATCAAGGGCGGCCATGGCATTAACGTCTCCCAGCTCAAGGGCGGCCCAAGAAGAAGCCGTCCGAGCAGCGTGGCCGGCCAAGATGGCGGAGGCGAGCAGCGGGGGATGGGCGTTTATGGCGGGAAAAACCGCCGCAGCGGAGGAAGACCCGGGACACTGACCGGCCTCCGAACTGACACCCAACAAGGGCGAGTCAGACTTTAAGACCCCCGCATCCCCGCTAGAAGCGCACACGCGGTCCGGGGAGCGATTCTTCGCGCCCTCGCCCTCCGACGCCATAGGCCACGTGGAGATCGATCGGGGAACCCCCTGCCTGCTATAAAAAGGTAAATATTACCTGCTTCTCGCTCCGAGCTGTAACGACCTGGTGTCCCAGTGAGTAGCTGCAATAAACGTTTAAATAAACGTCGAAATAAACGCCCTTAAGGACGTTCAAAAAAATTTTTTTTTTTTAAACAGAGCCAGCGGGAGGGGGGAGAAAAGGAGGGACCTGGTGCCACCAGGTTTGCACTTGCTCAAGAAGAGCCCTCAACCCCAGGTACTCAACAAAACCTAAAGATTAGGCTTGGAGACCTAGCCAGAGCTGCTGCTGTGTGTGACCACCACCTGCTGAGATAGAGAACATACTGAGGAGTTTCCGGCAGCACATGACCACATATAGGGAGGCAAAAGGATTGCTCTCTATCTCCACCTGCTGGTAGATGGACACAACCCACCAGTCTATGGATTGATCAGCATGATGATATGGAAACAGTACTTCTGGGAGATCCCGGTGCCCCCCTCGGTAAGCACCTGGCTAGCGCCCGTTTCATTTGTTTCCGAAACGGGCCCTTTTTTTTACTAGTTACAAATAAGGCTCAGAAATCACAATATGCTTAAACTACTGAAAATATGTATCAAATGTAAATGTATCTACATGTTCCTTTGCCACTGATAAAACATACCTTCTCACCATCCAAAAGCATATGGACTCTGAAGTTCACCGTTTCATTAATAGAAATATCTTCATTCCTGTAGAAGATGGGAAATATTCTGCTGTGCACATAATTGTCAAATATACGGGGACTAGAATCATCTGTAGAACAAAAAAATTGCAATTTTCTTTTATCATCACAAGTTTCATAGCCCAGTTCTTTTTAATGTTTTCTTACCTAAAGTATTGTATCTACGTTAAGGGCAAGGAAATAGCAAAATTCTCCATATCAATTTTCTTGCATATTTTAGACAATAGCAACTTTCAAAAGGTAAAAATGTCCAAAAAAAGTAAATGCAAATATTTTTGAACGCCAAAAGCACTAAATTTTAAGGACCTTAAAATATCTATGTGGTGTGGATCTCCAGGTATAAACAGCAGCTTTCTGAAATCGGATTTATACATGTACTGTGCGCAATCTGCATATTAAACAGCAGCATTTACTTGCAGAGATGCATCTAAAATAGCCTAAATAAATTTTCAAAAACCTATTTAAGATTATAATTTGGAAATCTTTAGGTGTCTTGGATTATCTTTCAAAAACAATCTTGGCTATAAAATTTCTTGCTTTCCATTGCAATAAAATTGGGGCCCTGTTTACTAAGTTGCATTGTAGGCGCAAACATTTTAGTGCGTGCTGATCGAGACACCCATTATATTCCTATGGGTGTCTCTAGC